>NW_026606118.1:56160000-56897500 GCF_029834395.1 Sorex fumeus
GTACTATCTCTCCAGATCCCTGAAATACTTTGACTAGTCACGATGTACAGAGATTGAAGCAAATAAATAGCATTTAGCTATTTACCTATGAGAAAAAAAAATATTCAGAAGACAATCATGACCAATTATTGGTCTTCTGAAGGAATAGCGTATTTGATGTCACTACGGAATTATTGTTAACTTTTCTATGTGTAACAGAGGGATGAGTAGCTTTTTAAAACATTCCTTTCTTTTGGAGAGATATATTGAAATCTGGATGAAACGACACAGACTCTTGGCTTTGCTTCAAAAAAAAAAAAAGATTGGGGACAGACTGTAACAGATTCCACAAAATGTGTGTGTAAGGGGCTGAAGTACAGTGTGACAGACATTAGTCTTGCAAGCAGCAAAAACTGCTTTGATCCCCAGCATCCCATATGGTACCCCTGAGCACTGCCAAGAGTAATTCCTGAGTGCAAAGCCAGAGTAACTCCTGAGCACTTCTGGGTGTGACCCCAAAACAAACAAGCAAAGATGGGTTGTGAGTCCAAGAAAATTGATAGACAGAGGACCCTGGGCTTCATTGCTCTTTGTATGTGTTTGAGCATTTTCATAGTCAAGGGTATAAAAAAGGAAAGAAAGGAGGAAAAAAAAAAAGAGATGTCGTAGTTAAGATTCTGAAACTGGAGATGCTGCTTCTTCCTCCAAGACCCACTACCACTTACCCAGGTTTTCCAAATGTGCCCTTTAAGCTGGATCCTTCTAGACTCCCGTTCCCATGTTTTCACTCCCCTAAAATGCATCAGGCTGTTCAAAGAAGGGTTCCAGTCAGCTGAGGCCTTGCTCCAAAGAATAGCCCAGGGTACTTGCCGTTCCAACAAGCCCAGACAATTTTTCTCTGGCATAAGCCCGGTAGCCCAGAGAAACTCTCCTACCCCCCAGCTGACATGTGGCTGCAGGCAGGCAAGAACACGTGCTCACTGCGAGGGCACAGTTCAAGGTCTTCTGTGGGCTGGGGGCAAGATGTGTTTGAAGAAGAATAAGTCATGGTCCCTGCCTGAAGAAGTTCACTGCTGACGGGGACTAGAGATGTTTAAACAACTGACGGGGACGTAATTCAGAATGAAGTCGACGCTAAGTAGACTCCAAGGCAACGCGACAGGCGTGGCCAACGTGGAGGAGAGCAAAGTCCCAGCAGAACTTTGGGCATGGAACTCAGAGAGAGCAGCGCAAATTCTTATGACATCCACTTGCTTTTTTCCCCCACATCTTTCTGTTGTGAAGTCATAGAGGCAGCTATAACAGATTCCCCAAGAAGAGGTTGGGGGTTGGGGGTGGGGAGGGCATTTGGCTGGCTACAGAGGAGGAACGTCTGTTTACATTAAAGAGAAGAAGAAGGGGGGAAAAAGCCCTTCAACTACTGCAAGAAAACCGAAAATCAGAAAAAGCTGCCGATGGCTTAATATGCTCTTTAGCGGCTTCAGAAGATCTGAGTCATGCCTTTTCCTAATAGGTCTTGCCGTGTCAAAATCCACCACCTCAAAGGGAAGCGGAAGATGGTCTTAAGGAGACAGCCGCCTGTGAACGGTGCCAATGTGTTAGCTCATCGCCCCGAGCGCAAAGTCCTTTTAGGAAATTGATTTTCCTTGGATCAAGACACTTCCCCTCTCTGCACCTCCGTCTCTTCCACTGTAAGATGAAGCAGTTGGGGGAGATCAAGCATGGCAAATTTGTGGCCCTCTTGCTGCTCCTACCTCTCCACGCCTGCGACAGACATTGCTAATTGATCTAAAAACCCTGCCCCATGGAATCCCGCCCCATTGGGTCCCGGACACCCACCACCCGTCAGAGGGAATGGATACTGCTTCAAACCTACTTGGCATCCCTGTCTTCAAGTTCCCAGAATTCAATGTGTTTTTTTTAAGCCCTGATTCACAATAGATGTTGACAGCAGGGCCAAAGGGGAGGGGAAACCCCAAGCATATAATCACTACACACCATTGCAACAGGCAAAGTCTTACGAAAACAGTGGGAAATAAGGGCAGAGATACCAGCAGGGGATGCGGTCCACACTTTCTCCCTTCTCCTGCAACTCGGACGTTTTCTGATTTAGGTAAAGAGAGGGGCACTGTCTGGAAAAAAACCTGAGTGCCCGAGAACAGATGACTGGTTAAAGAAACTTTGGTACATTTCCACAATGGAGTACTATGCAGCTGTTAGAAAAGATGAAGTCATGAAATTTACACACAAGTGGTACTACATGGAAAGTATGACGTTAAACAAAATGAGTCAGAAAGAGAGGAATAGACATAGAAAGATTGCATTCATCAGGGGGGACATAAAGTAACAAAATAGGAGACTAACACCCAAGAATGGCCGAGATTGGTACCAGGAAGTTTGCTCCATGGTTTGGAGGCCAGCCATAGCGGAAAAGGCAGCTCAGATAAAGGGAGCACCAAATAAAGGGTGTTGTGAGGATCCTCCCAGGATGGGAGAAGCATGCTGAAAGTAGACTATAGACCAAACATGATTGCCACTCAATGCCTCTTTTGCAAACCACAGCACCCAAAAGGAGAGAGAGAACAAAAGGGAATGCCCTGCCACAGAGGCAGGGTAGGATGGGGGGGATGAGGGGTGGGAGGGATACTGGGACCCGTGGTGGTGGGAAATGGGCACTGGTGGAGGGATGGGTATTTGATCATTGTATAATTGAAATCCAAGCACAAAAATTTGTAAGTCTACAACTGTACCTCATGGTGTCTCACTAATAAAAAGAGAGAGAGAGGAGAGAGAGAGAGAGAGAGAGAGAGAGAGAGAGAGAGAGAGAGAGAGAGACCATAGAGGGAAGCCAAACCACAGTGAGAGCCCAGTGAGAGTCCACAGATAAGAGTGACCATGGACAGGGCACAGGAGTTCAGAGAGAAGTGGTGTCTGGAAGGCTGCGCGGGGGGGGGGGGGGGGGGGGGGGGGGGGGGAGGGGGGAGGGGAGAGAATTGGAACATGTTTCCCAAAACATAGAAACTCTTGAAGGATGAGCAGACTGGACAGAACAATGCAAAAATCCAAGTGTTCTGGGCTCTCCGAGAGAGACGAACAAACCCCTTCTTCCCAACTCCCCAGAGCTGCGTTCCTGACCCCTTTCCATAGAGCTGTACCACCCATGATGGGGCTGTGGTCCCCAGGCATCCTCAGGGAGGAAAGCAAGCAAGCTGGAGGGGTCAAGTTGGAGGAGATCAAGCATGGCAAATTTGTGGCACACTTGCTGCGACAGACATCTCCTACTTGGGAAATAGCAGGCAGCTGCCCATGGCCCCATAGGCTTGTCCAATGTGGAAAGGAGGGCTGAGGGGCACCCTGATGGTGATCCCAGGCACGGACACTTGAGGGAAGAGATCTGGGTGTCTTGAGCTTGGAGGTCATAGTCCCGAATCTTTGGTTTGCAGCTGCACCAAACTTTCATTTCAGAAACAGAGCAGGCCAAGTCAGGATAGACAGATGAAAGCCATAGCTTTCACTGTGTGCATGAAGAGACGGGAAATGTAACGGGAGATGACACAGTTAGACAGAAAGAAAGGGAAATAGGTTTCGGTCTGTTAGTAAGATCTACAGAGCCGAGATTTGATAATGAACCCCAGGCTGACGGAAAAGGGGTATATTGAGGGATTCCCCCTGTGGGTCTGGCCAAGAACGTTCGGACCACAGATTCAAAGCCCCTCCCCTCTCCATGGTGGTCAGGTTCAGGCACGAGCTGGAGCTTACCAAGTCCTAGGACTGCGAGCCAGGCAAACCCAGATTTGTAACAAATTGCCTCCACCAACCACCAATTATCCAATCGGGCAGACCTTCTCCCTCCTCACTCTGGGCCCACTCAGTCTCACATTTTAGACAGAGCATAGGGCTGTCTCAGGTGGGCCCTCAGGTGGGCCACGCCGGGTAGAAGCAGCAGCTACCTGGGAGTCAGAACCTTAGAGGCTGGTCTGTGCATTTCAACGTTCATGTTTGGCTCTTTAGCCCTCAAGGTCCTCTGTTGATTTAGGGAGAAAATACTAAGGGCACTTTGCTCCCGCAACATCCCCCCACCCCCGCCTCCATCTGTCATGACACATCCAAACCACCGGAACCTCAGAGGCCCTTGGAGCCAGCCCCCTCATGCAATACACTCCAGCTCCTTTTCTGTTGAAATTTTTAATTGGTTATTATCAGAGATAGACACTCAACAGATTTGTTGACCTTGAACATCAATTTTTAAAAATATGTAACTTGGCCAAGGGGAGAAGGACAAATACCAAATGATCTCACTCATCTGTGGCAGGAAAAAAAAAGACGGGAAAAGACAGTTCGAGTGATAAACAATCCCTTGGTCTTGGATTACAGAACTAAGAATACCAAGAAAGAGTTGGGGGTCTTAGCAGGGAGAATGATGAGGTGAACAGGAAGTAGCATAAGGACATTGATAGAGGGTTTGGGGGCTCTTTAGTGGTGTTGACGTAAGGTAACTGTATCACATATAAATGCTAATACTGTTATGCATATGTGACCTAAACTATTAGGAATTTAAAAGAAATTCTAACATAGAACCTGTAAACTACCCAAAGTCCAGTGGTCAAATAGATGTGTGGGATAGACACATCCTGCAATACTCCACAGCAAGGAAAGGGACAGAGAACTCCCAAACACAACAGTCTAAGGGGCCGAGTAACCCAGGACACTGGTGCTAGGAAAGTGGTCCTCTTTGCTGAGTGGAGTGAGGAGGTCGTATAATGGGCTGCTGGGGGCTGGCAAGATTCTGCTTCTTAATTTGGGTGGTAATTACATGGGAGCTCACTGGTTATGGAATATTGTACTGTGTACCTAAATGACACCAATAAAAGGTTTTCAAATATCTGTCTCTTCCATGAAGAGATTTATATTCTGTGATTCCATTGGTACTAAATATCCAGAAAAGAGACACAGCGGATAGGACATTTCTGGAACTGGAAGGATGGAGAGTGAGAAGTTAAGCACACAAGACTTCCCTCAAGCTGCAGGAAACGTCCTGGTAGAATTCATCAGTATTGGTGGCACAGGGCTGGCGGTGAAACTAAATGCCACGGGATCCTTCCCTTTAAAATGAAGAATGGTTCGGGGCTGGAGAGATAGTACAGCGGGTAGGGCGTTTGCCTTGCACGCGGCCGACCCGGGTTCAATTCCCAGCATCCCATATGGTCCCCTGAGTACCGCCAGGAGTAACTCTTGAGTGCAGAGCCAGGAGTAACTCCTGTGCAATGCCAGGTGTGACCCAAAAATAAAAAATAAAATAAAATAAAGTGAAGAATGGTTCGTTAGGCTTTGTGAATTTTTCCAAAAGCAAATGAACCAAAACTCTGTCTAGACTGGGCCACCCTCTCAAAAACCCCCCCTCGCCGATCTCCTTGCTGTAGTTGACAGCCACCGTCTTGCCGTCCTTCCCAGCTTTTGCTGTGGTTGCAGACAGCAGAGGTCAGGGACATCTAACCTGAAGCTCCAGGTAACTGGGGGCTCAGGACTGAAGCCCACCCAGCTCTCACAGTGCCATGGGCTCCCGGGACTTCAGAAAAAAAAAAAACTAACACCATCCAGAGGCCAGTGGGGTGGCCGTAGGGTGGGAAAGCTTGCAGATTACAGAATTTATTCTCACTGTTGCATCCAACCTCCGTGGCCCTGGGCCGGGGCTTCCTCACTGCTGCCTGCAGCTCAGCAGGGCCTGGCCTGGCCTCCTCCCGTGGACACTACAGCCCTCGTGCACACCCCGTCTGCTGAGCCATGCCGCTCACACTGTGATCCCTTTCTTAGCAATAATGTTTAGGTTCAGGAAAGAGTTCCAAGATATATATAATTCCTCATGCTGAGTAAGGGCTGCGCGGCCGCTCAGCTACTGCTCTCTCTCCAGGAATGTTATTATACCAGTCGTTGCCCCGCACGAGGGCCGGCAGCCTCTCAATGTCCTCATTATGGGTTTCGTATTTTTCAGGTCATGTAGCTCAGCTGTAAAAATGTGCCCCTGGCTGCACCTGGCATAGGAGTGGCACAGAGGGCTGTGTTCATTTTTTTTTTTTTTGCTTTTTAAGGTTCTGTTAAAAATAAATATAATAAGAGAAAGAGCGAAAGAGACCGAGTTTCATTTGAACTATGGAGGAAAAGACAAAAACAGAGTGTCGAGATTCTGGTCCTCAGGGCAAGCGCATATACTGTGTTGTGTGTGTGTGTTGTGTGTGTGTGTGTGCGTGCACGTGCATGCGCACATGTGTGTGCATTCGTGTATGTGTATGTGTGTACAAGTGAATAATGAGTCCCCTGAGTAGCTCAAAGCCAGCTTTGTTTATGAAACTGAGATTTTCCAGATCGTTAGGTTGTGATGTGGCTTCGTTTATGCTGCACAATATCCCATTTTAAACACATACAGGTACAGAAGTGAAAACCAACCCAGCGACTTCAATTAGGAAGCGTGCGGGCTGCAATGAACTTTAAATGAGTATTTTCAAGAGGCCTACCGTTCTCTTCCTTCCCTGGGCCATGTAATGAATGCCTCGCTGAATGAACTCAGTCTCTGTCTATGAAACGCCAGGTTGAGGCTCTGAACTGCACAACATGCAGAGGGAGAAGAGAGGAACACAAAGACCTTCAGGTGAAGCTAAGGAGGCCAGTGGCGGGGAGGGTCTCTGTCCTTTTTGGGACTGCCTGGGTAGGAGAGAAAAGAAAGAATCGCCCTTCCCCTTCTCCAGCTTCTGGCTCTTAGGAATCTCAGAGGCACTAGAGACAGTCTTCAACCTTATTCACCCATTCTCCGACCTTATTGCTTACACCAAGCCCAGATCATTCAGCCAACAGAGGGGCACTGTGTCACTTCCGGAAGACAGAGGCTACTGTGGCCCGTTTGAAGTATTCCAAGCCTACTTTTCAGTGACGTAGAGCCCAAACTGGGATGTCTGAAATTGGCATGGCAGAAGGACTGAGATAGTCACAGGAAGGAGAAAGCGGGCACAGGAAGAAGTGGGTGGGAGAGGTGGGGTGTCAGACACAGAAAACTCTCTGTTCTTCCAGCAAGCTGGTGTAACTAAGGCTTGCAACTTGCACATCTCCCCTTGGTCCCAGTGGTCCATGGTTTTTCGGGTTTGAGCGATAGCACAGCGGGTAGGGCATTCGCCTTACAAGCGGCCAACATGGCTGACCCGAGTTCGATTCCTCCGCCCCTCCCGGAGAGCCCGGCAAGCTACCGAGAGTATTCGATATGCCAGACACAGTAACAACAAAGTCTCCAATGGAGACGTTACTGGGCCCGCTCAAGCAAATCGACGATCAACGGGAGGGCCTTTACCTTTTTACCTTTATTATTATTATTATTATTATTATTACTATTGGGTCACACTCAGCAATGCACAGGAGTTACTCTGGCTCATGCACTCAGGAATCACTCCTGGCAGTGCTTGAGGGATCATATGGGATGCTGGGAATTGAACCCAGGTCAGCCGCATGCAAGGCAAACACCCTACCCGCCGGTGGTCCATGCTTTGACCCAAACACTGTACCACACTGAAATCAAGAGCCAACGCTCACAAAGAGCGAGAGAGTCTGGGGTTATGGATGGGAAGCCCTAGCTTGGGAACTGGGATGGCTTTATGGGGGGAAGCACCTGCCTTAGGAGCTTGAGGTTAAAAGCTGGGCAATTCTGCTGTGTATGGATCCCAAGTCTATTGCAGTGTTAGATCTGGGCTAGTACCCCAGCCAGAGATTGTGACTCCAGAGACACCCCCTCCCATCACAATAAGAGCAAAAAGTAGTTGGAGGAACCAACAGAAAGAAAGCCTTTTGGAGAGATAGAGCAGGGGTAAGACATTTGCCTTGCCCTTTCTGGCTCCTGATCAAGCTGCTTAACGCCATGATCGCAGAGACTCAGGAGCATCTGAGGGACCCAGCAGGTTTGGGCAGAAATCCCTCCAGATTTAAGTGTTAAAATTTTGAAATTTCAAAATCGCGCGGCCACTACTGCAGCCATGCGACATCATATGTTATTCATAACCAGCAATAGAAAACAAATTGTGTACTGTTGCCTTTTCAGCAGATCTGAGTGTTGGGGTAAAATCTCAAATAATAATGATGGGTTTGGTGTCAAAATATTGATTGTGACCAAAGTAGAGAGAGAGTAATGTGGAAATCATCTGCCCCATGGGTAGGGGGAGGGTGTGGGAAGGGGGTATACTGGGGTTGTTGGGGGTGGAGAATGGGCACTGGTGAAGGTACGGGTGTTTCATTGTATGACTGAGACAGACCCGAAATCTTTGTAACTGCACTCATGGTGATTCAATAAATAAAATTATAAAAAATGAAAAAAAAGAAAGTAAGGTGGAGTTCATGCCCAATTCAATCAACTAATCAGTGGCTGAATAAATAGCAGTACTCCTACATAAAAAAAAAGACACTTGCCTTGCATGCAGTCATCTCTGTTTGACCACACCCCCCCCACCACCACCACCACCAACATCACATAGAATCCTCTGAGCCCCACCAGGATTGAGCCCTGAGCATGGAGCCAGGAGTAAGCCCTGAGCACAGCTGGGTGTGGCCCCCCAAACAAAACAAAGGAAACTATTTTAAATTTCCAAGGGACGTTCAACGTCTATGCCACAGTCTATGACCCCTGCTGGGAATCTAAAGGGACTCCACACAGTGTCACCACATGCAGCTGCTGGTCCACTCAGGGAAGGGCCATGTGGACCTGAGGAGGGGCTGAGGACCCTAGGACAAGGGTCCTCAGTGGTTAGACCAATAGAAAGTGCCCTCCCCACCTCAGATCCCTGGACCATGTCCTTTTGCCTGTCTATGTCCCTTGTCACTCTGTCTGAACCTGCAGGAAGGAACCAGGCAGAGGAAGCTTAGTGTTGAGACAAAGCACCCTCCCATACTGTCTCCCCCAAATACTACCCCGCGAGACAGCTGGGACTCCTCTCTTCCACGGATGATCCCCTTCACCTTTCCTCGGATATCCGGCAGCCTTTGAGCATTTGGCCTGACTCTATCGCCACCTGGTGTCCAAGGAGGTCACTGCAGGTGACCTGTGGGTTGTGGCCGACCCCAGCGGGCGGAGGGTTTGCCTTTGTCTTTTTTTTTTTTTTAATATATTTATTTATTATTTTTAAATTGTTGCTCTTCTTCTCGGCCAGGAAAGGCTCTGTGGTGAAAGGCGGGGTCTGTGTTGACGACAACTGTTGAGCTGGCACAAGCTAACTTGGGACAGTCCCTGATCTAAAGGACACGCTGTGGGTTGGCCAAGGTTCTCACGTCACAGGCAATAATCCAGGGCTTTGTTTTGCTTTGCTGTTGATTGAGAGAACAGAGATGTGGGCATAGTAGGTAGCTCCGGCCTTGGGCTGGGTTTCTGGTTTCTCTCAGCCCCTTGCCAGTGAACGAACCACTTTCATCTTTCCCAACCTGTCCCTTTATCTGTAAAAGCAGGGAGAAAGATTCGTACTTCAGAGGGCAGTGTGAGGGTGAAAACGAGAGAAGTTCTACCAAGCCGAGACAGCTGAGGATGTTCAATACACGCTGCCTCCTTCCCCCCTTCTCCAGTTGCCAGGAGATATGATCACGGGGAGTAATTAAAACTTATTTAATGATCTGATCCAGTTCAAGGTAGCTGTTTGTTTCCTGAGGGGCACGTGTGGGTGGGCAGAGCATTTGGGGATGGACTTATCCTCATTTTCCTACAAATCCCTTTAGAGCCGTGTCAGGGAGAAGAGTCAGGACCAGCTGGCCAGCTGGTCCCTGCTCTAGGAAGAGGCTAATAGCATGCACTCTTCCCAGACTTGCATGAAGCTGGTCGCTAAGTAATAAGGCACATCACCCACTGCTAAGCTTTGCTTGGAAAAGTTCTCCAGGGCTCACAGAACCCTGTCCAGACCAACTTGCATCCAGAGTGTTCATCCCTATTAATCAAGCACCTGGCCGGGCGAGGCACAGGCTAGAATATGACAAATGACACCCCCTTCCTTCTTAGACAGGCATGACTGTCCCCTGTCCCATGCACGAAGCAATCCTGGTTCCACATGAGCAGATCAAATGCCGCCAGGAAGAGGCAGGATTCATTTGGCAAGATTCACTTATTTCCAGATGCAGTTTGGTGTCCGCCTGCCTCTCCCAACTGCCCCTTGCAGCCCAGCCAGCCACTGAGGGATCTTTCTTTCTGGAGGATCCAGCCTTGATTGAGGTCTCTGGAGGAACCAGAAAAGACTTGCTCCCCAAGTCCCAGCCTCCAGCATCAATCAAAAACAAGTTCCAATCCATGGGTCCAGGTCCAGCTGAAGTTTTCAGTGACTCTATTAAGAATGAGCATGGTAACACTAATACTTTATTTAAAAATCCAAAAGAAAAAGGAACGGAAGAAAGAAAGAACTCTAGAAAGAGATCCGGCCAAGGGTCGTAAATCAATGTCGGTGCGTTAAGAAACAGTTCATAAATGTAAGTGCCTTTTACAGGGCTGTTTGCTCTGGTGTTGGGGCTGCAATGGGGGTGGGGGGGGGGTAGAAGTTCTCCCTCACTCCATCTGTCTCCCAGCCGAGCTGCTCCACGCTTGTGGGGCCCAAAAGTTCCTGCCACAGTCAAAGCAGGAGAGAAACAGCCGTGGCAGCCTGGACACTGATGCCAGGTGGTTGTTGTATGACAGAATCCCAGCAGAAGGGAAGAGACCCAGCCTGGAGCTGTGCCCTGAACAGGTGAGCTGAGACTGGAACCGGATCTGGAAGCCTGAGTATGTGGATGAATCCACCCTCTCCTCAGCATCTCTGCTCTTCTCTGGAGAACATTGATATGTGCTGGGCTCCACTGTTGGGACTCCAGCAGCGACTATGTAAAACCCAAGAGCTGAATTCTTACCCTCTGATGCCCTCCACCCCCTAACGGCACCCCACTTTCATTTGGAGGCTGTGCCAGGACCCCAAACCTAGGAGCAGTATTTATTTATTTGCTTTAAAAGTTTTATTAATGATAGGTCAGACATGATTATTTCCATAACAAGATCCAAGTATAAAATAAAATTTAATGCAATATACTGTAGATTCCAGAGTTGAAAATGTATATATGTAAATGAGAATAAGCATTTTATTACACTGTACTGAATGGTTTTAATTTTCATATTTACATAGGTCAAAATTATATAGTAATCACAAATTGGCTCTTACTAATTTCTTTTTTTTTACTTTAAGGGCTGGAGTGATAGCACAGCGGTAGGGCATTCGCCTTACAAGCGGCCAACATGGCCGACCCGAGTTCGATTCCTCCGCCCCTCTCGGAGAGCCCGGCAAGCTACCGAGAGTATTCGATATGCCAAACACAGTAACAACAAAGTCTCCAATGGAGACGTTACTGGGACCGCTCGAACAAATCGACGATCAACGGGAGGACCTTTACCTTTACCTTTACTTTAACAGTTCTTTTTCAAATTTATTTTTTATTTTTTACAGACTTACAAAATTTTGTGATTATGTTTCAATCACGTAATGATCAAGTACCCATCCCTCCACCAATGGCCATTCTCTGCCACCAATGTTCTCAGTATCCCTCCCACCACCCCTCATCCCATCCCTCCCCCTCCCTCTGTGGCAGGCACATTCCCTTTTACTCTCTCTCTCTCTCTTTCTCTCTCTCTCTCTCTCGCTCTCTCCTTCTGGGTGTTATGGTTTGCAATATGTTCAGTCCATAGTCTACTTTCATTTTTTTTAATTTATTGAATCACCGTGAGAACAGTCACAAAACCTTTCAGTTCAAGTCTCGGTCGGTCATACAATGATCAAACACCCATCCCTTCACCAGTACACATTTTCCACTACCAAGAACCCCAGGATACCCCCCCTCCCACCCACCCCCCGCCTGTGTGGCAGATTTCCACTTACTCTCTCTCTCTACATTGATCACATTCAATATTATGACAAAAGACCCAACATTATTATTTGGAATTTTCCCCAACATTCAGACCTGCCAAAAAGACATTATCAGATAATTTGTTTTCTATTGCTATTATGAAGAACATATGATGTCGTGTGGCCACAATAGCAGCCACGCAAATTCGGATTTCTAATATTTTCGTAATATACCTAGAGGGATTACTGCCAAAAGTCCCTGGGTTCCAAGATTGGTTTGTGTGCCTCTGGGATCATGGTCATTCAGAAGCTGGAGGAGGCATTTGAGGGTGGCAACCTGGAGCATTGTTGTGGTGGGGAGCAGGGCCAATTCCACGCTACCATCCCACGAGGCCCCACGTGTCTTGTCAATGCAGTCTCATACCTGGCTGTTCATTAGGCTCTAAAAGATGCAGGCCACCATGCCACCACTTCAAGGGGGGACAGATGGAGGGACAGACACCCCTCCCCTTCCAGGGCGGCATAGCACCATAGTTAAATGCACAGTCCAGATGCATTTCGGTTGGGCATTATATTTTGCTCAGATTTTCCCAACACCATTCAAGCCTGTTTTTCAGGGACAAAGGCTAGATCGTTTACTTTCCATTGATCACTTTGCATATCAGGAAATGTCGCGCAGCCGCGTAGGTGGCCATGCGGTTCAGAAAATAGTTCTGGTGCCCGCAAACCAGAGCCATGCTTGTAGAAGCTCATGGTCACCAGAATTCGATCGGAAGAAGGCGGGGAGACAGCCCCTACCCCATCTGGGACCTCCCGGTGATATCGGCTCAGTACAGGGCCCGGAGAATTCTCCGGGAGTTGTGGAACCCACCAGCCAGTTGTCTTCGCTACTGTGTGCTGTAAGATCCCATAGTCTACTTTTAGCATACATCTAGGAGCAGTATTTAAAGAGAGGTGTTGCCAAGGGGCCATTGTTCAAGGGACTTGAGTTTGATTCCCAGCATCATGGGGCCCACACAACTGAAGTGAGGATCCCTTGGAGTAGCTCTGGCACCTCCTGAGCACTGCTTGGGAGCCCCTCAAAAATAGGGAAGCTTTCCCATGGCCACAGTCTGCAACTGGGGTAATAACGTGCTGTAGACTCTGGGTTTAAAACATGAAGGGAAAGAACAGCCACCTCTGCTCTCCCCTCTCCCCTCCCTCTTCTCCCTTCTTACCATATTGAGTTGCTACTGCACTTGGCTCCAATCAGCTCACAGAGAACATTCTGGAAAGAATGTCTCAGCTTCCCACCATCTTCTTTCATGAAAGGAAACACACTATAGACATAATTTCCCCTCTGAATTATATTTGTTTTGTTTGGACGGGGCACACCTAGCAGTGCTCAGGGCTTACTGCTGGTTCTGCACTCAGGAATTACTCCTGATAATGCTCAGGGGTTCATATGGGATGTTGGGGATAGAACCCGGGTCGCCCAAGTGCAAAGCAAACATCCTACCCACTGTGTAATTCTGTATTGTTGCTCTATGCCCCCTCCAATTTTTTTTGTCCCTCCTGCCCCTTGATCCCCGCACATGCCATTTCTCTATCAGCCCCAAACCAGGAAGCTGCCCTGTGCAAGCAAGGGCTGACCAGCAGACCCTTGGGGTCGAGAACAAGGTATGGGGTGTCCTCACTGTTCTCCCATAGGATGTCAGGCGGCTGGTGTTCCAGGGTTCTCTCTGCCCTGTGCTACATCTACCTCTTTCTCATCTGCTGGGAGAGAGGTGCGTTGTCTTGCCATCCAGATCCAGGTCCAGACCTCTGAACCGTGTCTTCAAGGATCAGTTCAGGGCACTCGTGAAGGCTGGAAACTCAGTCAATGCAAAGTCACCTTGTCGCTTTGCGTGTGGGGGACCCTGGGTTTGATCACTGGCACAGTGTGATCCTCCACACACCACTGGAGTTACTCCTGAGCCAGGAATAGCCATTAAACATAACCCTCCTACCCACCCCCACCAAAAAAAAAAAAAAACCACAGTTTTGCTATACGCTTGACAGAAACAACCCACAAATCTCTCTAGGATAGCGCGTCATAAATATAGGTATAGAGACTGTCATAAAGATAGGTATAGGACTGGAACAATAGCACAGCAGGTAGGGTGTTTGCCTTGCACATGGCCAACCTGGGTTCGATTCCTCTGCCCCTTTTGGAGAGCCCAGCAAGCTACCAAAAGTATCCTGCCCGCACGGCAGAGCCTGGAAAGCTCCCCGTGGCATGTTAGATATGCCAAAAACAGTAACAAGTCTCACAATGGGGATGTTACTGGTGCCAGCTCCAGCAAATAAATGAACATCGGGAGGACAGTGCTACAGTGCTACATAGAGACTGTATGACTTCTGGAAGCTCCTCTTCCCCCGTTCTGAGACACATACATTTCTAAGTGTAAGTGATTGTAAATCTGACAATAAAGTAACCTTTTTTTTAAGTGAGACTTTTAATAGTGCCCGTGCTTGTTTGTTATCAAAGTGCTTCCATGGGTCAACGGTGGGTGCTCAAGTCTCAGAGTGGCCGGACCTGGTAGAATGGCCTTTCACAGTTCCCACAGCATGGCCGCGAAAAGTCCCTTAAGCAACTGCACCTTTTCAGGCTGGCATTAAACAGGGATTTCATTTATTTGAAAAGTAGGTATTAAATATGTCAGATCTAGGAAGTTGAATGTAATGGGCCCAATTGCACACTCGGTTCCATATGCGTAAATCCCACTGATGGAGAACAGAGTGCAGCCGCGGCTGCGACCCTGGGCAGCGTGATGGATCTTAACAGACATTCTAATGGACATTGAATAGTGGCTGGGAAAGCTGCAAGGAGCACGAAAGCTGCTGCTGGGGTGGCTTCTTGGAGGACTTTTTTGTTTATTTGTTTGCATGCTCTAACGCTTTGGGAGTTGCCGCACTGCTTTATTTTATTTATTTATTGGCTTTATTTTTTTTCACTCCTAGGAAACATTTGCCATTTTTCCCACAAGCTTTTGTTTCAGTTCCGCTGCAGCTTGTGTTGGGTTTTCCAAGAGGAAGGCTGGGTGCTTGGCCACAGAACAACCAAACATTTCAGAGCCTAATTTTGGAAGCAGGCTGAAGGTACCTAGACACTGAATCAACACAGAAAGCCTTGCTGTTCAAAGTGTGAGTCCCTGCACTGGCGGCATCCGTCCCCACCACCCCACCCTCCCCCACCTCAAACTTGCTAGAAATGCAGGAGCCTCACGGCCCACTCCCCACCGACTGAGTCCACGCCATGTATAATGTTCATGTGCACATTACAGTTCAAGAAACTCAGGATTAGAGAACAGAGACAGCATGTGACTCCTTCTTTGACACAAATTTATCGTCAGGATTATCTTAAGAACTGCAAGAATTCAGTTCAGATGTGTCAGAACTCTGTGGCAGGACCTCTCTGGCCTGGTGACTCTCTCAGGTGGTAATAAGAAGCTGCCAGGAAACTTTGTCCCTGGTGGCCATGAGAGCTAGACCCTCGAGAATGGACGTTGACATTTAGATGGACATTGAGTTCCCAGGTGATTCTACAGAACTGTCGGGGCTGGGACACCCATAAAACCATCACTTGGAAGAGTTAGACTTCAGGGGCTATGGGAGTCGTGCGGTTTTCTGATTCATCCACCAGGCATTGAGTGCTGGACCCCGGAGCTGATGCAGAAATAGAGCCCCTGACTGCTCCCCCTCATGAGTTTGTGATTCCATTCCTCAATGGAAGATTTGTTGTCAGGGGCGCCACACAGAGGGGTTTTGAGCTGTCTGGGAGGAGAGTGGAGGAGAGAAACCACACGGGAGAGACAGAGCAGGACAGAGAAGACAGAGCTAGAAAGTGCTGAATCTGGACAGAGAAAAATCTCTGAGTGGGGCATCTCTGCGATCTGTTAGAGCTTAGAAATCTTTTTTTTTTTTAATTGAATCACAGTGAGATAAAGTATTTCAAAGCTGTTCATGATTGGGTTTCAGCCACACAATTTTCCAACACCCATCCCTCTTCCAGTGTAATTTGCCAGCACCAATGTCCCCAGTTTCCCTCCAAGTCACCCCTCACCCCTGCCTGCCTCTATGGAAAGCACTTCTCCTCTCTCTTTTTCTCACTTTCATTTTTCTGGCTTTTTTGGGGGGGAGAGGTCACACCTGGTGATGCATAGGGGTTACTCCTGGCTCTGCACTCAGGAATTACTCCTAGTAGTGCTCAGGGGACCCTATGGGATGCTGGAAATTGAATCCAAGTTGGCGGCATGCAAGGCAAATGCCCTACCTGTTGTATTATTGCTCCAGCCCAGGAGTAATTCATTTTTCTGTTTTTGCTTTTTTGTTTGTTTTGTTTGTTTGTTTGGGGGCCACACCCAGTGATCCTCAGGGCTTACTTCTGACTCTGTGCTCAGGGATCACTCTTAGTAGGCTCAGGAAGCCATATGGGGTTAGGGGACTCGAATCCACATCAACCACTTTGCAAGGCAAATGCCCTCCTCACTATACTATCACTCTCACTCTCTCTCTCATTTTAGGCAATATGTTTTGGAATACAGATGCAGAAAGGTTTATCATGTATATTTCTTTACCTACTTTCAAAACTCACTTCTTGTCCAGAGTTATCATTTCCAAACTAATCCCTCCTCTATCTTAACTGCCCTCCACCCCTGACACCCTGTGATAATTTCCACCTAGAAATCTAATTTTGCTACAGAAGACAGCAGAGTTTTTCATCCCTGGCATTACCAACATGTGGGGCCATAAAAGCCTTTGTTCTATAGGGGGTCGTGCGGGTTCTGTCCTGGTCATTGTGGAGAGCTGCTCCAGAGATTCTGTTAAACAGCCAGTAGCACCCACCCGCAATTGTAACAGCCCCAAATGCTACCAGACTTTGTAGATGTGCCTTGGAAGAAAACCAATGGCTTCGAGCAGTTAAGGAAGATACTGGTAGGCAACAGACACTGACTTCTGTGCTCTAAGCAATAAAAAGTCCATTGTTGTAGCAAGGAAGTGTATCCCAAGGAAAAGATGGAGGTGGGTGTTACAAATGAAGATTGAGTGCAAATAGTGAAAGTGGCCTGCCCCAAGTGGCTAAAGCATGAACACTGACATTGCCTACACAAGCTCCCAATCCAGCTCTGCAGTGCCTGGACAATGCCTTTCACCTCCCGTGCCTGTTTCCTCCTGTGAGCTGAGCTTAGCTGTGCCATGCCCAGTGGATTGTGATGAGTTGTAGTTCAAGTGAGCTCCTCTGGCAATGCTGGTATGGTAAGAAGCTCCCAGATTGAAGCCGTAATTGGCATTTTTTGCTCTTAGGGTGTGAGCAGAAAACCAGAAGTTGGGACAGAATGGGCCCTTTCAGGTTTTGTTCAGTAAACATTTGTTTGAATCCTGTATATAATGAGGCTATATTAATTGTGTAATAAGACATACCCCCAATATTCTGGTTTTCTCACTTGTTTAAATAATTTTTTTTATTTAGGAATAATTTTAGATTAAAGCAACAATATTGTAAGTAAGTATGGAGTATATTCTTATACCTCGTGCCTCTTACCTACTTCTGGCTTTCCCAACTATCCTCTGAGGTTTCTGGGTACACCTATTGAAAGTAAGCCTTGGGGGCTGGAGCAATAGCACAGTGGGTAGGACATTTGCCTAGCATGTGGCCGACCTGCGTTCGATTCTCAGCATCCCATATGGTCGACCAGGAGTAATTCTTCAGAGTCAATAGTATCCCCTGTGCATTGGCGGGTATGACTCAAAAAGCCAAAAAAAGAAAGAAAGAAAGAAAGAAAGAAAGAAAGAAAGAAAGAAAGAAAGAAAGAAAGAAAACCTCACAGGTGCATTGAATCTTCACTGAAGTCCAGCCTTCACGTAGATTTCACCCAATTTTTCACCTTTGTCCTATTTCTGCTCCAAGATCCCATCAGAGTGTCTCAGGACCAGCAGGCCTTTCTCTTCCAGCTCCTCTTGGCGGTAACAGTGCCTCCGCCAGCGCTTCTAATGACCTTCACACTATGAAAGGCACCAGACCAGGCATGTTGTAAAACATCCTACACTTGGGCTTGTCAAACAAGACTGATGCTCTGGGTTTGAGGGGGAAAAAAACACACACACACCGCACAACAGTGCCCTTCTCCCCGCACGAAAGTGGGTGCACAAGCTCTCTACATGCTCTCTCTCTCCCTCTCCTCTCTCCCTCTCTTTGTCTCTCTCTCCCTCTCTCCACCTCTCTCACTCTCTCACTCTCCCTCTCTCTCCCTCTTTCTATTTCTCCCTCCCTCTCTCTCTCCTTCTCTTTTTCTCTTTCTCTCTCTCTCTCTCTCTCTCTCTCTCTCTCTCTCTCTCTCTCTCTCTCTCTCTCTCTCTTTCCCACCTTCTCTCCTTTTATCTAAGGGTTTCTGCCCTATACTGTGGCTCTGACGCCTTTCCCCAGTCAGTTCTCAGCTCTGGCGATTCCACACTACATCCAGGACCCACACCCCAGCTCCAACTAAGTTCCTCTGCTAAAGGAGGCAGTATCGAAACATAATTTGGAGTTCTTCATAGGAACATTTGTCTCTTCGCTCCCACTTATTTATTTATCCAGTCTCTTATTTATATAAGTTTGGACTGACGGATATTTATTTTAGACATCGGTTTATAATCCAATACTGTGCTATTTATTTTGTTGCTCAAATACCCACTTCATTTTCATCCATGGAGTGCCTTGGCTGGGGGCGGAGTGGAGTTGGGGGGAGGGGCACAGGATCAGGGGCTCCTACAGCTACGAGCTTGAATCCCAGCTTGGGGGTTCTTTGGTCTCTGTGAAGACTGAGGTTGACAGGGAGCAGAAGAAACAGAAGCTGTATCATTTGTGGCAAAGTTGAGAGAGGGAGAGGAAAGGAACATGTATAGTGGAACAGGCGCCAAGTAGGGAGAATGTCAAGGATGAGGGATGGAGATGGGGAAAGTCTAGATATGTGACGTCAGGGTGCTTCCCAGCTATCAAATCCTGGAGGAACCAAGGCCACAATGTGGCTGAGAGAATGATGTCTGCAAAACATGGCCTTCTGGGGAGCACAGAACAAAGACTACCAGAGCTGTAGGCTTTGTGCTATGGGGCTGGGCGTGGGTGACCTAACACTGTTCATCACAATCTCCAATGTGGGGTTGGGGAAAACAAAATGTGGTGTGAAATGCGTCATCCAGGCGGGTGGTATCTGATTTGCTACGTCAGTCGGGCTTGGTCAAAGGACGCCGGAACTATACCAGACAGGGTTGGTTCAAGTTTGAGTCTTATCTTTAAGAGTCGGGGAGACAGGGACAGGACGAAGGGCTTTCCTCCCTCTGAGGTCTTTGCCCCTTTGCTCCCCAGTCGTGCCTCCTCTGTCTCTTGCCCCCCATATGAGAGCTCGACTCCTTTCTATTTGTTCTTATCCCAGGGGTCCAGGGAGCATGGGGGAGGGGGAACAGGCCAGGGATCCTAGGATCAGATCTTCTGCACGAGCCAGGCTTCTCCCAACATTCCCAGAGGGGCCCCTATCACCCCTTCCTCATTTCTCCCAGAAGCTAGGATTTGGGGAAGGGGGAAATCGAGGGATGACTTTCACAAAAACTCATCAGACATGGAAGACTTTTATTTGCACTGATTAGGAAACAGAAAAGACTGCAAGACAAAGACTAGTGGGCCCGTCTGAAGAGAGCTGTCAGATACCCAGACTGAATACTGCTTGTGGAACTCTAGGGCCAGACACTGCTGGTGGGTACCATGACCAGGTACTTCTGGTGAGACTCTAGGATCAGGTACTGCTGATGGGTACTAGGACCAGGTACTGCTGGTGGGACTCTAGGACCAGGTACTGCTGATGGGTACCAGGACCAGGTAGTGCTGGTGGGACTCTGGGACCAGGTACTGCTGATGGGTACTAGGACCAGGTACTGCTGGTGGGACTCTAAGACCAGGTACTGCTGACAGGTACTAGGACCAGGTACTGCTGGTGGGACTCTAGGACCAGGTACTGCTGACGGGTACTAGGATCAGGTACTGCTGGTGGGACTCTAGGACCAGGTACTGCTGATGGGTACTAGGACCAGGTACTGCTGGTGGGATACTAGCATCATAAATACTGATGACAATCCAATTCCTGGCACCGAGTCCCTGAGACCTGTAACATCTCCTAAATCATAAGAGCCTGGGGAGCATCTGTTGCCTTCCTGTTTGATCTTAGGCCCTGACCATGTCTGCATAAAGCTCCTGAAATCACTGTGATTTCCAGGCTAAGGGAGTGTCCTTCTTTTCAGAGGCAACTTTGGGTGAGCTCCTGTTTATGAGAAAAACCATGAGGAAGAACAAGGCTGGGATTTTCCTTTCCTGAGAGAAGAAAGGGCTCAGGGTCAGAGAGACAATACAGTCGATAGGGTGCTTTCCTTGCATGCAACCAAACCCGTGTTCAGTCTCTGGCAGCCCAAGGACCACAAGAGTAATTCCTGAGTGCAGAACCAGGAGTAACCCCTGGGCATTGTTGGGTGTGTTCCCCCCCCCCAAAAAAAAAGAGAAAGAACGGGAAGCTAAGGCCAGATAAGGACATCATGATGAAGCCTTCTTTAAAATCCCCATAGCAGGTGGTTCAAGGGATGCCCAGGATGATGGATGGGTGGAGAAAGCAGTTGCCCCAGAGAGGACTGGGAAGTACCACCTTCTGCCCCACACACCAGTCTATTCTCCTCTCTTCAGTGTGAATGTTTGCCTGTCTCTTTTATGGCAACCTCTAACAACCTGGAGCATATGTCTGTGTTTGCCTCAGGTCTGTGAACTGCTCTAACAAATAAAAGAAACCTGGGGATAGGGTCCAAGGAGTCCCCACGCCTTTGTGGGTCACCTGAAAAACTCCTTCTTGTTATTGGCATCCAGGTGAGTGGGAGCTATTTGATGGACTGAATCCCGCACTTGGGGAACTGATGCTCCTTCCAGGTAGAAAGTCTCAGCACTGAGCTACGTGAAAGGACACTCAACTGGTCACCTCAAGACTTGCTTGTTGTGGGGAAAATTTCTGCACATTGGGAAACCACAAGGGTCAGGATTGAAGTGTTTCATGTGAAAGTCAAGAAGACCCAAGGGAAGAAAGACTGAGAGAAGTCAACAGTTTTCAAAAAAAGAGAAATCTATGTGCAGTCTCATTCGTGGAATATAAAGTAACAGAATGGGAGACTAACCTGAAAGAATAGTAGAGATAAGTACCAAAAGGATTACTCCACAGCTTAGAAGTCAGCCTCACATGCTGGAGGGAAAGGCAACTCAGATAGAGAAGGGACCACCAAGTAAAGGGTTCTTGAAGGGCCCATTCAGGATGGGAGATGCGGGCTGAAAGTAGACTATAGACCGGACATGATGGTCAGTTAATACCTTTATTGTAAACCACAACACCAAAAGGAGAGAGAGAGAGCAAAAGGGAATGCCCTGTCACAGAGGTGGGGGGGGGGCGGGGGCGGGCGGGGGGGAGTGGTGGGAGGGATGATGGGACCATTGGTGGTGGAAACTGGGTACTGGTGGAGGGATGGGTATTTGATCAATGTATGACTGAAATGCCAGCATGAAAGTTTATAAGTCTGTAACTGTACCTCACGGTGATTCACTAATAAAAACTTTAAAATAAAATAAAAAGAAATCCATGTGCAGAATTCAACAAAGTAACTTTGCATAACTGGAGCAGGTCGGAGTATCCTTGGATGTCAGGAGGAGAATCCACAGGGTTTCCAGACAGGCCTGGATGGAGGACATCTTGGCCAAAGTCACACTCAGGTCCTCGTGAGACAGAATGGAAGCACGCTCAGCGCCATGGGCTTCTCCAAGACTCCCTCCCTGTGGCCTGGCTGGTCAAAGCAAGAACAACTCACCCTGGAATTCGAAGTGAGTCAAAGAGAAACCATCTGCTCATGGAGGGTGAGCGCAGACAGCCTGACCACAGGAAGGCCCCCCCAGGTCAGCTTCCGACTCCCACAGGCCATGGGAGAGCCTTCCTGGAAGCCAGAATTCTCCAGCCAAGAAAGTTTTTCAAATACCAAAACGAGCCATATGTGAATCCTGGGACTCAGCCATCAAAGAGGAAAAGGAGGAGGGGTGAGGAAGGCTGAGAAGGTGCAATGAGGCCATGGCACTGTCACAGCTCAGCTCCGGGAAATGCAAGTATCAGTCACATGGATGGAAGGTCACCACTGTGGCAAGAGGGAACCTGAGCATCGCAGGGTGTATGTGTGTGTGTGTGTGTGTGTGTGTGTGTGTGTGTGTGTGTGTTGGTCAGGGGTTGCATCCTCTCCGGAGGGAACCCAGTCTGGTAGCCCTAGCTGAAGGAGTTTCCTGTGCCCAGTGAGAAGTGAGGAGAGCTGTGGGTGTCTCTGAAGACAGGAGTGGATGAAAGTTATCCTCCCCTATGACTTTCTGGAGTAAGCTTAAGATCAGTTGGGGGCGGATACTATTTCCAATAACAAGGAAACATGCCAAGGGGGCCCAGCCCCTGAGACCCTCATCCCTGTCCTCCGGGTACTGATGGTTGACCCTCGGAAGTAGCACAGTGGGGATTAGAAACTTCTCAGTGAGACCAAAAGAGTATAGGACCCTTGGCCTCTGGGTGGATATGATGGTCATTTTCTGCCTCCTGTTACAAAGCAAGAGAAATGCCAAGAACTTCTCAAGGGAAAAGCTGAAGATCTTGGAGGTGGATGGGATTGAAGGATGAAAAGGAGATTTAGACAAGCCCATATAAACTACAGAGGGCAGCTCACCACTGACATCCATCTAACTGTGAAGCTGAAGATCACTCTCTCTTAAAAAAAAAAAAATCTTGAATGAGGTACTGTGATTTCCAGTAGTGTTAATGCTATTTCATTCTTACATTGTTCCAACATAATCCTCATCACCAGACTATCCATGTCCCTCTACCAGAATCCCAAAGCCCCCTCATGTTTAAGTCCCAGTTCCATCCCCCTCCACCCCACAAACTCAGTTCTATGGACCAACTCTCTTCCCTTTGCTGTACTGTGTCTTGCCAATCAACGTTTCCTATGGGGCCATAGTGGGGGAAAGGCTGAGAGGTTGGGAACTGGCTTTTTATAAAGGTTATTGAGGAATGAGTAAAAGAATTGTGACTTGCCAACACCCAATAGAAGAGAGAGAACAAAAGGGAATGCCCTGCCACAGAGGCAAGGTGGGATGGGGAGGATGGGGGTGGGAGGGATACTGGGACCTGTGGTGGTGGGAAATGGGCACTGGTGGAGGGATGAGTATTTGATCATTGTATAATTGAAACACAAGCACAAAAAATTTGTAAGTCTACAACTGTACCTCATGGTGTCTCACTAATAAAAATTAAAAAAAAAAAAAGAATTGTGACTTGGGGCAGAGAGGTGTAGGTCTGCATCCCCGTTCATCCCCCATAGTCTTGTGTGAGCCTGAGAAACTTATTTAGTCTCTTTGGACTTCAATGTCCACATCTTTAAAATGGAAACATCAGCAACTCTGTTTCTTTTAAAGATTAGAAATAATGCCTCTAAAAAATGAGGAGTCAGATTATATAGACTGGTATTTATTAATCATTTGCCTTATCATTGGTGTGGTTACTATTGTTAAAGAATTCAACCCCAAACATTAAGAATGAAAGAGGAAAAGAGGGAGTTGGGTGAAAACAGGGAAAATGGTTTCCTCAGCACTGTCTGTAGCACTTTCCTCCCGTTGTTCATCGATTTGCTCGAGCGGGCACCAGTAACATCTCCATTGTGAGACTTGTTGTTACTGTGTTTGGCATATCGAATACATCATGGGTAGCTTGCCAGGCTTTGCCATGCGGGCGAGATACTCTCGATAGCTTGCCGGGCTCTCCAAGAGGTGCGGAGGAATTGAACCCGGGTCAGCTGTGTACAAGGCAAACCTGCTATGCTATCGGTTTTCTCAGCATTCTTGGTAAAAGTTCTGTGCATGTTCAGGGCCTTTGTGGGCCAAATCTGGCACCGTGACAGCAAATCAAACCCGACTGGAAGTTTGTGGAGGCGTTTCTGCTGGTCTCTATGGCTCCTACCCCTCCATCTCTGGGGCTCCTGTGTGTCCCTGAGAGATACAGGAGGAGCCCTAAAGGACATAATCTCTGTCCTGAACCTGGGGTCTCAGAGTCTCACCTAGACATTACCTTGGATCTTCCAAGCCAAGTGTCCTGGGGTCACGAGCTGCTGTCACTGCCAGGGCCCGAGTCTCCTCTCCAGGGCATGAGAGGACAGTGCCTGGCAGAGTCCCTGTTCTGGGCTTCCTGCAGGAGCATCGGCCCCTGGTCAGACTCAGCCTCATCATTTCTCATGAAATGATGGTTCAGAACCCGCAAGCTTCCCAGCAGCTTAGTCTCCTACACCGATGACTGAGGTCATGCCATGGGGCAGTGACAGTGGAGAAAAGCAGAGAACCGCATAAACATCAAGAGACTGGCTCTGAATCAGAAGGAACCATAAGGTACATCCTGGGGAAAACTCGGCATTATCCATACCTGTCTCCACATTCAGGACCGAGTGAACCCAGATCTTCGTACCATACACCTAACCCCAAGCCCTTTCGTGGACATTTCTATCCTAAGTTACCGACTGAAGTGATAGTTTCTAACTATTGCTAGTCATTCGAACCATCTTTAAATTTTGAGGCCAGAAAGTTAGTACAGTGGGTAGGGTGCTTGCTTTGCATGCAGCCAACGTGGGTTTGATCCCCGGCATCCTATATGGCATCCCGAGCACTGCCAGGAGAGATTCCTGGGTGCAGAGTCAAGTGTAAGCCCTGAGCATTGCTGGGTATAACCCCCAAATAAAAAATAAACAAACATATTTGGCCTCTGTCCAGACCACACACAGTTATTGGAAGTGAAACCTGAGGGTAGGTGTTTTTGAGAAGCATGGACTCTCCACTATTATTTATTTTTTAATGATTGAGATTCTGTGGGACTCTCCAGTAATCTTGTTGATGTTTTTTTCATGAAGCCACTTACCCACCCGCCTCTTTGTTCAGCCTCATGGTCCCACTGAACACACATATACTGCATGCCCTCCAGAAGCAAAGACTGTTTGCTTTGCTTGTTTTGCTTTTTGGGTCACACCTGGTGATGCACAGGGGTTACTCCTGACTCTTTCTGCACTCAGGAATTACTCCTGCTGATGCTCAGGGAACCATATGGGATGCCGGGGATTGAACCTGGGTCAGCCACATGCAAGGCAAATGTTCTCCCCACTATCCTATTGCCCCAGTCCCACAAAGACTGTTTTGTTCATCAGTGACCATAGTGATGAGCACAGGGTCTGGCATGCAGGATTTGCCTGGCAGACTTTTCTTTTTCTTTTCTGGATGAATGAATAAATGTTGAACAACTTGGAAAGATCAGGGAAGTCTCTTTCATTTTCCTAGTCTAATGACAATGTTTACATAGCATGTATTCATGTCCCACAGCAGACTGATAGTTGTTGAATTAACTTTACATTCTTCCCATATAAGAGATTTAAATGCTAATGTGTACAGTAACACGGGTCTCCATACCACAGCATATTATAATTGTGTATCTAAATATACTTCTCCAGACCAACTGCTTCCTTTCATTCTGAACAATGAGTCTTTTGCTTTCCTCAGGCTCATGAGAAAGTATTTTGTTGAGACCCACATAAAGTAGAGGAAGTGAGTTTAGCCCAGTAACGGTTATAATGTGTTCACTTAGGAGAGCAAGCTGGAAGAAAATAAAGGAAAAGAGGGAGTGGAAAGTGACCTATGAGAAAGAAGGAAGAATGGGTGCCTGACTGGTCTTGGGTCAATGGCCACCTCTGAGATGAAATAGGCAGGAAATACCTTCAGGCTCACACGCCTAGTTGGAACTATCCCTCATCTATAAAGGAAGAGACAATCATCGCTAATGTCCCAAAACTAATATGGTTAAACCCTATTGAGACAAAGAGAAGGAAGGCTGCCCGTAGACCAAAGACATGGTGGAAGGATTCCTAGAAAAGGTAAAATTGGAAGTGAGATTTCTGCTGCTAGCATGGTGGTAGACTAAGTGTTTAAACTTATCCTCCTGCTCGGGATAATTAAACCTGCAAGGGTAAATGTTTTCTATTATTTTTCAAATCCCTTCCATGAGTTAATGAGAAAGTATGGGAAACTCGGGCCAAAAATGGAAATGAGGGCAGAACTCGGAAAGGAAGAAGAGCACCAAAGCTCTTATTTGCCTTAGAGGAATTTTCTGGATCTAGTAGACTATGAATGTGTTTGGTGTCTTGAGGTTTTGTGGTCAGGAGATGGTCCATAAAATTAGACTTTCAAGGGCCAGACCCTCAGTGTAAGGAAGGGCTAGGAATAAACCCAAACGCCTTCCCAATAGGTAACCCCTACAAGGGAAATGGCAGGTCTCGACTCTTGGCACTGGAATGTAGAGGAGGAGTGTGGTAAACTAAGTGTCCTGAGAACTATTAGCCAAATTATATCCATATTTATAGCTTGAACGTACTATAATTGGTGAAAACTAATTTGCAATTTGCAATTAGTTTTCTCAAGGAAATATATTAACAAAAAATGTATTCCCTGCAAAGAGTCTCGCTGTTCTGATTTTGTAATAATCAGGACAGGCTAAACATTTGCTATAATAAGACCATGCATATGTCCCCAGACCTAGTTATTTACCTACCTAGGTCTGGTCTGAGAAGTGATGGTGATAACTTCTGTTGTTTGATTGTTTTTGAGCTTCTTTTAATTTTTTTCCACAAAAAAAAAATGATGGTGATAAATTAAAAAAAATAAAATTAACCATGGGTGATCTGAAAAGCCAAAACAAAAAGAGCAAAATATTTAAATTAAAGTGATTCCATCTAATCTGGCCTGTGCAACTAAAAGGCACCCAAACAAGAGAACAGGAATTCACCTTTTCCGTAGGTGTCAAAGAATTTCTAACTACTTCCCAGGAAGAAGAGAAGCTCACAGCTAAAAGTCACCACAAATATATGGAAACCAAGCACCAAGAGAAATGAGAGTTATCAGCATCAACCTGCCAAGGCTTCTGGCTTAGAAATGATTGGTTAGAATGTATATTTTCTCAAAAAAATGATTTATGTCTTTAAAATGTGAGTCAAGGATAAGCACATTGGTAAAAGAAAAAAATAAAACTTTTAGAAAGTGGAAGCCTGTGCATAAAAGAAAAAAGAAAACCCAGTGAAAGACTGAGATGTGGCTCAAAGGACAGAGTACTTGCCTAGCATGCTCAAGGTCCTGGGTTTGATCCCCACACTGAACGGCACCCCAACACAACCCCTGGCAAAAGCTAATCAGTGAATTGATTCATTTAGAAAAAAAACTCAGTGGGCACATTTAACAGCCACGCATCTATTACACAAAGAATTTTGTGAGCTGGAATCGAAAACAGGAGACGTGATCCAGAATATAGCCAAGAGAAATTAAGAGGTGAACATTGTCTGAAATTGAAAAACACAGTGAGAGGCGATTCAGGTACATCTTACCAGAGTTTCCTAAAATGAGAAGTGAGGGAATGTGGCAGGGGCAATTGGGAGACATCAGAGCTGAGAATGCCCCAGCAGCCTGGTCATCGGATTCAGAAACTGAGGGCCAAGAGAACTGGTCTGGGGTTAGAAGCTTGCCACAAATATATGGGGGTCACAGGGCAGTTAGGATAGAAAGGGAACCAGTGTGACAATAGTAGTTCAAAATGAACTACTGGACAAGGAGTCTTGAAAGTAGGTAAAGGGGTATACATGATTACCTTTCAGTGTGTTTTGCAAACCGTAATGCCCAAAAGGAGGAAGAGACAGAGAGAGAGAGAGAGAGAGAGAGAGAGAGAGAGAGAAGAAAAATAGAAGAAAAGGGTCTACCATAGAGGAAGGCAGGTGTGGGGGTGCAGGAGAGAAACTGGGGACTCTGCTGGTGGTACCCTGGTAAAAGGATGGGTGGTTGGTTGAACAGTTATATAACTGAAACCCAGTTATGAACAACTTTTTAACTGTATGTCTCACTGTGATTCGATTTTACAAAAGAAAGAAAGAGGGGTGGTGAAAGAACTGAGTGAGTCTCATGGATAGGAAGAATGGAATTTAGATGTAAAGCATGAGAAGCAATGGGACATTAGAGTTCATGAACTTGGCCGGCACCATAGGGAACCCAGCCTAGTGTGGCTGTCAGCATTTCAGAGCCTCGAGAGGGCTTTAGAGGAGAGTGTGAAACACAGAACAGGGGCAACCATGTGGTAGGAAAGCTGGGAAACCTGTTCGGCTCCTGGATGAAATGGACAGGTAGAGCAGGGGCTTCCACTCCATCCCTGGGGTAGCATCCTGAGAAAGGGAGTTAGCACGTGGCCATTATTTGATTGCAGGTTTGAAGGACAAAGAATGCTCTGAAGAGAAGTTCAGCAGAGCTCAGAGATAGAGCTCTTCCTGAGAATCCCCGGACGAGCCCCTTTCCATGAACCACACCGAAATTCTATTTGGCACCTGTCTTAGCACATCAGCTCCAGAAAAGGATGGAGTCAGGATCATCCTTTTCAGCCCTCATGAGATTTTTAGGAGTAAAAATACCGCAAAAGGTGAAAGGTTTATATCATGTGAACAGAAAAAAAATGAAACAACTGTAACATGTAGGGTTGTGTTCTTTGTCCGTGCTCGGGAGCAAACCTAGGGTGTCACACAGGTGACATGTCTCACATCTCCCTTGCCCAACACAAATTCTCCATGACTATCTACGACTGTCAACTGTCACTGTAACACTGTCCTCCCTTTGTTCATCGATTTGCTCGAGTGGGCACCAGCAACGTCTCCATTGTGAGACTTGTTGTTACTGCTTTTGGCATATCGAATATGCCACGGGGAGCTTGCCTTGCCGGCGGGATACTCTCAGTAGCTTGCCCGGCTCTCTGAGAAGGACAGAGGAATCAAACCCAGGTCGGCCACCTGCAAAGCAAACACCCTACCTGCTGTGCTATCGTTCCAGTCCATACCTGTCAACACTGCTCTGCAATGCAGCCTTGTGATGAGGTTTATACGAGCCATATATACATGAGTAAACCTGGCACAGTGGCTGTCATAGGGTGTTGGAAAGGACTCTGAGGAGATGGGCAACAAGGAGGACCATCAAACAAGTTCAGTAGAACAAAATCATTGGGTGGCTGGATGCCTTCCCCCTCACCCCTACCTCTTCCTTGGTCATCTCAAGATGTTTTCCTCTGGAGAGCAGGAGGAAGTGTTGGTGGTGGGCATGAGCTTCAGATTTTCCAAACTTTTCTTCATATAGACAAGAAGCTCTACACATACACACACACACACACTATAGAGTATATAACAAATCTTTTTTTTTTTTTTTGGTCTGGGATTGTTTATCGATAAATGGCAAATATTCTGATATTATTATCAGCCTTATTTCTGGTATTCTGATATTGTCCTCAAATTAAATAGCCAAAGGATTCTATTTCCCTATAATATGTGTGGTTTCATTTGTCTTAATGTCTGAAAGGAGGATTTAGAAAAATCTCATCAAATTTCAAAATGAAGTAGCAAGAATGTAAAAAGAAAGAGTAAAAATACCAAAGGGGAAAAAGTAAGTGATAGGTTACTTGACTTTCAATTCATTTGACAGTGATTCTCAGCCAGGGAAGCCTAACCTTTTTCTGGATCTCAAAGATATTCCTTCTATTTTGCCAAATTCTAGATTTTCCTACTCCACTGTGCTAAACTTGACACCGAGGGTTGAGAGCAAGGATGAAGGGTCCCTGGCAGGAGAGGTGATGTCTGTGTGTATTAAAGAAGAGAAGGTATGGGTTGACCAGACGGCTGGGCCTAAGTGTGTCTGAACCTAAGGGATGGAACCTCAAAGTCACAGTTATGATTGCTGACAATTTACTAGTGTGTCACAAGGGGGGCAAATGTTGAGAAATTCTAGTCCGCACATTTGAGTTAGAACTGTGGGTGGTCGAAAGGCATCCAGCAAGAACATGACAGTAGGAAAAGAAGGAAAGGAAAAATTAGACTCAATAGAAGGCGAAAAATTCCAAATGGTGAATTCGTTCTATTTGGCTCTGTATAATCCCTCCAGGGAACATGGTGGAACTTGAGTCATTTAAACCTTGGCTGGGAAAAGCGTGGAGGATGTACAATAGACAAAGCTGGAGCTTGGATTAGTTTAGTGGCGCGAGTGGGAGAGCTGATAGGGAATTTTAATCTGCACGGCTCTGATTCACCAGACATCCCCCCTGCAGTCAGTCTGCCGGCAGAGGTGATGGGCTGGGACTGGATACGTGTTAATGGATGTATGTGGAAAGAGAGATGCTTTCCAAGTTATCATTGCTTTATTGCCTCGGACCGACTGGATGTTTGGAAAGTTAGCATGTTCCCTCTCATAATAAATTTCACATTTCTTGCAAGGAGTTTGTTTTATAGGGGAAAAACAGAAGCAGGATATTCCATCAGACCCTACAGGAAACAATCCTTTTAATTTGACGGTTGCCACACATTTTTGGATATTCCAACAATGCTTTATTTCACATGGCATTGTATGTATGTGATTTAAATTTTGGTGAAAGCTATTATAAATATCTCCTTTCCTCGAAAGTACTGTCTCCAATGTGATTTCTATGAAATGTGATGAGTTTTGGTCACATCCCTGTGATTTGGTTAAATGATGTATTCTTTTAGGTTTGGTTGATCAAGCTATTTCAAGTCAGAAACCATCCCTAAAAATTTGGGATGAACTAAGATTTTACAGTTAGCAAAAGATGTAGCAAAATGCTGAGTAAGCAGAGAATGCTTAACAATGGTGAAATGGATTTGTTCGTTTGTCTACAGTAGTAAGTATTCCAGGGTTTCTGTAGGGAGCTAGCTAAATTAAATCCCAGTCCTAGTTTCAAAACTGAGTTGCTTTTCTTTTCAGAAATATTCAAGAATCTGAAGTTGGAGGGCTGAAGAGTCAGAACATGCCTTGTATGCTGCTAACCTGGGTTTGATCCCTGGGATTGCCTATATCCGCCCCCACCCCATCCCTACCAGGAGTGACCCCTGAGCTCAAAGCCAGTAGTAAACGATGAGCACAGTCAGGAGTGACCCAAAATACACTGTCACTGTCACTGTCCTCCCGTTGTTCATCGATTTGCTCGAGCAGGCCAAATAACATTGTAAGACTTGTTACTGTGTTTGGCAGATCAAATACGTCATGGGTAGCTTGCCAGGCTTTGCCGTGTGGGCAAGATATTCTTGGTAGCTTGCCGGGCTCTCCGAGAGTGGCAGAGAAACTCAAGTTGGCCGTGTCAGCAGCGTGCAAGGCAAACGCCCTACCCGCTGTGCTATTGCTCCAGCCCGATCCAAAATAACAAACAAAAACTAGGATCCCAAATTGGAGAAATTAACTTGATTCTATATTAGGAGACCTAGTTTCACATGTCACCTTTTCCCATGACTCACCCAAAAACTTATTTGTCACCCACCTCCCCACCTCTCTTTCTGGGTTAGTAAATCAGGGGAGATGTGGCCAGCGCTTTCTATACAGTCCCCCTAACTGTATGAAGTCTTGTTCTGCCCAGCAGCAGTCAGGCCATACTGCCCACTTGTTATCCTCCCTGCAGCTCCCAGGAGACAGAGAGATAGAATGAGGATATTCTCACAAAGGAGAAGGTGGCTACACTGGGGTTTTACTAACTCTGCAGCGTTCTGCTTCTAACGTTCTCTTCTCATGCTGAATTGTTGGACTGGACTTCTTGGTACTCTGCCTTGCTGTCCAGTGAGTGTCTGCTCCAAGAGTCACACCCCTGGAAAGGAATGCAGTCACTGAGGGTCTGTCTCTCAGAGTAACTGCCATCTGGGGTTCTGTTTCCCCAAGGATTTACACAAATTTCAGATAAGAACCCCCACTTCCAAATCAGAATCCCTCTCCCATCCCACCCTCTCTCAAGAGTTTCATGCTTCCCCTTCAGAAGACAATGAGCTGGATCTGGGGGTGTGGCTTAAGTGATAGGACACAAGCCTTGCACACACGAGGCTCTGAGCTGGATCCGAGGAACCAAATCCTCCTTTCCCTCAGCAGAGCACAGCTCCTGCAGAAAATCAAAGGCAGTCAAGAGAAAAGGGCAGGGCAGAGCAGGGCAGGGCAGGGCAGGGCAGGGCAGGGCAGGGCAGGGCAGGGCAGGGCAGGGCAGGGCAGGGAAGGGAAGGGAAGGGAAGGGAAGGGAAGGGAAGGGAAGGGAAGGGAAGGGAAGGGAAGGGGAAGAATAAGGGGCCAATAGATAGTAAGGGAACACGCCTAGTATGACACCAGACCCAGATTCAATTCCTGGTACCACATGGTCTCACAACCATCACTATTTGCAGCCCTGGAGAACCCCACCTCCCCTCCCCAATACTCCCAAAGGTGACACAGATACCCCAGTCACCACAGGGACACAAACTAGCCAAGAATATATCTCTTTGGGATACCTTTACATCCACAAATAGAGGACATTAAGCCCACAAGTCTCCTGTTCCAAAGCCCACTTCTGCTAACTCATTAGCCATGTAACTTGGGAAAACAACTTCTCTCTAGAAACTGAAGTAGGCATGTCCATGAAAGTATTACATTCATCTCCTAAAGAGAGGCTGGTCTCATTCCTTTGAACTCAACCAGCCAAGAACTCACTTCTAACTTGCTGCTGTTCACAATGTTGTGAGGGGTCTGGGGGGAGTGGGGAGAGGGACCGGTAACTTCCAAGGCTAGAGAAGCACCCCACCCCCAGGTCACACACATTTGGAGCCCAAAGCCTACCTGAAGCATTCTTGCTGAAAAGACAACAGAGATGAACTAGAGATGAGAGAGAGAGAGAGAGAGAGAGAGAGAGAGAGAGAAGAGACAAGAGACCCAGGTACTCCAGTTTCTCAGTCAACAACCCTCAAGAAGACCTTGACCCAGACACCATGTGACCACAACCTCATGAGAGGCACTAAGTTACAAACCCCCGTAGGGTCACTTACAAGTTCCGGAGAGAGTGGCTAGAGTGGATAGTACAGTGGGGAGGGCCTTTGCTTTGCATGCAGCTGACCCAGGTTCAATCCCTGGCATTCCGTATGGTCCCCAAAGCACCACCAGGAGTAATTCCTGAGTTTCAGGAGTAATTCCTGAGTGCAGAGCCAGGAGTAACCCTTGAGCATCACCCAGAAAAGAAAAAAAAATGTCCAGAAGAAACAGGTTCAAAGCCTAGATCCATTAATAATGCCCAGAAAGGGATTCTTTGAGAAGACCCCAAATCCTAGGACACGCGAGATACAAGACCTCAATCTATTCTACAGCCTCGAGGAAACTGGGGTCCTCCAGTCCTTGAATGCGTCCCATACTATGCATGACCTCATACTCCAATATAGAGTGCTTGAGATTCCCTTCTTAAAATGAAATTTTGTAGTCCCAGATATGTCACATCCATAAGAGAGAACTGCTCCAAGGAGACAGATAGTAGTCCTGGCCCCATGCCCAGATGGTAGAGGGGAACCAGCAGGAAAGAAATCTTGCAGGAGAGAGGAGAAGACTGAGGAAGGGGCTAGGCAAGAGAAACAGGGGGCAGGACACGGGGTGGGCAGGAGGGCTGGACCGGATGTGAGGGGTGAGTGCTGGGGGCATGGCCCAGAGCAGGCAGGCTGGTGAGCCATGAGCCTGCAGCCCCAGATGCCTGTCGCCTGGTTGTCTGGCCCCTTCCTCCTGGCTCGGTGCTCGGATGCTGGCGATGGGCAGTTGGCACTGAGCACCCCACCGTCTCTCAACAGCCACCCGCCTTCCCCCTCCAATAGGATGAATATATTTCTCTGCTGCTGCTGAGGCCAACATTCCTCGGATTTGCTGGCAGCAGGCACTCCTCATGTGTTGCTTTTGGAATCTGTTCGGAGTTTGTCCTATTTCTCTTCCATCTGTGCTAGAAACACGCCAACCAGGATTTCTCCGGACTTTTTTTTTTCTTAATCCTGGGCTGCAACACCTGGGGTTGTGCATTTAGGGGAACCCCACAGATCTCAGGATCTCCCCCCGCCATTCTTTTCACTGGAAAGCACGGCAGGCTCCCAAGTGGCCTCTGACATGAGGTGGCTCTGCAAACCTAAGTGTTCTTAGAGGCCAGGCTCTTACAAAGGGACATTTGAGCTTCCACTGGAAATGGGTTAATATATATATTCTTGGCAGTGGTCAGGGCAGGCTGTGAAAATTAGTTTCACGTTGGACTCACGTTGTAAGGAGCGAAGATGTGTTTTTGCACACTCACAGGCAGCCAAGATTGGGGGTGCTGTGGAGCAGAAAAAGCAAGAGGTAAGGATGGCAGGTAGAGCCCCTGGTCGAGTGTCCGCCCCCCGCCGCCCCCTCCCATCTGCTTCCTAGGGGACATGGGTGGGGTCGGAAAGAAACAAGGCCACATTGGCACTTCAACTTCTCTTTATTACATTGGCTCATCAGCAAGTGCCAATCTTAGACATCCATCAAGTCTGCCCTATGCTTGCATCCCTCATTCCCTGCCTTCTCTCACTTTCTGTGTCATCCGAGTTTGTCTCCTCAGCAGACCCCTTACCCTGGCTTCCTCCTGGAGCCTCTGGCCTCCAAACTGAGCCTTGCAGGATATGGTATACATCACAGCCAGACTTGATCTTCCTGCTGAAGGAACAGGACAGGAACTCTGGAACTGAAAAGGGGCATGAGAAAGAAAATTAGTGGTCTGTCAAGTGTCTGAAGCCTGATGCACTCACAGTGTATCAGGGCTAAAGTCACCTGGGCATGAATGACAAATGTACCCAATGACTGTAAAATGCCAACCACGAGAGAAACAATCTAATGTGCATTTGAACTCTCTGGGAAATCTTTGCGATTTTTCTCTGCATCAAAATCTTTTCCACACAAAAAGGTGATGCTTTAAAAATAAAAAGCCAGCCCTGATTGTATCACCCTCTTGCCCAGGACAGATGAGTTTCCTGGGAGGCAGAACCATCACGTTATAAACTGGTCACTCTTCTTTATTTTTTTTTAAGTTTTTGGAGCCAAATCCAGTGATTCTCGGGGCTTATTCCTCATCCTGCACTCAGGAGTTACTCCTGGCAGTGCTCAGGAGACCATATGGGATGCTGGGATCAAACCCAGATGGCCACATACAAGGCAAACACCCTACTCACTGTGCTATCTCTCATGTCCCTGGCACCCTCTGACTTACTTCACTTAGCATGAGTTCCTCTACTTCCATCAAAGTCTCAGTGAATTACATCATTTTATCATTTCTTGTAGCTGCATCGTATTCCCTATGTCCATATACCACACCTTAATTACCCACTGATCTTTCATTGTATGACTAGATTGATTCTCTATCAAATACTTACTTATAGTATGTAGAATTAATAGGACAAGAAAACGCAAGGTATCAGAGGGGAACAAACCCCTATGTTTGTACGTTGTATGCCTGAAATTCTATGAACGACTTTGTAAATCTTGATGCCCTAGAAAAATATTTCTTAATTAAAAAAAACTTGGTTACCTTTAACTTTCAAATTGTTCCTCACCATTTGAAGTGGTACCTCACCAGGTTAAAGAAGAGCCTGAAAGGTCAGAGCATAGTTTATCAGGTAAGATGCTTACTTTGTATGCGGATAACCTGGGTTCTACTGCCGGCACCGCATATGATCCCCTGAGCCTTTCCAAGAGTAAGCCCTGAGCACTGCTTGGTGTACCCTCCCCCCCTACAAAAAAAATCCTGGATTCTTTTAGCTAGTTTAACACAATCTCCACAGCCTCCTAGAGACTCCCTCCGTCCCCAAGCCCAGGTCTCTACCTTGAAGTGATCCTGTTTTCAATGCAGCTCTTGACAACAGCTTTCTCTCCCACAAGGAGTTGAAACTTATCTATATATGGATATATGTGACAGCTGTAGTCACAATTGCCCAAACTTGAAACCAACCAAAATGGCCTTTGGGAGATGAAGAAATAAACTCGGTTCCTTCTGACAACGGGAGGAAATGAACTCTCAAGTCAGGAAAGATGTGGAGAAACTTTGAATGTGCATAACTAACCAAAACAAAGCAATCTGAGAAGACAGCATGCTGGAGGAGTCCAGCTTTGGCACTTGGGAAACTCTGAAGGACTATAGCAACAGGAGGAAGGCAGGTGTTTCCAGGGCCTGGTGGAGTGGGACGATGAAGACAGAATGAACAGTGAGCTCTTAGAGTTGTGAGAATGTTCCATAGTCAGAGCATTTATGAGATAGAAATAGACGGATGTCTTTTGACGCTTGCACAAACCTGGGGCATGTACAACACCAGAGCGAACCTGTAGGTGTGGTGGATCAGGGTCACGGGTCACGGGCCTCCTGTTGTTCATCGATTTGCTCAAGCGGGCCCAGTAACGTCTCCATCATGAGACTTGTTACTGTGTTTGGCATATCGAATACGTCACGGGTAGCTTGCCAGGCTCTGCCGTGCGGGCGAGATACTCTTGGTAGCTTGCCGGGCTCTCTGAGAGGGGCGGAGGAATCGAACTCAGGTCGGCCATGTTGGCCGCTTGTAAGGCAAACGCCATACCGCTGTGCTATCGCTCCAGCCCGGTGGATCAGGGTAGATCTATCAATTATCACAATGGACCACTTGGTGGAGAGTGAGGATGGGGAATGCTGCATGGCTGGAAGTGGGCAGGGGGAGGAAATGGAAAACATGTGGGAAATTCTTAGGCTCTCCCCATTTTTCTGTGCACCTAAAACTGTTCTAGGAAAGAATCTATTTTTCACAAGAGAATAAAACCATTTGTCATACTCCCCTCTTGTTCCATTCCCCATCCCAGACCCTTTCATCTGTAGGTCTCCTGGAGCAATGCTTGGAAGAAGCTTATACTCTTCTAGAAGCCCTGAGAGAAGGGAATGCATTCCTCAACCCTCAGTGTCCAGAGTGCTTTTGGATTCCAGTAATTTCATGTTCTTGTTGAAAAGGTCAGGGTTTTTGATGATTGACGAAGTGTTGAAAGACTCCATCCGATAAGGCAGTTAGGACAGAGAAGGGACCATTATGTCAAATGATCACTCTGGATAGGAACTGCCTATTGAAAGTATGTAGAGAAACAAAGATGATAATCTCTCAGTATCTATATTACAGACCATAGTGCCCAGAAAGAGAGAGAGAGAGAGAGAGAGAGAGAGAGAGAGAGAGAGAGAGAGAGAGAAGAGATGCCTGCTGTAGAGTCATGAGGCTGCCTAGGGGAAGGAGGGTAGGGAGGGAAACTAGGGTCATTGGTGGTGGGTCAATGTACACTGGTGGAAGAATGGGTTTTGGATCATTGTGTGACTAAAACTCAATCATGAACAGCTTTGTAACTGTGAATCTCAAGCTGTGAATCTCGAGGTGACTTAATAAAATATTTTTTTTAAATGACCCCTTCCACACACTCCTTAATGTACCTACATCTCCAGTTAAGCTTTGTACCCTTTAAACTATACAAAAATGACAACAATCTTCTTGCTCTGACACCTGCAGTCCTGGTGCTAGACTGCAAAGAACACAGGCCCAGTTCTGGCAGGAAACCACTCTCCCTGTGTCTCGCCAGCACGTTCCCTACTCTCTGTCTTGTCGGGTTCACCTGCATCTCGGGTTCCCTCGGGCAGGGCTGACCCTGTCCTCCTGGGCTTGGTCCTGATCTCCCGCGTTACTCCCCAGCAGCCTCAGACACATATGCTGAGTTGCTCCAAGTATGGCCTCTCCTTTCCCATGGGCTGGGCAAGAACAACTGATCCCAAACATTCTCCTCTCTTCTCCACCACCAGTTAGCTCAGGCAGCCTCAGCCTTCAATGCCCGGGGATCTGTTTGGCAGGGCCTCCTATGCATCTCCTCTGGGCTTCCCCACTCTAGGAATTGGGATCTCAACCCCCCATTCCCACCCCCACGCCACTGATCTTACCAAAGGTTCTGCCCACTCCCTCTCCAGGTCTGCTTTTTATTTCTGGAGGAGTGCTTTAAGTTCCGGCATTCTCCTCTGGGACAGACATGAACCGTTTTCTCCTGCAAAGCAGCCCAGTTCAATAAAATAGAGACTAACCTTAGGGAGGGAAATTGCCCATCTTGCCCCCAAGTCCACCCTCGCTATTAGTTTGTCTTTAACAAGGCACCAACACAAGAAGTGTGTACTGCTTAGAGTCTTCCCATCAGCAATTCCAGTTCTAAGATTCCATTCCATGAAGATACACATACACATATGCATAAAGAGCAATATTCCAGTAAGACATTGGGGATAATCCAGATACCCACCAATCAGGACACAGTTCCATAAACTGAGGCTTATTCATCAGTTTAGACATACCGGGCAGACATCAGACCAATGATCATTGCCCGTGTACCATTAGCAAGAACTCTCCAGCATGCCACCTAAGCCAGATGTTGGCAAATCACGTTTGCTCCCTGTGTTAATATCATACCACAAGCCAAGAATCGTTTTTATATATGCGTATGTGGTTGAAATAACACCAAAATAAGAACGATATTTTGTGACACATGAGATTCCAATTTCAGTGTCCAAAAATAAAGTTTTATTGGAACACAGTCCTATTCATTCATTTACTTCTTGTCCATGTGCACAAGCTAAGAATGGAGCCAAAGAGAAAAGACAGAGACCATATGGTTTAGAAAGTCAAATATATGTATTCTTTAGACTTCTGCAGAACACATTTGGCAACCCTAATCTAAGACATACAAGGTAAATAATATATATTCCATGATGATTATAAATATACTCCTCCTTTCATAGATTACACTCATAAAAAAATTCACATTTTTTGTATGTGCATGTATATATTTAGGCTACATAAAAAATTTTTAAATGTGGAAGGATATGACCTAAATCATTAACATGTTTCCTGTGAGAGAGAAGCAGGACTGGGAAAGGAATAATGGATAAATGAATAACTAGTTTATTACCTAAACCCACTTCTGAATGGCAGCATAAATCTAGAGCAGGAGAACTGGTAGAACTGGTCTTCAGTAGAAAACTTGGCCCTGGGACAGGGGTGAGGGCGGGAGATTAGAGAAAGGAACACCAGGACAAGGGGTGAGGGGAAGAACCTGCCACAGAGGCAGACTTGGGGGTGGGGGAAACTGGGGACATTGGTGGAGGGTGGTGGGCATTGGTGAAGAAATTGGTGTTGGAACAATATATGCCTGAAACTCAATCACAAATATCTTTGTAACTTTTAATTCGCAGTGATCCAAGTTTTTAAAAATGGCCTTCTGAATATGTAGCAACAAAAAATTAATTTAAAATCAAATGCAGGGGCTGGATCTATACTAGGGCTGGAGCTGTAGTACAGTGGGTAGAGCGTTTGCCTTGCCTGTGACCCACCCAGGTTCAATCCCCAGCATCCCATATAGTCCCCTGAGCACTGCCAGGAGTAATGCCTGAGTGCAGAGCCAGGAGTAACCCCTGAGCTTCACTGGATGTGACACAAAAAGCCAAAAAAAAAACCCCAACGTTTGGGGTTGGAGTGATAGCACAGCAGGTAGGGGTTTGCCTTGCACACAATAGACCCAGGTTTGATTCCCAGCATCCCATATGGTCCCCCAAGCACTGTCAGGAGTAATTCCTGAGTACATGAGGCAGGAATAACCCCTGTGCATCACTGGGTGGGACCCTCCCCTAAAAAAGCAAAAACCAAAAAAAATCAAATGCATAATGAAGCTGGGTTGCTTGTCTCATTTCATTTCTCAGCCATAAAGGGAATCACAGCGAAGGGACTTTCTCTTTTTTAAAAAAATTTTTTTTATTAGTGAAACACCATGAGGTACAGTTGTAGACTTACAAATTTTTGTGCTTGGGTTTCAATTATACAATGATCAAATATTCATCCCTCCACCAGTGCCCATTTTCCACCACCACGGGTCCCAGTATCCCTCCCACCCTCCATCGCCCCATCCCACCCTGCCTCTGTGGCAGGGTATTCCCTTTTGTTCTCTCTCTCCTTTTGGGTGTTGTGGTCTGCAAAAGAGGCATTGAGTGGCAAACATGTTCAGTCCATAGTCTACTTTCAACATGCATCTCCCATCCTGGGAGGATCCTCCAAACACCCTTTATTTGGTGCTCCCTTCTCTATCTGGGCTGCCTTTTCCCCTAGCATGCCCGGCTGGCCTCTAAGCCATGGAGTAATCCTCCTGGTACTGATCTCGGCTATTCGTGGGTATTAATCTCCTATTTTGTTACTTTATGTCCCCCAGATGAATGCAATCTTTTTATAACTGTCCCTCTCTTTCTGACTCATTTCACTTAGCATGATACTTTCCATGTAGTACCGCTTGTATGTAAATTTCATGACTTCATCTTTTCTAACAGCTACATAGTACTCCATTGTGTAGATGTACCAAAGTTTCTTTAACCAGTCATCTGCTCTCGGGCACTCAGGTTTTTTCCAGATTCTGGCTATTGTAAACAGTGCTGCAATGAACAAACAAGTGCAGATGTCATGAAGGGAATTTCAAAGCCTTGGCCCCACCAGAAACACTGACTCTGGGCTCCTTGCTAGACCTTCTAGCAATTCTTTGTCATATCAGTCCACTGGCATTGGCTTGTCTCTCTTGCTGTTTCCCCCAGCAGCTGGAGGGACATGGCTAGGCAGATAGATCCCTTCTTCCCTGTTTCTGCAGCCAGATTCCATGTCCACCCAGACCCTTGTCAGAACCAAGTCAGCACACATAGGAAGGGCCAAGGCAGACTGAACGTGTCTTCTGGACACCACAAATGTCTCTTGGGGAATCTTCAGGCTTTACAAACTGTGCACAGGGCCGCGGCCTTGCGGGGTCCTGCTTCCCATTAGGATAAACACATCTCTCCACGAGCCACCCATGCCCAATTCCAGAAATAGCCAGCCAGAGAAAAGGCACTTTAGTTGACAAGCTTCCACAGCCGTATCATTATCATATAATCTCTTTTATCCACCCCTTCCCCCACACTGGGAACTCAAATTGCATCTTTAAAATGTCTAAACAGCAGTTTGGTGATCTCCGGTGAAGCTCTTCTTGATACAGAGCTGGAAATTCAATGTCAAAAGCCTGACTTTAGAGGAGCCGGGATCAGGGCTGGGGGTAGGGTGGGATGGGGATGGAGAGCAAATTATTTGTCTGTGAAGAAAGGCAGCTTGAACAGAGATGGGATTTCCACAGTGGAAAGTCCAGCATCCAACTTCCAAATCAACAACATCAATTCCCCAGGACCTTGTCTGAGCACCTGGGTGTGACTTTCCACCCTCATGACTAGGGGTCGGTCACTCTGGTTTTCTTGTGAGGATCCAGTGCAGTGACACCAGGGAGGGTGGGGATAGATGAACCAGGGGCTCCTAGAAAAGTAGATAAAATGCAAAGAGGCCGCCCCAAGAATGAGGAACAGTGACATCTAACGCTTAGTGGGTAGGAAACAGCATCGGCCTGTGGGGGTTGCTCAGGACATCAGGACAGGATCGGCTGAAACAAGGAATCTCCCCAGAGGAAAGAGGGACATGGGGCAGCTCTCCGGGGGAGCAGGGGAGAGCACCATTTCCCTTTATTGGTTCTGAGCAAAACTGAAAAACCGGGGCTGGAGCAATAGCACAACGGGTAGGGCATTTGCCTTGCAGGCAGTCAACCTAGGTTCAATTCCCACCATCCCATGTGGTCCCCCAGGCACCGCCAGGAGTAATTCCTGAGTGCATGGGCCTGTGCAATGCTGGGTGTGACCCAAAAAGCAAAAAACAAGCAAACAAACACGATCACGATCACGCAGGCCCCAGTAACGTCTCCTTGGTCCTAGCCCTGAGATTTTTAAAAAGTGCCATATTCAAGGCTCTCTCAGGGTTAGCAGAATGAGACCCATCATTGTTACTGGTATTTGGCATATTGGGTACGCCACGGGGAGTTTTCCAGACTCTGCCGTGTGGGCAGGTTACATTCTGGTAGCCTGCCGGTTTGTCCAAAGTAAGAATGAGATAGTAAAATGTCTTATTATCTTATTAAACAAACAAACAAACAAACAAACAAAAACTGATAAACCGTCTCCTGGGTGACAGCCCCCTCCCCTCCCTCCTCCTGGTGGGCTCCCATATTCTGTGCTCCAGATCTCAGTGGCAGACTCCATGCCCTCGTTAACAGAATTTCACATCCTAAAGACCACCAGCCCCAGTGCACAGGTGGGAACCCTGAGGTGGAGAGAAGTTGAGGAGCTTTTGCATACGCTTCTGGTTCGTTCTGCCCTGCGTGGTCTTCTTTCTTTCTTTCTTTCTTTCTTTCTTTCTTTCTTTCTTTCTTTCTTTCTTTCTCTCTTTCTGGTCTTCTTTCTTTCTTTCTTTCTTTCTTTCTTTCTTTCTTTCTTTCTTTCTTTCTATGTAGGAGTGTAAAAAACTATGCACGCAGAAGGTTGTGTGTTCGCGGGCTCTCCGGACGGCTGTATTTCACGGCCCGCGTTCGGTGCTCTAGAGCCGCTGTGTGTGGCCTGGATCCGGACAGCTGTTGGCCGAGGGCAGACGAAGGAAGAGATGAGAGCCAGGCTGGTTGATCTTAGTAGCAGTTTATTACAAGGAAGTTTATCCCATAGAAGAAATTTATGTTATGGAGGGCCTAGGTTCTCTCAAGCACATGTTCCCCTTGCTAGTCTCTCTGTGGTCCATCTTGCAGCCCTGCTCTCTCTCTCTCCATCTCCCTTGTCTCTCCAACTCCCTTGCAGTCTGGGCTGACACTCCACCCAGTCTGGTAGCCAAATCAACATAAGAAAGCCCTTTCTGAGGGTCCACCTAAAAGGTATTCTAAAGCCCTTCCTGACTGCCCCAGGCAAAATACCTCCTTAAGGTGTTTTTCTCTTTTCCTCAGTCCAAGAAACTGTCAATAAACTATCAGCTATCAATTATTCCTATGCAGGCTATGCAGGCTATGCAGGAAGGACAGAACAGTGTTATCCTTCATAGGAGTACTGCTATTTATTCAGCCACTGATTAACTGATTGAATTGGGCATAAATTCCACCTTACTTTTTTTTTTCACAATTCTATTTTTTTTCTTCTTATATTTACTTATTGAATCACTGCGGGAAAAGCTAAAAGGCTTTCAGGTCTAAGTCTTGGTCATACAATGATCAAACACTTTTCCCTTCACCAGTGCTCACCTTTCACCACCAAGAACCCCAATATATCCCCCTCCCACCTGTGCTAACCCCGAACTGGCTGGTGGCACTGCCTCCTACCCTGCTGTTACGGCACGGATCATGATCTCCCTTTAACGACAAGGAGACTCCAGAGACTGCAAGCAAGGTTTATTGTAAGACTGGCTAGCCAGGGTCAAGCCACCTACACAGACACGTGGGTCAGTTAGGTGAGGCAAGACCCCGAACTTTTTCAAAGTGGATCTTATATAGGCCTTCACTGGCCATTACAGCAAAGCCCGCGCATTTCATAGCCAGTAGATTTGTAACAACATAAAGTAAAGTAAAGTAAAGTAAAGTAAAGTAAAGGCCCTCCCATTGATCATCGATTTGCTCGAGCGGGCCCAGTAACGTCTCCATTGGAGACTTTGTTGTTACTGTGTCTGGCATATCGAATACTCTCGGTAGCTTGCCGGGCTCTCCAAGAGGGGCGAAGGAATCGAACTCGGGTCAGCCATGTTGGCTGCGTGCAAGGCAAACGCCCTACCGCTGTGCTATCGCTCCAGCCCCGCTGTGCTATCGCTCCAGTAACAACATATACTTTCTTAACCAATCCATTTGAAAGTACATCACTCCTTAGCCTATAGATTCAAAGATCAGCATTTACATACATAGGCATTGTGGCTAGTGGGCAACTGGTAACATTTGGTTATCACCTGGCTTCCTTTGATTCTCAGCCCTGCATCCGGGTGGCGGTGGATAAGGGAAAAGATTAGCTGCAGTGGAGAGCTGAGCTTCAGCTAATCTGATCTTTCTTCCTGCCTCTTAATCTTCCCTGGGGAGCAAAGGGCAGCTCCTCCCATCAGTGCCCAAGGATGCAGGTTAGGGAAGGCAGTGAGAGCAGGTCACTGTCTTCTACAAGTTGCTCTGGATCAGTTATGGCCCATCAGCCCTCCCAGAAGAAAGGGCAATATGGAACTTTCTAGAAGCCTATCAAGTCCTCAGTTTCACAAGAGTGTGTTGGAGCTCCCACATTCCCATGCTGAATTTCCCGTCATTGTTTCTCTTTTGGACAAACTGGCAGGCTACCGAATGTAGCCTGCCCACACAGCAGAGTCTGGCAAACTCCCTGTGGCGTACCCGATATGCCAAATACCAGTAACAATGATGGGTCTCATTCTCCTAACCTGGAATGAGCCTTGAATATGCCACTTTTAAAAAAAATCTCAGGGCTAGGACGAAGGAGACGGTACTGGGGCCTGCTCGAGGCAATCGACGGAATAACAGGATGGTCGTGATCGTGATCGTGTTTCTCTTCAAGGGTTGCCATTACTACTTCCTCAGGCCTCCTATCCTCTGAACCCCATTTTCCCTCCTTTCTGCCATGTTTCTCAGCCACGTTCTCCTTTTCTTCCCAGGATCTTCCATTCCCCCTCCCAACACACACATACACGCATGCACTCACACATCTACACACACACACACACACACACACACACACACACATGAACATATAGACACATGTCTTGCTACCGGTCCCTTCTGCGACCAAAGATGTGCTTAGATAACCATATTTTCTTCTAGATTTCTGATTTTTTTTTTTAAGTTCATTACCCCTGCACTTTTGTTGAGGAAAATTTCTATCATCGCAGTGAAGGAGCAGAGAGGCAGAATCTGTTTCTAATGAAGATTTGGAGAAGGCGGGTTTCTGCAGGCACGAGCATGGCCCGGGTAGTTTACACTGGCATTCCTGCTGCCCCCGCGTCGTGTCTGTGCCCGGCAACTCTGAGCATCCAGGCATGTGTGCCGAGAGACCCAGAAGCACCAAAACCCCGGGTCCAGTCCGAATCAGGCAGCAGAAAGTCTGTGTTTAATTGCAAATGTTGTACAAATAATCACACAGCTTGCCAGGAAATCATGTGCCCTGGAGTTAGTGCCTGAGCATCGAACCCCTTTGGACTGAAATGCTTATAAAGCTGTAAACTAGAAGTCAAAACGTCTTCAAGAACACGTCTTCTCTCATTAGGGTGATTTTCACTGCTGAGGGTATTCCCAGCCTTCCTTTTCCTGGAGAAGGAGGTAGGGGTGGGCAAGGGGGTGAACTTGGGGATTTGTAGGGTGAAGGAGTGGGACAGGGAGGCCCACTTAGCTCTGTCTTCAAGACGCCTTTGTTTTTAATCATCAGTGTTTCAGGCTACAGCAAAGCAGCTTTTTCCTGAGTCTAGTGCTGAAACACGGCTACAACACGCTCAGCATGGCCGCCCACTCTGTACCTCCCAGCCGGCCGCCTTTCCTCATTTGAAGATGATTTATTGCTTCTCAACCACCTTCAATGGTGCTAAATGATTCTACATGCTCAGTGAAGAAAACAGCCCAGTGGGATTCTGTTTTATTTCTGTGGGAGCTGGGCTGCTCCGCTCTCATCCCAGGGAGCCCTGGACAATCTCCCTCCCCAGGTGGCTCTGTGTCTTTGACCTGAAAAGGAGAAGGGCCCTGAACTCCACCCCCAACCCCCAACACATAGCTACCCCTGCTGTTGCCCCACTGTGCTTGCAGAAGAGGCCCAAACCCAAACTGCTTCTAGAAGTCTCTGTCTGAAATGCTTCCCTTCCTCTTCCCGGGAGAGCCAGTAGGTGGACATCCTCCCAGACCTTACGGATGCAGACCTAACCTAAGTGGGTTGAGGCCAGGGCCCCCCTAGCTCCCCACCCAGGTCCAAAATAAATTCACACCTCCTCATTTCTGTCCTATTAATCAGCCAGAGGGAAAACGAGCCAGCCAGCTCTGGCCAGTCAGCCCAGCCACAGAAGACATGTCTTCAGATATTTTTTCAATGAATTTATTTCCTGCTCCCACTTCTCATGTTGCTTGCAGTACTAGAATGCCGTTGTTGTACACCTCTGCTAAGGAAAGCTGAAAATTCTAGAGTTGGAGCTTTTTTTTCCCCCCTCACAGAAACCCCAGGCTTCATTTGCAAACTATAGCTGAGCTTTGTTGATGAACTTTTGGGTGCCCCCCCCCCACAAACTCTAACCACCCTGAGTCCATGCCCTTTCCTTCTTCACTTTTCTTTCTGCAGTACAGTTTCTTCACTTGCCGGGCCTTATGCTTCACTTCCAAACTCACTTTGGGCAGTGCTTAGGGTCCCTGGTCCTAGAGATTGAGGTGCCAGGTGTGAATCCACTTTTCTGCCCTTTTTCCCCCTCAAGCTGCACCCTCTGAGCTGCCTCCTCCATCCCCTCCCAATCAATCAATCAATCAATCAATCAACTGCTTCAATCAATCACTGTCCTCCCATTGTTCATCGATTTGCTTGAGCGGGCCCAGTAACGTCTCCATTGTGACAATTGTTACTGTGTTTGGCATATCGAATATGTCACAGGGAGCTTGCCAGGCTTTGCGTGAGGGCGAAATACTCTCGGTAGCTTGCCGGGCTCTCCGAGAGGGGTGGAGGAATCGAACTCAGGTCGGCCATCCCCTCCCAAGTCTCAAAAATAAGATAAAATTTAAAAAAATAATAAAGCTTAAAGAGCAGGTCCAAAGTTTTGAGAAAGAAATGTTAAAATACCTTCTACATAAGCAGACCACAATAACAACACCAGCACTGCCCTAAGAACGTTACACCGATGAATTCATGCTGACTTCTCAGGACAAGGTGGATAGGATCAGCTCCCAGTCTGAAGGGGAAACAGGCTAAAATTTACATCCTGTCCCCAGCCAGGACATGAGGCTTAAAGGCAGCCACTTGCTAATAAAGACACCATCCTACCTCCTAAAGGGAAGTTTTATCTGAAGAGTCACGACTACCACATATCGGTGAGATCATCCTGTGTTTGTCCTACTTTTGGCTTACTTCATTTAGCATATCTTTCAGTTCAATCCTTGTTGTGGCAAGAGTAACTGGGTGAGGAAATGCATTGGTTTAAAGGGGTGAAGTCTACATCACCCTCGGCCCCAGAGTATAGGGAAGGAGAAGAAAAGACACAGGGTGAAGGGGAAGGGGAGAAGAGATTAATGAGAAGCAATGAGAGGGCAGGGGTCAAGGGGATTGAGGTACGTTGGTCCTGTTAAGGAATGATAGAGCTAATTATCCAAACCACAGAGTCAACAACATGAAATCATGAGACTGAAACTTTAATAACCAAACTTAAAAGATGCCTGTCAAGTTGGCAGGCTGGGGCTGGCATGGAGGAGGGGCCAGGAAAGGGAACCTGGGAACACTGGTGGAGGGAATTTGACAATAATGGTGGTATCAGTGATGGAGTACTGGATGTCAAAAACCCAACTCTGAGTAACTTTGTAACTCGTGGTGCTTTAATACATAAAATTTAAGGGGGGATCAAAGGGGTCAAAAGTAGATGTTTCCTTTTGCAATGGCAGGGAATAGACTAAGGTCTCACATATACCCAACTGTGCCTTTTTAAAAATTATTATCACAAATCACAATCACAAATCATCCTGTTATTCGTCGATTGCCTCGAGCAGGCCCCAGTAACGTCTCTTTCATCCTAGCCCTGAGATTATATTCAAGGCTCTTTAGGAGAATGAGACCCATCATTGTTACTGATATTTGGTACGCCACGGGGAGTTTGCCAGACTCTGCCGTGTGGGCAGGCTACATTCGGTAGCCTGCCAGTTTGTCAAAGTAGGAATGAGATAATAAGATGTCATAATAAGATGTCGCGTGGCCACGCAGTTCCGGGAACTGGTTTTTATAGTCTCTGAGTCTTGGCCATTGATGGGATCACACAGCGCCAGGGGGCCAGTTGGTGGGTGTGACCCCCTCCGACTGGAATTATTATCAAGATATCAAAATTTGGTAACCTCAATTATTCATACCTCAACAAGAATGAAAATATAAGTGAAGGGGACTTTTGAGAGACTAAAGAGCCTGTCACAAAATTCAAAGGCAAAAGCTCCCAAAGAAAGCCCCTCCGGCCTTCCCACAAGATCCCAAGCAGATTAACTCTTATTTTACCTACAGTTCTAACAAGCTCAGTGGGTGGTTTCCCAGCCACAACATATTAGAAACAACAAATTAGAAAGGAGCTAATATCAACCTTCCAAAGAAGAGATGCACCCTGCCCTGCCAGAGTCACAGCCAACAGAGACAATGTTTGTGATGAAGTTTCAAATGAATATAGGGAAATGCGTAGGGTATAATTATAACCACATAAACAGGATGCAAATTTGTACTGACTGTATGTTTCAACAGAGACAACAAGCAAACATAACTCAAAATGATGCCAGAAGATAACACAGATATCTATATATACCAAAAGACTGTTTTCTCTGGATTATTTTTTTCTACTTTTGGGTGGTGGTGCTTGTTTCCTTGATTCTTCTATAATGGGTGTACACTCCTTTTCTAATGAAAAACTTTTAAAAGTAGAAATAAGAGGAAGGGAGAGAGAGAAAGAAAATGGAGGTTGAGGAGGAAGAAAGGAAGTAAAAAGGCCACCCAAGTCAGAGGTGAATTATGCATCCGGTAATGAGAGAGGAAAAGCAACTATTTAATTCACCTCCAGATATTCCGAACACCAGACCCTCCTGGGACCACTTCCTGGAAGGGCAAATTGCTCCACTTCAGCCAATTTCCTTGACTGTCTCACCATATACTCAACTGGCAGAGTAATAATTACTACTAATTAAGGACTTGTTTCTTTCCAGGAGAGCCTTTGCTTACCCAGTCACTAGAACTCTGGTCCGGAGGGATGCTCTCCCTGAGTCACCCATGGAGAATCCAGGTTGGGAGTTGATTTTCCTTAGCTTATTGGGATTTCCCCCTTCCGTTGCTATTGTTGTTGTTGTCGTCCTTGTTGCTATCAGTGAACAGGAGTTGTACACTTCAGTTATGTTCTCTGGAGAGGGAGGCACAATGTATTGTGACTCTGGGGATCATGCCTGAGAAACCCTTCAGGTATATGGGGTAGTGCTGGGGATCAAACTCATGACCTTGTGGATGGAAGGAGGGGCTCTGCCACTGAACCATATCCTCATGTACCCAAAGGTGAAGATTTGATTCTATCCATGAGCTCTATAAATGCCAGGGAGAAAGAAACTCAAAACAGATATGGTCCCATTTGAAATGTGTGAGACGGGGCCAAAGACGGGGCTCAAGCAACAAAGCATTTGCCTTGCATGGTGAGACCTAGCTTGAATGACCAACTCTGCAACTGTCACTGTCACTGTCCTCCTGTTGTTCATCAATTTGCTCGAGCAGGCCCAGTAATGTTGTGAGACTTGTTACTGTGTTTGGCATATCGGATACGCCACGGGTAGCTTGCCAGGCGTTGCCGTGCAGGTGAGATACTCTCGGTAGCTTGCCGAGGTCTCTGAGAGGGGTGGAGGAATCAAACCCAGGTCAGCCGGGTCAGCTGCGTGGAAGGCAAACACCTTACTAGCTGTGCTATCGCTCCAGCCCAACTCTGCAACATAAAATAAAAATAAAACAAAATATCTATGATGGTTGGAGAAATAGCACAGCGGTAGGGCATTTGTCTTACAAGCGGCCAACATGGCCGACCCGAGTTCGATTCCTCCACCCCTCTTGGAGAGCCCGGCAAGCTTCAAAAGTATCCCGCCCGCATGACAGAGCCTGGCAAGCTCCCCGTGACTTATTCGATATGCCAAACACAGTAACAACAAGTCTCATGATGGAGACGTTACTGGGCCTGCTCGAGCAAATCGATGAACAATGGGAGGACCGTGACCATGATCTATGATGGATGAGAGTCTGTTATTATCTAATGAATGAGATTAGGTGTGATAAAACATTTGGCACACCTCAAGGTGTGTGGTGTATCCCAACTTTGCCTACCCCTACCCCATTTTGCCACCCTCACCCTATGACCACCGCCCCCACCCCCCAACCAGGTCATTACTCAGGTCACTGGAATGATCCAGAAGGGCAATAACAGGTCTTGGGAAGCTATCGGATGGTCCTTGGGAAAAGGTAGATTTCCAGAAGGTGCTACCTTTTTTTTTCCCTGAAAAGGGGGCAGTAGGCCAAATGGGTTGGGGGTACTCTATGCCAGGAAGTGTCTAGGAGTTGGTTCTGAGAGAACATCCCAGGTCCAACCTCTGCAGGAGGGATACAGCAGCAGCAAGATTGGGGAAAATTCAGCCTTTTCCTGCTGGGGCCTGACCTTCAGGCATTGGTTCCCCTGTTCAGAATGAAGGGCTTCATGCAGAGGGAGCCCTCAGTATGAGGTCCTATAAAAAGGAAAGAAGAGGTGGAGGAAGTCAGAGGTGGGGTGGGGGTAGTGAGAACTTCGGGCCCACGACTGTGACTCAGCTTTAGGTAATAACATCCAAGGTTTCCTCTGATGTAGAACTGGTGTCCAGTGCTCTGAACTGAAGAAGGAGACATTTGTGAGCCTCATGCTGGGGAGAGGAATGGAGAAGAGATTGGTTTCAATGAAGGAAGCATTGGACAGGATACTTGGAGTGTTTTCCTCAGAGGCACAGTTAATGTGAAATAAAGTTGTTTCCTTCATGTCATAACATTTGTCTCTTGCTTGGGCCAGAGAGATAGTACAGGAAGTAAGTCACTTGCTTTGCCTGCAACCGACCCAGCACCACGTATGATTCTCTAGTCCTTACATGAGTCCCATTTGAGCACTGAGCACTGAGCCAGGAGTAAGCCTTGAACATAGCTGGGTATGCCTTCCCCAACCCAAATGGCTCTGAAAATTGCCTGAACCATCCTCTCATTTTTAGCCAAATTTTCTTATTTTACACATAAGCTAAGGAGATTGAGTCCCAGGGAGAGGAATTGATTTTCTCCTGGATCCACATTGCAAGTGTGTGACCCACTCTATGACACTCTCTTCTAACTTCTCTTTTAGAGTAAAATCGCTCTCCTAACTTCTTTTTTTGTTGTTTTTGTTTGGGGAATCATACCTGACAGAGCTCAGGGGTCACTCCCAGGTGAGTGCTTGAGTTACTCTATGCAATGTTCGGGGACCATGTGATGCAAGGTATAGAACCAGAGTCAACCACATTCAAGTCAGCCACAACCTTAAGTCCTGCATTGTTCCTAACTTCTTAGGACATCGTGATCATGGGACAGTGGAACCACATCAGAGCAGGAAAAATAGGCCTCGTTTTTTCTTCAAAGGCTACACACAAGATCAGAGAGACAGTATAGCAGGTAAATCACTTACCTTGGCACTTGGCCAACCCAGGCTTGACCCCTGGAGCAACATATGGACCCCAAGTCCCACCAAGACAGAGCCAGGAGTGAGCCCTGAGCACTGCTGGGTATAGTCACTACTTCCCCAGAAAATCAAAGATTGTAAAATATTGCTGCCATAAAGCAAATACACGCCATCCTCCCTCAGAGCAGTTTTCACAAATTCTTGAAGGGAGTATCTAGGTCCCTTTCCCTACCCTTTCTACTGGAATGGCTTGAGACAAGGTGCCCTTACAAACACCTACCCTCTAAAAACCCAGCCCAAAGGAGCCTCCTCCTTGGCCCAAGCCCAAGCTGCACCCAACCCAAATCCCAATCTGTTCACTGAACCGCAAAAGGAACTAAATCAAGTCTCCCAGAAAAAGTTCCAATGCAACATTATGAACCAGAACCAAATGGATATGCTTCCAGTGTATATGCCACTGAAACAGAACAGAATCTGGCATGTCAGAATGTTCTCCCACCCTGAGAAGTTTCATCTCAGGGCCATGGGTGTGATGTGGATAAGTAGAGAGAGGTCAGGGTAGAAATCAACGCCTCCCAGTGGAGAGGAAATGGAAGGCAGTGGTCCACACCTTCAGGTGGGTCTTTTCCCAATGGATGCCTCAGGCTGGCATCTGAGACTCCTGTTTAGAGAACTCAGAAAGCTGAACTCTGTCCTTCTCCATCCCAAAGACACTGACCTCAGAGGTCATAGATCAGGAACTCCGTAAATACCCTCCTAAGGAAGGGGAAGATTGAAGAGAGGCAGAATATCCATGCCCCTGGTGTTTGGGGTAAATGGATGGACTTGTTTTGGGTCTGAGAGGCCTACTGAGTTGGGCAAACATATCTAAAGAGGACAATGTGACGGTGTCTTGCTTCCTATCAGAAGGGGAGTGTTTTTAGAGTCTGCCAACTAGTTCCATTTAGTGAGGCCCACACCACAGTTGAACATGGCACCCTTGGGTGATTGTTGGGTGTATCTAAAGAGGGCTCACCTATAAGGAAAGGGCACATTTTCATTCATCTTTTGTTTTCTTTTCTTCCTCTGAGCCCACTTGATTATTCCATAAACACCCCTCCTCCTCCATCTCTAGCCCTCCATCTTCCACCAAGTGAAAAGTGCTCCCCTCTTCAGAACTCTAGCTATGCTCCTCCCTCAAGAGGAAAACATTTCTACTGCTGATAGTGGTTCTTAAAGCCTGTAAGCAGTTCAAAAAGGTCTGCTGTCTGACTTCCCCTGATCCCCTGATCCTCCTATTAGCACTAGAAATATTTCTAGAATGAACAATTGAATATCTTGAGGTTGCTGTCTCTGTCTTGAGGGCTCTTAACCTCTCTGAATGAGCTGACGAAGCGCCTTAAACCCTCTGAAATTACAAGCAAATCTATGCAGAGTTCCTACACATGTTCGGGGAAGAGTTCATAGTTTGGATCAGCTCTCAGAGAGTCAAGAGTTCACGTTCCCAAATAGGGGTAATCACTGTTCTAGGATTCTGAGGGCAGGTATGTGAAGAGTGGCCTTGATATTCCACCATCGGTGTTTATCACTTTAAAGTCCTAAACACTAGCTTGTGGATTAGGATTCTCTTTATATATACACCTCATTAATGGTAATGATGTTAATAACTGTTTTGTCCCTAGACCTTGCTAAGACCAGACTGCTTTAGTGTTTACTGCATTAACTGCATTACAAGTGAACAGAACAAGGCACAAAGAGGAAAAGCCCATGAGGTCATGGTGGGCTCCAGCCCAGGCCTTTTTCCTCTGAAGAAGCTACAAGACATGCAAGTAGGAATCCAAGTAATACCATTGGTATGGTAGGGACCTCCAGTTAGGAATTCCTAAAGTCACACACACACATATACACACACTTATATTACATACATATATACATGTAACATATGTGCGTTTAATAAATGTAATAAGAGATTGATGGATATTGGACAGAAGGATGGATGGATGAACAGAGGGATGGATGAGAAAAGAGTGGAACTCACCTATAGTTTCTTCAAAATGTCTATCACCCAAATTCATAGACAGAACCAAAAAGACACATTCCCAACTAGAATAGTACATTCAAACAAGGTCATTATGAAGTGCTGAAGTGTGCTCTTCCTGCTTCAAAGCAATGATCATCAATGAAATCTTAACCTCCAGTCCCTCAGGATGTTCCAGCATCTGGAAGCAGGTTGCTGTGACTGTGATATATTATGATAAGGTGAAATTTGACTAGGGTGGGCCTCTCGCCCAATCTGACTGGAGTCCTTAACAAAAGGGGGGTATTAGGGCCCAGTAAACTGACTCAGGGCACTGCAAGACCACCCCCTCTCAGCCAAGTTGCCCCCCAAGCATCCAGGCCAGAGGCGATACCCAGCAAGTTTTAGGACTGCGTCAGAAGTGGGACTTTAATCCTGCACAGCCAACTACCCCACAGGTATAACAGTGACAAGGGGGCGTGGCAGGGGGTGTGGCCTCTGAGGCGTCTGCTGCTTAGGCAGCCAAAGTTATTTTCCCCTTTCCCAGGGCTTTGGACTCACATCTCAATCTCCATTACCTAATTCTGAGGACAGCCTGACTATCCCAAACACATTAGGCCAATAGTCCACCAGCCTTTTTCAATCTCACCAAAATAATGGTGAACACAAGAAACTGAACAAGCCTAATATAAAGGAACACATCCTCTGAACCTGCAGTAGAGGCCTCACCTAAGTCACAGAGGAGCACCAAAAAGGAAGTTAGTATTCTAGAAGAATTAGGAAGATAGACATTGTATTAACTATCTTTTCAGACCACCAATGCATTGAAGATAGAAGTTAATCACACACAGAAACAGAGATTCAAATCAAACACCTGGAAATTAAACAAATCAATGTTGAACAATGAGTGGGTCAGGGAGGAAGTCAAGGAAGAAGGAATCAAAAGATTCCTGGAAACAAATGAGAATGAAGACACAAGCTACCTGAACTTGTGGGACACAGCTAAAGCAGTGTCAAGGGGAAATTGTATAGCTCTGCAAGCATTTCTCGGGAAGGAAGAAAGGGCCCACATAAATAACTTAACAGCTCAAGATCTTAGGAAAAGACCAACAAAAGGAGCCCAAATCAGGCAGGAGGAAAGAAATGATAAAAACTTAGAGCAGAAATTAACAACAGGAAAACCCAAAAAAACAATCCAAAAGATCAATGAAACCAAGAGCTGGTTCTTTGAGAAAATAAACAAGATTGATAAGCCACTAGCAAGACTCACAAAGAAATAGAGAAAGAGAACCCCAATAAGCCGAATCAGAAACGAAAAGGGGGACATCACAACAGAAACCAAAGAAACTCAAAAGATCATCAGAGATTACTTAGAAAGTCTGTCACGAAGGAATGCCACGAAACAAGAGAACCTAGAGGAAATGTATAAATTCCTGGATTCCTATAACATCCCAAGGCTAAGCCAAGAAGATTTGGAATACATGAATAGACCTATCACTATCAAGGAAATTGAAACAGTAATCAAGTCTTCCCAAAAACAAAAGCTCAGGTACAGATGAATTCACTATCGAATTCTTCCAAACATTTAAAGAGGACTTATTACCAGTTCTTTTCAAGCTTTTCCAGGAAATAGAAGAAACAGAAACTGTTGCAGTTTCTATGAGGCATATATCACCCTAACACCAAAAGCAAACAGAGACACAACACAAAAAAGAAAATTACAGGCTGATATTCCTGGTGAACACAGATGAGAAGATCCTCAACAAAATATTAGCAACAGAATCCAACAACCCATCAAAAAGATCAAACACCACAACCAAGTGGGATTCATCCCGGGGTTCCAAGGATGGTTTAACATTCGCAAGTCAATCAACATAATCCATTATATCAATAAAAAAAGATAAAAATCATATGATGATATCAATAGATGTAGAGAAAGCATTTGACAAGACCTAGCACCCGTTTATGATGAAAACTATCACCAAAATAGGAATTGAAGGAACTTTCCTCAGTAGTCAAAGTCATCTACCACAAAACCATGGCAAGCATTATCCTCAATGGGGAAAAGAGCCTTCCCTCTAAGATCAGGGACAAGACAAAGATGCCCACTCTCACCACTCCTATTCAGTATAGTACTGGAAGTACTTGCAATAGTGGTTAGGCAAGAGAAAGATATTAAGGGAATCCCAATGGGAAAGGAAGAAATAAAGCTCTCACTATTTGCAGATGACATGATACTATATTTAAAGAATCCCAAAGCTTCTACCAAGAAGCTCCTAGAAACAATAGACTTGTATAGTAAAGTCACAGGCTATAAAATCAATACCCCAAAATACATGGCTTTCCTTTACATAAATAATGAGAGAGAATACAGTGATATGAAAAAAGCAATTCCATTCACAACCATGTTTCAGAAAATCAAGTACCTCAGAATCAGCTTAACTAAGGAGGTAAAGGACCTCTACAAAGGAAACTACAAAACACTAGTTCAAGAAATAAAAAAGAGGGTACGAAGAAATGGAAACACACCCCCTGCTCATGGATAGGGAAAATTAACATTGTGAAAATGGCAATATTCCCCCAAAGCATTATACAAATATAATGTGATCCTATAAGGGTACGCATGACATTCTTCAAAGAAATTGATCAAACACTTCTGAAATTCATATGGAACAACAAACCCCCACAAATAGCTAAATCAATTCTTTTTTTTTCTTTTTGGGTCACACCCGGCGATGGTCAGGGGTTACTCCTGGCTCTGTACTCAGGAATTACTCCTAGAGATGCTCAGGGAACTATATGGGATGCTGGAAATCAAACTCTTTTGGCTGTGTGCAAGCAAACGCCCTACCTGCTGTACTATTGCTCCAGTCCACTAAAGCAATTCTTGGGTGGAAAAAAATGGGAGGCATCACCTTCTCCCCAGCCTCAAACTGGACTACAAAGTGGTAATAATTAAAACAGCATGGTATTAGAACAAAGACAGATCTGCAGATCAATGGAATAGGGTTGAATATCCTTACACGCATCTTCAAATATATGATCAACTAATCTTTGATAAGGGAGCAAGAAATATAAAGTAGAGCAAGGAAAGCCTCTTTAACAAATGGTGCTGGCTAAACTGGACAACTGCCAAAAAAAAGGGAGGGGGTGCTCAGACCTCTACCTAACACCATACACAAAAGTCAGATCAAAATGGGTTAAACACCTCAACATCAGACCAGAATCCATAAGGTACATTGAAGAAAAGGTCAGCAAAACCCTCCAGGACATTGAAGCTAAAAGTATCTTCAAAGACAAAATGCCATTGACCAAGCAAGTGGAAACAGAGATAAACAAATGCAACTTCTGCATCTCAAAAGAAACAGTGACCAGAATACAAAGACAGTCTACAAAGAGAGTAAAAAGGAATGTGTCTGCCACAGAGGCGGTTGTGGGAGGATGGGGGGGGGGGGGGGTAACAGGAGGGATACTGGGAACATTGGTGGTGGAGAATGGGCACTGGTGGAGGGATGGGTATTCTATTATTGTATGACTGAAATATAATCAAGAAAATTTGTAAGTCTGTAAAGTATCTCACTGTGATTCATTAAAAAAATTTTTTTTAAAAAAGAGGGTGATATTTGGATCCAGCTGCCTTTACACAGGGAGAATGCATGTGAGAATAAAGGCAGAGCTCTGCAGGTCAAGAGCCAAGGAAGGTAAAAAGGTAAAGGCCCTCCCGTTGATCGTCGATTTGCTCGAGCAGGCCCAGTAATGTCTCCATTGGAGACTTTGTTGTTACTGTGTCTGGCATATCAAATACTCTCGGTAGCTTGCCGGGCTCTCCGAGAGGGGCAGAGGAATCGAACTCGGGTCGGCCATGTTGGCCGCTTGTAAGGCTAACGCCCTACCGCTGTGCTATCGCTCTAGCCCCAGAATTGAGGAAAGTAGCAGGAAGTAGCTGATTCAGCTTCACAACCCGCAGCAACAACCAAATTCATGTCTTGAATAGGGAAAGCTTCCAGAAATGCAAAGCTGCTATTTCAGGCTTGCTTGTGGCCTTTTGTTACTATGGTCCCAGGAAACTAATATTCTTTTTCCAAACACAAGTTCTCACACAAACCCTAAATCCTAACCTTTAGTCCTCCTACAAGACACAAATAAGTCAGTACCTGAGTCTCTACATAGTGGAAGGCAGAGAAAATGTTTCTAAACGGACATGACTCAGCACCATGATTAGGTTCTCGTCATATGCTTAAAAATCATGTCAACTTCTTTTTTGGTTTTGTTGTTTTTTAGACAATTTCCCAAGCAGTGTTTAGGGGGGCCAGGGACCATTCCTGGCAATACTCAGTCAACCAGGCAAGAGATTCAATGCTAGAGTCCAAGGATGCTCTGATACTCAAGGATGCTGTGATGCTGCCAGGAACCACAAGGATAACCACCATGCTGCCCAGGGCTCCAGACCTACACTCAAGATTGCTCAGGAGACCATGTGATACTGGGGTCAGAGTCCAGGGGCACAATCCCTGGATTATCTCCCTGACCCCTCAACTTCTTAATTCATACCATTATTCTTCAGAGTTTTACATTAACAGAGGGGTGAGGGCCCAGTAGGAGACTGAGTAAGTGTAACAGACAGCAAGGAGAGGATAGTCAAATGAGAGATACAACTACCAATAGATACCAATAGAATTGTATTCAACTATGAGAAAAGATGGAGTCTTGCAATTAACTGCAATTTGGATGGAACTGGAAGATGTCATGATGAATTAAGTGAGTTAGAAAATAAAAGATATATACCAGAAAATTGAGCTGAATACATAATACAGGGCTTAAGACACTCACCCACATGCTACTGACCTTAATTTGATTGCTGGTCTCCTAAGCACTGCCAGGAGTGATCCTGCTAGAGAAGGAAAGAAAGAAAGAAAGAAAGAAAGAAAGAAAGAAAGAAAGAAAGAAAGAAAGAAGGAAGGAAGGAAGGAAGGAAGGAAGGAAGGAAGAGAAAGAAGGAAGGAAGGAAGGAAGGAAGGAAGGAAGGAAGGAAGGAAGGAAGGAGAGAAAAGAAGGAAGGAAGGAAGGAAGGAAGGAAGGAAGGAAGGAAGGAAGGAGAGAAAAGAAAGAAGGAAGGAAGGAGAGAAAAGAAGGAAGGAAAGAAGGAAGGAAGGAAGGAAGGAAGGAAGGAAGGAAGGAAGGAAGGAAGGAGAGAAAAGAAGGAAGGAAGGAAGGAAGGAAGGAAGGAAGGAAGGAAGGAAGGAGAGAAAAGAAGGAAGGAAAGAAGGAAGGAAGGAAGGAAGGAAGGAAGGAAGGAAGGAAGGAAGGAAGGAGAGAAAAGAAGGAAGGAAGGAAGGAAGGAAGGAAGGAAGGAGAGAAAAGAAGGAAGGAGAGAAAAGAAGGAAGGAAGGAAGGAAGGAAGGAGAGAAAAGAAGGAAGGAAAGAAGGAAGGAGAGAAAAGAAAGAAGAAAGGAAGGAAGGAAGGAAGGAAGGAAGGAAGGAAGGAAGGAAGGAAGGGAGGGAAAGAAAGAGATAAAAGAATGAAAATTATACTGGATGACCTAGCTTATATGTAGAATATGAAGAAACAAATAAAGAGATTAGACAGTTCTCAAAGAAGACACATCCCGAGACAGGATCAATGAAACTGGGAACTGAGGGAACTGGGTGGGGAACGGGATCTGGCTGAATGGCGAGGCATCTTGACATACTGCTGGAAGGACTTGCATGGTAGCTCTGCAGCCATAAAACAATAACCACAATAGTACTGTAAACTACAATATCTCAATTTAAAAAAGCTAATTAAAAAGAACGAGACCCATTGTATATACTGTGGATGAGGAAGGAGAACTGATAAATTCTCAAGGCCAAACTAGGCTGCCAAAACGAAGAAGGACTAAAATGACTGTCTGTACTTTCAATGTACGTACGCTGGCATCAGATGCATCCATTGAGGACCTGATGGTGCAAGTGCAAAAGATCAAGTACAACATCATTGGTCTGACCTAGTCGAGAAGGCATCAACCACATCACATCATTTTCTTTCCTTCCTTCCTTCCTTCTTTCTTTCTTTCTTTCTTTCCTTCCTTCCTTCCTTCTTTCTTTCTTTCTTTCTTTCTTTTTTATTTTATTGAATCACTGTGAGATAGTTACAAGCTTTGACATTTGGGTTACAATCACACAATGATCAAACACCCATCCCTCCACCAGTGCACATTCCCCACCACCAGTATCCCCAGTATACCCCTCTCCTTTACCACCCTCCCCCTGCTTCCATGGCAGATAAGATTCCCCATAATCTCTCTCTACTTTTGGGCATTATGGTTTGCAATACAGACCCTAAGAGGTTATCATGTTTGGTCCTCTATCCACTTTCTGCACACATCTCCCATTCCGACCAATTCCTCCAGCCATCTTTTTCTTAGTGATCCCTTCTCTATTTCAGCTGCCTTCTCCCCTTTGCTCATGAGCCAGGCTTCCAGCTATGGAGCAATCTATCTGTCCTGTGTATCTACTATCCTTAGGTGTCAGCCTCATGTTATGTTATTTTATACTCCACAAATGAGTGCAGTCCTTCTATGTCTGTCCCTTTCTTTCTGACTCATTTCACTTAGCATGATACTCTCCATGTCTATCCATTTATAAGCAAATTTCATGACTTCATCTCTCCTGATAGCTGCACAGTATTCCATTGTGTAGATGTACCAAAGTTTCTTTAACCAGTCATCTGTTCTAGGGCACTTGGTTGTTTTCAGATTTTGGCTATTGTAAACAGTGCTGCAATGAACATATAGGTACAGATGTCATTTCGACTGTGCTTTTTTGCATCCTCGGGATATATTTCCAGAAGTGGCATTGCAGGGTCATATGGAAGCTCAATTTCTAGTTTTTGAAGGACTGTCCATATTGTTTTCCAGAAAGGCTGGACTAGTGGGCATTCCCATCAACAGTGAAAGAGTGTCCCTTTTTCCTCACATCCATGCCAGCATTGGTTGCTTTGGTTCTTTTGAATGTATGCCAGTCTCTGTGGTGTGAGATGATATCTCATTGTTGTTCTGATTTGCATCTCCCTGATGGCTAGTGATGTGGAGCATTTGTTCATGTGCCTTTTGGCCATTTGTATTTCTTTTTTGAGAAAACTTCTGTTCATTTCTTCTCCCCATTTTTTGATGGGGTTGGAGGTTTTTTTCTTTTACAATTCTACTAGTGTCTTGTATATCCTAGATATTAATCCCTTATCAGATGGGTATTAGGTAAATATTCTTTCCCATTCTGTGGGCTCATTCTGTATTTTGGTCACTGTTTCTTTTGAAGTGCAGAAGCTTCTTAGTTTGATATAGTCCCATTTGTTTATGTTTGCTTCCACTTGCATGGTCAGTGCTGTTTCATCCTTAAAGATGTTTTTAGCTTCAATGTCGTGGAGAGTTCTGCCTACATTTTCCTCTATGTACCGTATGGATTCATGTCTGATATTGAGGTCTTTAATCCACTTTGATCTGACTTTTGTGCCTGGCATTAGACTGAAGTCAGAGTTCATTTTTTTTGCAAGTAGCTTTCCAGTTTTCTCAGCACCATTTGTTCAAGAGGCTTTCCTTGTTCCACTTCACATTTCTTGCTCCTTTGTCAAAGATCAAGTGGTCATAATTTTGGGGGTCTGTGACATAATATTCAACTCTGTTCCATTGGTCTGCAGATCTGTTTCTAGCCCAGTACCATGCTGTCTTAATTACTACTGCTTTGTAGTACAGTTTGAAGTTGGGGAGGGTGATGCCACCCATCTTCTTTTTCCCAAGGATTGTTTTAGCTATTCGTGGAGGTTTATGAATTTGAATATGAATTTCAGGAGTGTCTTGTCTATTTCTTTAAAAAATGTCATAAATATCCTGATAGGGACCTCATTGAATTTTTATAGAATCACACTATTTTTGACATTGAGGAAGAACTGTTCCTTGGAACATCTGACAAAAGAGGCTTAGGTGATGTTGTGTCCTTGTCAACATGAACTTGGCCATGAGCACTGATTCATTCAAATGCCTAATAACCCGAATCAGATGATTACACTTGAATAAATGTGGCTCACTTCCGGCAGTTTCTATCTTCATTGTCTATGCACCAACATCCAATTATGATGAAGGAGAAATTGAGAAGTTCTACATGGATCTGGAGAAGGTCCATAAAGAAGACCACACCTTCTACAAGAGAATTATCGGTGATTTTAATGCCAAGATAGGACCGAGAAGGTTAGCTGAAGAACTCCATATCGGGACCCAGGGCCTAGAATGGAACGAACAGGGTGAGTGTCTCAGATGACTGTCTGAGTTCATCATGTCGACCAAGACCATCCATGGTAACTCACAGTTCCACAAGGTCAAATCTAAACGTTGGACATGGGAGTCTCCTGGTGGATGATTCCACAACAAAATTGACCACATCATATTCAATCGACAGTTTTGCCTGACCGATGTCACTGTTGTCCCAAAATTCCAAACGGGATCAAACCATCATCTCCTTCATGCAGAGTTCTACTTCACGGAGTGGGAAGAAAGGGCTACAAAATTTAAGAAGAGAATTCCCAGAACGACCACCAACTGGGAGCTCTTTGGCACTATTGTGGCAACATGGGAAGATGCCATCATTGACAACATTGACAATATTGACGAAGAATACGATCGACTGGTTCAGCACCTTCATGATTGTGCGAGGAACGCCGAGAGAGAGATAGCCACAAAAAGACACGTGTCTTCGAAAACTCTCGAGCTCATTTGCCAACGTGGCTTGGCGTGAGCCTCAGGCAACTGCAAGCGAACATCCGAGCTTGCAAAGCAGTTCAGAGATGCGATAAAGGAAGACCTCACAGAGAGAAGAGCAGCAGTGCTGGCAGATGCAACAGAAACCAGGAAAAGCATTCACAACACCTGCCTGTCCTTCACCAGCTACAAAACCAAAATGACTGCCCTCTGACATCCTGATGGATCTATCACATTTTCCAGAAGGGCAGAAGAGAAGATTATTTATGACTTCTACTCGGATCGCTTCGATAGCCGTGTCCACCTACCCACATACCAAATTCTGCAGGATGGATATGTTGTTCCCAATGTTCTCCCTTCCAAAATTCGACACACCATTTCATTGGTAAAGAAGTGAACAGCACCTGGCCCAGACAAGGTCAGACCCAAACATTTGAAGAACCTGCCGTCAGTACTCATCAATACACTGGTTTGGCTCTTCACATGCTACCTGTCTGAATGCAAGGTTCCATCCCAGTGGAAAACCAGCAGGACTGTTCTACTGTACAAGAAGGGAGACATCCATGACATTGGCTACTATCGCCTGATCTGCTTGTTGTCTGTCATCTACAAGCTGTTCACTTGAGTCATCCTGAATAGAATTGGCAGAACACTAGATGAAGGACAACCATGTGAGCAAGTCAGGTTCTGAAAAGAATTCAGCATGATAGACCATATCCACATGGTAACCAAGCTCATTGAGGTTCCTCAGGAGTTCAAGATGTGGCTCTGTCTAACGTTCATTGATTTAAAGAAGGCCTTTGATTCTGTTGAGACGGAAGCGGTCATCGAAGTCCTAGCTGAACAGGGCATTCAAACTCAATACATCAGGATCCTCCGTGAGCTGTATTACAGATTCACTACCAGGACCTCACCATTCTACAAGGAAGTGATCATTCATGTCAAGAGAGGGGTTCAGCAGGGTGATACCATTTCACTGAATCTCTTCAGTGCCACCCTAGAGAACGTCATACAACGACTGGAATGGGAAGGAATGAGAGTGAAGATCACCTCCGCTTCGCTGATGACATCGTTCTAATAACACCAAACATCAGCCAAGTGGCACAAATGCTGGCCAACTTCGACCATGAGTGTGAAAAGGTCGGAATACAGCTGAATTTCATGAAGACAATGTTTATGAGAAACGGACTCATTCCTGACATTCCATTCACTCTCAATGGAATGAACATCTCTGAATGCAACAGTTACGTGTACCTAGGTTGAGAACTCAACATGTTGAATGACCTGGCACCTGAGTTGCACAGGAGGAAGAGAGCGACTTGGAACTCCTTCAAGAGCATCAAAGAAATAGCTAAGAGGATGAAGAACCTCTGGCTCTGGGCACATCTCTTCAATTCCACTGTTCTTCCTGCATTAGTATACACCTCAGAGATCTGGACCCTACAAAAACAGGATGAGAATGCTATTCAGGTCTCCCAAAGAGGAATCAAAAGAGCTATGCTTGGACTATCATGCTTCACTCAAGTGAGAGAAAGAATCTGGAATTCCGACCTCCAATCGACGATTGAGAATCAGGGATGCTGTCTTATTTGCCAAGGTGTCGAAAATCAGATGGGCTGGACACATAATGTGATTTGGAGACGACTGCTGTACTAGAGCCATTACCGACTGGATTCCACAGGACAACAAAAGAATGCATGGCCGCCCACGTTCAAGATGGTCAGACTTCTTAGTCAAGACCCTGAGCGGTTTGAGGCTCTTTCTGGAGGTATTCCTGGAGCAAGCAGACGCCATTGGGCTACACTAGCACTCAACAGGGATGAATGGAGACATTACTGGCGCCCGCTCAAGCAAATCGATGAGTAACGGGATGTCAAGTGATCAAGTGATCAATTAAAAAGAAATAAAGAGGGGCTGGAGCGATAGCACAGCGGGTAGGGCATTTGCCTTCCATGGGGCCAACCCAAGTTCAATTCCCAGCATCCCATATGGTTCCCTGAACACCACCAGAAGTAATTCCTGAGTGCAGAGCCAGGAGTAACCCCTGTGCATTGCCAGGTGTGACCCAAAAAGCAAAAAAAAAAAAAAAAAGAAAGAAAGAAAGCTACAACCACCAAGGCCAGGGTTGTGGGTCAAGTGGTAGGATATGCTCCTGGCTTGTTTGATACTGGGGGTAATCCCAGTACTACAGGCTGCTCCCCAAACCACCCTATCCCTAGCACCACAAGGAGTAGTCCCTATAACCATTTCCTAAAGCAGTAGAAAGATACAACAACTAGGGAGACTTCCTTGAAAACTGGAGGCAGACATTTGGGTAAATCAGAACAGGCCTGGGGAGATAGCTCAGTGCTAGCACAGCCCAGCATACACAAAGCCTGGAGTTCCATCCCAGTGCCAATGAGTGGCATCAGTTTAGACTTGATGGCTCCCAAGCTCTACTGGGTGTGGCCCCTCTAAAGAAGAAAGAGATGATGAGAAGGAGTCAACTTAAACACGCAGTTGTTTGAAATTTAGGCTTTGCCCAAGTCAAGGGGAACCTGAAACTCGAGTTTCCAGATCACATCTAAAGTTAAAGTCAGAGTTTAAGTGGGTTTGAAGCCTGGCCAAATTGCCTATCTTTCAGCTTCAATTCTCTTGATATAGTTGAAGCCACAAACGTGGCATTTCTAAATAGAGGAACCAAAAGTTAAAAAGAAGTCATCTGGGTGAGGTTCCTTAATTATCGTTATATCCCTGGGTATTGAGGGCATAAGCCTTCCCCAGGGTAAGTGAAACACTCCACCTTCTGGAGTTCGGGCAGCATTTCTCTTCTGCTGTCACAGCATGCACTGGGGACTCTGTCACTGAGCCACACGTAGGAAAGTTGTCAGTAGGGCCAGCACCATAAAATGTCCTGGACTGCCTCCCCACCTGGACTTAGCTCAGGGAATAAATCACATACAAGGACCATGCAAATCAGCCCATGCTACAGGATGAAGTCACACAAGAGGTTAGCACAGATTCAGAAACAAAGCCAGCTAAGGCAACAACCAAGTCTGTGCACCATCTTCACGAGCTCCTGCAGATTTGCCCATAAAACAGGAACTCGGGCAATCACCGACGAGCTCATACAAGGGTCAAGCTCCCTGTGATGGCCCTGTCTCAGTCCAGAGGATACGGATGGTGGGATGACTTTGTCCTCCATGCAGCTGAGGAAACCAACAAAGTTTGACAGGCCACAAAGTGTGGTGTGAGGTGGGGAGCAGGCAATTTGAACCGGAGGGAGGTTGCACAGGTTCGTCAAAGGGTAATTGCATGCATGGTACATGGGTTCTATGGTGAAAGATTCTACCAGGACTGCTCCAGAACCGGAAGTGATTTCTCTACAATATGAGTCCAGAGGAGTGAAGGAGTGTGCAGGAGGTGGGTTCAGCTAGAAGATATATAGCAGCTAACCTTAGCCTCAGCCACCCTTGCTCCAGTCACCCTTGGTACAGCATCCTGGGGGGAAACACTCCAAGCTTTGAGGACAAGCAAAGAGCAGTTAAAGAAGCAAAAGTTTCCTAGTTCATTCCCACCAGTGTGTTACAGGCTGCCTCCTCGGGGAGCTCCAAGCAGTCAGCTTCACTCCTTAAGTTCATCAGCTGGCTCAAAGACACAGGAGCCTTTCAGGACCAAGTCATGGTCACTTACTAACTCACAGGGGATGAGAGGGAATGCCAGGGTGTATGCCCTATGTGTGGAGAGAGTACCAGTGTGACCATTTCTTCCCGGGTCTGCATGAGCTCTAAAAGTGAATTAATCATCTTTATTCTTCAGATCCCAGCCTTCTCACCTATAAAATGAAGTCAGAGCTGGTGATTTTGAGGGTCTTTTCCATTCCCCAAATCCTAAGGCTGTTAATGCCTTTCTCTAAAGGTAGGTACCTGTTCAGAGGACTTTTTGCTACCTTTTGGTTCCTTGGATTTTATCAGCAATGAGGGAACTGAACATAAAGTGGTGGGTTTGTGGAGAAGCCAAGCTTGACAGGGTATTTTCAGGAGAAAGTTCCATCTGTAACCACTATTGCCTTCCATCACAACCTCTTGAATCTAATTTCTCCAACCTTCATGACAGCTTTTCTTGGTTCCTTCAGAATAAAGCGCTTCATTTTCTACGTCAGAACATCCTAGTGCATCCTAAATTAAAACCTTAAGCTCTTCGTTCACATTTCTGCCCTCCACCCCCACTCCTTGGGGCCTCAGCAGAAACCCAACAGCACAGGAATGGAGCTGTGCAGCACCTACACATACAGAGAACAAGTCGATTCAGCGCTGTACCAACTCACTCGTCACTTGGCTACCTGAGGTACTAAACACAAGATGCAAGGGCTAAAGACAACCAGGTCTCTGGCCAGGTCTCAATCAATCTCTCACACACAATTTATGTGCCTGCAGATGTGGCTGTGATCTCCATGTCCTTTATTCCAGTGCCGGCTGAAAAACAGCCCTTATTTGAGCATGCCTTAATACACAGAGAGAAAAGTCACAATGACTAAACTAGGTACTGGATTGTTTGTTTTTTTTTTTAACCAAACGTTGGGGCCACACCTGGTTGTACTCAGGGCAACTCCTGGTTCTGTGTTCAGGCATCACTCCTGGCAGTGAGGACTATATGTGGTGCCAGGGATCAAACCAGGGTCAGTAAGAGCAAGGCAAGAACCTTAACCCTTGAACTACTTCTCTGCCCCCTAATGACTTTTAAAATCATCCCATTTCCTACTCTCACTTCATTAATCAAGGAAGACACACTGCCACAGCCCCTACTACGGGGCCAGGAAGTATATTCCTCGCAAAAGGGACATTGTAAATTACATGAGAATAGGCAGGGATGTTTAATCTCTTTATGAGCAAGTGGTAAATAACTTGGAACAGCAAATTCATTGGTCATAAGTCATATTTACTAATTAAAACATTTTATTTCAGTTTATCTACTCAATATGAGATCAATCGCTGTTTATCTTACAACAATTTACATTTCAGATTTCCTTCAAGGTTCTAAAATTGTCCCAATCCCAAATTTACATCTTTTGATAGACTATTCTCAAGAGGAATATATATTTTATTCCAGTTTATGCTTTCACAGGATACATCTTGCCTCCCCTCAGTGGCTGGATCTAAGTCCCTTCAGCTCTGAAATTTAATTTAGGAAAGAGAAGGCAGGAAGGAGTTGAAGTTGCTTTGTTACTCGCTGCCTGGCACATAGCAGGTGCGCAACTGGTAACTGAGTAAATGAAGAAGTAAATAAGTGGGCTGTGGGAACTGTGGCCTGGGGAAGGGAGGAGGGCAGATGATAATAAGGAAGGGTTTTGATTTTAGCTGGGAGAAATTGGGTTCACAGTTTGAACAAAGTCACTGTTTTGAAGGAGTTGGGGGGTGGGGGACTGTTGTGGACATGACTGATGCCCTCCTAGTGGTCATGTCCTTGTGTGCTTCAACCTTTCATTTTCTCCTAGCCAGTAGAATATGACAGCTGAGACAGGACGCATGGTCTTTTCCATTCCCCAAAGCCTGTCTAAGAATTCTAGTGCCTTACTCTAGAGGCAGCTCCCAGTTTGGGGTGGGGGGGGGAGCACCCTGATCCTCCCTGAACTTGATCTGAAAGGAGGGAGCAGGTTGTGTAGAGGCCCAACTTTGACAATGTGATTACCTGCACATGGAAGATGTGATTCCAGTGAATCAGAAAAAGAGGGACAGACATAGAAAGATTGCACTCATCTGTGGAATATAAAGTAACAGAATAGGAGACTAACACATCAGAACAGTAGAGATAAGGGCCAAGAGGTTTGCCCCGTGGCTTGGAAGCTGGCCTCACATGCTGGGGGAAAAGGAAGCTCAGATAGAGAAGGTAACACCAAGTAAAGGGTGCTAGGAGGGCCCGCTCGGGATGGGAGATGTGTGCCAAAAGTAGACCATAGACCGAACACGATGGCCACTCATTACCTTTATTGCAAACCACAACATCTCAAAGGAGAGAGAAAGACCAAAAGGAAATGCCCTGCCACAGAGGCTGGATGGTGGGGGTGGTGGAGGATGGTGGGAGGGATACTGGGACCATTGGTGATGGAGAATGGTCACTGGTGGAAGGATGAGTACTCGATCATTGTATGACTGAAACGCAAATGCGAAAGTTTGTAAATGTGTAACTCACAGTGATTTCACTAATAAAATAAATTTTTTTAAATAAAAAGATGTGGTTCCATTCTGTAAGACTGTCACACCCAACTCACTCCGAGCTGTCATGTGGAGGGCTGCCTTTGTTGGAAGGCCCATGTGACAAGGAGCTGAGGGTAGCCTCTAGGAGCTGAGGAGGGCAGGAGTTGATAGAATAAGTAAAATAAAGACTTCATTCAGACAGCTGCAAGGAACTGAATTCTGCTCACAGAATAAATCTGTCCCCTGACAAACCTCAGATCAAAAATGCTCCAGCTGATACTTACAAGACCCCAAGCAGAAGACTCAGTTTGGCCAGTCCAGACTCCTGTACCATATAAACTAAGCTAATAAATGTTACTTTTAGGCCACTAAGTGTAGTGATATGTTAGACAATGATAGAAAACTAATAGAAACGTCTTAACACTACGAGATTCTTCTCTGCAGAGTGGTAAGAGACTATCTACATTGTACACCAGAAAACAGAATTTTTGTATCAGATGACTTGTCTAAAACCACAAAATTATCTGGTGTCAAAGTCAGGATAACTATCCATCTCCCCTGATTTTTTCCTCAATTTAAGAAGCCCAGAAGGAGCTTCCTGCATCTGGTGGTATAAAGTCAAATCTCTGCTAAGGATTCTCAATTTTCCAATCCTGGGCTGGTCATCCATCAGGCAGAAAGTCTTAGTTGTGGAGTTTAACCATGTCCTGGGCACAGAAGACTCTGCTAATGTCCCCTTGGTCCAAGCCCCTCTCCCTTCTCAAACTCGGGAAAACTAGTGGGAAATTACCAGTTAACCATTTTCCAATGTGCAATTAATTGTCTAACATGGTCTAACAGCCAGCAACTGAGAAAAGTCACTTCTCAAATCACTCCAAAGGGAAACCACAAATCACTCAGAGTGACCCAAAAACGTCATATAAAATTTCCTTCTAGAAAACTGTGAGATGCTATGGTATGGGAAAGAGAAAAAGTCCATTCCACAAAGCATAGCACCTAGGACCATAGAATATGTCTACTTTCCTGATTAGCTCTGGCTTTGGGTACAGATGTGAGCTTACACAACCCCCTGAGAAGTTGGGTTTCTCAGCTTTCAAGTAGGAAGATCCCTTTCATTGCAGAAGATGTTGACATAAATGATTTTATTGTTGTTGTTGTTTTTTACATCTGTGGGAGAGAAAAGCCCCAAAGCTAAAAATGTATTCAAAATTCAATATCCTCTTTCAGACAATTTGCATTTACTTCCTTACACCAAATATTTTTTGGGTAAGGTAAAGGTAAAGGTAAAGGTAAAGGTAAAGGCCCTCCCGTTGATCGTCAATTTGCTCGAGCAGGCCTAGTAACGTCTCCATTGGAGACTTTGTTGTTACTGTGTTTGGCATATCGAATACTCTCGGTAGCTTGCCGGGCTCTCCGAGAGGGGCGGAGGAATCGAACTCGGGTCGGCCATGTTGGCCGCTTGTAAGGCAAATGCCCTACTGCTGTGTTATCGCTCATGCTAAATATCAGTATTCCTCTAATCTGCCAAGACACTGGCTAATAAGACTCACTTTATAGTGGGAAGGCAACAGAAACTCAGGGGGCGAGGTATCTTGTTGCAATTAAAAGGGAAAAGTCATTTTACTTCCCAAGGACAGGGAAACAATGTTCCTTACACACACATACACACACACACACACACACACACACACACGCACGCACGCACGTGCTAACACTAGCAAAGTCAAATTTATTCTCACACTTATCTTTTAGGAGGCTGTAGTGGCTAAAATGTAGGTCTGGGGTCCATATAGCTGATCCAGGTTCTATCCCCTGCACCCCATGCGGTCCCTCCAAGCCCCACTAGGAGTGATCTCTGAGGATAGAGCCAGGAGTAAGCCCTGAGCACCATTGGGTGGGGCCCAAAATCAAACAAACAAAAAATTGCAGATCTGAAGATTGACTTCAGTTTAGATACCAGCTCTGCAACTTCTCCCTTCTCTGCCCTGGGCAGTTTCTTAGATTCCTTCAGCTCTGTTGGCTTAAATTCAGACGCATTTGTTTTGTATCACTGATAACAAATTACCACACACAGTGATCTTAAACAGACCCAGTTTCTTTCCATCAAAATCCTGGTAGGCTCCTGTGCTCAGGCATTCATAGGCTTAATTCAAGGTGATGACCATTCGGTATCTGGAGACTCTGGGAAATAATCTGCTCCCTACTTGAGTTAGATGTTAGCGTGACCAGCTTCAGCTGCTCTAAGACTGAGTGCTTTGTTTCCTTGCTGACTGTTAGCAGACTGCTTTTGCGTCCCAGAGCACAGGCTGTCCTCGGTTCTTTTGCAGGTGGTCTCTTCCATGGGCAGTGACAGAATGGCAGCTCAGTTCTTCAAAGACAGAAGGAAGATCACTCCGGTTTTGCCAAAATGGAGTGTTATATAACCTAACTGTGGCCGGAATGATTCCACTGTCTTTGCCTTATTACTGCTGGGTGTGCCCCCAAAACAAAACAAAATAAACAAAAAACAACCAACAAAAGCAACTAAAAAAAAAGAACTGTCACAAAACATGGCTTTAAACATTGAAGAAGAGGCTCAAAGGCAAGTTATGTGTCCATGGTGCAAAGAATCAACGCACTCTACAGTCTCCAAGGAAGAATAGTCCTGCCATCATGTTGATTCTAGCCCAGTGAGACGCATGTCAGACTCCTGAGCCAAGAACTACAAGATTGGGGGCAAAGAGATAGTACATCAGGTAGGGCATTTGCCTGGCCAACTCAGGTTTGATCTCTGGTATCCAATATAGTCCCATGAGTCTATCAGGAGTGATCCCTGAACATAGAGCTGGGAGTAACCTCTGAACACTTCCAGATGTGGCCCCAAAACAAAAAAAACAAACAATAAATGACTGCCGATAATACATTTCCCTTATTTCAGTCATAACATTGTTAGCATAAAATTTTATTACATTTATAGTAATTTGTTACTGCCTCCATAAAAGAAATCGATGCAATGTGTTTTTTATTTCTTAGAACTAAAGGAAAAGACTAATTGGATACAATCCCAGTGTCCATTGACAGATGAGTGGATAAAGAAGATGTGACATATGAAGACAATGGAATACCTCTCAGTAATTTTTTTAAATAATAGTGAAATTCTGGAATTAGCTGTATGAATGGACTCCATGGGTATTATCCATAGGGAGCTAAGTCAGATGAAGAAAGCAAAGAGCATATGATTCCACTCTCTGTTCTAGAGGCACCAAACAAGCAGATGAATTGAGTAAAATAAAAATTAAGCTTTAGACTGTAAGACCAGATGAATGGTTACCCCGAGAGAGAGGTGAGTTAATTAGGTAAAAGGGATCAACGGGATGAACTTGAAATCTAGAGATGAACATAATGTGCTATGTACACATGTTCTTTTAAAACCTGAGAAGCTGCTGCAATAGTACAGGGGTTAAGGTGCTCACTTGCCTTCCATGCTGCTGAACCCAGTTTGGTCTCTGGCACCACAAATGGTCCCTCAAGCACTACCAGAAGTGACCCCTGAGCAGAGAACCAGGAGACACCTCTGAGTATGACAAAAAATCTCCCCACCAAAAAATAAAATAACGTACCTGAAATATGTTAAATATTATAATACACAGTCAATTCAATGAACAAATTAGATGTGTTGGATGGAGAAATGGTACTACAGGAAGAGTGCTTGCCTTTTACACAACTCATCCCAGTACCCATGCAGTCCCCTGGGGCCCACTAGGAGTGATCCCTGAAAGCAGAACCAGGAGTAATGTCTCCTTCATCCTAGCCCGGAGATTCAAGGCTCTTTCAGGGTTAGGAGAATGAGACCCATCGACGTACAGAATAGTGAAGAGAAAGCTCCTGAATGGAAACTGCTGGAACTTAGCTCAATGTCTGCATGGCTTTCGAGGGGCTGGATAGGTGGTATAGCAGGTAGGGCACTTGCCTTGCACACAGTTGATCCGGGTTCAATTCCATTATAGCCCCCAGAGCACCGCCACGAATAATTCCTGAGTGCATAGCCAGGAGTTACCCCTGAGCATTGTTGGATGTGGCCTCCAAACAAAAAAAAAAATTTGCATTGCTTTGTAGAAATTGATGACTCTGACAGTGGGGAATTACAGAAGCCCTGGCAAATGGTGGTTTCAACACAAGAGAAGAGCCTGTCCAGGCTTGGCGATGCCTTCCAGATGCAGGCACAACCAGTCTGGCTCCAGGTTTCCATGGAGTGTGGATCCAGGCTCCCGTTTGACACTGCTTTCAGGGTTGAAACATTCACCCCATGGTCCAAGGTGGATAAATACCACATCTACATGGCAGATGGCAGGAAATGCAGAGCAGAGTCTTGCTATTTTTACATGCCAGAGGGGCAGATGTGACTTTAACTCTCATCCCCAAAATAAGAACAGAGACAAATATTCTCACCTGGCTGCAAAGGAGGAGCAGCCAAATAAAGCCCAGATTCCCTTTAGGGTGACCCCAAGCCCACCAAAAGGCAGACTCCGAGGTTTAAGGGAAGACTTCATGTGCTGTGTCTGAGGGGCTGAGGGGTCAGGGGGACACAGAGGCCACCACAGCCCTTGGTCCTCAAACTGAGAGTGGGGACCGTCCAGGCTGCTCCCAGCTCCTCCCCTCACACGTGCCAACCATGCAGATATTGGCAGCCACCACATACACACGAGGGCCGAGGGCCTTAGAGCTTCTGCCCATGCTGCTCTGTTACCTGGCCATCTCTCCAGGAAACAGGAGGCCGTGTCACATGACTTATCCCGTTTGTAAATCAGAAGAGGACCATCATGCTCCTAGAGCTGCTGGGAGGATTTTGTGAACGCCGTGACAGAGTGTCTCAAACCACAGCAGATGCTCAGGAGCAACGGGGCAGAAGCTTCTGGGTGTGTGAAGCACAGAAGAAAGGGCCAGTCCAGGGTGAGGTTGCAGATTCCACAGGTCTTACCAGGACACGGAAGGAAATGGCTTGTCTCGAGCCTTGCCAGGAACTGTTTCTGTGGACAGAGGCAGCAGAGCAAATATGGGCTCTGGAGGCTGCCTACATCCCTGGGTTCAAGTCCCAGCTCCACCACATAGGAGAAAACTGTGAAAATGCTCTGTCCTCTGTAAAGCCACTGTGACATGGGTCAAAGCTGTATGACTTGACTTTTAGGAGTCTGGATGGTGGCAATATTGGCAACAGTCTCAAACCCCCAGGGAGGTGCTTCTTATTGCTCCTCTCACCAGTCTCTGCAGCCACCACTGACAGGCTGGTACCCAGCGGGCACATGCCACATCCTCTGTCCTCACACAACCCACCAGGTGACCACTGGCACCTGGACTCTGTGATATAGGATGACTTGCCCAAGGCTTCCCAGAGCTAGAATGGGACCCCCCTTCTATTCTGCTCAAAATCAGAAGCCAGAGACTAGTATATTATGGGTCCCTTGGTGGGGGTCGGTTCTGGGGGGGTCCTGGCAGTTATGACAATACTTAGTCCTTCTGTCCTCACTCATCTGTGTTTACCACCTGCCTCTTGCCACCCTCTGACAGTAAGGGGATAGAGACAAACTAGAAAACACTTGGGAGAATTAGAGCAATAAAATGTTTGAAGTTTGGTTGAAACATCAGAACTCATTTGTGGATTCTTGTCCTGGCCCACCACATCTCAGGTTCTGGAGTCCCCTGGGGAGCCTCCTGATTCAGAAGGGAGAAGACCCTGGGTTCCCAATTACACCTCTCTCAGCTGCAGGAGTCTCTGGAGGGAGAGAAGGATGTCCCAGAAGTCCCCTCGCCTGCTCTCTGCTCTCTGCCCCGCAAAGGCGACGCCCCAGAGCAGACAGCAGCTGATTCAGCCATCACAGAACTTTACTGCTTTGTGTCCCCAGCAGACTGATGAGGACAAATTATTAACATTACTAGATATCTGCAAAACAAACCATCAAGAAGTGAGAAAAACATCATACTGTGCTCATCAGGGGCTGCCCTCTTTGGAGGGTCCCCTCTCCTCCTTCTCAGCCCTCTGCAGTTCCTCTGTTCTTGTGGGTACTGGCCTGCAGGTCCTAGCAGGGACTGCAGCACAGGCAGGAGCCCAGTCGCTTGAGGAGGGGCTTCCTGGGAACACAGAGGAGGGTCTTCACATACAAATCCTGGGTATGCACGCACACACCCATACACATATATGCCAGCACTCATGTATTCACACACAGGAACACACAATGCTCACCCCATGCCACCTGTAGTCATACATATACAAACTATACAGTTCCTACACACATATATTCACATGCACATGATTCCACACATTTTCCTCCCCGTGACTGGTCTTGAACAAAAAGCTGGAGATGAGGGTGCACGTGATCAAATTCCAGTGGATGAAGATCCCCCATTGCATAGTCAAGAGACATCACTCCTATCTCCCCTTCCTCCTTCCTCCACCCTGAGCTGATTAATGACTCATCAGTTCCCAGGTTAACTCTGCAAACCACATTCCCTTCCCTCTTGCCTGACCTGGCCCTGCTGAAGAGGTTTGAGGTGTGGACATTTTTTTTTAAATAAAGGCCTCCCTTTCCTCCCCGTCCCAACAAGACCCCGAGTTTCCACCCACGAATGGCCTCTCTGGCTCCTGATCAAGCTGATTAACAGCCATGACCTCAGAGACTCAGAAACAAATCTCAGAACCCAGTGGCTTTTGGCAGAAATGTGTCTGGACCCCGCAATAGGTAACTGTCACAGGGCCATTCCAGGGAGGAAAGGGTGCCGTCCCTCCGCCTGCTCCCGCTAGGAGGCTCGGTGGCCACCATCCTCCAGAGGCCATTGGACAGTCAGGTTTGGGCCCTCAATGATGAGAGACATAGGGCATCACGGGATGGGGATGGAGCCGGACCTTTCCTCCTGGGCCCAAAAAGACCCCGACTCGCCGCCCACAAACAGCCTTTCTGGCTCCTGATCAAGCTGCTTAACGGCCATGATCCAAGAGACTCAGGAACAAATCTCGGAACCCAGCAGGTTTGGGCAGAAATCCCTCCAGATTTAATTGTTAAAATTTCGGAATTTCAAAATCTTGCAGCCACTACTGCAGCCACGTGACATCATATGTTATTCATAACCAGCAATAGAAAACAAATTGTCTACTGTTGCCTTTTCAGCAGATCTGAGTGTTGGGGTAAAATCCCAAATAATAATGGTGAGTCTGGTGTCAAAAAATTGAATGTAACCAAAGTAGAGAGAGAGTAATGTGGAAATCATCTGCCCCACAGGTAGGGGGAGGATATGGGATGGGGGTATCCTGGGGTTTTGAGGGGTGGAGAATGGGCACTGGTGAAGGTACAGGTGTTTCATCGTATGACCGAGACTTAAACCCAAAAGCTTTGTAACTGCTCTCACGGTGATTCAATAAATAAAATTATAAAAAATTTTTTAAAAAGTAAGGTGGAGTTCATGCCCAATTCAATCAGCTAATCAGTGGCTGAATAAATAGCAGTACTCCTACATAACAAAAAATAGGGGCCTCCCCAGCTGTATTTAGGGTGGGCTTGTGGTGCCAGAGATTAAATTCCTTCCTCTTGCAAAAGGAGAGACAGACAGACAGACAGACACACACACACACACACACATACACACACACACACAGGGCATTAAAACATGGACAGGGTTTTGCTGATATGCAGGTGGGTACAGGAAAGTGTCCATTACCAGGGGAGGGAGTTTCTAATGAGAGGAAAAACAACCTCTCCTGGTCATGGACATCAGGTCCCCTTGGGGGCATGGCAAGTAGGCATTGGAGGGAACCAGACCCAATTTCACTGACTTAGCTCTCTTGGCTACTGGTAATGGATTCAGGGTCATTCAATGGTTCAATAGTTCATGAAACTAATAATTCACTACTGATTTTACTAGTGATCTATTATTCTACAGTGTCCTACAACGGTATTTAAGATTCTCTTCCCACCTCCTCCAATTCCACCTGAGTATCATAAATTGTTTCTTACAACTCTCAGATTCTCTAGCAAGACTCTGAGTGGAGGCAGTGACATTGATGTCTGGGCTCATCCACCTGGAAAGGAAAAGAGAGTCAGATGCAGGTCCTTTGGTTATACTGTCTAGTTTATGGAGGAACAATATGGATTTGTCCAAGGATGTTGACTCAATATATAATGCCAAGGGTTCCTCCTTTCTTTCTAAGGGAAGGTGAGGCCCTCTCACACCAACAGTTATTTCCGTACTCTAGGTACAGCTAGAAGAGAGAAGTAAATCCATAAAATACAGAACTTTATTTTGTTTTTGTTGTTGTTGTTGTTGCTGTTATTGTTGTTCTAGTTGAGGGGCTCTCACACACAACTGTACTCAGGTCTTACTCTTTGCTCTGAGCTCATGGGTCATTCCTGGTGGTGCTGGGAATCGAAGTGGGTTAGCTGCATGCAAGGCAGATTCCCTCCTCACTGTTCTGTTTCTCTATCTGAAGCACAGAACATTTGATAGTCTTAGTACTGCTGGATGATTTTTTAAAATTCAAAGTTCACTGCTAGCTATTAGGGGGGATACAGAGGAGCAGAAGTTGGCGGGCAGGCAGGGGAATTCACACTTCCTATTTCCTGCAGCAGTCCTGGCTTCTACCAAAGGATTAATTTCAGATCCCCTCCTATCCCTACTCTTTATCTCAGCAACGCCCTGACTTGGGGAACATACTCAGCATGAAACTACTGCTGGGAAGCTCACAAGTCTAGCTGCAAAAGCTGAACGGTGAATATGTTTGACAGGAGCAAGATGGTGGTGGTTGAAATAGGGAATGGCTTAGGGCCTCATGCAAGGGCGATCAGAAATCTGTGTTCTTCTTTGATCTCTTCTTTCATTTTCTGGAGTAGTTCCAGGTGGAACAATGATGTAGTCCATGCAGCAGCCCCCTGGAGACCTCTGTAAGGTCTGGGTATGAACAGTGTGCATCAAACTGTGCCTAGCAGTGCCCTGGTCTAGCAGACGGGGCTGCAAAGGGATGGAGAGGTCATTGTCTTATTCCAATTGTTTGCACTCAGCTGGGAGCCTGCCAGTACCCCAAAGACATGCAGTGCTCCTTTCTCATCTTCATTCCTCTTGCCACAAGTTAACAGTTCTTCAATGAAAGTCACTTGCACTGAGTCCTATCTCATCCTTAATATCTAATGCACATTCTTCAATGAAGAAGGCCCAACGCAATGAATGGTCTCAGCCATGCCTGGAAGACATTTCAGTGACCCCTGCGCCCCTCCCTCTCAGGTGCATGTGTGAGCTGGATGGAAGCTCTGGTCTCTGCTCTCCGTTAGACCCATGGTCTTCCCAATGGACAAGTTCTTTGAGGCCTGCTCTTGATGCTGGCATTCTTTGAAGCGGTGAGAATCATTTGCTAGCTGTCCACTGAAAAATAAATGAATGTTCTAGGACTTGGGAGGGATGGGGATTGGGAAGGGGTGGTTGCAACTTGAGAGATGCTAATGAAAGGAGGGGTCTCTGTGGGAGAGGGGGACTGAGAGCAAGAAGGGAAAGGGATGGGGTTGGATCACTTTTTTCTCCAAAGGCCACTGTCAAGGGCTGGAGCAATACTACAGCGGGTAGGGCGTTTGCCTTGCACGCAGCCATCCTGGGTTTGATCCCCAGCATCCCATATAGTCCCCCAAGCACCACCAGGAGTAATTCCTGAGTGCAGAACCAGGAGTAACCCCTAAGCATCGCTGGTGTGACCAAAAAAAGCAAAAAAGAAAAGCCACTTCCAGGCAGATATCTCTGTCAAAGCTACTATAGTTCTCATCATGTTTAAGTTATTGAAGTAAATGCTAAAGTATATTGCACATACCAAAGAGGACAAAGGAAAAACCCTATTGTTTGAGAAGTATATATGAGTTAAACATTCAGAGTATGACTATCACTAAGATCAAAAAACTGAACATTAAAACAAAAGGGGAGAAAGAAGGAAAAAGGAAGATACTGAACATTATTTGCATACTGTAAGCCTCCATTGCTTGCTCCTAGGCTCTCTTCTTTCAACTAACATATTTTTTGTGCTTTATTAAAATCAAAAAGTACTCTTAAAAGATAAAATAAAGACCACTGTCGCCTGGGAAGAGGAGATGGCTCAAAGGGCTGAAGTGCATACCATTTTTTCTTTTAAACTGTATCCTTTTTTCTTCTTCTTTATTTTTTTTAACTGAATCATGATGAGATACACAGTTGCAAAGTTGTTCAGAATTGGGTTTCAATCATACCAAGTTCCAACACCAATCCCTTCACTGATACACATTTCCCACCACCAATGTCCCCAGTTTCCTGCCCACCCGTACCCTGCCTCTCTCTGTCTCTGTCTCTCTGTCTCTGTCTCTCTCTATCTCTGTCTCTGTCTCTATGTATCTCTCTGTGTCTGTATCTGTGTCTGTGTCTCTGTCTCTGTCTCTGTCTCTCTCTCTCCTCTCCAAAATAAAAATTCTGCCTGGATCTTGAAGATTGTCAGTGAGTAAGACAGACTGCCCCTCTCTGATTAGCTATTTATTTTCTCTCTTTTTTGTTTTAAGTATATTTTATATTCCAAATTATAGGAACTTTGTTTCTGTTGTTGTTTTTCTGGTAGAAACATTGGCTCCTAACATTATTTTCACTCTCTCCTCAACCCCTTGCTAACCAACATCCTGTTTTCTATATTTAAGAATTTATTTGAAGGGGTCCATTGGTGATGAATAGAAACTGAATATTCGGTGATAAGCATAATGTAACAGACACAGAAGGGGCTCCCTAAGCCTGGACACCTGAAGTCTGTATAATATTATTACTCAATATCACTTCCATGCAAAGAAAAGGAATAAACCAAACTAAGGCTATTACTTCTTTTGAATAGGAACCAACTTGACCTGAAGGTATGCTGGTGAGAAGAATTTCTATTTCAGGCCAAAAGATAATTGGTCATCTTAGAGCCTTTAAAATTATATCCGTTGTCAGTGGACACTTCTTGGCTGACCCATAAAAACAGGGAGGACAAAAGCCAAACCCACTGGAGGCTGAAAAGTGGTGCCCTCGGTTGTGTTCTTTGGTTTTGTTGGGGTCTTGCTCATGGCCCAGGCTCTTGAAAACAGACCCACAGACATCCTGCTGGTTCCTGCCACAGAGCCCCTCCGAAATGACAGACACCCCGAGAGAGGGCCAGCCCCTCTGAGAGTTCTATAGAGATGTCTGGGGCTGGGAAACGGAAGTACAACCCTGGTGGCAATATCATGTTCCCTGGATAATGTCAAAGATAAGATGGGAGAGGAAGACCACAGGTCAGTCCTCAAAATGCTAGCTAGAGAGCCGAGAGCCGAGATGGGGGCTCCTGGGGCTTTTTCGTGGGGTCTCTCCAACAGCTGTTTTTATTTTTCCAAATGTACTGGAATTAAAATGCTGATTAGAATTAGAGTCTCCATTGCAGGCTTCAAACGGGACTCTCTCTCTCGCTCCCTCACTCTCTCTCTCTCTTTAATTAGGGGACTGCATCTCATCAGCTGCTCAGCAAGGAACACATGGTCACCAGTTGTGGGGGCTGCAGTGCCCTTCAGCTGTGGCAGATGTCCCAACCCCACCCGCCTGAAAGCAGGGCACTGCAGGGTCTCTGAAACTTCATCTCACCCCATCTTTGGGAGTAGAGAGTGGTTCTAATGGCTCTTATCCCACCCTTTCGATCTCGGTCCAAAACTGCTGAATTTCAGTCCTGGATTCCAAGTGGTACCTCTCTCTCTTGTCCCTCTTTCTGTCGATGACACACCTTCCCTTCTCCCCTACATCCCAAACTGTCACCACTGAAGAAGCCCACTTAGTTGAGGGCCCATGTGAAGTTGCATGCAGACCAAGCTTGGATCTCGTGATGGCTGTCAGCGTGAACAGCTAAAAAAAAAAAAAGCATCATGTGAATTTGGAAATGTTTCCCTCTCCCAGGTATCTTCCCTCTGTCAATAGGACTCTGACCTGTGTGTTCCAGGATTTGTATTCTCAGAATCAGTGCAGTTTAGAATTGCCAGCATTATGCGTAGAGACAGCAAATGCGAAACTTCTAAAACAAAGATAAACAAAATCTCAAAGCACATACATAAAGGCTCACACCCTTTTAAAAGCACTTTTGCACTTTACAAGCATGGATAGGATCATAAATGAGTCTATGACATGTTTTGAGCTTATATGAGGCCTTCAACTACCAAAAGCTGAGAATCAGGGCTTAAAATAATACCCAGCCCCCAACCCGATTGCAACATTCTCAAGTTATAGACGTTCAGTTCTTTCAGATGTTTGTTGGGCATTGGTTATATGCCAGTCATTTTACAGTGCGTTGTGTCCATGAACATACCAAACACTTCTGTTCTCTTAGCACATACATCCTGGTCTGAGGAAACAAAGAATAACAAACAGGCAAAATATCTTATATCTTAGGTAAAACATTTTCTAATGACCAAACCAGTCAGAATGAGGGGAATTGCAGTTTCCGTTGCCAGGAAGGAAGTTTTAAATGTGGTGGTAAGAATGGGCTTCACCAAGATGTGGCTTTGCACAAGGAACCTTTCCTACTGAGTTTTTAGCAAAATTCACAAACCAAAGACTTTACTTTGGACAAGCACTTCTGGATTTGAAGAGGGTTGTGGAGAAAATGTTAGGGGGACTCTTAGAATTTCTCTGCCTACCACATAGCCATTGTGTATCCACTATACCTGACCTCATAGAAAATTGAAGGGACTAAATGAGGCTTACCATTCTTTTAAAAATAAACAGTATTGGGGCTGGAGTGATAGTACAGCAGGGAGGGCGTTTGCCTTGCACATGGCTGACCCAGATTCAATCCCCAGCATCCCATACGGTCCCCCAAGCACCGCCAGGAGTAAATCCTGAGGGCAAAGTCAGAAGTAACCCCTGAGCATCGCTGGGTGTGACTCAAAAAGCAAAAATAAAATAAAACAAGCAGCATAGCGGTGGAGCGATAGCACAGCAGGTAGGGCGTTTGCCTTGCACGCGGCCGAGCCAGCCAAGCTGGTCGACCCGGGTTCAATTCCTCCATCCCTCTCGGAGAGTAAGGAAAGCTACCGAGAGTATCTTGCCCGCATGGCAAAGCCTGGCAAGCTACCCGTGGCGTGTTCGATATGCCAAACACAGTAACAACAAGTCTCACAATGGAGGCATTACTGGGCCCGCTTGAGCAAATTGATGAACAATGGGAGGACAGTGTTACAGTGCTACAGAGGCCAGAGATAGGACGGAGGATAGGGTGCTTGCTGAGCATGTGGCTGACCAAGGTTTGATCCCTGGCATCCCATATTGTTCCCCAGGTACTACCAGGAGTGATCCTGAGTGCAGAGCTGGGAGTAAGTCCTGAGCACTGCTAGGTGTGACTCAAAATAAGTGAATAAATAAACAACATGATTTCCATATGTCAAATGTCCAAAATGTCCTTATGTGAATATGACAGCCCACATCCATCCCTTGCCCTTGATAATTTATTTAGGCTGAAGAGTTAGAACCTTACCAAGGATCCAACTGCACATATGTGCACATACCCCCCCCCCCCGCCACATACACACACCACCACCACCACCACCACCACCACTACCACCACCACCATGACCACCACCCCCACCCCAGCATACTCTTCCTCCAGGACTATCTGCCTGGTCACCAGTCCTGGAGGTCACACTCGATTCCTCAATATGTCTTGCCTTGACCTTTGACCAGTCAAGCACCAATTCCTGGCTGTACACTTCCCCACCAACAAAGTAGATCGTGACCATTGTTGTTGCTGTTGTTTGTTTTTGACTCATCAAGCACAGATGCTCTTGACATTCACAATTTTTCAAAGGCCAAAAAAATACAAAAAAAAAGTGTCTTAACTGGCCCCAGGAAAGAAGACTTTATCTCGAGTTTTCTGAATCCATCTTGACAGCACAGGAATTAGTTAAACACTGTCCTGAAGATAGGGTTCTCTCACGTCCTGGACAGGAGGAGAAAGTCCCCTGAGAATAGAACAAAGATATATACCAGAAGCCACAGAGAGAAATTCAGGATCTTGGGATTCTGTTGGAAAGGATTCTCTCAGGGCCAGAGTGTTAGCACAGCAGGTAGGGCATTTGCCTTACACGCAGCCAATCTGGGTTCAACCCCCAACACCTCATATGGTCCCCAAGCACCTCCAGAAATACTTCCTGTGTTCAAAGTCAGGAATAACCCCTGAATAACACCAAGTGTGCCTCCCCATCCTTGAAAAAAAATAAGAAAAAGAAGAAATCCAGTGTCTTGTTTTACTGACAGAATTCTACCCCTGTGAGACTGCATTAGCTGACCTCAGATTTGGGAGGAACTCAGGAACCTTTCTGTGCCTACAGGGCCTTGTCGAACTAAACTAATTGGGCACTGTCATTATAGCCAGGACTGGGAACAAACTTCTGCTCCAGTCTTTGGGTGATTCAGGGCACACACTCTGAGCCAGGCAGATGGGACCTCTGTTCCGCACTCCCTGTCTGCAGGAAACATTTTGATTTTGGCCTGAGCTTCCTGATTTGCCCTTCATCTCCCTTCTTCTTTTTTTTTTTAATTTTTATTAGTGAATCACCATGAGGTACAGTTGTAGACTTACAAATTTTTGTGCTTGGGTTTCAGTTATACAATGATCAAATACCCATCCCTTCACCAGTGCCCATTTCCCACCACCACGGATCCCAGTATCCCTCCCACCCCCCATCCCCCCCATCCCACCCTGCCTCTGTGGCAGGGCATTCCCTTTTGTTCTCTCTCTCTTATTGGGTGTTGTGGTTCGCAAAAGAGGCAATGGGTGACAATCATGTTTGGTCTATAGTCTACTTTCAGCGTTCTTCTCCCATCCTGGGAGGATCCTCCCAACACCCTTTATTTGGTGTTCCCTTCTCTATCTGAGCTCCCTTTTCCCCTAGCATGTGTGGTTGGCCTCCAAGCCATTCCATCTCCCTTCTTAGCCTAGGTTCCATTCTCCTTCCTTTCTTTTTTTTCTTATCTTTCTGGTGGCATGTGGTCGTGCTATCTGGAATGGAAACCAGGATGTAGGAGGCTTGTGTGCTATTGCTGAGCTACATCTCTGACCTTTCTAATCCCCTTTCTAGCACACGTCAGTCCCAGCTTTGACTTTTTCAATATGCTTTCCCTTTTTTTTTAATTATTATTTTTTTCTTTCTGAGTCACACCTGGCGATGCACAGGGGTTACTCCTGGTTCTGCACTCAGGAATTACTCCTGGAAGTGCTCGGGGGGACCACATGGGATGCTAGGAATCAAACCTGGGTTGACTGCATGCAAGGCAAATGCCCTACCAGCTGTGCTATTGCTCCAGCCCCATGTTTTCCCTTTATTATAATTACACTTGTCTTCTGATATTATTTTTGAAAAATTGAAAATCAGGAGAACGGTTCCCTCTGGGAAATCCATGACAAGGAGGTAGCACAAGGCTGCAGAAGAATCTACTTTGGGGGACGGAGGGGAGTGATGTGGGGTTCTGGGCGACAAATGGTTGTGCTCAGGGCTTACTCCTGGCTCTGTGCTCAGGGATCATTCTTGGCAGTGTTCAGGAACCCATACAAGGTGCTGAGGCTGGAAACTGGGTCAGCTGCATGCAAGGTAAGTAAGTGCCCTACCCCTAAGTCTAGCTTTCTGACCCCTGCACCACTTCTTGACTGACCATTGAGTGGGCAGCACAGGTGTGCTTGCTTATGATTATTATTATTATTCGGCGTATTATTTTTTTAGAGGAATGCAGACTCACCCCAGCCCTCGAAGAGCTTGCAGCCTCTTTAGGGCCTTACTGAAATGTGCTCCAACCAAGAACTTCTCCCCTCTTCCTGCACCTCTTCTTTCCTCCCCTGACCCCACACTTCACTCTTGCCCACTGCTCTGGTTTCTCTTCCTCCCCACCTTCCTGCAGACCTCGCCGGTAGCCCACAGGCCTGCCCGCCCACCATTTCTTTCTATCTTTGTCCAACATAGCTGACTTTCAGTTCTTGATACCCAGATGGTGTCTCTCTCCTGACCCCAATGACCCCCCCCCCATCTGTTGGTGTTACACCCTCCCCTCTTCCCCAAACCCAAATCATACTTTGGCCTCTGACCCAATGAGAGAGGCAGTTCAAACCTGGGGTGGCTATGGGGGGTGAAGGGCTAAAAGGTCATGTGGGTTTGGAAACGTTTCTCTGCCAGACATCTTTCATATCTTTCGTCTGAAAAGAGCACCAGACCTTTGGGAGAAAGGCAGAGAGAAGACTCAAACAATGCAAAGATCCAGGCAGGAAAACTCGATGTTAAAGCATTAGACATTGGTTCAGGGATGCGGCTTAAATGGCAGAGGACATGCTTGGCACCGTCAAGACTTTGGGATCAATCACAGTCCCGTGTGATTCCCCCCAAATTGTCAAGTATAGTCTTTGAAAGGTGAAAAAGAAAGATAGTGTTAACCTTTCTCAGTTGCTAGGCTTTAATCACTCAATTAACACAATTCCAATAAAATTTGGTGTATGTGTATGTGTTTTTACACATTAGAAAATCAAAAATGTCTGCATGGGAAAAAATAACTGGGATGTGGGGAGGACGGGGGGAAGAAAAAGAAGAAATGTTTAAGTCAAAGAAGGAAGAAACATTTGCAGTTTAACTCACTGACAAGAACTGACGCCTCTAATTCTTTTTCTAAAGAGCTCCTACACATTAATATGAAAATAAGGGAACACACAGTGAATAAATAGGCAAATATCAGATCTTTATTTTAGGGTTCACCCTCAGTGTTTCTTGATGGTTCCATGTGCAGGTCCAAGAGTACTCAGGGGTCAACACAGCAGTGCTGGGGGTCTATGTGGCGTCCAAAATCAAACTCAGGATCTCACACACACTAGACATGGGGTCTTACCACTTGAGCTAATTCCAAGGCCAGAAACAAATACTTTAATTTTAATTTTAATAAAGAACTATAAATCTCTTCTAAGCATTTTAAAATACATACAACCTCATTCATCATTTTTTTAAAACTCCATTTAAACATTTCCCTATCAGAATGACAAGTCTGTTGGTAAAACTAAAACAAGTAGCAGTCTCATATTCTGCTGATAGGAATAAATATTAGAACAATATACCTCAATTTCCCTTGTCTTTCAAAATAGCCCCCCAAATTGCAGTTGTAGGAGTTTTTCTAGAGTTTTACCTGAAGATGGTCAAAATGATGTGTGGAACTGAATTTTTACTTATAATAGTGGGAGGTTGGTAAGACTTTAAATATCTACTGATGGGAAACTAATTAGTAAACCATTATACCTATTTATAACGGAAGCCTATTTATTTGCTGTAAAGAGCAGGCTAGAGAGATAATACAGCAGGTAAGGTGCTTGCCTTGCAAACTGACCTGTGTTTGATCCCAGCACCACATATGGTCCCCTGAGCCCACCAGGAGAGATCCCTGAGCACAGACTTAGGAGTAAGCCCTGAGCACTGCCAGGTATGATCCCAGAACAAGTTTTAAAAAAGAAAGAAGGGAAAAAGGAAAAAACTCCATATTTATGTCCCTTTGGGAGAAGATAAACTTACCCAGTAATACTGGGGAATCATACAGTTCTGAGACTTGAACCCAAAGCCCCAGCTTACAAAGCACTTATGCACATTTCAGAATGGATTATGTGGAACAAAAAAAGTAGGGTGAAGTATAGTGAGGAGCCACTCATGGAAAGAGCAAAATAGTATGTGTCTCCAGTTTCTTGCAAGTTTACAGCATAAAATCTGAATTGAGGTGACACGAGAGTTACCTGTGAGACATGGGAACTGATTAGAGAGGTGACAAATATCGGGTGTGCCTTCTGAGTCTGAACTGTGACTGTTTTTTTTTTTTTTATGCTTAAGCCCTGTATATTTTATCTAGTCAAAAAATCATTTTAGGACCTGCGGAAAGAGAAAACCAGAACCAGCATTTGCATGGCATGGCTATAAAGGATGTGGCCAGCAAACAGGAATAGGAGAACACCTCCTCCCCCCGACACACACACACTCCAAGAATATTGAACAACGTCACCCTGTTGGAAAGGAAGCACTAGAACATCGTCCCACTGGACATCCCAACATGGTTCGGTTTGTGCCAAGACTCACTACACTCCTGTGCTACCCCAAGCACCCCGTAACAGGGGGAGAGACACCGAGCCTAGGCTTTGCGGCATTCAAAGACCCCTTTCTGGGGTTCCGGAGAACTGACGTAGAGCATCCTCTTGTCTCCAAGGATTTCCAAGCAATCCCAGATGCTAAGCAAACAGGGGGAAACACAGTGAACCAAGATTCACCATGATTCTTTTTTCCTCTGTTCTCCCTCCCTCTCAGCCTGGGCTCCTCCCTGACCCTTTGATCCAGATGGGATGGTCTCTTCATTCAGCTCTGACTTCCTCCTGAGCACTCAATAGGTCTTTCTAGTTATTTGCTTACTTTCTGCCTGCATGGCCTTGGAAAAGTCATTGCTACAGTTTCTTCATCTGAAGATCAGGGAGAATAGAAACTCTTTGGTTGCTGTGAAGAGTGAGGACATTCTGTGATGGAGGGGCTTCTCTTGCTCTAAGAGGGCACAGAACTCAAGGCTTACAGCCACTCAGTAAACCATCAAACCTATAAAAGCATGGTTCTCACCTCAAAAGAAATTCTGTGCAGCTTAGACAGACTCTCTCTGTCCACAGTTAGTCCTCCTGCATGGCATGGTCTTCGGGGTCCCTCTCAGAGGTCACGGGGGACAGAAAAAGAACACTGACTTTTAGCTGCCTGGACTCAAGAATGGTCCCTGTCTTTCTGCTCATAGAGCCTTGGCCAGAACTAGACCCCTGACCACCCATTAGCCACACAGAGACTGGGACAGCATGGAAGCACTTGGACTTGGCCTTTCACATACCTTGGCCATCTCACCCCACGGGATATTTTCATTACTGTACAGAAAACGCTTCCAAGGGGACTGAAGATTGCATGGCACCAATGCTCCTGAGAAAAGCCAGGAGAAAGAGTAAGCAAGTCTCAAGTTTCTAGCAAACTTACAAAGTAAAATCTGAATCCTAGGATGGGGTTGGAGCGATAGCACAGCGGGTAGGGCATTTGCCTTGCACGCGGCCGACCCGGGTTTGATTCCCAGCATCCCATATGGTCCCCTGAGCACCGCCATGAGTAATTCCTGAGTGCACGAGCCAGGAGAAACCCCTGTGAATTGCCGGGTGTGACCCAAAAAGCAAAAAAAAAAAATCTGAATCCTAGGAGGAAACTACCACACCACGGAAAATGTCATTGCTTTGTGTGCTGAGGCCTGGAGAGCACTGAGACAATGAAGTTAGGTCACACCAAAGTCTCAAGATAAGCACTGGGACATAGCTTTATCCCCTCTCTGCCTCTCCCTCAAGGAAGACAGCTGATTGGGACCAGAGATTAAGGGGCTTCAGCAAAGTCACACACCTTAGTGAGGTGCCCTGAGGAGCCCACTTCATTGCTCAAATGGAGGTAAGGTCCTGTATGGGAGGACAGACAAATGCTTCACCAAGAATCAATCCAGTGCGGATGTGGTAGGACCAGGGAAAGATGGAGCAGTAGGTCTTTATCCTTTTACCTTTACCCCCTAGCTTCCTGAATGACCACCCCAGGCCTCTGGCTGTTGGTGGGTACCTTGACATTTATCATTTGTCTAGATCTCATTATCTCATACATCTAATTCCAACATCCCATGCATCCCATCACATTTTATCTTCTCCACAAAACTCCAAGGGGCCTTAGGTGTTGTCCCCTGTAGTCCTCTGTGAGAACCCAATCAGAGAAGGCAGGACAGATTTGGGGAGTGAAGAGGGGGTGAGGGGGAGAGGGGAGGATTTCTTTCTTTTGCATGTAGCTGTCTTTCTCGATGAGACAACTTTTTCATTTGGGCTGTCTTTTTCTGTGAGAATAACTTTTTCATTTGGAGGCCAACATAGTAATGGTGGTAAGAAATTAGGAGGGGCTGGAGCAATAGCACAGCGGGTAGGGTTGTTTGCCTTGCACACGGCCGACCCAGGTTTGATTCCCAGCATCCCATATGGTCCCGCAAGCACCGTCAGGGGTCATTCCTGAGTGCATGAGCCAGGAGTAACCCCTGTGCATCACCGGGTGTACCCAAAAAGCCCCCCAAAAAAGAGAAAGAAATCAGGAAAACGGTATGTCAGAGAGACAAAAAGGAGAAAACCTAGGCATGTCCTGTCTCCTCCACCCCAGTTCTAGCCCTTACACCCTTCCTTTCTACAATAGCCTTGGGGAGAAAAAAAACTGAGGGAGAAGAGTCACACTCTTCAGCTGCTCGCTGAAGAGCGGCCAGCTGTGAGGAACCACTTCCTCTCCTGTGGTCATATTCTAACCAGCTTCCTGGGAGGGCAGTGCCTTCTGTGAGCCACACGGGCGTGCAGCACCTCCCTGCATACCCAGGTGACCCCCCCCGCCCGACTTCCTGTGGCCTAGGTCTCAAGACCAACCTCAACCAGCCAACAAGGGGCTTCATTACAGCTGCAGTATGGGACGGGTGCATATTGTCCTCACCTCCAGAGATTCCTGGGACATGTCCATTCTCAGGATCACCCCCCATGATTACTTGCCTCTTTCCAAAACCCCATGGAGTTGTTTCCTCAAGGGAACACAAATCCACACCTTCCCTGTGTGGAGATGAATGTCAACCCAGGAACCAACATATCAGCCAGAGCCAAAGTGCACTTCTCCAGAATAGAGCCTGGAAGCCCGTCCAGTCAGCCAGCACACACATGCACACACAAGCATGCATGCATTTACACAAACATGCACATATACATTCACTCTCACACACATTCATAGTTATCCACACATGCACATACTCATATAGGCACACATATACACTCACATTCTCTCACACACAATCACAACTCACGCATACATTTACACACACAGACACACTCAGCACTATGCACATGCAGAACACATATGCACTCTCATTTCTCTCTCTCTCTCTCTCTCTCTCTCTCTCTCTCTCTCTCTCTCTCTCTGTGTCTATGTCTCACACACCCCCACACACACACACACACACACTCACATGTACACTGTTTCTCATGAGTTGTCCTCTTTAGGCCTGACTGTAACTACTGTCCCTCTCATCGGCGTCTTGTCTCATGGCCACACCTTCTCTGCTTTCCACTTTTCCACTATCCTCCTACCTTTGTGTTACCCGGAATTTCTAGGGAACAATAGAAAGTTTCCTAGAAATACCTGGGAACATGCCAGAGATGACAATAGAGTTGACTTGAAAAGACCAGATGGGAAAAACAAGACGTGGGTGCCATGATAAGAAGTGAGTTCCAACAACACAGGTAAGCTACCCTCAGCTGGAAGGATCACTAAGGTAAAGAATGTAAGAAAGGGAAGAGGTGAGGCCAGTGCACCATGGTACTACACCCTCCAAGTCTAAGGGTGGAAGAATGGCAGCCCTGAATTAAAGTACTCCTCTAGTGCTGGATGAATAATACTCTGGCTGGGTACAATTTGAAAGCATGTAATAATAAACCTTGCGAGCAAATGTTTATTGAGTACTTAAACACTGAATGCTTATATCAAACACTGAGTCAAGTGCCATGGGATTATAAATGCCGTATAAAGCAGGGTACTGTCCTCAAGGGACTTTCAGTCTGGTTTGAAAGACAAGACAGAAGCATGAAATTGCAGGACTGAAGACATATTAGAGGAGATAAGGTGCTTGCTTTGCAGGCAACTGACCCCAAGTTCAAATCTCCAGCCAAATGTCCCAAACATGAAATTGCAATCAAAAGTATTGTCCGTATTTAAATTTGCAGCATAAATCAGAAGTTGTGTAAACCGAAGGAAGACTAAAGGAAGAAAGATCGAGACCAGAGACAGATAAGAAGTGTGGATAAGAGGAAAAGTAAGGCTAATATTCCTAATCAGTGTTCCAGAAAGAATGAACAGAGAGTAAATTGTCAGAGACAATGAGAAATAATGGCCACATTTTCCCTAGACTAGATCAAAGATAAACCTATAAGAATCGACAGTTACAAGAAAGACAAAATATATCATGCAGGATACACACACATTGTTATATATGATAGTGAAATTTAGAAGACCAACTCTAAAAAGAAACATTAAAGCAGCTAGAGGAAAGAACTACTTTGAACCCCAGGATAATAGAAACGAGAGCCAGGAGAACTGCCCATGGCTGGAAGCTTGCCACTTACGGAATCGGGGGGAGTAGTTAGGACAGAGAAGGGACCACTATGACAATGATAGTTGAAAATGATCGCTCTGGATCAGAACTGAATGTTAAAAGGAAGTAAAGGAATATCCATGATAACCTTTCAGGACTCTATTGCAAACCATAATGCCCCAAAAGGAAAATGAGGTGGGGGGTCTCAGAGGAGAAATGTGTCTGCCATAGAGACAGGCTGGGGGCAGGTGCTGTGGGGGAAACTGGGGACATTGAAGTGGGAAGTGTACACTGTGGACAGACAAGTGTTGAAACATTACTGAAACCCATTTATGAACAATTTTGTAACTCTGTATCTCATGGTGATTCAATTAAAAAGAAGACCTATTTTTTTAAAGTTCATCAAAATTAGAAAACACAATTGTCAAAAAATATGATAAACGTCTTTAAAGTGATGAGAAAAATTAATGTTTTCTAAATTGGGTGCATAAAAATTATTTAAGAACTAAGGTAAGGTAAAGGTAAAGGCCCTCCCGTTGTTCGTCGATTTGCTCGAGCGGGCCCAGTAACGGCTCCATTGGAGACTTTGTTGTTACTGTGTCTGGCATATTGAATACATCACGGAGAGCTTGCCAGGCTAAGTTGAAATAAATATTTCCTAATATACAATAAATCCTACAAGCCACTGGTTTGAAAAGCAAGTTTATAGAACTAACTTATAAAGAAGGAAGGTCAGGGTCCTTGCAACAGTACAGCAGATAAGCATTGCCTTGCACTCCAATGACCCAAGTTCAGTCCCCAGCACCCCACATGGTGCACAGCCAAGAATAATATTTGTGTGCAAAGCCAGGAGTAAGTCCTGAGCACAGGTAGGTGTGACCCCCAAAACAAACTAATGAATAAAATTTTTTAAAGATCATCCAAGAGATAAGGTTGTGACTAAAAGAAGAATCGATGAAACGAAAAGATTAATGAACATATATGTAATCCCAACCAAGTATTTTCCACATAAATATTATAATAATATGTCCTATATGGGTGTTAGAAATAAATAGATGTATTTAAGACTAAAGCATATGTCTGGAAAGTGTGCACGAAATAGAAATAAATAGACATAGTAAGTAAAGTAAAGTAAAGGCCCTCCTGTTGATTGCCGATTTGCTCGAGCGGGTCCAGTAACGTCTCAATTGGAGACTTTGTTGTTACTGTGTTTGCCATATCGAATACGTCACGGGGAGCTTGCCAGGCTCTGCCATGCAGGAGAGATACTCTCGGTAGCTTGCCGGGCTCTCCGAGAGGGGCGGAGGAATCGAACTCGGGTCGGCCATGTTGGCTGCGTGCAAGGCAAACGCCCTACCACTGTGCTATCGCTCCGTATATGTCTGGACAGTCTGCACAAAATGTTACTGTCTTATAAAGCTCTTGACTATTTGGGAAGAAAGTAAAGGAATTGATTCATTTAGAGTTTGTCTACTATGACTCATAAAACATGGATTATTTCTAAATCGATAGGATTATGGGGAGAAATGGAACAAGGATAAAAGTTAATCCCAAAAGGGAGAGTAAGAAAAGAGAATAAATGAATCATAAGAAAGAAAGCAGAACAAGAAGAAATTTTTAAGTGAAATGATTGAAACAATTTCAAAAGTGTGTGTACTGTCCAATAAATGTAAAAAGACTAAACTGGAGGAGAACTGGATGTTCACAGTCTAGACAACAATGCTATTATTTCCCTTTTTTTAAAAAAAAAAAGAACTTTCATCAAGCTAAAACTTACTATTTAGTGAGTTTGAGCTTCAAGAAGCAGGAAGTTGACTTAGACATTGGTATCGCACAATCTCAGCCCCGTTGTGGTGGTAGAATCAGATTTCCTGCGATTCCATGCCCACCATAGAATGGCCACTCCTGTTCAGGACTCTCCACTCTCCCAGGTGGCCTTATGAATTGACCCGTATCCAAGAGGACAATGGAAAAGAAAGTTCTCTTGGGGGGAAATGAGCAGGAAGAACTCTCTTCTAGAAAATTACTTGTCTTTAATTTGTGTTTCTTTCCGTAGTGCTGCACAGGAAAGATACACAGAGCAAGACTGGAAGTGTAGACGCACCACTGATCACCAGGCTGCCCGTCCCCTCTACTGGCCATCTCTCTGCTTCTGGTCAGCTTCTTCCCAGTCTCCTACCTCCTTTCTCTCACTTCACACGTGTGTCACTTCATGACCCTGATCATAATATGTTGTCAATTTCTAGAACTTTTAAAGCTGGAGCTAAAGAGAGAAGCTTCCCTTTTTCGTGATAAATCAGAGAAATGTGAGTCAACAGCAGACAGTAGCTGTGGCCCCAACATGTAGAGAAATTCCTTTTTGTCAAGTTTAGTTCCAGTTATATTTCTCTATAACCTGAAAAACACTGACTACAACAGGAAATGAACTGTTAAGTGTCTTCATCACATTAGTGGCTGGGCCGAAACAAGAATTCAGAGGTCCTTAAGTCTACCTCTTCAATCACAGGGGCCTTCAGTTGGCCAAATGATGTCAGACAAATCACAGACTTGCTCTGGGTTTAGATATGGGCTTGGACTTCATGATCTCAAGGGCTTCTCAAGAAATAAACCTCTATGATTTTATTTGGCTCTAGAGCAATAAGGAAAAATAAAGAGTGAGGAATGATAAGAAGCCTGTCTGTGGCGTGAACTCCCCACCGCTACCCCAACCTCCAATTCCCAGGTCACTCTGCTCCTGCCCTCACTTTTGAAGAAAATTTAAATTACAGAACCTGCTGTGAACAGAGCTGAACTGTCCCTAAGGGTCAATGTTAACCCGAGATTGCTAAAAAAAAATTCCGACTAAAGAACTAACCTAGGGGTTTGTTCTTCAAGCCCATGTTCTCCCTTGAACACATATCTTGCTTGTCTTGATGTTGCTTTGCTTGCCTATTTCCACGACAGAGGAGTCTGTGCTCACTCTCACACATTTACTTCTCTCTTTCTCCCCTCTCACATCTTTCTAAATAAGTTTCAATAAAACTTTCTTACAAGGAAGGAAGGAAGGAAGGAGGGAAGGAAGGAAGGAAGGAGGGAAGGAGGGAAGGAGGGAAGGAGGAAAGGAGGGAGGGAGGGAAGGAAGGAAGAAGGGAGGGAAGGAGGGAATGAGGGAAGGAGGGAAGGAAGGAGGGAAGGAAGGAAGAAGGGAGGGAAGGAGGGAAGGAAGGAAGGAAGGAAGGAAGGAAGGAAGGAAGGAAGGAAGGAGGGAAAGAGAGAAGGAGGGAAGGAAGGGGAGGGAGGGAAAAGAGGAAGGAAGGAAGGAAGGAAGGAAGGAAAGAAGGAAGGAAGGAAGGAAGGAAGGAAGGAAGGAAGGAAGGAAGAAGGGAAGGAGGGAAAGAGGGAAGGAGGGAAGGAGGGAGGGAAAAGAGGAAGGAAGGAAGGAAGGAAGGAAGGAAGGAGGGAGGGAGGGAAGGAGGGAAGGAAAGAAGGAGGGAAGGAAGGAAGGAAGGAAGGAGGGACGGAAGGAAGGAGGGAAGGAAGGAAGGAAGGAAGGAAGGAAGGAAGGAAGGAAGGAGGGAGGGAGGGAGGGAGGGAGGGAGGGAAGGAAAGAAGGAGGGAAGGAAGGAAGGAAGGAGGGACGGAAGGAAGGAGGGAAGGAAGGAAGGAAGGAAGGAAGGAAAGAAGGAAGGAAGGAAGGAAGGAAGGAAGGAAGGAAGGAAGGAAGGAAGAAGGGAAGGAGGGAAAGAGGGAAGGAGGGAAGGAGGGAGGGAAAAGAGGAAGGAAGGAAGGAAGGAAGGAAGGAAGGAAGGAAGGAAGGAGGGAGGGAGGGAAGGAGGGAAGGAAAGAAGGAGGGAAGGAAGGAAGGAAGGAGGGAAGGAAGGAAGGAAGGAAGGAGGGACGGAAGGAAGGAGGGAAGGAAGGAAGGAAGGAAGGAAGGAAGGAAGGAAGGAAGGAGGGAGGGAGGGAGGGAAGGAAAGAAGGAAGGAAGGAAGGAAGGAGGGATGGAAGGAAGGAGGGAAGGAAGGAAGGAAGGAAGGAAGGAGGGAGGGAGGGAGGGAGGGAGGGAAGGAAAGAAGGAGGGAAGGAAGGAAGGAAGGAGGGACGGAAGGAAGGAGGGAAGGAAGGAAGGAAGGAAGGAGGGAGGGAGGGAGGGAGGGAGGGAGGGAAGGAGGGAAGGAAAGAAGGAGGGAAGGAAGGAAGGAGGGACGGAAGGAAGGAGGGAAGGAAGGAAGGAAGGAAGGAAGGAAGGAAGGAAGGAAGGAAGGAAGGAAGGAGGGAGGGAGGGAGGGAGGGAGGGAAGGAAAGAAGGAGGGAAGGAAGGAAGGAAGGAGGGACGGAAGGAAGGAGGGAAGGAAGGAAGGAAGGAAGGAAGGAAGGAAGGAAGGAAGGAAGGAAGGAAGGAAGAAAGGGAAGGAGGGAGGGACTATCCTAAAAAGAGAGGTAGGATCTCTTTTCAGCTTGGACATTTCTTTGCTTTTTACTTCCACTGCCCTAGATCCCACCATGTGCTGGGATTTAAGTCACCCAAAAAGGGCCAGAGGCTTCGTCAATAAAGCAACAGAGAGCCCCTGATGGAAAAAGGAAGACCAACACGACACACCAGGAACAGGAAATGGTGCAACAAGACCTTCTGTGAATCACCTCCAAGAAATTCAGGAGCGAGGCCCTGCTGCCATTACTGTGCTGAGGAGAGAAACTCAAGCATCAGGCCTTAAGGAGCCTGCCCCAGAGCTCCCAGAAATCAGCCGAGTTCAAATTCAAGTCTGAATCTAGAGCCCAGGTTCTTTCCTCTTTTCCCGGTATTTCATATCTCAATTTCATTTCATTACAAAGATGGTTTTCTTTGTATTTAAAACTGACCTAAAATTTCATTCAGTCAGATTTGAGAACTTCCCCTGAGACATCCCAACTCCTCACAGTCAGATCTCATTCAGCTGTGATTCTCTGGGTTCCACTTTTCTCAGGACTGTGGGGGAGCAAATTGGCCTCTCAGGTCACCTAGGTCCTTCCTGTCCAGACCTTTCCATCTTGTCCTGTGCCACTGTCTTCCCCACTTCCATTGCTCCCTGCTGTGGTCTGAATGTTGCTGTCCTCCAAATACATATATGAAAATCCTAATGTCCTTCGTGTGGTATTTGAAGATGAGGCCTTTGGGAAGTGTTTAAGATGGGGTGGGATGAGGGAATCAAGTCCTCACTTATGAATGGGGCTGATGAGTCTCCACAGAGCTTTCTAGACCTTTCACTGGGTGAGGAAACAATGAAATACCTGCTCCCCAAATTAAGACCCTCACATCACAGTGCTGGCTTCCGGATCTGAAGAGTTCAGCCTCCAAAAGTCTGATAGATAAATGGTGTTTTTATAAACCATCCAGCCTGGCGGAGTTATGTTATGGAGCTCAAGCAAATTGGCCAGGATCATCCTTATATAGTCCTTCTTTCACCCCCTAAAGCATTCCGTGCTCTTTCCAATCTTTTGGCTCAGTATTGCATCGACACGGTAAACACCAAACTTGGCACTCAATAAGTAAGGGCTCAATACAAAACTATGCTAGTAGTTTTCAACCTCCCCTCCACAGACCAATGCCAGTTCTCAAGTGTACAAAGATTGAAAAACAGTAATTGAATAAATGAGAAAGACTTCTGAGAAGGTTGCTGTGTTGAACCTTAAAATATTCAACATTGAATAAATGTTGCTGTGTTGAACCAGATGAAATTGAGAAGAAATCAAGTTCTCCTCCCCCAAATCTCAAGTCTGAATCACTTGAAATGCAGGATCTAGATCATTTCTCCTTAGTTCTGGGTGAGGAGATGAGGAAACGCAAGAGACAAATATCCTCCAGAATTTTTCTAAAGGATCTTTATGATCTTATTCACTGAATTAATTTCATTCTCCAGAGATTAGTTAGCAGTGTGGTTGGAGAGGTTGGAATTGATGGAGAAAAGGTCTCAAGGACAGCCTTAGGGGAGAAATCTATTAGAGCACCATTCCACTCTACTCAACCCTTGTGAATGCACACAGGGCAAGTATACTCATTGAGAAGTTAATCAACACACCTCCTGGGTAGATAACAAACCTTCAGGAAAGGGGGGTAGTAATTACACAAACAAAACAAGTGAAGAATTTAATTACTGGGAAGATGAATTGAAGCTGCATGGCATTTCTCAAGACGACTTTAATGGAACTAAGTCATCAGCGAGCAGATTTATGTCTGTCCCCAGAAAACTAGTTTGAGGATCCCAGAGATATCTTCTATGAATGCAACCTCAGGCCTTTTTTCTCCCATATTCTCTGGTGGTGGTGAGTTAAGGAAGTAGGATCGTAATTATGTATCTTGACTTAGTTCTTTTCTGGTTGTTGCACACACACACACACACACACACACACACACACACACAAACACACACACACACACACACACACATCCCTACAGATTCTTTGGAAATTAACAGATTTATTTGCAGTCTTTCTTGGCAATAGGGAAAAATAGGAAAAGTTAGTCTAAAATTTTCAAAATACCTTAGAGATCGCCAATCTTCCCCCCTCCTTATTTGAAAGGATGAGGGTACTGTGTCACAGGAAGGAGGAATCTTTTGCTCTGAGACACAGTACAGGCAGAAGTAAGCTTCAAACTCTGGTCCCCCAACATCCAGTCTAGACCTCTGGTCACAATGTCACGTGTCCAACCACCCAGGCCCCCAGGTTTGATTTACATCCTCAGTGGTGGTTTCTTACAGCTCCCCACTACACTGTGGGGGTCTGTATGCACCCCTTACCTCACACGTCGACTGCTGCAGCACTAGCAATTGGTTGCCCTGCCCTAGAACCCAAGTCTCCCATGTTAATCATCTTTTAAAAGAGTTTAACATCTGCTGCAGGGAAATTTACTGGCCTCAGGTTACCAGCTATAATTTTGGTCATTTGGGGAAAATAATGATGCTAGAGTCGTCACTTTCCAAATGTTGCAGGAATCTGACCCAAATCAAGAAAACTCTCAATAAATCAGCTCAAAAGTGGCATCAATTTCCAGCCTTGCTATTTTGAAGATTGGAGCTCTGAATCAGTGTCTGGAATAAAGAAAGTACCAAACTCAAAGTCTTCAAATTTTAATAAGAGCCATTGTTCAAAGAGGGATTCATAACTCTCGATGGACTCCAGCCAAAAATATTGAGTGAGCCAGACTGTATTTATGTGTGTTTGGATGTACTACATGCTCTGCATGTCTCATGAGTGGTTCTTTCAATGTAGGAGCTACTGGGCCTGTATGAATGGATATTACCCTGGACTAAGCCATCCCTGATGACAAGTTTTCTTGGACTGTAGATTTATATACAGATGACCAGGATCTTTATATATAATGACATACAGAATCCATTAACAATAAAAACAATAAACTCATTTTGGAGTGCTTGCTCTATGTGGGAGTCATTCTATTAATTCATGTATTCCTGATGACCCTATAGACAAATACAATGATTATTTTCATTTTATACCCGAGGAAACTAAGGCACATGCCTGGCCCAAGATCTCATATAATTATCAGAATAGTTTGGGGTCTGGACTCATGCCATTTGGCTCTAGAGATCTTCCACTTTGCTTTGTTGTTCTGTGTGAGTCATACCTCGTGGTGCTCAGGGACTACTTATGATTCTGTGCTCAGGGATCACTCCTGGGGGTGCTTGTGAAACCATGTGCAGTTCTAGGGATAAAACCAGTTTCAACCACTGCCTTATAAAACCAGGTATAAGGCAAGCACACTAACATCTGCAGTGTCTCTCTGCCTGCCCACTCTTTTTAAAACAGCTTTATTGAAATATAATTTACATAACCTAAAATTAAGTCTGCTAAAGCATACAGTTCAATGGTTTTTCGTATATTTACAGAGTTGTAGAATTATTATCACTCTCATATTTCAGAATATTTTCATCAAGCTATGCTCATTAGCAGAGACCCCCAAATATCCCCTGCTCCCAGGCACACAATAAAAAGCCTTTTGTGACTGACATTTTTATACTTAGCATAGTGTTTTCAAGATAGATTCGTGTGTGATGCATCATTTCTTCCTTTCTTTCATTCATCCATTCATCAAATGAAGGGCACTTGGGTTGTTTTGTTATGATATTGTGAATAATATTGTTGTAAACATTAATGTACAGCTATTTGTATGGTCCTTAGTTTTCTTTTGGCTATACCTTGAAAAAGAATCACTATGTCACAAGATAACTCTATGCTGAACTTTTTTCAAAAACTGAACAACTGTTCCAAAGTAACCACACCGTTTTACACTCCTACAACAATGCCTGAGTTCAATTCTTTCAGACCCTCCCAACACATTATTTTTCATTATTTTGATTACAGCCATCACAGTGTGTATGAATTTGCTATCTAACTGTGGTTTTGATTAATAGATTTTTTTCCTGAGGAAAAGTGATGTGAGAATGGTGCTTTTTGGATATATATATATATATATATATATATATATATATATATATATATATACAGGTAGGGTGTTTGCCTTACAAGCGGCCAATATGGCCGACCCGAGTTCGATTCCTCCACCCCTCTCAGAGAGCCCGGCAAGCTACCAAGAGTATCTTGCCCGCATGGCAAGGCCTGGCAAGCTACCCGTGACGTATTCTATATGCCAAACACAGTAACAACAAGTCTCACAATTTGTTGTGAGATGTTACTGGTGCCCGCTTGAGCAAATCCATGAATAACGGGAGGACAGTGATTCAAACACTCTATTTCCATTAAAATCTGGGTGAGAACAGAGACTGGCACACATTCAAAAGAACAAAAGCAACCAGTGCTGGAGTGGATGTGGGGGAAAAGGGACACTCTTTCACTGTTGGTGGGAATGTCCACTAGTCCAGCCTTTCTGGAAAACAATATAGACAGTCCTTCAAAAACTAGAAATTGAGCTTCCATATGACCCTGCAATGCCACTTCTGGGAATACAACCTGACGATGCAAAAAAGCACAGTAGAAATGACATCTGTACCTATATGTTCATTGCAGCACTGTTCACAATAGCCAAAATCTGGAAACAACCAAGTGCCCTGGAACAGATGACTGGTTAAAGAAACTTTGGTACATCTACACAATGGAATCCTATGCAACTGTCAGGAGAGATGAAGTCATGAACTTTGCTTATAAATGGATAGACACGGAGAGTATCATGCTAAATGGAATCAGTCAGAAAGAGAGGGACAGACATAGAAGGACTGCACTCATCTGTGAAGTATCAAACAACATAACATGAGGCTGACACCTAAGGATAGTAGATACACGGACAGATAGATTGCTCCATAGCTGGAAACCTGCCTCATGAGCAAAGGGGAGAAGGCAGCTGGAATAGAGAAGGGATCACTAAGAAAAAGATGGCTGGAGGAATCAGTCGGCATGGGAGATGTGTGCAGAAAGTAGATAAAGGAACAGACATGATAAACTCTCAGGGTCTGTATTGCAAACCATAATGCCCCAAAGTAGAGAGAGATTATGGGGAATCATGTCTGCCCTGGAGGCAAGGGAAGGGTGGGAAAGGGGGGGGTATACCGGGGATATTGGTGGTGGGGAATGTGCACTGGTAGAGGGATGGGTGGATGGGTGTTAGATCATTGTGTAATTGTAACCCAAACATAAAATCTTGTAACCATCTCACAGTGATTCAATAAAATTATAAAAAACCTGGGTGAGAGAGGTGGTTTAAAGGGCTGAATGAATGCCTTGCATGTGACAGGTCTACGTTCCATCCCTGGCACTAACTACATGGTCTCACTAGCTCTACAGAGCAACCCACAAGCATCACCATATTTGCCCTTCCCAACAAAAGAAATTATATAAATAAACTAAAATTAAAGTGGCTATTTACCTCTTTGTAATCAAATTGTACAAGTTTTTATTTCCACGTACACGTCCCTTACCAAAGAAGTAATTTTCAGAGATTGAGGGACAGTACAGGAGGCAAGGCACTTGCTTTGCATGTGAGTATAGTTAAGGGATTAATTCACTTGCCTTGCATATGGCTGTGTTGGCAATGAACTTGTTCAAATCCCTGGTCCCCCGAGCACCACCAAGAGTGACTTCTGAGCACTGATCCAGGAATAGCCCCTGAACACCATCAAGTATGCCCAAACCCCTCTGCCCAAAAAAGAATTAATTAGCAAATATTTTATCCTGTCCTGTCAATTGTCTTTTCACTCTTGATAGTGTGCTTTTAAACAGAACTATTTAATTTTCATAAGGTCTTGTTTATTTTTTATTTTGTTGCTTGTGCATTTGGTGACATATCTTAGAATGCTTTGCCCAAATCATAGAAGTGAAGTTTTTTTTAAAGTTTTTCTCCAAGAGTTTTAAAATCTTTGTGCTTTTATATATAGATTCCCTGAGACATCTGTCAAAAAGACGATTTTTTCTTCCTCTTGGCATCACAGGAGCTTCTTTGCTTCACTAAAGACAGCTTTGGGGAATGTGTGTTGGCTGATCCTCTCTCTCTCTCTCCTCTCTCTATCTCTCCCCTCCCTCCTTCTATCTCTTTCTTTCTTCCTTCCTCACCCACTCCCCCCAATCTCCCCACAAAAAAAAAATACAGTTGAAGAAACCTCTTAAGCAGATGGATTAGCCAGACAATGAGACGGCCACATGCTTATCTGGGCAGAATCTTTTACTTCCCTAACACCTCAAAGATATCAGACACGAATTTTACAAATAACCAATCTAGGTAGAAAGGCAAAAAGAAGTTTTAATTGGTCTCACTCAAAAAGAAAGGCAAAAAGAGAGTTTGAGTTGAGTTGGGTCTGGGATTGGTCCTGAAAGGGTGATGCCTAGGGAAATTATCTTTTAAACAAGTCATGTCACTATGGAACATTGCCCAGTGCCAGATGCAAGACCATGGAGGAGAGACTGAGACATCAGATTAAAGCATTAATTAATTAATCAAGCTGGAGCGATAGCACAGCGGGTAGGGCGTTCGCCTTACAAGCGGCCAACATGGCCGACCCGAGTTCGATTCCTCTGCCCCTCTCGGAGAGCCCGGCAAGCTACCGAGAGTATTCGATATGCCAGACACAGTAACAACAAAGTCTCCAAAGGAGACGTTACTGGGCCCGCTCGAGCAAATCGACGATCAACGGGAGGGCCTTTACCTTACCTTTTACCTTACCTTATCTGTGATTAATTATCAAATACTATTAACATCTCAAAGAGATGATCAGACATCATGTGCCTTCTGATGAAAAACCACAGCACCACCTATTATTTATAAGAAATAGTCAAAATGTTATGTAGTCAAGGCTTTAGTTCCGACTCTCAGAAATACACAGGGCAGAGAAACACACTCTATGACACCATGAAGACACATCCAGCAAGATCTAGGCTTGTGGAAAGCCCTATACTAAACCCCTAACAAATAAACAGCAAGTAATACAAAGATAATAGAGAAGGAAGGTTTAGATTAAAGAATACTTTAAAGGTATATCAAAGATATGGGTAAGAGGCTGGAAGATACTATAGGCCTGGTTTGGTCCCCAGGACCACACCGCCCTGGGCATCACCTGGTGTAGCTATGGAGGCCCCAAACACCACTGGAGTGGTCTGGGTATCCCAGTACCACAGGGCCTGAGAAACGTGCATAACCTTGGCCCAGCTAGCCAAGAATCACTGATGTGAACCCAAGATCTCATGAGCACTGCTTAGGAGGCGCCAATAAAGAAATTAATAGATGAATGGATATATAGATGATAGAGATAGATAAGATTGTGTGATAAACTGGAAGGAAATGTCTACAGCAAAAGTGAACTACCTTCATGTAGGAATACTGGAGCTACTAAGGAATAACATGAGTTCAGGGGAGCTGAGCTCAGTTTCTGGTTATCAAAGTGAATGTATTCAAGTCTATGCCTCTCTCTGGGCCTCACTTTCTTCAGAGGCAAGAATGAAATCAGGGGCCAGAGCGATAGCACAGCGGGTACGGTGTTTACCTTGCATGCAGCCAACCTGGGTTCAATTCCCGGCATCCCATATGGTCCCCCAAACACCGCCAGGAGTAATTCCTGAGTGCAGAGCCAGGAGTAACCCCTGATCATTGCTGGGTGTGACCCAAGAAAAAGAAAAAGAAAAAAAAGAATGTTACACCAATTCTGCTGAACAAATCTCAGATCATCCTGAGAACTAACTAAACCAGTGCCAGCACCTTAATCCTGACACTACTGGTCAGCTGATCACCCCTCAACTGCAAAATCCAATCTACTTTGGTAAAAGAGACATGGGTCCTCCTCCCACAAAGAACTCAGACATCACCATGACCTGCACAAAGGTGTGACCGATCCCCCGCTAGGAGCTGAGAAAAGCAGGTGGTGTCTAGTATAGACAAAGCCAAGTCTTACTGGCAAGCAGAAGCATCTATGACAAGCAAAAGCAAATTGTAACAGTTCAATATTGTCTTCATCAAACTGTAGAAATAGGACAGTGGGAGAAAAATGTCATATTCCTTAGACCAGATGGTTTCACAAGTTAATGGTCAGATAAAAGAACCATTTTGATGTGAGGAGGCAAAGGAAGACTAAGCTCTAGACAGCTCTTGGAGATGGCAGAGTAAGCAATGGGTATCAACAGAGTGGGCAACCAGAGGAAGGGCTGAAAAGAGCCTGGGTGGTCCCAGGGCCAAGCCTATTAACAATTGCAACTTTGCTGGGGTCTGGAGTCACATGGCAATGCTCCACCACCTAAATAGTTGGGGACAGGGCTGGTTGTCCAGACCTCAAGGTCTCAGTGCTGGCCCTAATAGTGGAGCTCAAAGCATCAATTGGTCTCTACCCAAGCCAGTGACCTTCACTGGGAAGTTGTATTTGTGGGAATTAAAAAGTCATGGACCCATAGTCCCAGTGGTTCTAAGAACATTGGTCTGACCAACAACTGATATTTCAAAAAGCTAATTAAAGACCTGTTTCCCAGTAGGTTTTTTGAGGAATCCCAATACTAGGGAATTTAAAAAGTAATAAAAAAAAAAAAGAAATGGTTAAGTGTAGAAACATTGGATTATAAAAGGAAACAAAGGACTCCGTTGTCTAACATCTCAGAGCGTGACTAGGTTAACACTTGTTCACAATCTCCAAAATGGCAGATCATGTTCCCAACATTTGGGGGACCTCAGAGAATCTAGGTCTATGATTTATGGAGATTTATAGAGACTATAAAACCAAGCTCCCGGAAGAGAACAAGGCAGAGTCTCCTGCCCCCGCACCTGGCTGTCCTCACTGGGGCCTGTTGGAGGAGGGTGGGTTGAGTCTCCCTCTCCGCCCCGAGCAGAGCCCCGACAGCTGAAGACCTCCGGGACCCGGGCAAAGTCATGCTGAGACCACTCTCCACACACTTGGACGAGGAGCCGGCAGAGGAACCCAGGTGTGCAGGACCCGGGGCTGAGATCTCCAAGCCTGCTCAGTTTGGGACTGGACCTCCTCCACCCAGCTCCCCCACCTTCCAATAGCTACACCCACCAATTGCCATGTAACCCATCAATGGCCATCCAGAGACTAAAACCAAGCTCCCAGAAGAATAAGACCTCTTATTCTCTGAGAGTGAGACCTAGTTCTCACTCTCAGAGAACCCGGCAGGCTACTGAGAGTATCATACCCACCTATATGCTTGACTAGGAACACCTGTAAAGGTGATTAGAGGCTGCCCCAAAAGCCTCCATCCATCTCAGAGAGCCCGGCAAGCTACCGAGAGTATCCCGCCCACACTGCAGAGCCTGACAAGCTACCCATGGCATACTCGATATGTCAAAAACAGTAACAATGAATGGTCCTCATTCCCCTGATCCTGAAGGAGCCCCCAATGTGTCATCGGGCTACACTTGCACATGACAGGGATGAATGGAGACGTTACTGGGCCCGCTAGAGTGAATTGAAGAACAACGGGGTAATAGTGATAGTGATAGAGAATCTAGAACCTTTTAGGCTCCATGTGCCAAGGAGCAGTTATCAAGAATGACTGGTCTAGACAGATGTCAGGGTGATGGCTGGAATGTTGTTCGGATTTAAATGTGGCCTCAGAGGATTGACTGGGTTGTGTGGAAATACATAACTGATGTTCACAGGCGTTGCCTCTTTTATTATTTGGAGAACTGTGTTCCCTTCACTGTTCTGTCCAGTGCCTTGGATGGATACTTCAGTTAGGAATCTTCTGGGCTTTTAATTCTGGCTTTACCTCCAGGAGGTGCCACAGGGAGGATCTTTGATGAGGTCATTTTTAGGGCAACAGTACTGTTCTCTTCCTAAATAAGGAACAGGAGCAGGCTGACACTGCTAGCAATTCCCAGGCAGTCATGTAACATAACAGGCTGTGTTACCATTTCCCTGTGCCTAGGGCAGAAGTCAGGACTGCCCCATACTAGGTGATGCAAAGATCAATCATGTCACATGTTGGGGAGGGGGGGTTCCACCACCCAGGGTGGTGAGAACAGGTCTGGGATAATTTCTCAATCCCATGGCACTCTTTCCAGAGGACAGAAGGCCCATAAAACTGAAATGGCATTTCAAATGAGGCCCCAAGCAGCCATCCATCTTGCCCGTGACGCAGGCTGTCTGCAGCAAGATCTCCAAGATGATATCAGAATTTCCTACCTGAGGATCCTCTGATATGTCCTCAAGACTTAAGAATAACATTCCGGCCCTCTTTCTTCGACAAGCTTTGGAAAAACTGATCTGGGATTGGGCTGGAAGAAGCTGTGAGCTGTGTCCCAGGGCCCAGTCTGCAGGGAAATGGGAGAGAACAGCCTGTACCAGTTCCACCTCCCCCTCCTCCTCCTCCTCCTCCTCCTCCTCCTCCTCCTCCTCCTCCTCCTCCTCCTCCTCCTCCTCCCCTTCCTCCCTCTCTGTCTCCTCCACCTCCTCCTGGGCTCCTGTTTTAGCACCACCTCCCAGCGGTGGCCCCTTTCAGTGATGGCTGGAGGAGAATTATGAAATTGCTATTATTACTCCAGCCCCGTGCCCAGAACTTGATAGCTGCTGCCAGGCAGCTCCTGCTCAGAGGGGAGCCAACTGCAGTGACAATAAAACAAAGTCCTTGGCAGCTGAAGTTCCCTCCTCTGTGTGCTCGGGCTGATGAACAGGATTCGGAGCCAGCCCTGACTCCAGCTCCTTGGGGAGTCTTGGAGCTGGCCCATTGCTTCCCCGGTGTCTGATTCCAAAGGCGTTTTGCAGCCCAGTCGGGAAGGCTACAACAATCTCAACAAGCTCACTCTGCCGATCTGGGGAAATAAGTGCCCAAGGCTTGGTCATCTGCCCAGACCCTCTTCTAGAAGAGAAGACGGTTTTCTCTCTTTGGCTGGTTTCATTCACCAACTAACAACAATGAACTAAGCATCCAGAGTCTCCCTCTGCATGCAGGGGCAGTGCTCAAAGAGCATTCAACACATCTTTCTGCAGCACTTACTTTGCATGACGGTGGGGGTGGGTGCTGGGACATCTCCATGGACAGAGAGACCTGCCCTCCTGGCAGCTTCTACTCTACTGTGGGGTGCGGGCATTGAGGGAGAGATAAAAAAAAATGAAATTAATGACTGATTTTGAGAATGGGGAGCTAATGAGATGAGATGGGCAGTCAATGAGGTTGGGTGTGTAGGAGACAGGAGGGAGGTTTGAATTGGTGCTCAGAGTCGGCCTTGCTGAAAAGGTGCTATCTGAACCAAGACTTGAAGGAGGTACAAGGTCAAAACCTACACCCCAAGTTGGTCTGCCTTCTTTGAGGACTTTAACAGCTTCTCAGGGAGCAGACTGCTCGCTGAGGCCATAACCATATGTGCTCCATGAAGTAGCAGACTGAAAGGAGGTTGAATTCAGAGGAAATCAGTGTACCCCCAGTGGCGCTCAAGCAGAAAGGGCTTCACCTTAGGATGGCTCCTGGAAGTAACAAGAAACTTGGGTGAGATGATAATACAGTTGAGGGGGGAATAGGTTCTGACTAGAAATATGAGAAAGAGATGTGATTGCAGCACAAGAAAAGAGAATAGGAGATAGCCGGAAAGAACAACAGGACCAGAGGCCCTTCCCAAAGCTAGACAGTTGAACAAGGAGAAATATCTGAAGAGGTTTAGCAGGCTAGGCCTGTGGGACATTTCCGTTCTTCTCACTTAGAACACATCTAGATCTATTAACTGTTCTCCGAAGACCAAATCAATGAGAACAGAAGACCTCAGGCAGGTTGACGCACTAGTATTCTTTGGGGGGTTTGTTCTATTTTGTTTTGTGGTATCAGGAAGCAAACCCAGGGCCTCACACACATTGTGCCTTACTGACACATTCAACCCCAGTATTACCCATTTGAGATTTAGATATTTACATTTGCAGAAATATTTTAAAATATTTAATATTCTCCAAACAGCTCTCTGAACCATCAAATTTGGAATCCATAGTCTGATGCCATCAAGATTTTTCCCTGCCCAAATCTTTTTAGAACTTTCTGTGTAAGAAAGTTCTCACAGAGGTTCGATTCGCAGTCTTCCATCTCTACACTGAGACTGTGAGCCCCTTGGGGCAGAGACTGATTGAATCTTCTTTTTCTGTATTAAAACTCAATCCTGACATGTAATAGGCATTGAGAAATATGTCCTGAAGTTAATTGAACTCAGCCTGCTTCCACCAAACTCTCACTGTCTGTCAATGGTAGAGAGAGACCATACTTAACTTCCTTCAGCCTCTGTTTACCTTTACAAAATGGGTACAGTGGTAGCTGCCCTTCCTGTCTCATGAGATTTCTGAGAGATCCAAAGGGAATCAATATGTAGACTTGCAGGATAAGCAGAAGAGTTTCTTTAGGAATTCCCAATAGAGGGAGAGTGGGGTATAGATGGCCCAGTGTGGATACTCTTAAAGCTTGTTTGACCTTGAGCTCCATCATATGGAGGTTACTATATGCCTGAATTTTTTTGCCTGAATTTTTTCTTTGGCTTTTACTTAAAATTCATTGATTAAGATAAAGAGTTCAGTAGGAAATCATCTACTCATCTGTTAAACATTGTAACGTCATATTTGTCAGTGGGAACCTACAAATAAGACACAATCTGGACTGCCCCAAATTCAATCTAGGAGGAGAAAACACATGAACCAGGAATGCTGTTATAAGCAAATGGGAGGAAGACCTAACTGAGAAGCCGAAGTAACACAAAGGGCATAGTAACCACACGAAGGCACTGGTACTGAGACGAGTGACGAGAGACAGCACTTTTAGGACCAGCAAATCAGTGGACATGAGGAGAGTAAGCCATGGGTGCAGATGTGGAGAAGGTGCAGTGAGTGGTCAGTAGTGTCCAAGATGGTGCTCATTGAATCAGACCTCATCATGTTCTTCATAAGTTTATACAAGCTCTCTTCAAAGGGAAGTGATGAATGCCACCTCCACAAGGAACTTGCAAAACACTATGGTTTCCTTTCCAGATGCTCTTCTCTCTCACTGGCTCACTCTGAGGAAAGCCATGTTTTCAAACTGCCCCATGGAGATACCCATAAAGCAAGGAACTAAATTCTCTGGCCAGTAGCTTGCAAGGAACGGAATCCTGCCAATAACTTCACGAGTGAGCTTAGAAGTTGGTCTTCCCCTGTTGAATCTTTGGATGAGACCATTTCCACATTGCTACTTTGCCACCTAATCAGATCCTGAGATGAAGACCCAGTTAAGCTGCATCCAGATTCCTGATCCATAAAAATACTATGACATGATAAATACATATAGTTTTAACTGGTGAGATTTGGGGGTGATTAGTTACACAGTAGTAGATGACTAATAAGTGCACCCCTAAAATTTTCCATGCATGATGACGAATTAACCAAACCTAACTTTAACCATTTGGGTTTGATTGTCTGTGAGAGAGTCTCTGCTGGCATCCCATTAAGGAGAAATAGAAACTTGAATAAGGCATTCAGTGGACAAGACATCTTGGGCGGTACAGTTGGCAGGACCTGATTCTGGAAGGCCAGACTGCCCATTCATCTGGTTACTCAGACCCAAAGCCCCAGAGTTGTCATCAGTTGCTCATGTTTCTATGCCCCAAACTCAGTCCCTCAGCAAATTCCACCTTTACCTTATCCTGCCAGGACTACCCTCCATGCCTCATCATCCAAAACCCACTAGCAAATCCTAATTGCAATTTTTTTTTAAATCCTAAATCCTGATGCCAGGAAGGATGCTTGCCTTATACATAATCTTACCCAGGTTCAATTCCCAGCACCCCATATGGTCCCAGGAAGCTTCCAGGTGTGATCCCTGAGCACAGAGCCAGGAATGAGCTCTGAGCACAGCTAGGTGTGGTCCAGCAAAATGAAACAAAGCAAAACAAAAATCCTAAATTCCCCCACCTCTGCACAGTCTGTATGATTCTATGTAAGCTGACCTATGGTCCCCTCTAAGTTCCTGTCTCTCCTGTCCTCCCTGTCACTGTCCAACAAAACAACTTGATAGCCTGGAATTCCCTCCTGAACATGCTGCTCCTACCTAGTCTTTCCATTTATTCACAAAGGTTTCCTGAGAAGAAGCTTTTTAAGCGACATCCTTATAGACAACTCAAGGAACCAGCCATCTGGGAATTGGCCTCATTGCTTCAGAAATGTGTCACCTGCCATTGTTTGAGAAGAGTCAGCTATAAAGGAGGCTGTCCTGGGGCCTGCTAACCAGGAAGGGGAACATTCTTATAAGAGGTTACTAACAAGTGGATGAACTCAGCAACAGCGTCCCAGGCCTGACTATGGGGTGCTGTTATCACTCCTCAGCCCTTTCCTGGCACCTGGAGCCTGGTACTGAGGCTATCCCTAGAGTCTGCCCATCAAAACTCTGGGACAGGGTCCAGAACAGTGGAGTGACCTGTCCTGGTTTTCCCTGTTTCCACTTCCTGGGTCCCTCAGCATCCTTGGGTTTTCCAAACAATGAACAACACTGAAAAGGAAAGAAGAAACCCTAAGAAGAAAATCAGTGATTTGTCCAAAAGAGATTTCCCAATTGCCAGTAATTACTTCTAGTCATCATTTTCAGGGAATATGAAGGCAGCCTTCTGGCCCTCTCCGAAGCTGGCCACCTGGTCACCTACCTCCTGTGTGGGCAGGTGTCACTCTAAGCAGCAGCTATTAGATATATGTGTCCTGCAGGTACCAGACGGTGCCTGTGGGGTCAGGGTAGGGAACACAGTATGCGGGCCAGGGAGCAAGCCAGGAGTAGGGCAGCTTTCTAGGCTGACTGCCTGGAGCTAATGATATTACCTCCCCCCCCCCAAGCAGATCTTTGTCATTATCTGCCCAGGGAAGGGCCTTCAGGGTTCTGGGCAGGGTGGCCAGCCTCCCTCCACCAGCCTGGTCAGCATTACTCTGGCTTCCAGAAGCTTCATCAAGGATCGTGCACTGAGCCAGCTGGCAGCACCTCCACAGCCAGCCTGGTGATTGTCTCCTGGCAGTGGGCAGGGGCGAAGGAACGAGAAGTAGCTCCGCAGGGTAACACAGTGAGTCACCAGGCCTCTCCCCCACCATCACCCTCATAGGCCCCCTCCCCTGCATCCATGACTTGCTGGGTCTCTAGTTTCACTTCCTACCCCGCCCCTCCCCACTTTGCCCCCAAAGACAGAAGAAAAGGAAAAATACAAGGAGTTAAAAAAGCAAATGGGGACTCTAATAAGCAGGGAGCAGAGGCCTAGGGTACAAGGGAATCCTGATGTCAAAGGTGGGATGTCAGGGAACAGGGATGGAAGGAGCCTGAACCAAGGGCCTGCGGCAGGAAGAGCATGAGATCAACCCTTGCACACAAAGGTTCAATGTCCAGCACCTCATGGTCTCCCAAGCATCTCCATGGTGCAGCCCTGGATGCCTCCTGAGACCACTGGGGCAACTCATGCAGCCCTGCATTCTCAGGTCCTGGTGCTAAAGTGCCCATTTGGCTAGCTGAGAATCACCTGGAGTTGCCCCCAGGGACCCTGAGCCCCACCTGGGATGCCCACTCCAAACAAATGAGTGGTGGGCCACTGCTGTGCTGCCAGGAACCCCTCAGACCCTTGGCCATACCTGGGAGGAGCTTCACACACCATCTCACCCAACCCTGGTTTCAAGGATGTTTGAAGCCGTTTGATAATTTCCCAAAGGAGTCATTAAGCTGATTTGTTCTGGCCTTAAAGAATGGAAGAGAAAATTGAAATAATAGTTCCCTTGGACAGAGAGTCTGGGTGTTTTTATTTCTGTTTTCATTGGGGGGAGAACCATACCCGGGGATGCACAGGACTCACTCTTGGCTCTGCACTCAGGAATTGCTGCCGGGGGTGCTCGTGAGACCACATGGGATGCAGGGGGTCGAACCTGGGATAGCCACGTACATGGCAAATGCCCTCCCCACTGTACTATGGCACCATCCTGAGAGTCTGTTTTTATTGTTGCTGTTGTGGGGGTGTGGTTTGTGGGTTGGGGGGCTATACCTGGATGTGCTCAGGGATTATTTCTAGCTCTGTGCTCAGGGATTACTCTTGTCAGGGATTAGGGGAACATACAGAGTGCCAGGGATTGAACCCAGGCCTGCTGCATCAAGGCAAGCGCCTTACCCACTGTACTATCTCGCTGGCCTGACAGTCTGTGTTTTAAGGCACTCAACCACGTCATCCCTAATCTCTTACCTATGACTAGAGAAACAGGACAGTGGGTAGAGCATATTTGCCTTGCATGCGGCCGACCCAGGTTCGATTCCTCCGTCCCTCTCGGAGAGCCCGACAAGCTACCAAGCGTATCCTGCCTGCACGGCAAAGCTTGGCAAGCTCCCTGTGGCGTATTCGATTTGCCAAAAACAGTTCTCACAATGGAGATGTTACTGGTGCCCGCTCGAGCAAATTGATGAACAACAGGAGGACAGTGCTACAGTGCAGTGCTATGACCAGATCTGTCTACCCAGGTAAATCTCAGCTCCCTGAGAACAGGACAGTGCCAGGTGCTCTTGTGTCCTGGACACCAGAAAGGCTGACTCCAACAGAAGAGGGAAGGGAAAAAGAATAGCTGATGAAGGCCAGAATCTGGACCACCTTCTAAGGTGCCCGAAGCTCACTACTGCTAAGAAGTGAGAGCCCAAAGCAAGGCAGTGTGTTATCACGTGTGGAAAAGCCCAGAACCCTGAGACATGGTGTCATGTTATTAACCATAGCAAGAGAGTGCTATGTTGTCCCAAAGCATCTCCACTGGGGCCAAGGACATCCAGCCTGGGTGGGTGATGCCGACACACCCAGCCCAAAAGTCTTGCAAGGATGGTGTGTGGGTCTTTCTTTCATTCTCACTAAAAGTCCAGGCAATGCCCCCACCAACTCAATTTTCACACCTGCCTTGAGTGAAAAAGTCATATTTTTCAGTGCCCGCCTCATGTTTATCACACTCTCCAGAGGTCATGAAAAGTTGGGGGAAAGGTTTGGGGGTGGGGACTGGATCTAAAATTACCATTTTTTTTTGGTTTTTTGAAGTCCCTATTTCATTTAGTTTGAAATTTCAAAGAGTATCAAGAGAGGACACAAGAATTTTTATGCTTCTTGGGCTGGAGCAGGTAGGGTATTTGCCTTGCACACAGCCAACCCGGGTTTGATCCCCAGCATCCCATAGGGTCCCCCCCAAGCACCACCAGGAGCAATTCCTGAGTGCATAAGCCAGGAGTAATTCCTGGGCATCACTGGATGTGACCCAAAAGAGAAAAAAAAAAAAGAATTTTTATGCTTCTCAGAAAGGGGTCCATGTTTGAAAGACTGAGAGAGGCTGGTGTGTCTGCCTCCAATGAGCACCCCCAATCCCCCCCCCCACACACACACATACACACCTGTGTGTCCTCACCCAGAAAGAAGCTAGGTGCCAGGAGCGTCTTCCTCACTTCTCAAACCACCCTCGTGCCTGAGGGAATCATCTTGTCTTCCTTCCTCACTTTATTCCATCCAGGAAATCTCCAAGTAGGAGCTGACTTCATTCAACAGATACTCCCAGCCGGCTACGGAGAGCCCAGAGACCGGAAACAACAGGTGGAAGAGCTAGTGACCTCTGCTGCTTAGGAAGAGGTGCTGTACAGACCTCTCCTTCCCCGGGTGAAGAACTGAGGCCCAGGATGGGAAAGGAGCTGTTCACTGTCCCCCAGTTCATGCCAGACATGGACTCGAACCCAGATCTCCCAAATGTTCCTGTCCAGTGTTTCTTCCCACTCTCACTTCGCCCTGACAGGCTGCCTTCTGTTCTCAGAGGGTCCGGGAACAGGGAGGGAAGGAGTCTGAGCACACGGGCCTGCAGCAGGCAGGGCACTAGACCATCCCTGGAGTGGACCCAACCCTCTATCTCTGTGCCACTCTTAACTGGGGGAGTCAGCACCCACCCCCTCCTCCTCTGAGTCTTTCTGTAAAAAGTCAGAACCACACATGTTAGCCCCAGAATTGCTGCCAGCATAGGTGACAGGGGGAATCTCACAGTAGCCACCGTTCTCCCCTGTCAGCTGTCAGGGCTCTCCTGGAGTGAGTGAGTGTGTGTGTGTGTGTGTGTGTGTGTGTGTGTGTGTGTGTGTGTGTGTGTGTGTTGGGTGTGGGAGGGGGCATGTTGAGGAGGGGCTGTTTGTCTTTTTGTTGAGTTTTGATTTTGTTTTTCATTGGTTCGGGAGTCACACTTCGCAGTGCTCAGAGCTTCTGCCTGACTGTGGGCTCAGGAATCACTCCTGGCAGGGCGTAAGGGACCTGATGCAGTGCCAGCAAGCTCTTTAACCCCTGTCCACTCTCTCTCTCTCTCTCTCTCTCTCTCTCTCTCTCTCTCATTCTGGCCTTTTTATGGTACCTGATTCTCAGATGTGACCTGCTCCTGTGGGCTGGTGACATGGTGACATTGAGGTCCCTGGTTCTGGTGTGGTAACTGCCTGAAATGAACTGGCTTTTCCCTATCTGAGGCCACAGGGAATTCTGTGCCCCAGAAGCCTGGCGCAAGCCAACCCAGAGAGCAATCCCCGTTGCGTGAGAGCCGGCATTTCATTTCAAACCTCAGGATTGCTTCGTGAGGCCCATCTCTCCACAAGGTCGCCTCAGACACCAGGGAGTCATCTTCCGGTTGGAAGTTCCCGCTGAGGCACAGAATTACTTCATTAGCAGGTGTCCTAGGGGTGAAGCACTGGGGTTCTCACACCCAACAGGTGGCTTTGGCTAACTGGTTCCCACGCGGCACCCCTGCACCAGCCCTTTCTGATGATGACACGGAGACTTCTTTTCGGGGCAACCATACCACAAGCCACAAGTCTGAGAGAGAAAATTAGTCAATTTTTAGTCACAAAAGTATAAAAAAAATGTTTAAGGGGGATGTTGGAGCCACACCCAGGGGGTACTCAGGGCTTACTCCTGGCTCTGCACTCAGGAATCTCTTCTGGGAGCCTCAGGGGCCTATATGAGATGTCAGAGATTGAACCCGGGTCAGTCACATGCATGGCAAGCACTTTACCCGCCTTCCCAGAAAATATGAATCTTTAATTTGAAGACCAGAATGCCCCCCGGCTGGCTAGTTGGTATTTGAGCTCTTCCCCTAAACAACCCACTTCGGAATTTCTTCTAGATCCGCTAGGAAGTTCCTCCTTGTAACTCAGGGAAAAGAAAGTCCTGAATATCAGGAAAGGTGCTCACTTTTCCGCCTTCTTTGGACATACAGGAGAGGGATCAGGACCGGGAGGGCTGAGCATTGTCCTTTGGGATCTAATTTCATCCTAGCCACTTCTCTGTCTTCAGGCAAGTGACTTCTCCTCTCTGGGCCTGCTTCCTAGTTTGTCTGTCCAGGCAGCTGCTGAGAGAACAAGTCTGTGGGCTGCTTAGGGTCCCTGATTCAATGAACCAGAGAGATTGTTGGCAAGCCACTGAGACTCTCATCACTAAGACGAGAATGATAATCAAAACTGCCCTCGCCCTTGGGTTTTATAAGGAGCCAATGAATGAATACCTGCAAAGGGTTTAGAATTGTCTGGAGCAAAGTCAGCACTCACCAACATAAACTGGGTGCCTTGGGCCAAAGCTGCCTTCTCTGCAAGCGTCCTCGGCCACCTGGTGTGGGAGCTGAAGGGAGGGTTGAATTAAAATCATGAGAGAGGGGTTGGAGCGATAGTATAGCGGATAGGGTGTTTGCCTTGCAAAAAGAACCCAGGTTCTATTCTCAGCATCCCATATGGTCCCCCCCACCCCAAGCACCGCCAGGAGTAATTCCTGAGTGTGTGAGCCAGGAGTAACCCCTGTGCACCGCCGGGTGTGACCCAAAAAGCAGAAAACTCATGAGCGTAAAAACACAGTAGCTGACATGGAAAGTATCATGCTAAGTGAAATGAGTCAGAAAGAGAGGGATAGACATAGAAACATTGCATTCATCTGGGGAACATAAAGTAAAAAAAATAGGAGACTAACACCCAAGAATAGCGGAGATAAGTACCAGGAAGATTACTCCATGGCTTTGAGGACAGCCTCACATGCTAGGGGAAAAGGCAGCTCAGACAGAGAAGGGAGCACCAAATAAAGGGTGTTGGGAGGTTCCTCTCAGGATGGGAAATGCGTGATGAGAGTAGACAATAGTTCGAACAAGATTGCCACTCACTGTCTCTTCTGCAAACCACAACACTCAAAAGGAGAGAGATAACAAAAGGGAATGCCCTGCCACAGTGGTAGGGTGGGATGGGGGAAGGGAGGGGGGAGGGATACTGGGACTGGTGGTGGTGGAGAATGGGCACTGGTGGAGGGTTGGGTATTCGATCATTGTATAACTGAAACCCAAGCACGAAAATTTGTACGTCTACAACTGTACCTCATGGTGTTTCACTAATAAAAATTTAAGGAAAAAAACAAACAAACAAACAAAAACACCGTAGCTGGATCAGGACTCTGCAGGGTCTAGGTGGGGGGGAGCTATTCCCTAGTGTGGCCAGGACCTATATGATCTTTCTCCCGTCCAATGAAAAGTTCAGATTGGCTGGGGCTGGGGGGTGGGGGTGGGGGGACAGTGTGGATGTCTGCCCTCTCTCCCTCCCTCCCACCCTCACTTTCAGAGCCTGAGGGGAGCCTGGCTCCCCTGATTCCTAATCTGCATTGCCCACTCCCCCCTCCCCAACCCACTCAAGCCCTGTCAGTTGCCCCTCCATCTCCTTTCATCCTTTCATCCGCCCCCCCTCCTTCGTCCCCCATTGCAGTTCATCTTCAAGCTGGGGGAAACAGTAGTCAAAAAAGAAACAGCCCTTGCTGCCCCTCAGCCCCCGGGCCAGTAATCTGAGCTGCAGGAGGAAAGGGGCAATTATGGTTTGGGGTTTCTCTCCCTCCTTTTCCAGCTCCCCGACTCACTTTTCATCTTCACTGTGTCTTTGGAGAGCTCAGCCTTCGTTTTTTTTGGAGGGGCAGCTAGAGCTCGCCTCTCAGAAAGGTTGGATAACTGCCCCCAGGAGGGGAGGGTGGGGTGCCCCTAGCACCCCTCTCTTCACACATAGCCCCAGGACTCCCACCCCCTCCCCAATGGAAATTTATTAGCAGAGGCTGCGGGGAGAGGGCGAGGGTTACTGAGACTTCATTACTCTTACAAAATATACTCTGGGACGTTTACTAGCGTCCCGTGAAATGTGACCATAAATCAGGGCTCCGCAGCATCTGTCAGAAGAACCCACCGGCTCTCCCTGGACCATGCAGGGTGCTGAGCAAAGCCAGGGTGCTCCGTTGCCTTGGGCGTCCTCCTGGACCCTGGGCTGAGCACAGAGGGGGGGGCCACCCCCCACCCCCTTTCCCTCCACCCCAGCTTGCAGGTCCTGAATGAGAACGCCCATCCCATTTCAAATCCACACATATCACACCTCGAATCTCTCCTGGAAATAATATTTCCTCTGCCAATTTTACTCTCCCTGGGGACCTACAAAACTTGTGCACGGGCTGATCCTGTTTCTAATATACACATAGATGAAGGAAATACACCCCAAGATTAACAGTGATTCTCTCTGGGCAGAACAATTATGGGTGATTTTTATTAACTTTTTTATACTTTCCCAGATTTTCCACGTTTTCTTTCTTTCTTTCTTTCTTTCCTTCTTTCTTTTTTTTTCTCTTTTTTTTCGGGGGGGGGGCGCTAAAGGATGGTTTTTAAAACTGGAAAAGCTACTTTTAAAAAAAGGAAAGGAAAAAAAGAAGAAAACTCCAGAATCAGCCAGAGGGAACCATAAATATGTTTCTGTTCTTGATAAAATGGTAAAACTCTAAGCAATGTAAAAATCTGTAAGAGTTGTTCCATGTTCCCAGAAAAGACCATCATACAGACATTTCAAATTCTGGTTGAAAGAGGTGAGGAAATGCTGATAATTGTATGCTCTGCCGTGGGGAGAGTTGAAAAATTAAAACCAAGAGGCCATTTGTGTATGCAGATGTGGGTTGATAGCATATTAAAAAATATGCATGAGAAAAATGCCGAGAAAGAACTATAATTGTTGTCTTAAAGCATAAGCATCTATTCTGTTTTTCCCTCTTGTGCTTTCCAATTTTTGTGTAATGCCATTATAGCCCTTTGGTGATTTTTTTAGTGTTTGAAAAGAGAAAAGAAAACACAAACCAGCTCTGGGTTCCTACCCTTTCTACCCCCCCCCACCTCCTGCCCAGTACCACACACGTGTTCTTGGCCCACATTAAAACATGAAGCCTGAGGTGCCGTGATGGGTTCAGTTCCGTTGCGACAATCTGGAACAATCAGTCCCACCAATGAACTTTTTATGGAGTTTCTGACTTTGAAGCCAAGTAATGAGACTTGGGTCCTGACCAGGCCTTGAAATGTTCAAAGCGCTCTCCTCCGCCCCCCCCCCCCCAATTAGCTAATCTGAGGCATCTGAGTAGGTCTGTGGGCAGGCGGGCAGTGAGACCCCAGGTCCTGGAGAGGAATGGGAGAGGTGTCCCCGCCTGAGGCCAGGCCAGGAGTTTGTGTGGAGGGCAGACACCCCCCCACACACGCTCCCACCTACAGCCAAACCTACCAAATCTTTCTGGAGGATTCCCACTCTCCTGTCTCACATCTGGGAGCAACTCCAGAGAGGGACATAACTGAAGAGATTTTTGCGACTGGGCTTCTGTGGTAGTTTCTATGAGGCGGAGAAGAGTGGTTCTTCAGGGAAATGAATTTCTCCAACAAAGGTTGGTCTTGAGCACCCCCTGGCTGATTGGGGAGTCCACTGCTGCCATCTCCCTCCCCAAATCTTAGCTCAGGTCTAATCTCTTCTCCAAGAAAGTCAGTCCCTGGGAGCTTTCTAGAAGCCAGGTACCCAGAAAACATCTCTCACTCCCACCCCAAGAATTTAAAAATAAATAGACTTTCCTCTGTGAAGGATTCCTTCATCCCAGCAGAGGGGTGCGTTTTGCTTGGGTTTGGATTTCTAGGGTTCTGGCGGGTTTTTGAAAAGTCACTCAGAGCTGATCTGGCGGGGGTGGGGGTGGGCAGGTGAACCCCCCGATCATCACCCTTCACTCCACACACTGAATGGGTCTCCCAGCATGGGGAATTTCGGGGGCATTTGGTTTTGATTTTTAGAAAGAGGAGGAAAAAAATCTTTGCCTTGAAGCAATGAGTTGTCTTGGCAGCCCGAGGGAGCCTGGCAGTGTTGAGACCTTTCCTGGCAGGGCTGAAAAGATGAGCTGGTTGGTTGTGGTGTGTTTAGAAGTTTAAAACAGCAAAAGACAGAGAGAGGGTTTGCGGGAGGAGTGGGGTGGGCAGAGCAGACCTCCCCATCTGTTCTCCTCTCTACTGTAAATTACAAGGCTGCTTTTTAAAATTTCCTTTCCCGGAACAATGTTATTCATTCAACTCCAAAGTAAACAGTGGGCTTAGATACTCAACAGTTTGGGAGAACAAACTGTCCTGGTTGTTAGGGTCTTTACCTGTCAGGGGCCTGATTAAACTCATATATCTTACTGGCAGCCAGCAGCAGCCACTGTGGGCTTCAAGAAGGGAGACAGACGCCAACAGCTCCCTGGTGCCCGCTCAGAGGAGGGCAGCCTGATGCCAGCCCTGGGCTCCAGCTTCTCATCTCCAGGGATGGTACAGCAGGACACCTATTGGGGGATCAGCCTGACCCTGACCCACTGGGGCAGCCCGCTGATGGCAAAGCTGAGACCTGAAGGGCACCAGGGGGAGTGGGAGGTGCTGGGGGGGGGGGGAGGGTATGGCTTTGGAATGGCCTTCAACGTGACAGATGTTTTGTACTATAGCAGAGTTGAGCTGGGGAGAAGCATAGGTCTTGGGTAGTAAATCATGCAGTCGCACGTCAGTGCGAAGAATATGGAAGCCCATTTCCTTTCTCCTCAGGGAAGGCCACTTAATTAAGAGATCTCCGGGTACTTGACTTTCCTCATAAATTTTAGAGAGCCACAAAACTCAGTGTGTGTACATGTGAGTGTGTGTGTGTGTGTGCGTGCGTGTGCACACAACCTCAGGCAGAAAAGAGAAAAGCACCTCTGGAGCCCTGTTTAGGGGGATGCTCACACATCTGCCCATCCATTTGTGCCTCGGTTTCGAAGGGACATCACTGCCTCTTATAGCAATGTACCCCCATAAACATCAAGAAACCAAGTGGGGGTCAGAGTGATAATACAGTGGGTAAGCTTGCCGACCCACGTTCAATTCCCGGCATCCCATATGGTCCCCCGAGTCTGCTTGGAATGATCCCTGAGTGCAGAGTAAGGGGTAAGTAAGCACCCTCAGTGTGACCCCAAAACAAATTAAAAACACACAAAAGATCCCAAGTGGAAAAGCACAAGGCACTGTGAGTGTTGAGGGAGTGAGATGGAGAGGCAGGGGTGGACTTTAGCTGGGTTGGGTGGGGGTCCACAGACGTTGATCCCAGATGACAGTTTTCAGTGGGACCACTTTGATCCTTCCCAGCCCTCGCCCCGAAGTGCTACGGTCTCTCCTGGTGAGCCTTTCTCGGAAAATGGGGCCTGAGTCTTAAGTTTCCTGCTCTCCTCTAAGGCATATTTCATTTCCAAAATACAGTCTGTTTCACTTCCCAAAGAACACGGTTCCCCTCCTGGCTTATCTGATTGTGGGTATCTCTGGGAGTGACTTGTCACCTATCATTTTCCACAGAAGTGAACATTAGCAGTTGGGGAGCCAGGAGGGGATCCTTGGGGAGCCAAGGATGCCAACACTGGGAGGGAGAGAGGCAGGAGAGAGAGAGTAAGCCAAGGAAGGAAGGAAAAGAGTTCTGAGAACAACAGGCGCTAAGTCAAGGCTTCACTCACAGGGAAAGCAAATACTCTTGTGTGACATTTTTCTTCCATAATGCATAACGCACTTCAGTTCTCATTACCGTGGGTCCCACAAGGCCCCAAAGAAGGGACCGGGAAGGCCAGGTTACTGCCCCATATCCCAGCAGGGGAGTTTGGCTCAGCTTAACAGTGGCCTGTTGGGAGAGGGGGGCACAGCCACAGAGATGGACAAGGCCAGGCCTGGAGTCCACTGGTGCCAGGCTCCTGGGTCAAGCTGGGTAAATCAGCAAGTTTCTGAATTGGGGTGCTGTTTTGTTTTGCTTTAAAGAACGGCCTCTAATGGCACTGCAAGTCAGTGACAAATGCATACTAGTCTCTCTGATGCCCTTGGCCTGGAGCAGATCCTGGTGGTGATTCTGGGCTTGGGTGTTCCCATTCCCAAACGACCTGCTGGGTCCTTTGAAGCCCTTGATTCCATTTTGTGAGGCTTCTGGGGAGAAGCACATAAAGAAATGTCTGTGAGCCTGCAGGGCCTGGCTGGTCTCTCAAGACCCACTAGTTTCCCTATCCAGAAAACAGGAACTATCTGAGCGACTGACCTCAAACAGAAAGCCATCATCATTTCATATCCAAAATGGGTTGACTTGGAAGTCACAACAGAAAGGCAATTTGGAACGTGCAATCTTAGGCGGAGACCCATCTTCAAATCCAAAGTCGGTATTCTACTATACAACATTAAAGGGGCCGTTGCAGTGCAGGGAGGGACCACCCCCTTGCTCCCTTGTGGCAAGGAAGCAATATTCCTTTCCCCTTGCAAACGCAAGGCCTGTTGGGTAATGTAGTTTGCCGATGGAGCATGCATGGAAGGTGTTTTAGGCCACCTCATCCTTGGGGTTTCTGGGGGGAGGTGGTTTTGTTTCTTTTGGTGTTGGTGTTGGTGGTGATGCCAGGGATCGGACCCTGGGTCTCACACTTGCAAGGCAAGTAATGTGCCTCTATACTATAAACCTGGCCCTTGAATGGACTTTTTTTTTTTATCAGTTCGCACAAAGATACACTGTTTCCAGGGCTGTTCTTATAAAGCAAACAAGATGAAATTCTATGACTCATTTGTTCACCAGTTTCCCTCCTTCAAAGGCACAGAGAGTGGGGATCAGGGCTCCCACCATCAAGGCATGCTGCAGGCACAAAGCTGAGGATCTAGACTGTTCTAGACTCTTCTAGCTCCTCGATCTCCTTCCCTTAGCCCCCTGGGTCTTACACACGCTCTTGAGTATTTTGGGGTTTGGTTCTATTGTTTATTTTCTATCATCAGTACGCACTGGTTGGATAAGGCATGAAACCACAAAAGCTTTTTTTTAAATTTTTTATTTCATAAGGTAGTTTGCAATATTTGATTACATTTAATACTCAAACACCAATCCCATCACCATTACATCTTCCCACCACCATTTTTGAGGTGTTTCTATCTAAAGCCCCAATCCCTGTCCCAAAGCACAACCAAAATAATAGATTTTGCATTGTCTGTTATGAAAAACGTCTGAAAAAAACTACAAAAAAAAGTATCCATAGAGGAAACAGTGTGAAGATTGTCCTGTTTTGGCAGGGGCCATTAAGACCCTCTTTAGGATATCACTAACATGTTGTGAAAGGTTGAGTGATGTGAACTTTTGTATATATATATATATATCTGAAAATATATATGCATATAATATATATATATATTTCCCTCTATGATAGGGGCCTACTATTTGAACTGATGGTGTAACATTAGGGAAATTCCTCTTGTCTCTAGATTTCTACTTCCTGTCCGCACAACAAAGGGGTATCCCATAGGATTCCCAAGGTACCCTCCAGCCACTGTGTCCTGGAATCTGAACCCCTCTTGTCCAGGTTTGTTCTGGAGTCATCCCTGCCATGTGCTCACACCACCATCCTCCTGCCTGTCCGTGCTGGTGTCCTGGGCAGGCTTTCCTAGTATGGGCCTGGCATGGTCTTCCCCTGGCTCTGCCTTCTATCTCTTATAAACCATGCAGAATGAAGGAGATGAGAAATAAAATATACAGCAACAGTTCAAAGAAACCTCATTTTGAAGGTCCCAGAACCCAAAGGTAGAGGAGGAAGGGTTCCCCCACTGTAATACCCAGATCTTAGCTGAATTCTGGGTCAGAAAGATGCAGCAAGACATCACGCCTTAATAGTTCATAGCAGAGAAGCAGTACATGAACCTCCCTCTGAGCTGATTTTATTTAGCAGAGTGCTCTGCGCAGTTTGCCGACCTACCCAAACTCGGTATACCTGTGCATCAATGTGAACAGGAAGTTCTCTGACCTACAAAAGCTGGTGTGCATCTCTGGAGCGGCCAGCTGGTGACTCCAGCACACCCTGGTCTCTCTCTCATAGAGCTCCAGGATGATTCTGGCCCTAATGGTTGGTATCTACAAGGGCAGGACCTGTAGTTGTGTGAGGGGTGCACATCTCCCCCCTGGGCAGAGGCCAGTAGCCTCAGTGGCCCCAAGGTTCTGGACTACATAATGACATAGTGTGTAGTTCAGCTCTGTTGACTTCTTTGTGGAGTTTGGAGACTCCCTCTGTAAGCTTTCTCTGTATTCTTCCAGCATCCCTCTCTGTACTTCTCTGTATATCTCCGAGGCCTCTCTGAAAACGTTTGGGGCATCCATCACTGTTCTTTCTCCTCTAGTCCCAGTAGAAATGACTGGACCACATCTAAAGGCTTTAGAAGGAGATTTAAGCTGCCGGTAGACCTAGTTCTTTTACCAGAGAAACAGTGACCTAGCTGAACTTTGATTCAGCCAAACAGGCCCACGTGCCAGAGAGTTACCAGCATTGCCTGCTTCCATGCTCAAATGTGACCCAGTTGGATGATATGGTGGCCCAACTCATGAGACCATCAAGCCTTGAAGCAATGGGGGTTGTTTAGATCTCACAGCACCAAACTGGGAAGGCTCAGGACCACATTAGGCCAAAAGGTGATTGTTCAGGCACTGCCCTCTCCTAATTTGTCACCATGTGACTGAGGCAATGTCTCACAGCCTTCCAAGCATAAGCCTCTCACAAATATACCAGCCCAGAGGGCCAGGAAGATGGTACAGGAAGTACTGTCTTGAATGGTCAAGCCCAGTTCAATCCCTAGCACTAAATATGTCCTGTAACTACTGCCCTGGGGTCACTCCTGAGCCCAGAGCCAGGAAGTCCCTGAGCACCACTGAGCATGTGCCCCTCCCTGCCCAACCAACCCCCACCACCCAAAATATGGTCCCTGGGACTACACCATCATCTTAAAACATGTATGAAACCCAGGATCTCAAACTTTATGTATCATTAGGGAGATTATAGTGTTCTACCCATGCCAGCCCCACCCCTACCTGTCCAATCCACGTCCACACAAGAACTTCCACCAATCATTAGTCAGATTTTGGCTGTGACCTTATTTTAACTACTCCACCTCTCTGCCCCTCACTTACCACACTTGTAAATTTAGGGGAATTTTACCTGCTTAGTGGATGTTACGGCATAATCTAAATGGGATGTGCACTTAGAAATAGCCCAGCTCCACAACTGAACCTCATCAAGCTTCCATCATTCCAGCTCCATAGCTCCTGAACCATAGGACCTCATAGCGGCCACGCAACACCTTCAAACTTCCTAGTACTGCCAGCCCAATGGGATCACAGCAAATTTGATGGGAAAGTTGCATAGAAGACCACCAAGCTCAATGGGTTGAAAACAATAACACAGAAGGTTCAACCAGAAGCAACCAACCCAGTAAGCCTTCAGACAATACTCCAGTACATCACTGTAAAATATAACAATCATCTCAAATTGACTTTTATTGATCTATATTTTTATAATTCCATTTTCCTTTGTGTTGTAACAGATAAAACAAAGTAAACCTTCTTTTGCCTGCTAAGGTGGCAGGTGGTGGTGAAAGGTAGGAAACGGGGGCATTCTTTTGCAAACCACAACACCCAAAAGGAGAGAGAGAACACAAGGGATTGCCCTGCCACAGAGGCAGGGGGGGATGGGGGGTGGGGGTGGGGGGGATATTATCCATGGTGGTGGAAAATGGGCACTGGTGGAGGGATGGGTATTTGATCATTGTATAATCGAAACCCAAGCACAAAAAATTGTAAATCTACAACTGTACCTCATGGTGTTTCACTAATAATAATAAAAAATATATATATAATTAGATTGAAAAAAACTCAAAAAAAAAAGAAAACAAGGGCATTAGTGGAAAGAAGTTCACACTGATGGTGAGATAGGTGTTGGAACTTTTAATGCCTGAAACAACCATAATATGAACAACTTGGCAAATCATGCTGTTATCATTTTAAATTGTTTTAATTAAAAAAAAATATTGCACACAAAACAGCCTGCTATGTTGGATTCAACCATGGTATTTGAATGAGAAAGCAGACTTACACTGCCATTTGATATTATTCTTTCTGGCTTGTTTGTTTTTAGTTTTTCTCTCTCCAAACTAGAATTTTGTCTCAATCCACAGAGGTGGACTTCCCCTGGAAGGGAGTCTGTTTTGTTTGGATTTCCTTCCACAGTGAGCACAGCCACCCGCATCATAGCATGAGTAAAGCTAGGACACTTCTGAGCACCACAGCAGTGCAGAAAAGAACAGTGATGGGGCGTATGTCCAGTCAAGCCTGAAGAAGCAGAAGGGCCTAGACCCATAGCCGGGTGGGACATGCCTGGTCCCATGTAGAAGGGGGTGCTGGGAAATCCTGGCAGTCCAAATAGAACCAAGGCAGCCCTTTGAAAGGGAGACCAGGTGGGGGCTGGAGCAATAGCACAGAGAGTAGGGAGTTTGCTTTGCACGCGGCCGACCTGGGTTCGATTCCCAGCATCCTATACAGTCCCCTGAGCACCGCCAGGAGTAATTTCTGAGCGCAGAGCCAGAAATAACCTCTGTGCATTGCCGGGTGTGACCCAAAAAGCAAAAAAACGAACAAAAAAAAGGGAGACCAGGGCCCAAAGATAGGTCAAAGAGATGGATGGTATGCCTTGAGATCTTGGGATCCCAAGTTTAGTACCCTACACCACATGGTCCCCCAGCAACTCCAGATGGGCACTACCCAACCAAACAGCACCACCCCACCACCTAAGAGAGGCCCCCAGGGACCTGAACCCCACTGGAGAAAACTTCAAATAAAGGGTGACCTTCCCACTTAGTCCCAACCATTCTGATGGAATGGAGAAGACCTGGAGTTATGACAGCGTCCACGTACAAGAAACAAAAACTGAATTTTTATGCACAATTTCCAGAGTTTTAAATATCTCAAGACAGAAGAAAAAGGCCATAAAATAATTCAGTGACTTAATAATCACTCAAACAATTCTGTTGTTTTTTTTAAAGGTACTTTGATGATCCCAATTTTCATAATTGGCCCAAGGCCACATGGTTAGAAGTGGGTAAAAGGAACCCCGCCCCCCTGCCCCAACTCCTGTGCAGGAGGGGTTGAGGGAGGAACTATATGTCCTTATGTTGAATAAAAGGAGACAGAGCCAATTTTTCTACCATAACAGTAAATTGGCCCCAAATTAAGCCAATACCCAATTCTTATTGCTTCTGCGAAGAATTAATAAACCATGACATCTTCTAAAATGGGGTGGGCCAGCTGCTCACAGAGATGTCAAACAGCCCTTTACAGGGTTGGGGTTGTTTTTCCTAGCAAGTAAAATGATTCTGCCACAAACATGCGAAGCAGGAAAAGCAGGGGGGTGTGGAGGACTTTGCCCGCTCCTGGCTCGGCTCAGAAGTGTGCCCACCACTTGGCGACCAGGCCTTGCAGTAGCCAGTTCTTGGGTGTTAATGGCTGTGGCCTCCAGAGAACACTCTGGAATATTTTAGGTTTATATTTTGCAGATGGAGTGCCAAGTCATTCCCTCATTCTGCCTATTAGATGGTTAGTTTCCTTTTTCTAGTTAGAGGATTAACTAGAATTATCAGTAATCATGAGCTGCCCCCAAGGACAGGTCAAAGGAAATTAATGGAAACTACAGTAACAGTGACGTGGGTTCATTCCACTGAAGGAATCCTAAGTGGAGGAATTGTCCCTGGCATGGGTTTCTGGAGAGTGGAATTAGAACCCATCACAGAATACAGGCAGAGATGGAAATTCCTACAGGCCTGAGGGATACAAGCAAATAAAACAGAGGAAGGGAGGCTGGTTAAATACTTTACCATGGAAAGTTCTAGAAACTCAGGGCAAAAGGGGCCTTTTGAAATATTCCAACTTACTGTACAGATGAAAATCCAGGATTGCAAAGGGACTTGCTAAGTTCAAGCAAAGCTAGAGCTTAAGGCCTCAGTTCTTATCCAATCTTGAGCTACTACATTCAGCAATGACAAATTCTGGAAAATGAGTCCTCAAGCAGTTTTATCTCCTGTGCAGGTTAGAGTGTAACTGCAGAGCCTTGGATGGTGCAGCCAGTGACTACTGACCCACTGGCACCACTCTGATACCAACAACCCCTCACTGAATGAAATGCTGTGAAGACATACGGTCATGCTGTTCACTTCTGACTAAAGATGAGGCAGCTGGACCACAAGCTTCTCCATCTCTTGGAACATTGGACTCAGCCAACATAATGCAGCTCTCTGTCTGTCCTGTTCAGGACGGAGGTGAACACTGTGACTTCTCAAAGGATGCGGTCACCAGGGGCCTCCCACACAGCCTGACACATAGAGGTCCTCAGTGATGGGTAAACAGTCAACTCTGAAGGTGTTGAGACTTAGCTCATGTAGGCAGTCTAGCGATGAAGTGTGGACAAGAAGTCCCACAATGATATAATTATTGCAATCACAGCACAGAAGAATCCGGAGTCTCAGTAGAGAGAGTATGGGGAAAATTGTCTGCCGTGGAGGCAGGGGGAGGGGTGGAAAGGGCCGTGTATACTGGGGACATTGGTGGTGGAGAATGTGCACTGGTGGAGGGATGAGAGTTTGATCATTGTATGATTGTTGTATTTGATCACTGTATGATTGAAACTCAAACATGAAAGCTTGTAACTGTATCTCACGGTGATTCAATAATTAAAAAAAAAATGTATCCTGAGTCTCAGAAACTTACTAAATACAACAAATGCTATGTGTTAACTCTAACTAGAGGGCATGGGACCTTTATGACTTTATTCATTCCATCAAAAACTATTCACTAGATTATTCTGTTTACTTAAACATTTTGATAAGTGGTCTCCCCCCCAGGCCCTCCCACCACACACACACACACACACACACACACACACACACACACACACTAACACACACACTTAAAAGCAATCTATTATTTGCGCCTTAAAAAGTACATGCTGGTAAAACTTGGTTCTTAAAAATAGCCACATCATCCATTCCATAGATGTCTACTGATGCAAATGGAATGTTCCAGGTTTTTTGGTAGCATGAAAGTGGAGTAGACTCAGCTCTGCCCTCCGGGGGCTTGAGGGGAAATGAGGTTCAGACGACATTGCCACAAAACAAGGCAGATGTGAGATGTGAGGAGAGCTAGGTCAGCCAAGGTACAGCACCCCCAGTCAGCACCTCACTCAACCCAAAGAACCCTGACCCACACAGCGATACTAACCCACCACAGACCCACAGTCACACCACAAGCATGTTTGGAGACCACCAGAGGCTGGCTGAAAGTACCCCCAGGGAGAAGTTGGGACCCCTCCCTCCCACTGCTCCTCATTTCCTGCCAAGGAGTATGAGCACAGAGGACCTATGAAGTTGAAGTTAAAACAAGTAGGAAAACGAGGGTATGCAGGCCCACTGCTGTGGGAACTGTTTGGGAAGGGGGATGGAGCAGAGCAGATGGGCAAATGATGTGCTCAAGAATGCCATCATATTTTGGCTCTTGTCTACAGTGCGGCAATGACGGTATGAGTGCAGATGTCTTTCCTTGAAACTCAATCATAAATATCTTTGCAACTTTGTAATTCACTGTGATTCAATAAGAAAAGAAAGGAAATAATAGCATTTACAATTGCATTTTTTAAAAAAAAAAAAAGAATGTCATCACTAGCAGTGTCGTGACCACAGCAGCATGGCTGATGGGGACAAGATTGTGCTCTGAGATGCAGCCGGGAAATCCAAGAAACTTCTGACTGTGCTGACTTAGAATCTGGGCTCTCCTCAGTGCTGGCAGCATGCACAGCAAGTGGCTTGCCCTCATTTTCCCCAACTGTATCTGGAATCAACCACACGTTTCCACCTCACAGGGCTCATGCAGATAAATTTCTGCCTGACACATCCTTACCCCCCGCAACCCCCCGGCCCATTCAAACTCTTCGGCAAGAATCATGTTAAGCAAAATGACTCAGAAAGAAAGGGATAGACATAGAAAGATTGCATTCATCTGGGGAACATAAAGTAACAAAATAGGAGACTAACACCCAAGAATGGCCGAGATTAGTACCAGGAATTTTACTCCATGGCCTGGAGGCCAGCCACACATGCTAGGGGAAAAGGCAGCTCAGATAGAGAAGGGAGCACCAAATAAAGGTGTTGGGAGGATCCTCCCAGGATGGGAGAAGTATGCTGAAAGTAGACTATAGACCCAACATGATTGTCACCCATTGCCTCTTTTGCAAACCACAACACCCAATAAGAGAGAGAAAACAAAAGGGAATGCCCTGCCACAGAGGCAGGGTGGGATGGGGGGCTGGGGGGTGGGAGGGATACTGGGATCCGTGGTGGTGGGAAATGGGCACTGGTGGAGGGGTGGGTATTTGATCATTGTATAATTGAAACTCAAGCACAAAAATTTGTAAGTCTACAACTGTACCTCATGATGTCTCACTAATAAAAATTTTGTTTTAAAAAGGCAAAAAAAAAAAAAAACAGCTGAACAAGACCATGGCCCATACTTCCTGGCTTTTCAGGAGGGAAATGGGGGGACATCCAGACTCCCTTCTGTGAGTTGCTATTCTGAGTCCTGTATGAAACAACCATTTCTTTCATGGAGGCACTGACTCGCACAAACACCCAAGGAGGCTGGCAGGGTAGTGCGTCATCCTGAGTTCTGCAGGGTTTCCTAAGAGGCTGCCATTGGATGAAGATTCACATGTGTGGAGTTTCTCTAGGAAGGAGTCCCAGTAACAGCGCAGAAGTGGGAAAGGGAGGAGAGGAGGGTACAAAGTCGGGAAAGGAAGTGTTGATCATGGGGACCACTGGCTAAATGTGGAGGAGAACTCAGGGAAATGGAGTAGAATACACCTCAGTTTCTCCCTATGGGTAAGGGAGCTAAGGCATTTATCCGCCTATCTTTGGCTAAAGAATACTCCTAGGAATTTCTAATCTGCTGTGAAGACAGTAGGAAAAATGCTACACACTCTCAACTGGCAAGTGAGCCTGGAGTCCGAGGTCACAGAGTTCCCCTTCCCTGGCTCTCTGAGGCTTCACAATAGCTAAGAGGACAAAGAACCTCCGGCTCCGGGCACATCTCTTCGATTCCACTGTTCTTCCTGCATTAACATACACCTCAGAGACCTGGGCCCTACGCAAACAGGATGAGAACGCTATTCGGGTCTCCCAAAGAGGAATTGAAAGAGCTATGCTTGGAGTATCATGCTTCATGGTGGGAAATGGGCACTGGTGGAGGGATGGGTATTTGATCATTGTATAATTGAAACCCAAGCACAAAAATTTGTAAGTCTGCAACTGTACCTCATGGTGTCTCACTAATAAAAATTAAAAAATAATAATAAAATAAAATAAATTTTTTAAAAATTCTGCTTGGATAAAAAATAAAGAATCCAGAGTTCCGACCTCCGTCGACGATCGAGAATTAGGGACGCTGTCTCATTTGCCAAGGCATCGAAAATCAGATGGGCTGGACACATAAGGAGATTTGGAGATGACTGCTGGACTAGAGTCATTACTGACTGGATTCCACGGGACGTCAAAAGATCACGTGGCTGCCTACCTATGAGATGGTCAGACTTCTTCGTCAAGACCCTGAATGATTGATTTGAGGCTCTTAGTATTCCTAGAATGAGCAGATGCCATTGGGCTACATTAGCATGTGACAGGGATGAATGGAGACGTTACTGGCACCTGCTGGAGCGAATAGATGAATAACGGGATGTCAAGTGTCAAGTGTCGCTCTCAACTGGAAGGAACTGCAAGGCAAAGCGATAGAATGCTCTCGATGCAATATTGAACAAAGGGCCAAAGGGATAGGTGGGGAGTGCTGATAGCACGTACCTACTCTGACATTGGATTCCTACCCTTCACCATTAGTTAGCATTGTTTATTTCTTTGGGGCTTCTATCAACAGAAAGTGTCTATCTATATGTCCAGCCCAACTGGAGCGATAGCACAGCAGTAGGGTGTTTGCCTTACACACAGCCAACATGGCCGACCCGAGTTCGATTCCTCCACCCCTCTCGGAGAGCCCGGCAAGCTACCGAGAGTATCTCGCCCCCACGGCAGAGCCTGGCAAGCTCCCCGTGATGTATTCGATATGCCAAACACAGTAACAATAAAGTCTCCAATGGAGATGTTACTGGGCCCGCTCGAACAAATCGATGAACAACGGGAGGACAGTGACAGAGACAGTGACAGGATTCTAAAAATCTTCTTACTTCAAGTGAAAATATCATAAGCTCTGCTAAGACATGTAATTTGGATTCAAGTGATAGAATCCTTTAGGGCACTAACTTTTCTCCCATGCCTCTTTTCCTGTAACTTTGACTAGTGGCCTGTCATCTCTGGCCTTGGCTTCTTCATCTGTGATATTAAGAGGGTTCCGTTATCGCCCGAGAGGCTACTCTGTGATTCTTGAGCTGTCAGTTCCTACCTCAGGAACCTGGAGCAAAGTATTGGCCAGAGCGATAGTACAGGAAGCAAGGCATTTGCCTTGTACCTACGGCCAAAGCAATAACACAGGAAATGGGGCATTTGCCTTGCTTCTGCAGCCAACCTGGGTTCAATCACCAGCATCCCAGACAGTCCTCAGAGCACTGCTAGAAGTGATCGATCCCTGAGTGCAGAGCTCAAAGTAACCCCTGAGGATCTCTAGGTGTTTCTTTAAATCCCCCCTCTAACCACCCCCCTACCACCACCACCACCACGAAACAAAAAGAGCCTGGAGCCAAGTAGAGGACATGGAAGGCTTTCCTAAACCATGCTGGACTTAACAAGACCCATGCTGCTATCCAGAAGCTTTAGCCTCTCCAATGGGTGGAGCACAAGATTCAGCCCCCTCAGAGGAGGGTCTGTGGTCAAGATGGCGGCACACAGGAGCCAAACCAAGGGGAATTCAATGCTGGAAAAGAAAGCTGAAAGCAAGAAGGGAAAAGTCAGACCTGTGTGGACAGAAACCTCAGAAGTCACAAAATCAATTCCATTTTCTTTTGGGTAGACCGCACTTAGGCCTTTGAAGGAAAACACAGGCTACGCTTACCAAAAATTAGATAGGCCTGGACCCGCCCATGGAAACTACCAACCACACTGTCCTGAAAAGCCAAAGAGCATGGAAGAGAGAGAAATCAAGTGCTCTGTAGTTTGGTGTTTTTGTTTTTAATTTAGTCACCATGAAATTACAGAGGTATTCATGATTGGGTTTCAGGTGTACACTATATGTGTGTGTGTGTGTGTGTGTGTGTGTGTGTGTGTGTTTCAGTGTGATCTACAGTATTGTTGCTGATAAGGTTTCACACATAGCATTTTGCCACCTTTCAGCACCACCTCCCCCTCACGGTTAAACACTTCCTTCCACCATAAATGTTACCCCCCTCCCTGTCCTATCCCCCAGCACCCCCAAGTGGCGTGTTTCCTTCTGAATAACAGCTCTCATGTTCTTGTTTCCATCGTCTTTGGTATTCTTTATTTTACCATCATGTTTCTTTCTTTTTTTTCTTTTTTTTTTTGTTTTGTTTTGTTCTTCGCCCTTTGGTTCAAGAGTTACTCCTAGATCTGCACTCAAGAATTACTTCTGGCAGTGCTCCGGGAACCATACGGGATGCCAGGGATCGAACCCAGGTTGGCCACATTTAAGGCATACGCTCTGTCCGCTGTACTATCGCTCCGGCCCCAGTATGTTTCTTTCTATCCTGCATATGAGAGAGGTCATTCTGTGCTGCTCTCTCTCCCTCTAACTTCACTCTTGAGTGCTCTGTAGTTTCAAGGCAGAACACCCGCGCCTCAGTTGTCACGGGGCATGGGTGTCAGCCAGGGCCAGGTGCCACCTGTCCTGCCCTCCCAGGGTGGACCCAGTGTGTGGCAGCTCCCTCTTCTCACTCAATCTTCTAGGACATGGTGAACGGCTCTGTGTGGCTCTGAGTGAAGGCAACTTTGTATGCTTGCTGATGTATTAAATCATCCCATAATGAAGGCCGGGAGGGCGTCTTTTACATCTACCATGTGGAGAGAAAGTCATAAGCCTGTGTCTGTTGCGACACTGGCTGTTAAATTTCTCTGGGCCCAGAATGTGCAGGCCTACAACAGAAACAGAGCAAAAAAAGAGTTTTTAAAAAAAAATGTTAGAAATTGAGAATAGTTTGAAAGACTGAAATATCAGCAGCAGTCTAGTTCTGAGTGGTTGGAGGATGGTAGTACTGCACTGTAGTACTGTCCTCCTGTTGTTCATCGATTTGCTCCAGCGGGCCCAGTAACGTCTCCATTGTAAGACTTGTTACTGTGTTTGGCGTATCGAATACGTCACGGGTAGCTTGCCAGGCTTTGCTGTGTGGGCAAGATACTTTTGGTAGCTTGCCAGGCTCTCCGAGAGGGGCGGAGGAATCGAACCTGGTCAGCCGTATGCAAGGCAAACGCCCTACCCGCTGTGCTATTGCTCCAGTCTGGGAGGATGTTATAATTTTATTTTTATATACTTTCTAAATGGTCCTCCATGATCATAAATAATTTTAATAATGGGGTGGCAGAGGATGAAACACCCCCCTCCCCTATATGAGTAAGTAAAGTAAAGGCCCTCCCATTGATCATCGATTTGCTCGAGCGGGCCCAGTAACGTCTCCATTGGAGACTTTGTTGTTACTGTGTCTGGCATATCAAATCAAATACTCTCAGTAGCTTGCCGGGCTCTCCGAGAGGGGCGGAGGAATCGAACTCGGGTCGGCCATGTTGGCTGCGTGCAAGGCAAACGCCCTACCACTGTGCTATCACTCTTTAAACAGGCTCTAAGTACACTCCAAGCCTTTATTGTCAGGTTGGCTTTTGTTTGTTTTGCTGATTTTGGACCACTCCTGGTGGCACCTAGGGGACACTCCTGGTACAGTGTTCTAGGGTCTGTCCCTGCAGTGCTTGGGATCCAGGTGGCCTTCTGCATGCAGAGCATGCCCACTATTTCTTTGAGCTAGCTCTTTGGTGTGGAAGGATAACGGTTAAAGGAAACCATTATTCCTCTCAGAGTCGGTTCCGATGCAGCATCTGTCTTCATTTCTGAGAATGCTTTTTATCATTCCCTCAAATCTGAATGACAGCCCACTGAGTAAAGGACTCTAGGTTGAAGCTTTTCTTCAATACTTTGAATATATCATTCAATTCCCTTTCTACTCATAGTGGTTCATGTGAGAAACCTGGAAACCTGGGGGCTGAAGTAATAGCACAGCAGGGAGGGCAATTCCCTTGCGTGCGGCCAACCCAGGTTCAATCCCTGACACCCCATATGAGCAGCATCAGGAGTGATCCTGAGTGAAAGCAAGGAATAAACCCTGAGCACAGCCAGGTGTGACCCCTCCAAAAAAAACAAAAACCAAAAAAAAGTGATAAATCAGTTGTTCATATTCTATTGTTTCCTTACAGTGTGTCTTGGAGTCCTGTTTGAGATTGGTTGGTTTGGTATTTTGTGGCTTTTTTGAATCTCTGCAAGGCTTCCCTCCTCAGACTGGGGATGTCTCAGGTATTAACTCTTCCACTAGGCAATGTTCCCCTTCAACTTTTTCCTCTCCACTGGTATATTCCTTATGATGCAGAGATTATTCCTTTTACTATTGTCCACTAAAAGTAAGTTTTTATGCTGTTTTCCATTTTCCACATGTCCTTTCTACTTATTTCTCTTCTTTTTCAATGATGTCTTTCTTTTGCCTTCAAGCACACTGATTTCATTTTCAGCTTCCTCCACTTCTACTTCTGTGACCTGCTATCTCAGTTTCTTCCATTCTAATTCAATGAATCCTTTCACTTTTTTCATCAGATTCTTTTGGAGCTGTGTAATCACTCATCACTGCATTCTTCATTTCAGTTACTATTGAGGAGACTGCAAGTTTTCATGGGTTGAAGCAATAGCACAGCGGGTAGGGCATTTGCCCTGCATGCAGCCGACCTGGCCGATCCAGGTTCAATTTGTTTGCCCCTCTCGTAGATCCCAACAAGCTACCGAGAGTACCTCACTGGTACAGCAAAGTTTGGCAAGTTACCCGTGACGTATTCGATATGCCAAACACAGTAACAAGTGTCACAAGGAGACATTACTGGGCCCGCTCGAGCAAATCGATGAACAACGGGAGGACAGTGACAGTGACAAGTTTTGATAAACTTGAGGGATTTTTTGAAAGTCTACTAACACTGCTGAGGTCTTTTATTTTCACATTGTTTCTAATGCTTCGTGAGTGCTAGGGGTGGAGCCTCAAATTCCAAGTGGTCTGAGTAGCGATCCAGTTCACTGCATCAGGCCTCTATTGATTTCTTGCCACCATTGTGGCAATATGTTACAATAAAGTCAAATCAGATTGGCACCTTTGACCTCTGTCCAGCAGGGATTGGTAGCAAAGAATGAGACAAATAAACACACAAGGAACAAATAAACACACAGGGATTGTCCAAGCTTTAGTGTCCCTAGGTAGTTCTGAGTGAGTTCATGTCACACATGTTGGACATTCATTTAATATAGTATTGCTCCCCTACCCTGGTTCCCAGCAGGTTATTGTTTGACGGAGACTTTAAGGATAGTTAGTAGGTACTTTGAAATTCACCTTATGAGCAGAGAGACTGGGATATTTCACTGAGTCAGTCAGGAGGCACCCTTGAAAAGTCCTGACAATTTCCTATTGTATTTATTTTATTTGGAGCTGGAGTGATAGCACAGCATGTAAGGCGTTTGCCTTGCACGCGGCCAACCTGGGTTTGATTCCTCCATCCCTCTCGGAGAGCCCAGCAAGCTACCGAGAGTATCCCGCCCCCATGGCAGAGCCTGGCAAGTTACTTGTGGCATATTTGATATGCCAAAAACAGTAACAAGTCTCACAATGGAGACATTACTGGTGCCTGCTCAAGCAAATCAATGAACAACGGGATAACAGTGCTACAGTGCTATTTATTTTATTTTGTACAAAGTTTTCATGTTTGAGTTTTGGTCATACAATTATCGAACACCCATCCCTTCACCGATGCACATTTTCCACCACCAAAGTCCCCAGTATCCTTTCCACTACCTGTGTAGTGGATACAGACACAGAGAGATTACCACAATACTCTCTCTCTCTACTTTGATTAAATTCAATATTTCAACACCAGACCCACCATTATTATTTGGAATTTTCCCACCACCACTCAAACCTGCCGAAAAGGCAATGCTAGACAATTTATTTTGTATTGTTTGTTTTTAATAGCATATGAAATAGCCCCTGAAATTCTAAAATTTTAATAATTAGGGTCTGGAGAGATCTCTGCAGTGAGCTGCTTGGCTCTGAGGTTCTTCTGTGTGTCTCTGGATCATGGCCATTAAGGGATTTAAGTAGTAGCCAGAAGCCGTTGGTGGGCGTCATTATCAGAGTCCCATGGGGCGGGCTCCTGATCTATCTTTGTTTATGTTATCCTCTAAGTCTGAAAGGCCCTAAACTGTATTATTTTAGCCTTAACTGGACAAACTGGCTGCCTGTTATCTGTTCTATTCACTACTGGGCTCTCATTTGCTGACCAATTAAATTCTGAGAGAACTAACCTGTTGTTCAGGGGGTGTTTATTGGGGGCATGATTTGATTTCCCACAACTACTTCTGCCTTGTGTGGAATTTTCACCAGAGGAGGTGGAGTAGAAGGCTGCAACATCTCCAAGTTCTGCGGGAAGAGCAGTTCACAGCAAGAGGGTCAAGTGTGGAGTAAATGGAGATGAGAGCTGCTGACTCATCTGGGGTGTGGATGTGACCTGCAGGCAGAGCAGAGGTCAAGAATGGAGGCTGCTGGGACCCCAGGGAAGGGAATCTGCTTCAGGTTCTGAAAAGGTCCCTAGGGCATCAGCCAGGTCCACCTTTAACTGGATAATAAGAAAACAATCTTGAGCAGAAGGTCGTCTAGAATTCATATATTTTGCTATGAATTTTTCAAGCTTTTTCATGAGTAAAAATGAAGCAGAAGGTGAGAAGTATTGGGTCAGTATGTTTCCATTTTTACAAGGGAAGATTGATACACAGGATTATAAAAGAAAAGGAAAAGAAAGCAGACAATGACAGAGTACAGAAAGATCACAGGATTTGACTTTTTGTTTTTTAATGCTTTTATGTTCTTCAACAAAGCACAGGTTGTTGGCATTAGGAAGAGTAGACCAGAGATTAAATATGTGTATTTTTTATCTAAAACTTTAAATTTCCCCCCAAAAAATGAAACAAATATTGGACCCTCTCTCTTTCACATAGTTTGGACTTACTAAGGAAGAATTTCTCCATGTCACATCTTCACCATTTCAAGAGACCTAAATTCTCAGAAATTAACTTTGAAAATAGAGAATTGCCATTCTGTGTCCAGCCCCCATCCGTCCACCCCCCACCCCCCAGAGAGGCATGTGTCCTGGAATCAAAGAAATAATGACAAGGCATTTCAGTTCCCTGAAGATTGGTAATCACCAGCATCTGGCCCTGAGAGGAAGTGAACAAGCAGGGGAAGTAAGGCTATCGGTGACAGACTGTGACACGGGATAACCGAAGGATAATGTTAATCGCATAATTTATCCTGTTGGACTCATGGTCAGCTCCCTCATATTAGCTCTGACCGTAAGCAAGCAACTGCAGCTTTGATGAAATCCTTCTGTTTCACTTCCAGTTTCTGGCGATGTTGAAAAGAATCTGGTAACCCACCTCTGGTCAGGTCAAGAGAGAAATCAAGAGATCACCCTAAACAGCTTTGGAGTGATTGGGTCATGGGCAGGTTGGATGAAATGTTGCACAAAGTCTGGGAGCCTGTCACCCTGAGTTTTACTGATAACCAGAGAGAGGTGCGCTTTAATGCTGTCACGGTTTTTGGCAACTTTTGCCCTCTTTTTTCTCCCTAAAAATTAAGGGAAAAGCTGACTGGCCCAAAGTTTTATCATTAGGAGGATATGATGAGCTCTCTCTGGGAGAAAAAGCTGCATTATATTTTCTGGCTCTGTGTCCAGGCAGAATCTCTGCACTGTTGACTCCAGTGCAGACACAATCCCAACCAGTAGAGATGTTCGCTAGAGCCCTTCTGGATATTCACTGACCTTCTTCTTTATTTCCATAGTGAAAAACATACCCCCATACCTGTCCTCACTGTTATCTACCCACACGAGGGTTGTACATTGTATGTTCCTCGATTGCACTTGCTTCGTCATGAATATGTATGAGTTTCCCAAGAAACTGCTAGAGTGTGCATAAGCTGTTACGTCATTCTGTCTCTGCTGGGCATAAAATCAGACATCCTCCTCCCTCCCTTTGAAACTGCACTCCAGCTTTTACTGGCGGACATCCTTCCCAACTGAGGTTGTTTCACTGCCAACAAAGCTCTCTGTTCAATCCGTTGTTCTTGAGCTTTTTTGAACAATGGTGCTAACCTCAGATGACCAGAACAAGCAAAGGAAAAGAAAGCATGCAGGGGACAAAACTCCTTCTCATGGGATTGCAAAGTTTGCCAGCTAGTGAATTCATTGGAGCCACATAAAGCAAAGATGGAAGACTGGGGCTTTATCCAGCAGAAATAAAAATAGATATATTCTAGAAGCTGGGCATATGGTTCAGCTGTTAATCACTAGCCTTATATGCATGCAACTGGAGTTCAATCTCTGTCAGCACAAAAACAAATAAAGAAAAGAAAAGAAAAATAGATGTGTCATTCATTTTTGCTGTTACTAGAAGGGCCATTACCATGCCAGGATTTCACATATATCATCTCCTTATTTCTCAGAGTTGGCCATTGAGGCTGTTGAAGTTATCATGTACCTTCCTTCTTGGTACCAAGAAGCTTCCTTGGTCACAAGTGGCAGAAACTAACTCTGGATGATTTCAGGAGAAGCAGATTTGACTCATGGATAAGTCCACATCTTAGAGCTCACATAGCGATGTGAGTTCTTGTAGGGTCCCCTTGATCTTTATCCAGAAATCCTTTCAGCCACTCTAAAAGGTTGCAAAGGCAAACTACAACACCCAAAAGGAAAGAGAGAATAAAATGGAATGCCCTGCCACAGTGTCGGGGTAGGGAGGGGGCTGGAGGGGGGGTGGGAGTGCTGGGAGGGATACTGGGATCATTGGTGGTGGTAAAATGGGCACTGGTGGAGAGATGGGTACTCGAACGTTGTATGACTGAAACACAAGGACGAAAGTTTGTAAGTATATAACTGTACCTCACGGTGATTCAATAATAAATAATATAAATAAATAAATAAAATGTGCAACGGGTGAGGTTCTCGTCATCTGCTACCAAAATCAAGGCTACCTGGACAGTACAGCCTGTCTCTCAGTGGAGGCTGAGAGTCAGGATTTTGATCACAGTCAGTACCACATCGTGGCTTGTGATGAGAGCTGGTTGGTTCAACGCACCGTGTATAATTTTGAAGTGTTCTTAAGGCAGCTCTTCTTAAATGTGCATCTAAACAGAAATGATGTATGGATCTTTCATGGAGTTAGTTCAATGACAGAAGCTCTCCACATTTCTAACCAGCAGGCAGCCACTGCTGGGGCACACATTTTGAATAGCAATGACAGTAATAAGGCTTAGAAGCAATAAAAGCTCCTAATCTGCCTCACATCACTACAGTATGGTAATGAGTTAGTGCAATATCATTGGTGATGTTTTGTGTTAGTTATTATTATTGTTTGTAAACAATAACAACTAGCGCTTCACTGCTGAATCGTATTTGTTGTTTGGGGGCCACATTCAGCAGTACCTGTGGGTTATTACTCCTAGCTCTACAAAAGAGGAAAGAATGGGAGAAGATATTTTTTATTATTAAGGTTTTGGGAGGTGGGGTCACGCTGAGTGATGCTAGGGGTCTACTTCTGGCACTGTGCTGGACTGGAGGGGACTATGCAATGTGGAACCAAACCTGGGTCCCCAAATATAAAGCATGCTCTCTGGACCTTTGAGCCATCTTCCCAGCTCTGCGACACTTTTCAATGAAGTTGAAAAAGAAGGGGGTCTGAGAGAGAAAGGTATCATATGGAGGAAGTAGGTCTGGTTTCATTCTTTTGTTGTTGGTTTAGTTTGAGGATTTGGGAGTGGGAAACTCCCCCTCAGTGCTGGGGCTACCTTGATGAGACCCTGCAGTGCTCAGTAAAGCAGGCAGTCTTGGGGATCGAACCACACACATGCCAAGCGCGTACTCCCTACCCAGGCTTTCAGTAGGTTTTGAGATCCCTCCCGCCTTCTTGGTTGTTTTTGTTTGTTTGTTTGTTGCTTTTTGGGTCACACCCGGCGATGCACAGGAGTTACTCCTGGTTCATGCACTCAGGAATTACTCCTGGCGGTGCTCAGAGGATGATATGGGATGCTGGGAATCGAACCTAGGTCGGCTGCATGCAAGGCAAACACCCTACCCGCTGTGCTGTTGCTCCAGCCCTGCCGCCTTCTTGTTTCATTCTTGTTCTGCTCTAGGAAGACCCCCTGGACAAAAGATGACGTGCCTGAGTCTAGGGACAGCCAAGCAAGTTTGTAAAGGCAACATCAGCGCTCCAAAAGCTGCCCGTCACTAATTAGAACAGGTAGTTCACAGATAGTTCACACTTGTCTGCCACACAGTCCAAGGAACTCAGAAGCAATTCTCTGATTTCAGCAAGAAGTTCTCCTGGAACGTTTATTCACACCTAGCATCCCCGCATGGAGAGAACGCAAACGGAAGAGAGGCAAAACAAAAGAATACAGGCAAAAATGCTTCGCGGTGCAAAACAGCAATCGTGCAGAGCAGAGGGTCTCAGTGAAGCTGGAGGCAGCCGCAGCCGCTAAGCCGAAGAAGAAGCCCCGCGGCCTTATTGGAGCCAGGTCCGGATCACCCGGTGGGATAAAGGGAGCCAACGAACTAGGTCAGGCGGGCCGGAAGATGAAAACAACTGCAAATCCTAAAGGAAACCAAGGGAGGCTGATAACAACTGTCTCCTTGTGAAAGTAAACAAAGACCAAAGGGGAAAGAAGCAAAGAGAAACCAGATGCAAGGTTTGCCTTCAACCCCAGCAGTCGTGGCTGAGCCTGGGAGGGTGGGACCCAGCTGCAGAGGAAACCTGGATTCAGGAGACGAGTGGGAAGTCTGAGGAGGAGCAGAGTCCCCACGGCAGTCATGTCCGTGGGGTGCAGGGGGCATCGAGGTGATGATTAGTGAAGAGGAATAGGCACCAAGCCTCCCAAGGCTTGTCCAGGAACAATAAGTAGGAAGCTCTTCATTTGGTTTATTTGAGGTTGAGAGGCACAACTATTGGTGCTCAAGGGTTGCTCACGGGTTTAGTGCTCAGGGGTGCTCCTGCAGTGCTTGTGGGTTCCTGTAGGGACAGGGATGAGTCCCCAGCCTGCCATGTGCGATGCATATGCTCCAGCTCTTTGAGCTGTCTCTTTAGCCACTGCGAGGCTAGTTTCTGTGGTTTTCTTTTTTATCTGTTTTATTTTTGTTTGGGGACTCACATCCAGCAGTGCTCAGGGCTTTCATCTGGCTCTGTCTCATGGATCACTTGTGGCAGGGTGTGGGAAGCTGGCCCTTTAACTGACCAAGGGCCTACGTGCCTGTGCTAGGTATGGCTATCCTGACCTACGTGACCCTCAGCAGGTAAAGCCTGTGCTATGTATGGTTAACCTGGGAAAACATCTGTCATGGCTGTAACTGACAATGATTAACTTGGTATAAACTTTATAATGCATGGTATGTCAAACTTATAGACTCTGTAACTTTCCTAACCACATATGGGCACGACCCTTTTTGTGTAACTGCATTGTGCTTTTCCTGTACTGATAGGTATTTAAGCCCCTGCTGCCCTGAATAAAGTTCTAATCTGTCCTATCCTATCCTGTCTGCTGCCCTGTCTGCTCCGTCCTGTCTTCTCTGCATTATGTCTCTTGTGTCTTGTGTTCATTTGGTCAGTCCTTCCCTGCACCTATGGATCCTAGGGCCATCTCCGCGGGCCGGAGAGTGGTCTGGCGGCACCCCCCGCAGCAGGGCTCAAAGGATCCTATGTGGTTTGTACCCGGATCGGCTACATGCATGCAAGACAAGTGCCCTACTCACTGTACTAGCTCTCTGGCCCCTTTTGATGTGGTTTTGTCATGATGGGCCCTTACTAGAAATCAAGCAGACATTCCTGTTGGAAGGTCCACAAAGCAACACTGATTTCTCCTCCACGTCTTGAGTTTTTTTTTAATTAAACAAAGTGGGACCCTGGGATGTGTCTCAGTGGTAGAATTTGTGCCTTGCATGTGTGAAACCACCCCATGTCCTGATCCTGGACACTACAACCAGTATGGGAACCCTATCCCTGCTACAACAAAAATAAATCAAGTAATGGGGACCAGAGCAATAGTACAGCAGGTAGACAGCTGCCTTGCATGCAGCTGACCTAGGTTCAATCCCCAGCATCCCTATGGTTGCCCAAGCACCACCAAGAGTAATTCCTAAGTGCAGAGCCAGGAGTAATCCTTGAGCATCGCTGGGTGTAGCCCAAAACCAAAGAAAAAAAGATTTTGGAATTTTTTTTTTTAAATCAAGTAAGGATAAAGAAAAAACCCCTTCAAATGCACCACAAGTTGATTCAGTCCTATTTGAAAAACGCATCTTCCTTTTCCAAAGGATTTTACAGAACAGTTGGGTTTTATTTTTCTCCTTGTTCCAACTAGACTGTCTCTTGTTTACACATGGAAGTCAGAAAACTCCGTGGAATATTTTTAAGCCCCTAAATTGCAGGCTTTGAGGGCGGGGAACAGGCTGGGTCTCATCACGCCAGAGGATGCTGCCCATTTCTGAAAGGTTTTCTCCCTCCCTTGCCAACCCCGCCTCTTCAAGGTGTCCCTCCCCTCCCCGTCCCCCAAGCCTAAGCCCCCATGTCTAGGTGGCCTGACATCCTAAAGACCCAGCACTCTCTGTTTCTTACCCCACCCCCAACTCTCCAGCCCTTTTGTGCTTAATGCTCACCAGGGTTCTCACACTTTCTGTTCCATAATTAGAAGAGGGAGGTTTTTCTCCCACCAATCCATCCACCGGCCTGTAAACCCCATAGACATCTTCTCTTTTATTTAATGACTCCCAGACTCTTCCTGGACGCCAAAACAATCAGATGTTATTGCCCTAGCCTAGAAACTTCTCAAATTTGGTTTCAGGTTCTGGTCTCAAAGTGTCCAGAGGAACTGGCCTGGGAAGAGACAGTGTGGGAGTGTCATCCAAGAGCTTCTCCCCAGACATTGGAATGGTCCTAAGACTCCACTCATACATTATTAATGCACCAGCCCCTGCTTATCTGACCCCTGGTCAAATCCTTGGACTCCTAAAGGTGAGCTTGAGGAGGAAACTCTAAGAAGATGACAAGTTTCGGCAAACCATGACAGGTGAGTCCGTCCCAAGAGCCCCTGGCTTTTGGAGGGTTCGATGCTCACCGCATAGAATCCCTATGGTTATCCCTGGACACTGAACTCAGCACTGCTGTGCTCCTGGCACTGCCTCTTGTGCCTTAGACATACTCCCAGGGAGAGCCAGTAGTGTGTGTGTGTGTGTGTGTGTGTGTGTGTGTGTGTGTGTGTGTGTGTGTGTTTCCCTGCAAGGCCAGCTTTTCTTTTCTGACCACTGGAGAGCAGGAGAAGATAGATTTCCAGATTCTGCTTGACCTTCAAGGAGGTAGTCTGTAAGAGGCACTTCTTGTGTACTCTGGTGTTTTCTGTTCTGCAATCTGCAGTGTGTAGAATGGTCTAGACCTTGAAGGCAGATGCACAGAAATGAGGCTCACCCACTCTGGCTGGCACCCACATGCTCCCTGAATCATTCCATGACCCCAGGCCTACAGATGTCTCCTTTCTATAGATGTTGGCCAACTAGAGTCCACAGTTAAACCTGACCCAAATCATTTTTAAAAATAAAGTTCTGTTGAAATCCTTGTTCACCCAGCTCCATGTTCTCTGTATTAACTGCCTTTGTGCTACAATGTGAAGAACTGAGTAATCACAGCAGAGACCCCATGGTCACGGTGATCAGAAAGCTTGCTACCTTTATAAGAAGATGGACTGATGAACTGATGAACTGGAGAGATAGTACATTGGTAAAGTGTTCGCTCTGCATGCAGCTGACCTGGGTTCAACCCCCAGCAGCACCTATAGTCCCCCCAGGTGCCATTCAGAGTGATCACTAAGCACAGAGCCAGAAGTAATTGCTGAGCACTGCTAGGTGTGACCGAAACTCTGTGTGTGTGTCTGTCTCTGTCTGTCTGTCTGTCTGTCTGTCTGTCTCTCTCTCTCTCTCTCTCTCTCTCTCTCTCTCTCTCTCACACACACACACACCAAAAAATGAGTTGTCCAACCACTGCCTTTGAGTATCTTCCATCACAATTTAATGCATCCCTTGGTGCTTTTCTATACAATTCTCTCGCCTCTCCAATAGTCATCTGAAAACTCCTGAAACACAGGGAATGCCTCCATGTGCTCTGTCATTTATCTGCCCCAAGAGCTGTAAGCAACAAATCAATGATTATATACCTGTGGCAAAACATTTTCATCAATGATTATATACCTGTGGCAAAACATTTTCTTCTTTCAGTCACAGAAAATCTCTCGGACCCATTTAAACAACCACAGCATTTACTGTTTCATAGAACGGGGAATCCAGAGGTAGGACCCAAATCAGCATTGGCACCTTCAGCTGCCCAGTTCGGGCTCTTCTCCTTTCTCCATCCTGCCGGCCATACTGCTGCCTTCATCCAAGTACTGTTTGTAACTCACGGTCACAAAGTGGCTGCAGACGGCACATGGAGCCACATGCTGGTTCTGTTTCCTCAGTTGAGGGGAGAGAAGTGCAGTGCTCTTTCTCAGAAGCCCCAGGGAAGCCTCCTCTCAAATCTCAGCGATCCAAATTGGTTCCTGACAGCCTGACACTAAACTAATCCCAAGCAAGCAAAGTAGAATCAGCCTGATGTAGGCCTATTGAGCACCTGGGGGCAGAGGGATTAGGGAGTCAACCTCAGTGTTCTTACAAACAAAACGCACCCGTGGTCCCAGCTTCTCCTCGCAGGATGCTGTTTTGAAATACTTTCAAACAAGAGCAAAGTTGGAATATCATCCCTATGAAACATGCCAGCCCATGAACATGCCGTGTTTCATGTCAGATTTATAAATCCCTTATAGAATGCCCTGCCACAGAGGCAGGGTGAGATGGGGGGAATGGGGGGTGGGAGGCATGCTGGGACCCGTGGTGGTGGAGGATGGGCGCTGGTGGAGGGATAGGTACTTGATCATTGTATAACTGAAACCCAAGCACAAAAATTTTTAAGTCTATAACTGTACCTCATGGTGTTTCACTAATAAAAAAATAATTAATAAATAAGGCCCTCCCGTTGTTCGTCGATTTGCTCGAATGGGCCCAGTAACGTCTCCATTGGAGACTTCGTTGTTACTGTGTTTGGCATATCGAATACGTCACGGGGAGCTTGCCAGGCTCTGCTGTGCGGGTGAGATACTCTCGGTAGCATGCCGGGCTCTCCGAGAGGGGCGGAGGAATCGAACTCGGGTCAGCCATGTTGGCTGCGTGCAAGGCAAACGCCCTACCGCTGTGCTATCACTCCAGCCCTTAATAAATAAATAAATAAATAAATAAATCCCTTATAGCATTATTGAATCCGTGGTGCAGACTTGCTTACAACTGCAGTTCCAAGCATCATAGGTTCTGTCCTCTGGGATGATGCCTGCAATACCTCCCAAACGTACGCTCTCTAGTTCTCACACAGTTCTATTCCAAACCAAAAGTGATCTGATGCCAATGGATCCTAGAACTTTTTATTTGCTAAACTTCAGCACTTTCACATAAGATTTTTATTTTCTAGGACTCAGGAAAAGATATAGTAGTTAGGACTCGTGTCTAGCATGCCCCCAACCCAGGTTCAGTACTGGGTACCACATGGTCCCTCCCAAACATACCTGAGGGCAGCCCTGGAAGCCTCCAGCACCACTGAGGCAATCCAGATTTCCCAAGCACTACAGGGCCTCACAGCACCAGATCCTCAGGCTCTTGCACCAAATTGACAACCCAGTTGGCTGAGAACTGTTAATGGGGTCCCAGTCAGCCTGAGCACCACTTGGGAGGCCAAAATCCAAACAAACAAAAGAAAAATGCTTTCATTTCCAGAACTTTGAATCAGAGACTCCTCCCTCCCCAGCTAATTAAACTTCCAAGGAGCAGCTGACAGTCATGTAAAGTCATAGGAAATTACACTACCTCGGGGAATGGAATGTCAACCTATTTTAACACTCTGCTAACTAGCTTGGATTTTTTTTCCCCCTTGTAGTGGTTACTATGATGTTTTGTAATCCCTAGAGAATAAAAAAAAAATACCTAAAACCCCCAGTAAATTTAAAGTGGCTTCTTTCACAAAAGAATTAAAAAGGGTGCCAGGGAGATGGTTCAGGGTGAAAGACCTTGCCTTGCATGCAATGAACCCCAGTTTGATCCCAGACACCATAAATGGTCCCCTGAGCACCAAACCACGAGTAAGTCCTGACAGAAAAGAGAGAGAAAGGAAGGATGGAAGAAAGAAAGAAAAAAAGAAAGAAAGGAAGGGAGGGAGGGAGGAAGGAAGGAAGGAAGGAAGGAAGGAAGGAAGGAAGGAAGGAAGGAAGGAAGGAAGGAAGGAGAGCACAGAGAACTCAGGGAGATGAATTCCTGCCTATAGACAGAGATGAACACTCCATCCCCACGAAGGTTGGTTAGAGTTTGGCCCAGGTGTCCCAGCACAGATGAACCAGGACCCATACAGCCAGCCTGGAGGAAGGAAATGGCAGAGGGCAGTACGTGCCAGAGCGTGGCACACAGTCTGCCTGGAGATGCCACCCTGACACAGGCCCGGGCCTTGGGCTGGCCAACATGCGCGGGAAGAGGGCGCTGAGCCGCACTGCGGGCCCAGGCACTAAGACGACGCTGGGCCTGGCGAGTGAGAGGCTGGACCCCAGGGTGGTCTCCTCAGACCGGGAGAGCGCTTTCCCACCCTCCCGGAGGAGCCCTGTGTCACCACCCGCGGAGAGTCCGCGCAGGGTGCTATTACATTGGAGGTTGAATCCCAGCGTGCTGGGATTGAACAGTGGGGAGGTGGGTGGGTCAGTCGGGCCTGGACTCCTGCGCAAGAATGACGTCAGCATCGCTGCTGACTTGAGTAACAAGGCTGATTTATTGGTTCCAGCTCCCTGTTCCACACAGGAGTGGTTTGTGGGGCTGATGAGCTGCGAATTGCCAAGTGGGAGGTTTATGGGCCTGATTTATGGAGAGAGTGAAGGGCGCCTAGAACGCCAAGAGAAGAGAATGCCTGCGGGAGTCGGACTCCAGGAACCCAACAGGAAGGAGGCAGGAGGGGCCAGAGCCGCAGCACAGCGAGCAGGGCGCTTGCCTTGCATGCAGCCAACTGAGGTCCAATCCCTGGCACTCGATATGGTACCCTGAGCACCACCACGAGTGATCCTGGAGTGTAGGGCCAAGGAATAAGTCCTAAGCACTGCCAGGTGTGACCCCAAAAAGAAAAAACCAAAGAGGAAGTGAGAGGCCCCCAAGTCAGTTTATTGCCCTGTGTCCTTTGAGACAGCTAGACCCCCCCACCCCCAGCATTGTGGCCTGTATTCTACCCTATAGGCCTCTATCACTGACCCTCACTGCCATCTCCACTGTCAGCCCACCACAGCTGCCCTTAAACCTGCCATCAGCAGCTCCAGCGTCCATGCCTCATGGTCTGTCCCATTAGGAGCTCATAAATCCTCTGACCCTTTTCAGTTCTTGCCTTATGGGCTGAGCATGAATCTGGGCCTCATTTTGTAGCAAATCTCGAGCCTCCGAGCATCCTCCACTCACTTGTCCTTCCAGGTGATGTCGGTGGGCCCCACGGGTGACTTATGTGAAGCGGGGAGGAGAAAGACAGTCACTTTCTCTCCACCCGCCTCTGCCACTCGGGACCCAGTGTTGCTGGGTTCTTGTCTCGCCTCGCAGAAAGGAATTTCAGGAGTAGACAAGCAGTGAAGTAAATAGATTTTATTTGGAGGATTTTTAGGTATGGAGGGAGGGAGAGAGAGTGAGAGAGTAAAGTTAGACATGAAAGCATGAAAGTACACATCTCAAGAGGGGAGATGCGGGCGACACACGTGCTCGGGAACCACATGTGCTCGGCCACATGGGCACAAGCAGCAGATGGGCTCGGGCAGCAAATGCGCGCGCTTCCTTTGTTCAAGGTGGCCTTTATAGGCTTCCTCCAACCTGCCCCCACGTGGGGCTTCTTCCCAGGTAAATGTCCCGTTGCTAAGGAGGTTGCCAGGGAGGATGGGAGTGGTGATGGTCTTCTTTGAAATTCCTTTCCTGGCCTTTTGTTCCTAGAGGAGCTTCTTTGGGTCTGTTGCTGGAGCCAGGTGAGGGTCTTATCAAGCCTTAGTTCCTGTTTTCCTATTTTCTGCAGGGCTGGCTTTTGTCCTTGCCTCGGGAGGGGGCCCTCCCTGTCTACCTGCCTACATCACAGGGACCCCATAGTTGTAGAGACCTGTTCCTTTTGTTTTGTTTTTATGGGGGTGGGGAGCCTTCTGGGGCACACCCAGAAGTTCCCAGGGCTTAGTTCTGACTCTGTGCTCAGGGATCACTCTTGGCGAGGTTTGGAGAACCATGTGGGATACCAATCCAGGGTCTGCTGCATGCAAGACAAGCACCTTAATTCCCGTGCTGTCTCTCTGGCCCCCAAACATGTTCTTCTCATGACATCTGTGTCTCTGGCAGGTCCAGGCAGCATATGAGACTCTGTGCCATCTGAGGACTTTGTGGATGCAACATTACCCAGACTCTCCACGAGACGCCCACTGTCCCCTTCCAGACTGGGGGAAGCCCACAGTGCTGGACACACACATTTCACTAAGAAACACTGGAACCCCTACTCAGGTATCCTCACCTGTGGCTCCTCAAGTAACAGGGGCAGAGGAGTCTGAGGCCCAAGGGCACAAAGGCCCACAGAGGTGGGAGGGACTCAGAATAGTACAGGGCTCTGATTGCCTGCCTTGCAAGCATATGGTCACAAGCTCGAATCCCCAGGATCCCACATGCGCCCAGCACAATAGCTGGGTTGTTTTGGGTTTGACTTGGTTTTGGTTTGGAGGCACATCCAGTCTATGTTTAGGTTCTGTGCTCAGGGATCACTGGTTCTTACTCCTGTTTCTGTGCTCAGGGATCACTCCTGGCCATTCTGGAGGTCAGAACCGGGCTAAATGCCAGGGAAGCACCCTCCGCCTTCTATAATCTCTCCAACCTAGTGGTTTGTTTTGAACTCCCACCTGGCTCGTGATGGACTCCCGGCTTTGTGCACAGGGTTCATTAGGGGACCATATGCGGTGCTGGAGATCGAACGGGGTTCAGCCATGTGCAAGGCAAGTGCTGTAAGTCCTATGCAATCTCCCCAGCCTGCCGTCCCTCGGTTCCGCTGTCTTCTCTCATCCCTGGAGCTATATAAGGTTTCTAGCTGCAGAGGTGCCAGCTGTGTGAGCCCACACTAAGGAATGTGACATCTACAAGCATCTCAACAAGAAAGATTTGTGAGTACTGCAACCAGGAAGTGCTCCCTCCTAGTTGCAGGCACCATGGCAATCCCTGGGAGAGCACAGTCCCCTCGAGAGGGTCCCTCAGCAAAGACTAAAAGCTCCACAAGACCGTGGCAAGCCCCAATACCAAAGAAGCGCAAACTTCAAGGAGCCCCATGGTTGAGCATGTGAGTTCTGCAACCCGATGGTTGACTCTGGTGAGCACCACAGCAAAGAAAAGATGGTCAAACTGCACAGTCAGAGGGATGCATAGATTTGGGTCACTGCAACATCAATAATGATGGAGGAGGCGGCCACAGAAATAGTCCAGTGGGTAGGGTACTGGCCTTACACATGGCCAACCGGGGTTCAACTCCTGGCACCACATATGGCCCCCCAAATCCTGACAGAAGTGATCCTTTAGCACGGGTTCAAGAGTAAGACCTAAGTACTGCTGGCTGTAGCCCCCAAACCAGAAAAAAATGTGGAAGGAAAAGAGGGGATGGTAATAAAATAAATAAATAGGAGGCTGGAGAGAGAGTTCAATTTCACATGCAGAGTCCTGGATCCCATCCCTTGCACCACATAACCCCTAAAGCCCTCCCCACTCTCAGCAGTGAGTGAGGAGTACCCTTGAGCACTGCCCTAAATTATTTTTTTAATGGCATAAATTTTGTGGTTTGCTTTTTTTGCTCGAGGTTGCTACACTCAGCTGTACTCAGGGATCACTCCTGGCAGGGCTTAAGGAATGAACTCAGGTCAGCTGTGTGCAAGACAAGTGCCTTTCCCACAGTACTACCTTTCCAGCCCCAAATAAACATTTTTACTTTACTTAACAAATGCTTTCAATAAAGTATGTAGCATATGTATACATCAGCAAATCATGCACTATCTGAAATTTTTTAATCCTTTAGTTACGGTAACACATAGATTTGATCACTAGGAAGAGCAGTAGAATCTGATCATCATCCACTGGACATTATCATGTTTTATTTTCATGGGCTGAATTCTTCTGAGAGGTCTAATTCCGTTGTAACAAACTAACTGTAACGTCTGTGATAATCATTTACTTCACCAAAGAAATGCTTTTTAAAAACAAAGCAGGTGTCAAGACCCGCCCAAAGCCATAATGACTTACCAGGTTCCCTCAAAGCCCTTCCTCCTTCACAGCTCCCCCTCCCACACCAGGGTGAGGGGAGAGAAGACCCCAGGTGAGACATCACCCAACTAAGTGCTCTCTGGGTGGGAATGCTGGGACAGTGCCCTGTGCTGGGGGCAGCCGTGTCTCTCGGTATGAGGCAGGTTAGAGCTCAGCTTCTTGGGTGGCCAGACAAAGTATCACAGCCAGAATCTGTTGTCCCACAGTTCTGAAGGTGCTTCCCCCAGGAGTCAAAGGACTCCCCTACCAACTCCTGGTGATAGATGCTCCTTGGCATCCATCGGCATATAGCTGCCCCAGGGCACGCTCTGCCTCTGTCCTCACATACCTCCTCCCCCCAGAGTCCACAGCATCACAGCATCTTTCCTCTGTGTGCAAAATATGCCGTATTGCTTCTATGTGCAGGGACCTCCCTAAGGGAGCTTAGGGGCCAAGTGCCACTCCCAACACGGAAACAATGTCGCACACCTGATGGTGTCTGTGTCCGTGCCCATTACTGCAATGCTTCCTGAGGTGCCAGAGAGTAAACTCGGGGTCTTGGCTTGCTGGGTAAGCACCCACCGCTTTGAGCTATCTCTCTAGCCCGCGAATCTCCTCTTTTCGTGAAGGCCCACTGTTTTGAATCAGGGACCCATCCAACTCCACATGGCTTCTATTTCTGTGACTGCCACATGTTGGCCTGTTCCTGATTTAAGATCCCATTTACGACCGTACAGGGGCTAAGACTACATCATATTTGGGGGGGGGTTACACCCGGCAATGCACAGGGGTTATTCCTGGCTCTGCACTCAGGAATTACTCCTGGCGGTGCTCAGGGGACCATATAGGATGCTGGGAATCGAACTCAGATCGGCCGCATGCAAGGCAAACGCCCTATCTGCTGTGCTATCACTCCAGTCCCTACGTCATATTTTTCTTAAGGCGACACAGTTCAATCTATAAAAAAGGGGAATTTGTGTTCTTAATATCCTTACAAGGCAAAAGCAAATGCTGGCAGCCTGTAAGACTGAGTCAGACATTGATTGACTTTTTGTTCATTTCCAACGTTGTTCAGCAAGTAAGGGAAATCCCCAACCCGCCTACCAAAGCCATAAGAGGGGTCTTTCCTGCAGCTCCTCTCCCTGACCTCCTCACACTGCCTTGGTGCACTCCATGCCCCATCACAGGGCTCCTCAAAGGAGAGCGGCCCGGTTCCACCCCCAGTGTTTCGTCCCCTAGAATCTATTGAGCACTACAGATCAAGTGTGGAAGAATCTTTTTCTGCATCCCACCAGGGTTCCGTGAAAGAAAAAGGGCACTACTCTGCCTGCTGAACTCCAGGAGCAGGGCTGAATTGCTACACATGACCCCTCCAGCCAGGAACAGGGTCCACCACTAACATTGGCCTTCTGCCCCCAGAGGCCAAGAAGAGAGGACAGATGGAGGCTTGGAGCCTTCTTAGCAGGTACAGGAAATCGCCCTCATTGTCCACTCTGGCCTGTTTGGACTGAGTATCCCCTGGCACCTAGTAGGACCTCAAGACAATGGAAGTGAATAGGATGTGACTGAATTTCATAGGCTCAATTTCCCCATTTCAGGTTCACTTCTTTGATTCTCTCTGCCTCCTACTTTCTTCCTTCCTCCTAGCCTCACACTGAGGAATAGATGGAAGGTTGTGGTGTGTGTGTATGTGTGTGTGTGTTTGTGTGTTTGTGCATGTGTGTGTGTTTGGGGCGGGGGGGCTGCAGGGGGGGTTGCAATTTGAGTTGAATCTGCAGTAGGATCGGGAGCTTCTAGGATGTCCCATACCCGTTTCAGGGGGGCGGGGGTGGGCGCAATCAGGAGGTGCCTAAAGACACACACAGGTTGGGGCTGGAGCGATAGCACAGTGGGTAGGGCATTTGCCTTGCACGCAGCCAACATGACTGACACAGGTTCGATTCCCAGCACCCCATATGGTCCCCTGAGCACCGCCAGGAGCAATTCCTGAGTGCATGAGCCAGGAGTAACCCCTGAGCATCGCCGGGTGTGACCCAAAAAGAAAAAAAAAAAGACACACACAGGTCCTGTGATGAAAGCAACAGAAGTGGATTCAGATGGCGGGGAAATATCAGACCTCAGCCCCACGAGTAGGAGCAGGGATGAGTGGAACTCTCGAAACAGAGTTAATGCAGTACTATGGAAGAGAGAAAAGGGGGAAGCAGATTGTGGGACTGACCTCAGTTACCTGGTGACTGGCTCACCTTGACCTAAGCCCCAAGAACACTGTGTTGCCAGAGCGCTCACTGTTGACTTTCAGGACCAAATATATTCCCCAAAGTAGCCTGACCTGGGTCCCCTGGGTGGAGAACAGAGAGCTGGGAAGGGGACTCGGCCTCACTTCTCAATCACCCTGAACAAAGCACCTTTGCATGCTGCACACTTCCTGGCAAAATGAAACACAGCCAACCCAGATTTAATCCCCAGCATCCCCATACGGTCTCCTGAGTGCAGAGCCAGGGGTAACCCCTGAGCATCACTGGTGTTATTCCCCCCCACCCCACAAGAAAAACACACCTCTGGGGCTGGAGCAATAGCACAGTGGATAGGGCGTTTGCCTTGCATGCAGCCAACCTGGGTTCGATTCCCAGCATCCCATATGGTCCTCTGAGCACCGCCAGGAGTAATTCCTGAGTGCAGAGCCAGGAGTAACCCCTGTGCAATGCTGGGTGTGTCCCAAAAAAGGCAAAGAAAAAAAAAAAAGAAAAAGAAAAACACACCTCTGAGTAAGCCTCCAGGCAGTACCAAAAACCCAGTTGCATGATCCTAAGCCACTCCAGATCAACCCCCCACCACCACCAATCCAGAAGTGCTCCCTAGAATCCAAAGAAGCAGAGAAAGGAAAACAACTCTGGAACGTTATTTGGAGGCTAAATCAAAGCAGGCAAAAACTGAGTGTCCTGGGGGCTGGGTGAGAGACCAGGTGGGCTCTGGGCAGGACTTCAGACAAGGACGGGGCTAATGGGGATGATGATAGCTTAGGGCCATCCCAGGGCTGCCGGCAGGTGCCCTAAGCTCGCTCTGTATTCCCTGAAGAAACCCACCTCAGCGTGCCGTCATTCTCTGCCCTATACTGGCTGGTAGATGCAGGAACCCTACCCATCTCGGTACTTTAATCCAATCTTGTAGGTAAGTATTCATGCTGCTGGAGGTGTTGGGACCTTTCCATAGGACAATCCCCATGGATACTGTCCTGGGTCATCCTCCCGGAAGGCCATTCCAGCCTCAGGAAGTGGTGGCAGCAAGTTAAACCTTTTCCCAGGCAGCCCACAAGGAGGAGGCCAGAGCCAGAAATTATCACTAGTTTCTCACTTAACATACGCAATCCAGCTGGTCAGTTCCCACAAACCCTCATTTACATAGGACATCATAATCAATCAGATAACAAGGGAGCAGGGCATGTGGACCCTACGTAAGCTCAGATCACTGTATGCTTGGGTGGTGGTTGGAGTTTGCTGCTGGGACCGTGGAGGTTGCTCTTGGTGCTGCTCCATTGACTGAAAATAAAAGGCTGTGACCCTAATAACTTCTGGAGCCTGGTAAGATGTGTCCACTTTACCTGCTAATCACAAGAAGTTAAAGGAAGCCAAATTCTTCTAATTCTGCAACCATTTTTTTTAATTGATTGTTCTACTCTGACAGATTTATTTTATTTTTAATTCAGTCACTGTCAGATACACAGTTATAAAGCTGTTTATGGTCGGGTTTCAGTCATACAGTGTTCCAACATCCATCTCTTCATCAGTGTACATTTCCTATCACCAATATCCCCAGTTTCACTCCTGCCTGACCTCCTGCTGTCATCTTTTCTCCTCTTCTTCTTCCTTTTCTTCTTTCTTCCTCTTTTTCTTCTTCTTCTCCTCCTCCTCCCCCACCCCCTCCTCCTCCTCTTCCTCTTCTTCTTCTTCTTCTTCTTCTTCTTCTTCTTCTTCTTCTCTTCTTCTTCTTCTTCTTCCTCTTCTTCTTTTTCTCCTTCTTCTCCTCCTTCTCCTCCCCCTCCTCCCTCTCCCCTTCCCCTCTTCCTCCTCCTCCTTCTTCCTCCTCCTCCTCCTCCTCCTCCTCTTCTTCTTCTTCTTCTTCTTCTTCTTCTTCTTCTTCTTCTTCTTCCTCTTCTTCCTCTTCTTCCTCTTCTTTCTCTCTCTCTCTCCTTTTGAGCATTATGGCGCAACCATTCTTAAGCATATAGCTCTCTCTTGACTCTGGGCTGCACTAGCTACAGATCCCTTATAATCCCTTCCAACAACTAACTCCTCCCCCCTGCAATGCATGGGTACCAGGCACACAGAATCCACTCCACAGCTCCCTGTGTGAAAGAAGGAGAGAGAGGTCCCTCACCTTCCCAAAATCATTTCTCTAGTATGAGTGGCAAGCACAAAGGGGGCAATCACAGGCCAAGTTTGAGGAGCTTGAGCATTCAGAGGGAGACTCCATGGCAGGGCTTCTGTCCACCCTCACTTTACCCACCCACCTCACATGGGACCCCCTCACATTGAACTCACTGGGCCCCAATGGGTCGCTTATGTGAGGCAAAGAAGAGGGAGACAGTAACTTTCTCCTGATCCATCTCGGTCACCCTGGGACCAGCTGGGAAGCCTGGGACTGATAAAGTCTGTGGATGAGCCCCTGTGAGGATGGACCAGAACCCCACCAGCTCCACCAGGTGACCATCAAGTCACACCTGACGTCCACTAGGTCTTCTTAGCATGGGAATTGAACCCCACCACCCCATCTCTCGGGGACCTGTGGATTCCAGCTGGAGAGAGGAATTTCCCTTTGCAGGAAAGGAAAGCCAGACCTAGGCCTTACCTAGGGTTTCCAGGTTCTTGTCCTATCTTACAGAAAGGAATTTCAGGAGTAGACAAGATTGTATTTGGAGATTTGGAGGAAGGGGAAAGAAGGGGATAAAAGTGGTAGTAACACGCAGAAGAGAAAATTCAGGTTTCTCCAGAGATGAAGAGAGCCCCAATACATAATACATATCTCAAGAGGGGAGATGCTGGAGACACATGTGCTCGGGCCCCACATGTGCTCAACCACATGGGCACAAGCAGCACAAGGGTTCAGGCAGCATATGTGTACACATCCTTTGTTCATGGTGGCTTTTATAGGATTTATCCAATCTGCCCCACGTGGGGCTTTCTAGCTAGGTAAGAGTTCGTTGCTAGGGTGGGTACCAAGGGAGGTAGAGTTGGGAGTGGTTGATGATCCTCTTCGAAATTCCTTGAGCTTCTCTCAGAGCAAGGGATCCAGTCTTCTCTGGGTCTCTTGGTGCCTGATGAAGGTCTTATCAGGCCTTACACCCTGTGCTCACAAGGTGGATCCTGCCAGCCTTGGGGCCAGGTGGTTTTACTATTCCCTGGGAATTCCATTGCCATGGGAACCCTTCCCGGTCTCACTGCAACCTCACCCACAGGGCAGGCGTGCAGGGATCTATGACACACAAGACATGCCCGGGGATAGGTCACAGCCCAGAAAGTGCCTTTCAGGCTGAAGCCAAAGGGTGGCAAGCAAGGAAGAGGTGTGGGCACAGGTATTCAGAGCCAGGGAGAAGGGGATCGGGGTGCGGACAACTCTTCCCAGCCACTGCCAGTCACCATGAGGGCCCAGGAGGCGAAAGAACAGAGAATTCAAGTAAAATGTGAGATTAATAACAATATTCAATCCAACTCTCTCGCAGCTGAGGCCCTCCCCCTCCCCCCTCCCCCCCCCCCCCAGAGGCCGCCAGCCCCAGCCTCTGTGCCTTTTCACTCCAGTTAATTCCCTAACAGCTTCCAGGTCTCCCTGAGGCTTGATGATTTGCACATTTTCCTGTGTCTCCTCTCCCGGACTGCTGCCTCTGCTCCTGCCCTGTTCTGCCCTCTCTCCCCTGGATACCTAGTCTGCTCTTTGTCAGGAGAAAGCTGAGTCACCTTGGGGGGGGAGTGGGGCGGGGCAGTGTTGCCTGGGCTCCCATCTGTTTTGATTGACAAGTGCCCCTGGGAGTACACGAGTAAGGAATCTGTGCCCTGACTCTGCTATTTTCTCACTCATGCAACAGGCAGGGCACAGCAGGAGAATGAGCCTCTAGAACCAATCCAGCTCAGCAGGCCCCATGGGGCGGGGCGGGGGGGGACGGCGGGACGGGGGATCGCCAACTCCCACAGAAGCAGTGCTCTGCTTCCCGGAGAAGACAGTGGGTACGCTGGGCCCCTGGAGGAGAGACTCAGTGGGTAAGTTGCTTGGGAAGATGGAGCACCTGCCGCCAAGAGGCCAGGGAACAGTTTTGCAATGTGAAGTGAGGTGCAAGTGGGAGTCAGTCCTGATGAGCTGGTGGTCAGAGAGGGCGCTAGGGTCAGAAGATTTTTTTTAGCCAGTTTGACCTTCAAAAAGTCAGAAACCGAGCTCCTGGAGAATGTTCCAGGTCCCAAACAGAGCCAAGATCACCGGGAAGTCCCAGATGGGGTAGGAGCCGCATCCCGCCTCCTTCAGATGGAACCCCAGTGACCATGAGCCTCTACAAGCACAGCTCAAGCATGCGGGAACAGGACTTTCACTCCAAACTGCTGGGACTGCCCCGGCTCCCAGGTAACCTCTGATTCCGGAAGTCACGCCCACAACCCGCCCCCCCCCCCCCCCCCCAGTGCCATCTTTACAGCACACAGCCGCAGAGAAGAAAGGTCGCAGGGCGGCTCCACAGCTCCCGGAGAATGCACCAGGTCCCAAAAAGAGCCGAGATTGCCGGGAAGTCCCAGATGGGGTAGGTGCCACATCCCGCCTCTTCCAGATGGAACCCCGGTGACCATGAGCCTCTACAAGCATAGCTCGAGTATGCGGGAACCAGGACTTTTACTCCAAACCGCATAAGCAGCCACGCGACATCTCCCTATATGCAAGGTGATCAATGAAAAGTAAATCATCCAACATTTCTCCCTGAAAATCAGGCTTAACTCTTTTACAAACCACAACACCCAATAGGAAAGAGAGAACAAAAGGGAATGCCCTGCCACAGAGGCAGGGTGGGATGGGGGGGGGGATGGGTGGTGGGAGGGATACTGGGATCCATGGTGGTGGGAAATGGGCACTGGTGAAGGTATGGGTATTCAATATAAATTAATAAAAAATTTTTAAAAAGTCGGAATCCACTGGGCCCCCTGGGCCATTTGGAGATTGCAAAGCATTTGGGTCTCAGTGCTGGGAGTGGGCCGCATGAATACCACTGCCTTGTCTGGAGTGTCCAAAAGCAGAGCTTGAGACAAGGATTTTGGAGCACTTGATTTATGGGGGAGGTGATTCCAGGAAGCATCAGTAAGGGAGGATGGAAATGAGACAGAGAGGGGACAGGAAACCAATTGGGGGGTCACCATGAGCAGGTTGGGCTGGAGCGGTAGCACAGCGGTAGGGCGTTTGCCTTGCAGGCAGCCAACATGGCCGAACCGAGTTCGATTCCTCCGCCCCTCTCAGAGAGCCAACAAGCTACCGAGAGTATCTCGCCCGCACGGCAGAGCCTGGCAAGTTCCCCGTGTCATATTTGATATGCCAAACACAGTAACAACAAAGTCCCCAATGGAGACATTACTGGGCCCGCTCGAGCAAATCGATGAACAACGGGAGGGCAGTGATCAGCAGTGATCAGTATGAGCAGGTTACTGATGAAGGTCTCTGGGGTTCAGGACACTAGGACCCGTGAGAGCCTACATAGCCTCAGAGTTGACTTACCTGGTGGGGGAGGGGGAGGGCTGGAGTCCTGGTACCCCTGTGGCATAAATAGAAGCTGCTCCTTGGAGTGTAATCACACTAGAATTTTCAGGTAAGCCCTTACGCCATGCCACAGGCCCTGCGGACAGGCCAGGACAGGCCATCACTGGTCTGGGGGGGGGGGGGGGGGAAGAGGTACCAGAAGCTGCAGATAAGACACCAACCATGTTTCCCCCTCCCCCCAGCACAAAAACATCTGAATGAAAACTCACTTCTTCCCACCCATGACGCCTGTAGGAGGGCTGGAGGGCAGAATCTGAGCTGACCTGATTGAAGCATAGAATTCAGAGATCTGGGAAAGAAAAGAGAAATTTCAGACAAGAAACCAGAAGAAGACAAGAAACAAGAAGGTTTCTTCTCAGAGGGTCTGCACCTGAGGCACTGGGCAAGATTGTGGCAGCAAAGGCCATTCATCTCCATTCTGGGAGTCTAACAGGGGGATGCTGGGCAGGCCTGGGAGGGTATATTGCTGCCCTCATGCTTTTTGTGCCTGAGATGGAAAGGGGCCAAATTCATAGGCCGAGGGCACTGCCTTCCTGGAGGCTCCAGCCTGCTCGGCCCTGCTCACTCTGCCTGCCTTCAGAGGGACCGGGCTATGAGAGGGAGCAACGGACCAGGAGTCCTCACCCTTCCACAGTCAGGCCCCTCCTCTTCTACTGTCACACCTGTAGAAGTATTTAGATGGTTCAAGGTCCACCTACCGGATGGTCAGACTTCTTCGTCAAGATCATGAATGATCGGTTTGAGGCCCTTCATGTTCCCGGAGCGAACAGATGCCATTGGGCTACACTAGCACGCGACAGGGACAAATGGAGACGTTACTGGCGCCCGCTCGAGCAAATCGACGACTAACGGGAAGTTAAGTGATTAAGTGATAAGTGAAGGTCCAGGAAGCCCAGCCACAGTTGCTTATTGAGGAAACACTGAACAGATGACTGGATAAAGACATGATGTCATAGCTACACAACGGAATACGACTCGGTCATGAAATTTGTTTTCATACACATGGATAGACGTGGAGAGGATCATGCTGAGTAAAATGAGTCGGAGTGAGAGAGACAGACAAATGCATTCTATTTTTTAAATTTATTTTAATTTTTATTAGACACCATGAGGTACAGTTGTAGACTTACAATTTTTTTTGTGTTTGGGCTTCAGTTATACAATGATCAAGTACCCATCCCTCCACCAGTGACCATTTCCCACCACCACAGATCCCAGCATCCCTCCCACCCCCCATCCCCCCCATCTCACCCTGCCTCTGTGGCAGGACATTCCCTTTTGCTCTCTCTCTCCTTTTGGGTGAAACGCAACTCATTTGTTAAATGTACTTTAGCACTGCACTGTCCTCCTGTTGTTCATCGATTTGCTCGAGCGGGCATCAGTAACATTTCCATGGTGAGACTTGTTGTTACTGTGTTTGGCATGTCAAATACATCACGGGGGAGCTTACCAGGTTCTGCCATGAGGGCGGGGTATTCCTGGTAGCTTGCTGGGCTCTCCGAGAGGGGTGGAGAAATAGAACCCAGGTTGGCCACTTGCAAGGCAAACGCCCTACCCGCTGTGCTATCACTCCAGCCCAAAATGTACTTAAAAAAAAATAGTATGGGAGTAATACCCAAAGACACTAGAGATGAGGGCCAGGAGGATGGGACCCTAATAGGAAGCTTACCACAAGTTGTGGCAAGTACAGTTCACTTGATCACTTGACTTCCCATTAATCGTCGATTTGCTTGAGCGGGCTCCAGTAACATCTCCATTTGTCCATGTCGCGTACTAGTGTAGCCAAATGGCGTCTGTTTGATCTAGGAACACGAAGAGCCTCAAACCGATCGTTCATGATCTTGATGAAGAAGTCTGACCATCTGGTAGGTGGGCGGCCACGCGGCCTTTTGACATTCCGTGGAATGCAATCAGTAACGGCTCTAGTCCAGAGGTCGTCTCTAAATCTCATTACGTGACCAGCCCATCTGATTTTTGACGCCTTGGCAAACGAGACAGCATTCCTGAATCTTGATCGATGACAGAGGTCAAAACTCCGGATTCTTTCTCTCATTTGAGTGAAACATGATACTCCAAGCATAGCTCTTTCAATTCTTCTTTGGGAGACCCAAATAGCGTTCTCATCCTGTTTGCGTAGGGCCCAGGTCTCTGAAGCGTATGTTAATGCAGGAAGAACAGTGGAATCAAAGAAATGTGCCCAGAGCCGGAGGTTCTTCGTCCTCTTAGCTATTTCTTTGACGCTCGTGAAGGCGTTCCAAGCTGCTCTCTTCCTCCTGTGCAGCTCGGGTGCCGGGTCATTTGTCATGTTGACTTCTCGACCTCAGTACACTTAACTGTTGCATTTGGAGATGGTCGTTCCGTTGAGAGCGAATGGGGCGTCAGGAACGAGGCTATTTCTCATAAACATTGTCTTCGTAAGATTCAGCTATAGTCCGACCTTTCCACACTCACGGTCGAAGTCGGCCAGCATTTGTGCCACTTGGCTGATGTTTGGTGCTATTAAAACAATGTCATCAGCAAAGCGGAGGTGGTGTAGTTGCCGACCATCTATCTTCACTCCCATTCCTTCCCATTCCAGTTGTCACATGATGTTCTCGAGGGTGGCACTGAAGAGTTTCGGTGAAATGGTATCACCCTGCCGAACCCCTCTCTTGACATCAATGATTACCTCCCTGGAGCGATAGCACAGAGGTAGGGCGTTTGCCTTACACGCAGCCAACATGGCCGACCCGAGTTCGATTCCTCTGCCCCTCTTGGAGAGCCCCGCAAGCTACCGAGAGTATCTCGCCCGCACGGCAGAGCCTGGCAAGCTCCCTGTGACGTGTTCGATATGCCAGACACAGTAACAACAAAGTCTCCAATGGAGACGTTACTGGGCCTGCTCGAGCAAATCGATGATCAACGGGAGGGCCTTTACTTTTACTTACTAGAATGGTGAGATCCTGGTAGTGAATCCATAATACAGCTCACGGAGGATCCTGATGTACAGTTAGGACAGAGAAGGAACCACTACGACAATGACAGTTGGAAATGATCACTCTGGACAAGAACGGAGTGCTGAAAGGTAGTAGATAAAAAGGATATACCTGATTACCCTTTCAGCAGTTAATATTGCAAACCACAGTGCCTAAAAGAAAAGAGAGGGGATTGTGAGAGAGCTATAAAGTGAAAGCATGAGAGTGAGGGAGTGAGGAAGCTGTTTCCTAGAGGCAGGCTAAGAGGGTGGCAGGAGGGAAGGGGAGGACATCGGTGTCAGAAAATGAACACTGGTGAAGGGTTGGGTGTTGAAGCAGTGTATTCTTTTTTTTCTTTTTAATTTCATTTATTTATTTATTTATTTGCTTTTTAGGTCACACCTAGCAATGTTCAGGGGTTACTCCTGGCTCTTTAACTCAGGAATTACTCCTGGCGGTGCTTGGGGGACCCTATGGGATGCTGGGAATCAAACCCAGGTCAGCCGCATGCAAGGCAAACACCCTATCCGCTGTGCTATCACTCCAGCCCCCAGAAGCAGTGTATTCTTAAACCTAGTCATGAACAACTTTGTAACTGTTTATCTCACAGTAATTTAATTAAAATATGCAATATATTATTTATATGTACATATATATAGAGAGAGAGAGAAAGAGAGAGAGAGAGAGAGAAACAGTGAGTAGGATTCATTCATTCATTCATTCATTCATTCATCCATGATCGTTTCCTCATGGATCAAAGAAGCTCCTCAAGGCTCTTCCGTTGGAGTCTCTGGCTTTTCCTAGTGGCCACAGATGGCTTCACATCCTAAATGTTCCCCTGTCACAAGCCATCCGTGAGGCAGCTGCAGGGAAGGAGGGCATGTGTGGCCACTTCCCATCAGGGAGGAATGAGATGTTCACACCCCATTAACCAAATTGTTTTGCCCTCCCACACCCTGTCAGAGAGTCCAGAAGGGCCCTGTGGCAGGAAGTGGGGTGGCGGTGGGTGTGATTGACAGGCCTGGTGCTCTCTAACTTCAGGATTCCCTCATCACACCCTGTCAGCGGTGAGAGAAAATGTCACCAAACATTCGTCTTGCTGAGCTGCTCAGTCTGCCCAGAGACTCCTCTCCTCCCCAGCCTTCAAAACCTGCTCTTCCAGAGACCCTGAAGCCTATTCACTGAGATGTAAAAAAGAATCAGCCTTGGGGCTAGAGAGAGAGAGAGGTAGTGAATAGCTTGCCTTGCTTGATCCAGATTCGATCCCACCATCTCATATGGTCCCCTGAGCACTGCCAGGAGTAAAACCTGAGTGCAGAGGCAGGAGTAACCCAAAAACTTCAATTGAAAAAATAAATAAAGGGGCTGGAGCAATAGCACAGCGGGTAGGGCGTTTGCCTTGCACACAGCCAGCCAGGGTTTGATTCCCAGCATCCCATATGGTCCCCTGAGCACCGCCAGGGGTAATTCCTGAGCGCAGAGCCAAGAGGAACCCCTGAGCATCGCCGGGTGTGACCCAAAAAGCAAAAGAAAGAAAGAAAGAAAGAAAGAAAGAAAGAAAGAAAGAAGGAAGGAAGGAAAGAAAGAAAGAAAGAAAGAAAGAAAGAAAGAAAGAAAGAAAGACTCTTAAAACATTACTCGGTTCCGCCCTCCTCCCTCTGGAAAGAAAGATGGCGGCCACATGGGAGCCTTGTGGACAGCAGGTATGAGCCGGGGGTGTGGGGGCGACTAAAACCTCATGGGAAGGGGGGCGTTCCGGTCCGTCCTTCACGCCCTACCGAGGTCACCAGTTGCCCCCCACGAGCGGCTCTCCAGCACGGCCACAGCCCCAGAAGCACAAGGGCTTAATGCAGAACCCAGCAGCTTGGAGCAGAAAAGTGAAAGGACTATGCGTTAATCCAGGCAATCATTTCTGCCCAGAGGGGAAAGGGTGTTGCTCCCTTCCGCCCTCCTCCCTCTGGAAAGAAAGATGGCGGCCACATGGGAGCCTTGTGGACAGCAGGTATGAGCCGGGGGTGTGGGGGCAACTAAAACCTCATGGGAAGGGGGGCGTTCCGGTCCGTCCTTCACGCCCTACCGAGGTCACCAGTCACCCCCCACGAGCGGCTCTCCAGCACAGCCACGGCCCCAGAAGCACAAGGACTTAATGCAGAACCCAGCAGCTTGGAGCAGAAAAGTGAACGGACTATGCATTGACCCAGGCCATCAAGTCTGCCGGAGGGGAAAGGGTGTTGCCCCATTCGCCCTCTCCTCTCTGGAAAGAAAGATGGCGGCCACATGGGAGCCTTGTGGACAGCAGGTATGAGCCGGGGGTGTGGGGGCGACTAAAACCTCATGGGAAGGGGGGCGTTCCGGTCCGTCCTTCACGCCCTACCGAGGTCACCAGTTGCCCCCCACGAGCGGCTCTCCAGCACAGCCACAGCCCCAGAAGCACAAGGGCTTAATGCAGAACCCAGCAGCTTGGAGCAGAAAAGTGAAAGGACTATGCGTTAATCCAGGCAATCATTTCTGCCCAGAGGGGAAAGGGTGTTGCTCCCTTCCGCCCTCCTCCCTCTGGAAAGAAAGATGGCGGCCACATGGGAGCCTTGTGGACAGCAGGTATGAGCCGGGGGTGTGGGGGCGACTAAAACTTCATGGGAAGGGGGGCGTTCCGGTCCGTCCTTCACGCCCTACCGAGGTCACCAGTTGCCCCCCACGAGCGGCTCTCCAGCACAGCCACGGCCCCAGAAGCACAAGGACTTAATGCAGAACCCAGCAGCTTGGAGCAGAAAAGTGAACGGACTATGCATTGATCCAGGCCATCAAGTCTGCCGGAGGGGAAAGGGTGTTGCCCCATTCGCCCTCTCCTCTCTGGAAAGAAAGATGGCGGCCACATGGGAGCCTTGTGGACAGCAGGTATGAGCCGGGGGAGTGGGGGCGACTAAAACCTCATGGGTCGGGGGGCGTTCCGGTCCGTCCTTCACGCCCTACCGAGGTCACCAGTTGCCCCCCACGAGCGGCTCTCCAGCACGGCCATGGCCCCAGAAGCACAAGGACTTAATGCAGAACCCAGCAGCTTGGAGCAGAAAAGTGAATGGACTATGCGTTGATCCAGCCCATCAAGTCTGCCGGAGGGGAAAGGGTGTTGCCCCATTCGCCCTCTCCTCTCTGGAAAGAAAGATGGCGGCCACATGGGAGCCTTGTGGACAGCAGGTATGAGCCGGGAGTGTGGGGGCGACTAAAACCTCATGGGAAGGGGGGCGTTTCGCTCCGCCCTTCACGCCCTACCGAGGCCACCAGTTGCCCCCCACGAGCGGCTCTCCAGCACGGCCACGACTCCAGAACACAGAAACCAATTTCTTAACTATCTGACTTTCAGTAGAAATACTTCCAGGGTCAATAAGTAAAATAGCAGAAATCCAAAACCAACATTTAATTCTTGAACCCAGCTGGAGAAAGCAAATCACTTCACAATGCTTTTTCAGCATGTCTGATTTGGGGGGGGGGGGGTAAACTCTAAATAATAGTGGTGAATCTTTTATTGAAACAATCTAATCAAAGCGGATAGAGTGTTAACTAGAATTCATCTGCCTCACAGGGACGGGGAGGGGTGGGGGGTGGGGTTTTATTGGGGTTCTTCATGGGAAAAAATAAGTATTGGTAAAGGGAAATGTGTTTGATATTTGCATGACTGAGACATAAACCTGAAAGCTTTGTAACCTTTCCCACAGTGATTCAATAAATAAATTAAAAAAAAAAAAAATTACTCGGGGTTTGCATTCGATAGCATAGAAGAGAAGGCTTTGCCTTGCATAGAACTTAGCCAGGTGTGATCCCTGGCACCACATATGTGATGATTCCCCAAACACCATAAGCCTGTGAGCACTCTAAGTAGGCCTGAAAAAATAAAGTAAAAAGAATGCCAGAGAGCTAGAATAGTAGGTAAGGCGTTTGTCTTGCACACAGCCAACCCTGGTTCCCAGAGCACTGGCCAAAGAGTGATTCCTGAGCACAGAATCAGGAGTAATTCCTGAGCACAGCTGTGTGTGGTTCAACTCCCTCCCCCCCCCCCCACACACACACACACAAAATAGAAAGAAAAAACTTTAAGGCAGGGATTCCCAATTAGGGAGGGCAATAAAGGGTCCTTCACTTCATTTTTGCTGAAACCAAGGGCTCTGAGCATGTGTCTGTAACAAAGCCAGATATGTAACCAAATCAAGGGCCTCTAGCTGTGAGCACTTTGCAGAATCTCTGCTCATCTCTCTGACCTGAAGTTCCAAGTGGCAACTCCGTGATTCCCAGAAAACAAAGTTAAGAAAATGGTCATTGAATGCAATTTGTTTACAGACATTTCCAAACTTATCTAGACTAATACCCCTTTTTAGAAAAACAGAATTCAGTACCCCCCTTGGAAGTCCACTTATTTACGAGAACAAACAAAAAGTGCCCTCTGGGGGCCAGAGAGATAGTACAGTGGGTAGGGCACTAGCCTTGCCTGGCTGACACAGGCATTCCACGCGAGCCCCTCCAGGAGTGATCCCTGAGCGCAGAGCCAGGAATCTGCCCTAAGCATAGCCAGCTGTGGTGCAAACTCTTCTCTCAAGAAAGAGCATCTGAGATTACTACCACCCCTGCATCATTCTAGTTCCGGGTGGGGGGAAGAGAACAAGAGGGTGGTCTTTCCCACTGTGGGAGACAATTGATGAGAATATAAAATATTCCCAGTTCTATGTGAGAAAAAACACCTTTGCCATGGAAGCCTCTAGCAACAATCAGCAGGGGAATTATTGCCTTCATCACATCCCTGCTCGAATGGGGGCTGAGCATCCTCCACCCAGATCCTCCATCTTCCAGGAGGCAGGGGTCACACCCACCAACTGCCCCTCGCACTGTGTAATCCCATCAATGGCCAAGACCCAGAGACTATAAAACCCAGCTCCCGGAAGCGATATCTTATTATCTCATTCTTACTTTGGACAAATTGTCAGGCTACCGAATGTAACCTGCCCACACGGCAGAGTCTGGCAAATTCCTCGTGGCGTACCCAATATGCCAAATACCAGTAACAATGATGGGTCTCATTCTCCTAACCCTGAAAGAGCCTTGAATATGGCACTTTTTAAAATCTCAGGGCTAGGACGAAGGAGACGTTACTGGGGCCTGCTTGAGGCAATCGACGAACAACAGGTTGATCGTGATCGTGATCATGATCACAAAAGTGAAAGGGAAACACAGGCCAACCAGTCTAGGGGAGTCAGAAAAAACTTCAGGTGGCCCTAAAACATCCTTTACCTGCTTTCCCTACCACCTCGCAGGTCTGTCCTGTCAATCAACACTGGCTTCCTCGGCCTGGACCAGATACAGGGTGCAGCTCTGGCTCCTGCAATCCATCCAGGCCCCACCAAAGACAATTCGCGTCTGATTCATCTGCCATTCCTCCCCTTTCACCCCTGCAGGTAACTCTAAACCTGAGGGCGCCTAAATGATTATGCTGAGAGAGAAACTGAGAACTGAACTTGTGAGCAGCAGAATGCTTCTGGTGAGGGCAGGCCTACGGAGGAGGTAACGACTACCAGGTGCAGGGACAAAACCTTGGCCTGCTCCCCAGACACTGCCCAGACCCCATCTGACTGATGTGCATAGGGGGCTCTGCATTCTAGGAAGAGCATGGAGACATGAGGAACATCCTAGTTCTGGACATGATAAAATCAAATTTTGCTCTTGCTGTAATCCTCCCAGGCCCCAACATGGTCAGAGAATTCATGAAAGTTCTGGAAGAAACTTCATGTGGGTCCATCCAAAGATCTGAAGAAGCTTATTGAATAAATTCAGATTGCAGGGGTGGGGGTGTGGCGAGATAGCTTGATGGACTGAGTGCATGCTTTCCGTGTGGGAGGCCCAGATTTTGTCCCCAGCACTGCAAGTCGTCCCCCAGTATTACCACAAGTGTGTCCCAATTATTTCCCGGGTATAACTTTCCCCCAAAATTAAAATTAGGACCCAGAAGGAGCTCAGTGGTAGTGCTCCTGCCATGACACAGCCAAGTGAGTATACGACACCCACTCATTGCTACCAAGGAAAGAGAGAAATCCACCCAAAACAAAATCCAAATGTTAGTTCTAAGAGAGAGAGAGAGAGAGAGAGAGAGAGAGAGAGAGAGAGAGAGAGAGAGAGAGAGAACCTCTTGAAGCGAGGTGGGACTCCATGCCCGCAGTTCCACTGAACAGAGGCAGCCACAGGAAGACCAGGCCACACTGATTGTGGCGCAATTCAGAGAGAAGCCCGGGTCCCCACAGCCACCAACAGCCACACTCAGCAAGCCAGTGCCATGTCCTACTGCCTCCCCTTCCCAACAACCCAGGCCCCACAAAATTATTATCCTTTGTCCCCAAGAACCCCCAGGCACACCAGCTCTGAAACACCCACAATGCGATGAACTCCAGGTTCAGTGCAATGTAATCACTGCATCCCCCAAATCAGGAAGGACAGACATTTCTCACCTGTCTGGTCACAGATGGCTGCCATGGAGGGTTTACCTTTTTCCCTTCTTCAATCTTCCTAGAAAACCATCTCTTGCAATGTTGATATAACTTCAGTCTCTTTCTCCCCCAACCCTCATGGCCAGCTGTCCCCAAATCCAGATGAAACTTTATAATTTTACTCCCCCACCCCCAACGGCGACTTGGTTGCTGCCCCGGGTTCCACTCCTAGCTTACCCTGGGTCCCCGCCCCCTCCCCGGTCGTGGGTCCTGGGTCTGTGTCTGGACACAGGGTGATATCTGAGACCCACTTACTTGCTTCCTCCCTTCCTCTCCCCCAGTGTGGGCAACACCAGCTCTCCTAGCACTGAGCTCCATAGGAGGTGCCAGAGTGTCTCCTGTGAGGCAGGTTAAGTGTGTGTCAACCCCCAGGCTCCCACATGACAGAGTCAGGTCATAGTCCTCAGTCAAGCCCATGCAGAAACCCTCTTTCTAGCCAAACCTCTAGCTACAATGATAGCTCTCAGCTGGGCTCAAAAGACTGGAGCACACTTTGGAGGTAGGAGGCTGAGTTCTATTCCCAGCACCTCAAAGTCCCGCCAAGAACTGCCTGAAATGCTAGGGGAAAAGGCAGCTCAGATAGAGAAGGGAGCATCAAATAAAGGGTGTTGGGAGGATCCTCCCAAGATGGGAGATGCATGTTGAAAGTAGACTATAAACTGAACATGATGGCCACTCAATGCCTCTCTTGCAAACCACAACACCCAAAAGGAGAGAGAACAAAAGGGAATGCCCTGCCACAGAGGCAGGGTGGGATGGGGGGGATGGGGGTGGGAGGGATACTGGGATCCATGGTTTAATGAAAATGGGCACTGGTGGAGGGATGGGTATTTGATCATTGTATAATCAAAGCCCAAGCACAAAAATTTGTAAGTCTACAACTGTACCTCATGGTGTTTCACTAATAAAAATTTAAAAAAAAAGAACAGCCTGAACCAGCTTCTAAATATAAAGTAGCCCCTGAGCATTATCAAGTGTGGCTCAAAGTTGTTTTATAAAAAAAATTGTAATGGGGGCCAGAGTGATTATACAGTAGGTAGGGCATTTGTCTTGCACAGGAGGGTTCAATCTTTGGCATCCCATATGGTCCCCCAGGTACCACCAGAAGTGATCCCTGAGCAGGGCCAGGAGTAACCCCTGAGCATCTCTGGGTATGACCCAAAAAGAAAAACAAAGTTTTTAAAGTAAAAGATTGTAAATTCTCAACATTTGTCCTCACTCCTATGCTTGAAATGTCCACTTTTCCCCAGGGGTAGGACTTGAGTGAGGCTGGGAGGTCCTGAAGGCCAGGAACAAGTTCACAGACTCTTACCCATTGCTTTCAAGATTGTTTCCACATCTGGGAAATGCAGATCAAGAGTAGCAACCTCTGAGGAGGATTATGGGTGCTAAGTGAGATTATGAATTCTAATCATCATGTACTTGCCTGTCTTGAAGCAGCTGCTCAAAATATTCGAGCTTGGGTTGGAGAGATAGTACAGCAGGTAGGATGCTTGCTTTACATATGGCCAACCCGGGTTCAATCCCTGGCACTGCTAGGTGTGGTCCCAGAGCACAGAGGCAGGAGTAAACTCTGAGCACTACCAGTTGTGGTCCAAAACAACAACAATAAGAGAAATGTGAGCGTGAAACTTAGCACCTTGAGACTGGGGATGTAAATCAGTAGTAGAACACTTACCTTTAATGTGTGAGGATGCAAGTTCTATTTGAAAAAAATACACAAATAACAAACTCAGAACCTGGATGCCTCTAAGGTCAACAGAAGAAAATCAGTCATATTTCTTGAAATTCTGTATTGACTAGGAATGGTACTGGCTGTTCTCATACTTATGTCACTTAATTTACATACCCAGCAGTGTCTACACATACCCCCTAAGAGGCTACTCCTGGCTTGTTACTCAGAGAACATGCAGTACCAGGAACTGAACCTGGGTCAGCATGCAAAGCAGAGCTCCAGCCCTTTGAGCTATCACCCCAGTCCTGTACAATATACATTCATCTTAATTATTGTTTTTAATTGGGGGTGACAGGGGCAGGGCTTGGGCCATACCCTGTCGTGTTCAGGTGCTATTCCTGGCTCTGTCCTCAGGGGTGGCCCTCGTGGGGCTCAGGGAACCATACATGGTGTCGGGGATTTGAGCTAGTGTCGCAGCCTAAGGACACATGCAAGGCAATTGCCTTACCTCCTGCTCTAGTATTCATCTCCATTTTTTTTAACTTTTTGGGTCACACCCGGCAATGCACAGGGGGTTACTCCTGGCTCTACACTCAGGAATTACTCCTGGCAGTGCTCGGGGGACCATATGGGATGCTGGGAATCAAACCCCGGTGGGTCGCGTGCAAGGCAAATGCCCTACCCGCTGTGCTATCGCTCCAGCCCCTTATCTCAATTTTAGCATTTCATAAATCAGGAAATTGGGGGACTGTGATGGGACTTGCCCCAGGATTTCTAAATGAGTCAGAACTCTTTGTGTTGTAAATGTCAAAGCCAAATTGATAAACCTGAAAAACACAACAAGGACTCTCAGTGGCCCCCACAATACAGCAAAGTGTTTAGGAAGAAAACCAGGCATGGGAAGATAAGGGACAGTCAGGCCTGAAAACAGCTAAAGGCAGGTCCTGTCTCTGCATATTCCTTTTCTGTATATGGTAGAATGTGCAGGTGCCTTATTCTCACATGTCACACATGGCCTTCCCCAGCAGTGAACTGAACTCCATTCCTCAGTTGGTTCAGAAATCCCAGGGAAAGAGTCTGATTGGCTCAGCCTGGGCTAGGTACCCACTCCTCAGCCAATCAGCTCTGGGCAAGTAGAGCCATATGACTGAAGGCCCAGTACGGGGATCTCCAGAAAATGAATGTGCAGTTCCCAAAAGAAGGGGAAGTGAGATGGGCCGCAGAATAGTAGCACACTCCAGTTTCATTGCCAGAAAGTGGAGGAGTCTGGATTGATGCCCAGAATGTTGGCTCCAAAGCCCACATTCATTCTCTGACGCATACTGCCTCTCTGAGGCCCCTAGTGTCTACTCCTGCGCTGGAAATTAGAGTCGGTCAGTCAGCCGTTCCAGAAATTTACAACAAATGTACTGTCTGAGCAATTACAGCCAGCAACTTTGTGACATCTGAAGTCAGATGAAGAACCAGAAGTCATATTTTCCATCTTTCATTTCATACTCATTGTTACCACCACTAACATCTCCACTTTCTTGTCATGTTTTCTCCTCACCCAACTCTGTTCTCCATCTGGCTGACAAGGTAATGTTTTTGGACTTATTAGGACATTAAGAATTGTATACATATTCTATGTTTTGTTTTGGGGCCACACCTTGTGATGCTCAGGGGTTTCTTCTGGCTCTCCCTCAGGATTTACTCCTGGCAGTGCTCAGGGGACCATATGGGATGACAGGGATCAAACCCAGGACAGCCGCACATAAGGCAAATGTCCTAACCACTGTACTATTGCTCAGGTTCTTATTTAAGCATATGTAGGTAACAAATATTCTAGGTATGGAAATCATAGCTTATTAGAATTTCACTCTGGACTTTCTTTTCAAGGTATTTGACAGATATAGAGTCTCCTTCAAGAATGAAGGGTAGACTTGGTTTATGGTCAGTGCTCTAAAGATCTTGTCTCCCAGACAGTGGCACAGTTCTACAAATCTCTCCATCTTTGACCCTCTATTTATTTCTTTGACTGGGGAAAGAAGCTGGGAGAATGAGAATTACTATTAATGAGAATTAATTATAAGGTAAAGGTAAAGGTAAAGGCCCTCCCGTTGATCGTCGATTTGCTCGAGCGGGCCCAGTAACGTCTCCATTGGAGACTTTGTTGTTACTGTGTCTGGCATATCGACTACTCTCGGTAGCTTGCCGGGCTCTCCGAGAGGGGCGGAGGAATCGAACTCGGGTCAGCCATGTTGGTCGCTTGTAAGGCAAACGCCCTACCCGCTGTGCTATTATAATTAATGAGAATGAGAGTGGTCCCCAGAGCCTGACAGGAATGATTCCTTTGTGTAGAGCTAGGAGTAAGCCCTAGAAAAGCTGGGTGTGACGAAGATGAAAAAGGAGGAGGAGGAGGAGGAGGAGGAGGAGGAGGAGGAGGAGGAGGAGGAGGAGGAGGAGGAGGAGGAGGAGGAGGAGGAAAGAAGATAGAAGAAGGAAGAAGAATTACAAGTACTGTATTTGAGAAAGCTGAAGTTTTGCTGCCAAGTCAATTGATTATAGAAGAGGGAAGAAAATATTGTCTCCAGACTAGAGGGCACTCCAACTTACTGCCCATCCTGAAAGATCCAGTCTCTTAGAGTTTTGTTCCTGAAACATAATCGCCTTTGTGTTCATTTATCAGTTAACCGTTTTTGCATCAACCTGTTCAAGCTGGAGTTCCAATAATCTATAGAAGCACAAATACCCTGGCTACTGCATTGCTGTGAATAACTATTCTTTGTCTTCACCTATGAGTTTCAAGTCTTCTTCCAGCATCCTTGATGGTACCTGACATGCTAGCAACACATGATCCTCAACTCCCCCTTACCACAAGCTCCCATGAATGTCATACAACGTCAACAACCCCCAAACTGCTCTGCTTCAGAATGTATATAATTGTTTTGATTTTTTTAGCCAAATGTATTATTCTCTATTTATATCATTATGTTTTGATTTTTGCTACTTTTTTTGGTTTGGGGACCACACTCTGGTTGAGGGTCACTTCCTGAAGTGCTTGGGGGCATCTTGCCATGCCAGGTATGAAACTTGGCACAAATATGCAAAGCATGTACCTCAGCCCACTGAGATATCTCTTTGGTCATTTATAATATTTTTCAAGTATAAAAATCCAATTTGATTTTTAAATCTGCTATGTCACTGTTTTTTTCCTACAGATATTTTGTGGGCATTTTGTTGTTGTTGTTTGGTACATAAGTATAGCTTTTAGTAAGTATACTTTTTAATAGTGCTTTTCCATAATCTGAACCAAATAATAATAACTAAATATAAGAGTTTTTTTTACATTTGTAGGCTATTCGAGGTAATTGTTACCATGATATTAGTTACCTTTGTGTGCTGTCCATTATGCTTGAAAAGATATTTTTTCTCAAAAGAAAAAAATTTATTACAGAGAATATATGCACGGTATTCTTACTCTAGAGCCTATCCGTTGGAATATAGCTCTAAACATTTTAGGATAACATTGGTATGTCCTTTTTCCCTTGCCACAGGGAGCATAGGTTTATCACAGTGCTCCTGAAGCACTTCCATTCCTCTGTGCTTATCTGTAACTTCTCTGTTCTCTCTTCCCCAATCGTTCTATCACCTTTTACCTCTAATTGAACTCTGTTAACTTGTAGGTCAGATCCTTCTAAGGACACTTGACTTGTATTCATGTATTGCCTTTTTCCTCTCCTTATGTCTTTTGAATAGTTTACTTTAAAGCAATGTCTTTTTGTGTAGACACAGGAAGACAGTTAATATTATGCTTTTGTAAGTTGGGAGTTAATTGACTCCTAATATAATTCACTCCCAAAAACAGGGTCCTGATAAGGGACTTAATGGACCCAGGGCAAGCTGTGACCTACCCTGGCATCGAAATGGGCCAGACCAAAGCACCATAATACTTAACTATAAATTAAAAGCATGGTCATGGACAAATTCTGTCATGATCCAAAAAGTAACGATGAGATTAGGACCCTGCTAGGGTTAGAAAAGACTAATCTGACCTGAGCACTATAGTCTGAGATCCATAGCGAGATGGCCCCAGGAGAGCAATTCTGTAAGCTTAATGTATCTCTTACTGTGTCCATACAAGATGATTAATATTATGAATGTTTATATTTTTGTTGGACAAGAAGAGGAGAAACACACCCATGGAATTATGCTCTTGGGAGGGTCATCCTGCTGGATGAGAATTTGTCCTAGAAGAAGCTTCCCCTGAGGGAAGGACTTTACCTCTGTCGGTTGCATGACCACACCTACATGTAATTATTACACCAACCCCTCATGCTTTGGGATTTAACTAGGCCGTAAGAGTGGGCTAGGGGATCGAGAAGGAGAATGAGGGGGGATCCAGAAGGAGAATGAAGTAGAAGGGGGAGGCAGAAGCAGGAAGGAGAAGATGAGGAGGATAAGGGGGATCGTGGAAGGGAGATCCGAGGGAGAATCAGAGGAGAATAGAGATGATATTGGAATAAACTGCACTGACACAAGCCAGCTTGGCCCTCATTCCTTCCTTCTTCCGCCCATCGCCATCGACCTCCCTGGGGTGGGGGAAGTGGCACGAGACCACAGAATGAAGGTGGCAAGAGAGAGAGCCACCGCAAGGTCCTTTCATATTTTATTGTTTGAATACACACCTATCTCTGATGTAAAACTTTCTAGACCTTCCATGTTAGAAATCTGAGTTGTATGGTGAGAGAGAAGTAGATTTCACTCAGCCCACTGTTATAAGACTTCCTGGGAATCCCGGTCTCTGATGGACATTTCCCATAAGCCTCAGTACTTTGTACTGGCCTTGAACCCGGATTTGAGTAGGTAAGACAGAAGTTCAGATTTGTGAAGATGCCTTTTTCCTTCAGAGCAAACGTGGAGACTGACCTCATTTCTTTGACTTCTTTTTGCCTTAAATGTTAACCTGAGCATCCCTTACGATCTTGTCGGTTCTTGCTGCTTGTAAGATTTGGAGGGTATTTATCTAGCATTCTTAGCTATTTTTAGCAGGTTAATCCAAACTCACTGTCCTAACTCCTAAACTTGCTAGAAGCCAAGTTCTAACAGTTCATTTTCCAACAACAATCATCTATGTCTTCCAATCTCACAGTTCAAGCTTTTAATTTTGCTAAGATTGGGGCCAGTGTGATCGTACAGTGGGCAGGAAGCTTGCCTTGTATATGTGACCCAAGTTCAATCCCCAGCACCCCTAGCTTTGTCAAGAGTAGAATAAACTCCAAGCACTGCCAGGTGTGTCTTCCCACCAAAAAAATTTTTTTAAATTAACTTTACTGAGACCTTCTGATCACAGGCTACTTTATTTCTTCTAATCAAACTACCCGCTGTCTCTACTCCCTAAGACCTATCGCATCAGCCTGTTTGACAAAAAAGAAACAAAAATGTATTCTTTTGATCTGTTTTCCTCACTTCAAATATTCATCTAGAATTAATTGGCCTTCTCTACTCCTATACTCATGCTGCTGAGCACCTATGGAGAAACCCACCCAACCTCTTATTTTTTTTTAACAGTACAAAAGTTTATTAAGAAATTGTGTCATGTATATGATATGAAGATGAAATCCTGTTTTAGCAAGAAGTACTAGCCAAAATAGGTCAACCTCTTATTTTTTTTAATGTGAATTTTCCAGATTTTATTTATAAAGACTTCTCTTTTTTTTTTCTTTTTGGGTCACACCCGGTGATGCACAGGGGTTACTCCTGGCTCTGCACTCAGGAATTACCCCTGACGGTGCTCAGGGGACCATATGGGATGCTGGGAATCGACCCAGGTCGGCTGCATGCAAGGCAAATGCCCTACCGCTGTGCTATTGTTCCAGCCCCTCTTATTTTGATGCTGTGCTCCTTTCATGGTCCCCTGACAATGGCTCAGTCCCCATCACTACCCAGTGACACAATCGGCCACTAATTGTCTCCAATCAATGGCATAATAGGTCCTTGTGTCCATACTTCCCCAAAGCACTGAAAATCTTATTCTCCTAGTGATACCCTTCCCTCCTCCAGCCACAGTGCTCAGGAGCTGCTCAAACTCTCGTTCACCCAAAGCAGCTACGTCTTCCATTTCTCCACCTCTGGTTCCCTTTCTACCACATCCTTACTGTGTGTCCACCCTGTCCCTTTCCCATCTGCTTCACCAGGAGTCTGAGTCCTCCTAAAGTCCACTGTCCCCACCATCCCCTGACTCCCTCCCTTTCATCTTTTGAGGAAGGTCAGGCCAATAATCAGCCTCAAATCTTCCTCTTTCTGGAGGCTCCTTTCCATCACCTCATAAACTCACCTGCATTCCTCCTATTTAAAATGCAAAAAAAAAAAATCTCTTTCCATCAACTCTCCAGTTATTCTAAGGAATTATTCCTGGCCCTGCTCCCCATAAATGGAATCCTTATTCCTCCTACAAGTTCCCATTGCTTCCCCCACCCCAGTATTATAATCTATTTCCTTGTACCGTAGTTCCTCTTCTCCAAAAGATAGTCAATTCCTTGAGCCCTGGGACTTGGTCTTAATCACTGTTGAATCCCCGACATCTAGCACAGACTTTGCGGGATAAATGAAAGAATAAGGCCTGGGGTCATTGTTGGGCCCAGCAGCCCCTATTAATCTCTGTGCACTGGTTACCAGGGAATTCTGCTTTGATGAGAGGCCAATTGGCAGGGGGCTGGTTTTACAGTATTACTGATGCTCTGCAAGTCTTTTCAATCTATGGAAATTTTGGCCTTATTTAGTTAGTATCTCATTTACAGGTTAATAAGTCTTTGTCTGAAGGTCTTCGTGCAATGCAGGAGGCTGGGATCTCCTTTCGCAGACTCCCCTGGGGCTTAGGGTGAGTTCGGTTTGCAGTACTGACTTTTTATATAACTTACAGGATCTCAGTCGGGGCAGATTACTCATTAGGATTTATTTACCTTTTGTGGTGGCCTAGAAAAAGCCAACCTTAATGAAGTGGTTACCAAAAGCATATAACATCATATTTTCCACAAAGTTCATAAAAATATTGACAGTGGACTTTATTGCCACATTGCATCTTTCAAAGAGATGAACAAAAATGATATTAAGCATATTGACTCTTTTTTTTTTTTATAAAGCCTTCCCAGCAAGAAGCCTGATGTACGCTCATTCTCTGTGGTAACAAGTAGGACCTCCCAGTGAATAAGGGGCAGTTAGCCACATGGCCTTGGGCAAGCCACTGCCCCGTCTGAGTCTCACTAGCCTTCATTATAAGGAAAAAAATATGGATAAATTAAGTTTTAAGGTTGAACCTGTTTCAAAAGAGAATTATGAGTTTCATCTAACTTCACTTCTGGTAGCTTAGAAACTCATGCCCTTTGCTTTAAAGGGAGGGACCGTGAAGAATATTATTTTTACCTTCAAGATGCCCCACAGCTAGTTGATCCTCAGAGCCCACATGCCCTGCTCTTTGTAGGCTGCTTCTGTTTCTGCCTTCTTGGTTCACAGCCTGGTTTGTGAGAACCTTTCCAGTCCCTTCACTTCCTGTGAGGTGTCTGCCAACCATCTTGGCGGACTCCCTGGGAGGGAGAAAAGAAGATGGCCAGATGTGTCCAAACTGTGGATGTTCATCTGAATGGGGTGGTTTTCAAATGTATTAATAAAATATCTTAATACTCCTGCTAAATCATACCAGTTGATTTTGAATTTCCAGGACTCAGGCTAAGGTATTGTACCCAAGCTCTGGAATGGGTAAATGAGGTATTGTAAAGAGCTCCTTAGATGATCTTGGTGATCTTATATAGAGAGAAGGGTGAGACAGCTCTCTTGTGCCCCGTTCAGACTTTTCCTTCAAAACTGGGATGCCCACAAAAAAAGGGGGGCTATCATGTACAGTGGTTAGAGCATTTGCCTTGTGGGCTGGAGCGATAATACAGCGGTAGGGCATTTGCCTTGCAAGCGGCCAGCCAAACCAAGCCAGGTTCGATTCCTCCACCCCTCTCAGAGAGCCCAACAAGCTACAGAGAGTATCTCGCCTGCACGGCAAAGCCTGGCAAGCTACCCGTGATGTATTCAATATGCCAAACACAGTAATAACAAGTCTCACAATGGAGACGTTTCTGGGCCTGCTCGAGCAAATCAATGAACAATGGGAGGACAGTACTACAGTGCTGTGGCCAACCCAGGTTCAATTCTGGCACCACATATTGTCCCTTGAGCCACCAGGACTGATCCCTGAGTTCAGAGTCAGGAGTAAGCTCTGAGCACCGCTGGGTGTGACACTGGCCTCCAAAACACACATGTGCATACACACATGCATACACACACACACACACACAGACACACACACAAAACCTGTGGTGCCCAGATGGAGTAACAAACATAGCTATTTAATTAGGAGAACCAGGGTATAAATCCTAGCTCAAAACTTTCTACTTCTGGGGGACTGTGACTCTCACGTCCTCATCAGCCCACCCACTCAGTGAGAAGTTGGGCACAATTATCTGTACACAATGAATGCACAGTTATTACTGACCTCCATCCCATCTATCTTTCTCATCAGCAGCAGCATTAGCGCCATCAACACTGTATATCACCTCTATTATCAGGAACACCATTATATACCTCATCATTGAATCATCTTCTTTGTCTCCTTTTCCTCATCCTTTCCTTTCTATCCCTTCTACTCCATCACCGTGGTATCATCATCATATTAACACCACCTTCAAAAGAACCTGACTCATCCACCTTTGAATACCTTTGGGCATACATACCTCACATAGCAAGTATTTCCCCTCAAAAAATAACATTTGAGCCAGAGAGATAGTACAAAAGATAAAGCACTTAACTTTGCATATGTCTGACCCTGTCACTGCATATGGTCCCCTGAGCACCACCAGGAGTGACTCCTGAGCACAAATCTAGGAGAAAGCTCTGAGCGCTGCTGGACATGATCTGAAAAACAAAATAATAATAATAAACAGTAAGAATAAGACCAAAAATCATCCATTAGTTCCTGTGCCAAGAACTTCTCTAAGTGCTTTAGAAGAGGAAAGTAAGTTTCTGCTATTTTCATTTTATAGAGAAGGAAACTGAGGTACAGATAGTTTAGGTTATTGCCTCAAGTCACACAGCTAGGGAGTAGTTGAAAATGGAGAAGATAATAACACAGATACCACTGAACACTGGTGAGGGTGGACTGATGTCTGGGTAAAAGCAACTACTTTCACCTACTGTGGCATATGGGTATATGGCAAGTTCTCAATATGCATTCTCAGAACACTCATCGGAGCCAAAGGTCCGGTCCGGTAGGAAGTTGTTGCCCTCTCCTGAATCCCACCCTCAGCCAACCTTCACACACAACCCATCAGTAGAATTTGAAATCCCAGCATCAGCTGCATTTCCAGTGGATCCTAAGAAGGAGGAAGAACATGGCAGGGTCCTTGGCCTACAACAAGATACCCTTGTCGAATCTCTTGCGTTAGACACATACCCACAAATGCATGCACACTGACCACTAGCACTAGACTTGTTTGGAAATTGTGAGTGAAAGTAATTGGGGGGGGGCAGAGGAATAATACAATAGGTAAGGCACTTTCCTTGCACGTGGCCAACCAGGTTCAACCCCCTGCACCCCATATGGTCCAGCAAGTACCACTAGAAGTAATTCCTAAATGCAGAGCCAAGAGTAATCCTGAGCATTTCTGGGTGTGGCCAAAAAAAATAAACAAAAAAGTTACTGGAGTCCTTGGATGCCACACAAGGGACGAGTCCTCCAGCTTAAAAAAGGATGGCAGCCTGAGTCCTCTCCGTCCTCTCCTTCGTAAAGTACACAATTTAGACAAAGGCTGTTAGGGAGTCATCTCCCCATAATTCCTTCTCACTTATCCCAGCTGACAGACTTCAAGGCAGTGTGTCTAATTCTTAGAGATGGAAACTGGTTTCACTAAGACAAACCATTCATGGCAACTTCTTTAGTCAAATGGGGACTTGTTCTAGGCACAAGAAGAGCATGTGTAGAGGCTGGTTCAATAACACAGTGGGTAGGGCGTTTGCCTTGCACGCTGCTAACCCGGGTTCGATTCCCAGCATCCCATATGGTCCCCTGAGCACCGCCAGGGGTAATTCCTGAGTGCAGAGCCAGGAGTAAACTCTGTGCATTGCCAGGTGTGACCCAAAAAGCAAAAAAAAAAATAAAACAAAAAGTATGTGTTATGATTATGAAGCAGCGGGGAGGGTTTCTTTTGTTAAGAAATCTAGTATGCCTGGAGGGTGGGGATAGAGGGAGAAATCTGAGGGCCAGAATAGGCAGGGACTTGTGGGTCCTGGTAAGGAGTTCAATGTGAATCCCAAGAGCAGAAGGAATCTTCTAGTGGGCTTCCCAGGATGGGGAGAGGTAATTGTTGAGTAGAAAATGGGAGATATTTGGGCTGGAGAGATAGCACAGTGGGGAGGTTCTCTTGCCTTACATGTGGCTGACCTGGATTCAATCCCCAGCATCCCACATGGTCACCTGGGCACTGCCAGAAATGATTTCCTGAGTGAGCATCACCAGGTGTGCCCCCAAAACAAAAACCAAACAAACAAAAACAAAAACCAAACAAACAAAAACTAAAATAAAAACAGAAAACGGAAGAAATGGCCTTCTGGAGAAGGGAAAGCGGTCTCTAAAGAAAGGACAAGTCTGAAAGGCTCAATCAATGCATGGCCCCGGCTTATTCTGTCCATAATCAGCTTACACCCTTGGAAGGAAACAGGAAATACAATGCTGGATATCCAAGACTTGCTTTCTCTGGGTGCCTGGAAATTCTTGGAAACTTTAGGCACTACTAAAAAGAAAGGATGCTGAGGAATTTTAAGAAACTTTAAACATCTTGAACAATTACAAACCACCCTCAAATCCAACGCCCACACGGCCCCTGGTAACTGTCAGCTGGAAAGCTGTTTCTATTGAAGCCAGACCAGGTAGGAATGGCCAGGGGGTCTGCTTAGCCTTCGAATGATCATCTGCAGACATCTGACATGGCAAGTGACAGAGGCTGGCTACCCAGAGTGTATCACAGGAGGGAAAACGCCTCTGCCCATCAAACAAGAATACACAATCCTCCACTCCATTGCGCATGAAAAGTTCAGTGAGAGTTTGAAGATATTATGCCAAGATTTCTGGAAGCCAAGTAAAAACGACCTTGAAAATAAACCACATGCTGCTGCTAATTAATCTTAGTTCCTGGCTCTTTCCAATCAGACCCTGAACTATAATCCATCTTCATTACACTTCTTTTAAAGCAAAAATGGTGCATTTCCGCAAGTCTAATTAAGGAAGGAACATTATAAAGCCTTGGGTCATAACTCTCTTTCTGTCAAGTGTACATACATCTGCTACACACACACACAGAGAGAGAGAGAGAGAGAGAGATACTTTTTACAACTTTACATAACTGGGGGGATGGTTTTTCTTTTTTGCATTTAGTTTTTTTGTAATCACAGGCAGGACAGGACACATCAGAGAACAGAGATGGGGAAATGGTTACAAAGGTGCCATCACAGTCATGTCAGCCTAAAGCCCTCTTCAGTATTATCCCACCTTGCACATGTCCACCCACCATATTTCAGTATGCACACACATGATTGGCAACCATGGGCCACCTGGATGCAGTCCCAAGGATTGAAGCAGGAGGACTGAAACTAGTGTTGGGATACATGTGACTTTGGTAGTGGGTGGATTTGGAGTAGTATTTACTCACTTTTCCCAACCAATGAGACAAGAGAAAGGTCTATTGAGGGTTTCTGGGAAAATTGTTTTCCATGATGAAAGCAATAAGCCCTGAATGGGCCTAGGTAGTCTAGGGGTGAGATGCTTGTCTCTGCAGCAGGCAACAGGATGAAAACCTAGTTGCCCCCTAGTGTGGATTTCGCAGAGATCTGACTTCGGGGAGTTTCGGGGAACTTGGGTTGTCTCTGAGGGCTTGGTTGGTTATTATTGCCTAACATCAAGACTTTTGACTTGAGATTCCAAGGAAAGGTTGGAATGGTTCAGGACCCATCTTTGAACTGGACTTTGTACTGTGGGGGATGGGGACCAAGGTTGAGAGTCTTGTGGCAGGCATTGGGACATGCCATTTACACATGCCACATTCCAATTTCCATCACCACCCCACAACTTAGCTGAATCAGTAGGGAGATTTGAATATTCCCAACTGTTGATGGTTGGAGGGTTCCTACAAACCCTTCTCACAGATTGTCTTCATCAAAACTGGGGTGACTCAGAAACATATTGATCTTTGGGGACTTTTAGATCTACCAATCTCAGTCTCATCCACCTATACTTTCTCTTCTCCTGTCCCTGCCCATTCCATCTGCTACAGTTCCTATCAGTCAACCTTGGGTTAAACTCTCTATTTTTAATCTACATTTTAACAACCAGTAGACACTATGAAGAGATATTCAACAGTTCTCAGATTTCCTGCTTGGAAAAGTTATCACTCCATTCAAATGATTCTCATTTATCACAAGACCAGCTCAGCCATAAATTGGTCCATTATGGTCCATCTTAATTAAAAGAATATACATCCCCACAGTTTAGGAGGTGCCAGAGTACTGAACTTCTGCGAAGCCCTCTTTGTGAGTAGGATCTCACACACAAACTGTTATGTGTTCATGCACATGATATGAGGCCAAAGCTGGAAACCTTCAGCACTGGCACAGGAAATAGAAATCACGGAAGTAGCACAACTAGTTTGTGACATAAAGTCACCTTACAGATCAGCAGGACTGATGGCCTTATGGGAAAAATGAGATGGTAAGTCCCAAGGAGGTAAGGGTCTTGGCCCGAGTCCCAAAGAACCAAACTTAAAATAAGTGAAAACAAGTGAGTTAATAGTAGTGTTAAGGATGCTGGTTTCCTGTGTAATTAAGTGGTAGGAGTGACTTTGTATCCTATCCAAGGTTATGACTTGCTGGTTTGGAGAAACTTTACAGAGCACCATAGACATCTCCTGGTTGGCTCCCTGGAACACCCCCTTCCGTGGTAAGCACAGCCAGTGTTCCAAGGTGGCTCCCAATGTTCATGTTCCTGCCTCTGGCCCACAACTCATTAACTATGGGAAGATGCAGGCGCCAGTGTAGATCAGACACATTCTTCTCTTAAGAATTTAATATCAGTACCAGCGTGCTTAGGCTGGAAATAAATCTTCAAGGGTTGGGTTGCATTCATGAAAGCCCCCTGAGAAGACCTAGAAATGCCCGCAACTGAGCCATCGGGAGAAACCTCATTTCATTCCAAATCTTCAGGGTTCAAAATGCACCTTGACTTGTGAGGCTTCCACAGTCCCTTTAACAAATTACCTTTGTCTTTGCTGAAACTAATCAGGTGTGTTTCCGTTACCTGTGACCAAAAACAAGCTGAACTGAGGAAGTCAGTGCTCGATGGTGCCCCAGTTTATTTCTTCTTGAGCACCATGCTGAAAGGGCCAGGCAACCGAGCTTTTTATACCCCCCAGTTTTACTGGAGCAAATTTATTTAATCAAATAAACTTGGCAAAAGTTTGAGTTTGAATATTTAACACTCTACATAAACATCTCAAAAAGAATATTTTGTCTACCCAATGGTCAAGCTGTCTAGAGAAGAATTTGAGGGATGGGTCACCCATTCAAGGATGTTGGGGTAGACACAGCAGTGAAGAGTCCCAGCAGGCACCAGAACACTGGAGAATTCTCCAGGCCCCATACCAAGCCAATATCACTGGGACACCCCAGATGAAGCAGGTGCAGTCTTCCTGCCTTCTCCAGATGGACTCAGGCAACCATGAGCTTCTACAAGCCTATCTCCAGTATGTGGGTATCAGGACTATTCCTCTGAACCACATGGTGGCACTGGAACCAGGCAGTTCCATTCCGGCCCCCAGTCCACCCCTGATGCCGGAAGTCATGCCCTCAACCCAGCCCTGGCGCCATTTTGCAGCACACAGCAGTGAAGAGTCACAGTGAGCACCACAACACCAGAGAATATTCTGGGCCCCATACCAAGCTGCTATCTCCGGGACACCCCAGGTGGAGCAGGTGCAGTCTCCCCGCCTTCTCCAGATGGAATCCCAGCGACCATGAGCTTCTACAAGCATGGCTCCCATATGTGGTTTTCAAGCTAATTCCCCAAACCACGTTGGAATACCTTCCTACAGAGATGTCTGTGGAATTGATTTATAATTTAGAATCTCAGAAGCGTATTTCCTAATATGCAATGGAAAATAAATGATCTAGCATCTGTCCCTGAAAGGCAGGCTTGAATGATGGTGGGAAAATCAGAGCAAAATATAATGCCCAAAAGTAGAGAGAGAAGAGAAAGAACACATGGAGGGTGCGGGATCCCGGAGGAAAAAAAAAAAGAAAAAACAGGTTCCAAAAAGAGCCGAGATCACCCGCAAGTTCCAGATGGAGTAGGTGCCGCATCCTGCCTCCCCCAGATGGAACCCCGGTGACCAGAAGCCTCTACAAACACAGCCCGAGTATGCGGGAACAAGGACTTTTTCTCAAATCTGCCGGACTACACCTCCCAGGTAACCTCTGATTCCGGAAGTCACGCCCACAGCCCGCCCCCCAGCGCCATCTTTGAAGCGTTCAGCATAAGAGAAAGAACACATGGAGGGTGCGGGATCCCGGAGGAAAAAAAAAAAAAGAAAAAACAGGTTCCAAAAAGAGCCGAGATCACCCGCAAGTTCCAGATGGAGTAGGTGCCGCATCCTGCCTCCCACAGATGGAACCCCGGTGACCAGAAGCCTCTACAAACACAGCCCGAGTATGCGGGAACAAGGACTTTTTCTCAAATCTGCCGGACTACACCTCCCAGGTAACCTCTGATTCCGGAAGTCACGCCCACAGCCCGCCCCCCCCAGCGCCATCTTTGAAGCGTTCAGCATAAGAGAAAGAACACATGGAGGGTGCGGGATCCTGGAGGAAAAAAGAAAAGAAAAAACAGGTTCCAAAAAGAGCCGAGATCACCCGCAAGTTCCAGATGGAGTAGGTGCCGCATCACGCTTCCCCCAGATGGAACCCCGGTGACCAGAAGCCTCTACAAACACAGCTCGAGTATGCGGGAACGAGGACTTTTTCTCAAAACCGCGCGGCCGCTTATGCGGCCGCGCGACATCTCTCTATATACAAAGTGATCAATGAGAAGTAAACCACCCAATCTTTCTCCCTGAAAGTCAGAGTTAAGTTTGGAGCATGGCCACAGCCCCAGAAACACAAGGACTTAATGCAGAACCCAGCAGCTTAGAGCAGAAAAGTGAAAGGACTATGCGTTAATCTAGGCCATCAAGTCTGCCGGAGGGGAAAGGGTGTTGCCCCATTCGCCCTCTCTTCTCTGGAAAGAAGGATGGTGGCTGCATGGGAGCCTTGTGGACAGCAGGTATGAGCCGGGGGTGTGGGGGCGACTAAAACCTCATGGGAAGGGGGGCGTTCCGGTCCGTCCTTCACGCCCTACCGAGGTCACCAGTTGCCCCCCGCGAGCGGCTCTCCAGCACGGCCACAGCCCCAGAAGCACAAGGGCTTAATGCAGAACCCAGCAGCTTGGAGCAGAAAAGTGAAAGGACTATGCGTTAATCCAGGCCATCAAGTCTGCCCAGAGGGGAAAGGGTGTTGCTCCCTTCCGCCCTCCTCCCTCTGGAAAGAAAGATGGCGGCCACATGGGAGCCTTGCGGACAGCAGGTATGAGCCGGGGGTGTGGGGGCGACTAAAACCTCATGGGAAGGGGGGCGTTCCGGTCCGTCCTTCATGCCCTACCGAGGTCACCAGTCACCCCCCACGAGCGGCTCTCCAGCACAGCCACGGCCCCAGAAGCACAAGGACTTAATGCAGAACCCAGCAGCTTGGAGCAGAAAAGTGAACGGACTATGCGTTGACCCAGGCCATCAAGTCTGCCGGAGGGGAAAGGGTGTTGCCCCATTCGCCCTCTCCTCTCTGGAAAGAAAGATGGCGGCCGCATGGGAGCCTTGTGGACAGCAGGTATGAGCCGGGAGTGTGGGGGCGACTAAAACCTCATGGGAAGGGGGGCGTTCCGGTCCGTCCTTCACGCCCTACCGAGGTCACCAGTCACCCCCCACGAGCGGCTCTCCAGCACAGCCACGGCCCCAGAAGCACAAGGACTTAATGCAGAACCCAGCAGCTTGGAGCAGAAAAGTGAACGGACTATGCGTTGGCCCAGGCCATCAAGTCTGCCGGAGGGGAAAGGGTGTTGCCCCATTCGCCCTCTCCTCTCTGGAAAGAAAGATGGCGGCCACATGGGAGCCTTGTGGACAGCAGGTATGAGCTGGGAGTGTGGGGGCGACTAAAACCTCATGGGAAGGGGGACGTTCCGGTCCGTCCTTCACGTCCTACCGAGGTCACCAGTTGCCCCCCACGAGCGGCTCTGCAGCACGGCCACAGCCCCAGAAGCACAAGGGCTTAATGCAGAACCCAGCAGCTTGGAGCAGAAAAGTGAAAGGACTATGCGTTAATCCAGGCAATCATTTCTGCCCAGAGGGGAAAGGGTGTTGCTCCCTTCCGCCCTCCTCCCTCTGGAACGAAAGATGGCGGCCACATGGGAGCCTTGTGGACAGCAGGTATGAGCCGGGGGAGTGGGGGCGACTAAAACCTCATGGGTTGGGGGGCGTTCCGGTCCGTCCTTCATGCCCTACCGAGGTCACAAGTCGCCCCCCGCGAGCGCCTCTCCAGCACGGCCATGGCCCCAGAAGCACAAGGACTTAATGCAGAACCCAGCAGCTTGGAGCAGAAAAGTGAACGGACTATGCGTTGATCCAGCCCATCAAGTCTGCCGGAGGGGAAAGGGTGTTGCCCCATTCGCCCTCTCCTCTCTGGAAAGAAAGATGGCGGCCACATGGGAGCCTTGTGGACAGCAGGTATGAGCCGGGAGTGTGGGGGCGACTAAAACCTCATGGGAAGGAGGGCGTTTCGCTCCGCCCTTCACGCCCTACCGAGGCCACCGGTTGCCCCCCGCGAGCGGCTCTCCAGCACGGCCATGACTCCAGAACACAGAAACCAGTTTCTTAACTATCTGACTTTCAGTAGAAATACTTCCAGGGTCAATAGGTAAAACAGCAGAAATCCAAAACCAACATTTAATTCTTTAACCCAGCTGTAGAAAGCAAATCACTTCACAATGCTTTTTCAGCATGTCTGATTTGGGGGGGGGTAAACTCTAAATAATAGTGGTGAATCTTTTATTGAAACAATGAATCTAATCAAAGCAGATAGAGTGTTAACTAGAATTCATCTGCCTCACAGGGACGGGGAGGGGTGGGGGGTGGGGTTTTATTGGGGTTCTTCATGGTAAAAAATAAGTATTGGTAAAGGGAAATGTGTTTGATATTTGCATTACTGAGACATAAACCTGAAAGCTTTGTAACCTTTCCCACACTGATTCAATAAATAAATAAAAAATAAAAAAAAAAAAAAAAAAAAAAAACAAAAGTAGAGAGAGAGTAACTGGGCAATTGTCTTCCTTAGAGGCAGGGTAAGGACTGGAATGGAAGTGGGGGGATATGGGGATATTGGTGGTGAAAAGTTTGCACTGGTGAAGGGATGGGATCGATCATTGTATAGCTGAATATCAAACATGAAAGCTTTGTAACTGTATCTCATGGGGACTCAATAAAAAATTTTAAAATTAAAAGAAAAAAAAGATGCTGGGGCAAATGTTGAGACTCTAAGACCAGGGTTGTGTTCCTCATCTGAAACCCTGTAGTTTCTTGGGAATGTAATATTTATTCAGTCATAGGCTCACCCCCTAGCCTGAGACATGCCATTTGTGTCTCTAGAAACAATTTCCAAGCCAGAGTTTGCCTTGCAGGTGGCTAACCCAAGGTTTGATCCCCACATCCCATACCCCCACCCTGAGAACAACCAGAAGTGATTCCTGAGTGCAGAGCCAGCTGTGGCTGTGACATTGTCAGCTGTGACTCCAAAAGCCAAAAGCAAAAAAAAAAAAAAAAAAAGGTTCAGGTAGAAACAATTTTCTCCTCTGTAGAAAGGAGTATATAGATAAATTACTGGTTAGTTTTCCTATAACTATAAAATCCTTGAATTCTATTAAAATAGCCCTCCATGGGCCAGAGAAATAGTACAGTGGATAGAGTTATAGCCTTCTATGGAGCCAACCCAGAAATCCCATATGGTCCCCCAAGCCCTCCAGGAGTGATCCCTGAGGTCAGAGCCAGCAGTAACCCCTGAGCACTGCTAGGTGTGGTCTAGAGCCAAAAAATATATAAAAATAAAATATAAAATCAAACAGTCCTCAGAGAACTTTCTTCACATTAGGCACCCATTGCAAAAGTGGTCCTTTGAGAGCGCATTGTACAGGTTACATCTCAAAGCAAATTATTGTGATGAAGTTATGGGAGGCCTCTCTGGCCTCCAAGACAGCCCACAATGATCTTTCCCTCCTACGTGTCACACCCTCCCTGAATCGGTGATGTGTGTGATCATAGAAGACCATGGAGGTGATAAGTGACTTCTGTAGCTAGGTCATAAAAAGCATTGCGGTTGTTTCTTGATCACTTGCTCTGACAAAGCCAGTTACCTTTTTGTGAGGGTTCTCAGGCAGTCACAGAAAGGCTCATCTGAAGAACTAATACCAATGACCAGCATCATCTTGTCAATTTTATGAGTGACCCACCTTGAAAAGAGATTCCTCAGAGGACAAACCCTGACCAACATCCTGATTGCATCTTCATTAGATATTTTAAGGCAGGACCACTTGACTCAACCACTTGAAAAAAAAAAATTTTAAAACCCACTTGACTCAACCACTCCCACACTCTTGACTCACAGAAACTAAAGGAAATAAGAAAAGTTTACTCTCTGTTTAAGCCACTTAGCTTTGGGATAATTTGTTACACAGGCAACGATAGCTAATTGGGAAAGAAACTTCACAGAGCTGAGCCTGGTAGGTCCGGTCTCTGGCCCCAGACTACAGAAGCATTCTCTGCATGGGGCAGGCCAACGCCTTGTCCTGTGGAGGGCACGGTGCTGCCTCTGTGCACACGTGCTTCCACTTGCATTTAAATGCACCAGGCCCCATGACTGAGCTCCAAGATTAGCCACAAATGTGCCAACCTAGTTGACCCCAGACGCCATGCTGCTGAATAATCCTAGCTGTGGGACACAGCCATGGGAGCACGTGGCCGACATCTCCAAAGTTCACAGTACTGACATCCCAGTAGGAATGCAGAAAATTAGATAGGATAGTTGTGTAGCACAGCGATAGCACAGCAGATAGGGCATTTGCCTTGCACATGGCCAACCCAGGTTCGATTCCTCCACCCCTCTTGGAGAGCCTGGCAAGCTACCAAGAGTATCCTGCCTGCGTGGTAGAGCCTGGCAAGCTCCCTGTGGCGTATTCGATATGCCAACAGCAGTAACAACAAGTCTCATAATGGAGACGCTACTGGTGCCCTCTCCAGCAAATCGATGAACAATGGGAGGACAGTGCTACAGTGCAGTTGTGTCGAACCCCATGAAGCTCAATAAGTGGGAAAAAAAAATAGCACTGAAGGCTCAATAAGCAACAACTCAGCAAATCCTCAGATAATAACTTTAGCAACACCATTCTGAGATATATGTTTTAAGGAGCAATAGAAAGTAAACTATTTTGTGTTTGATAAAGGGCTAGTCTGGGGGTCTGAGGGCGGGGTTAATTTAGGACATTGGTGGGGAAAGGAAAGTCACACTGGTGATAGGAATGGTATTGTAATATTGAACACCTGAAATGACTGTGTTATCAACAACTTTGTAAATCATGATGTTTAAAGTTTTAAACAGGGAAAAAGTAAACGATCTGATGGTGAAAAACACAAAGATAGAAATTTGCATCTCAAGAACACATACTTCTGGGGCTGGAGAGATAGGACAGTGGGGAGGGTACTTGCCTTACTCACAGCCAACCAGGGTTTGATCCTCAGCATCTCATACGGTCCCCCTGAGTATCTCCAGGAGTGATTTCTGAATCCAGAGCCAGGAGTAAGCCCTGAGCATTGCCAGGTATGGCCCAAAAACCAAAATATAAATAAATGAATAAAAACAAAACACATACTTCTGGTTCAATTATTACAATAATTGGAAAATCTGGTAAGGTGACAACAGTGATCAAATTGATAGGAAACAGTCACACATTTAGGGGACAGAAGCCAGAGTGTTGAAGAAAGAGGCTTCTCCTTATAGCAGACCTTTGTGAACTTAAAATAGTCGAGCCTTCACCCTTAACGAGGCTAGTTTTCTTATGAGTCGAATGACACAGTTGAACTATCAGAATCTTATTTCTGAGGTCTCTGCCAGCTCTAACATTGTCAGTTCAAGTACATTCTACTGCAGCGGGACCCTGGGCCAGGATCTGTGGGACCTTGGGCCAGATGGAGTGTTAGTGGAGCAAATCTGAAGATCCTCAATATGGAAAAATGATGTAAATTCTGTGTGCCGTAGACTCCAAATTAATCATCAGGTATGACTCGAGGATTCCCAGACAATGGCCAATATGTTCTTTGCCTCAAAAGACAGACATCATTTGAAGGGGTTATGAAGTTGTGGCCTGTCCTGGCCAGGGGACCCCAGGCGGTCAGGCCTGGAGCCCAAGGAGCAGGGTGTAACTTTGGAGAGAGCTAGACCAAGAGAAAAGGGAAGGGCTGAGCCTGTCCAGACTGCAAGGACAGTGACCCAAGCACCCAATCTACCCTTTGCCCCTGCACCAGCCCAGAGACCCAACCAGGAGCCACCTACTCTCCGCCACTGATATTCTGGCTGTCAACTGGGTACAGACAATGAGATCAGAGCACATTAGAGGATGGGAGATGGAGGTCGGCTACTTGCTCTCGGCTTTCTCTCCCTGCACCATCATGGGGGCTACCAGTGTCCTTCTGTTGGTCTCTATGGCTCTCCTTCCAGATATCAGTGACTATTCAGCCTTCCCTGGAAGAGTCTAAGAATGGTGATGAATTTGCCTGGTTTAGACCCTGTGGGCACAATTCCTCTGGCCTCTCCCATTCACTGTTCCCTAGGGAATCCTCCCTAAAGGCCCTATTGTTAGAGGGCTGCCAGTTTCCCAAGGGAAGAAGGAAAAGGCCCTGCAAATGTTAAAGGTGATTCAGGAATTGAGCCTCCCAGTCTGGAGGAAGGAGGAGGAAGGACAAAGCTGGACCAGGATGTCAGACTACAAAAGGCTGGTCCTGGAATCACAAAATTCCTTCCCAGAGTATGAAATCAGGCTGGAAACAAACACAGATCTTTGACAAGCATGACCATGCAATATTAAGAGATGAAAACCCTCATAGCTGGGAATTGACCCTACCCATAACAGCTACAGAAGAAACCCCTGAGTCTGCACTATGGAACTGTTCTCCCACCCTCTCTACTACTCATTGGATAAGATGTGTATGACTGACACACACCAGACCAATCTTCTTCAGTCCGTCAACAAGCTAAAAGACCCAACTGCTGAGTCAGCAATCGACAGATCTGCTAGAACTGTCTCAACATGGGGACTGTCAACTCAACACTTGGCTTGTAAACTTGTCAACCTGATTACACTAGAATGTGGTAAAGACCAAAAAATGTTAGAAGACAAAAATAAGTTTGAGGATGGGTATTGTAGAACCCAATGACTGAAACTGGACCATGAACAACTTTGTAACTAAGTATTTCATGACAATTTGATAAAAAAAAAAATTAAAATAAATAAATAAGTTTGATCTAACACAGACCATTTCCAATAAATGGTCTAGGGTGACACACATCCCTTCACAAGGAAGTCACAGTCCTCCCGTTGTTCATTGATTTGCTCAAGCGGGCCCAGTAATGTCTCCATCATGAGACTTGTTGTTACTGTGTTTGGCATATCAAATATTTTTTTAAATTGAGGTGTCAGAGTTCCCATGTAGTCATTATTTAGACGCACTATCTCTTAATAGAGTAATAGATCAAATGGATCAAATATAGTATAATTCATTAATAGAGTTTTATATATGTTTGTACTCTATATATAAATATATATGAAGAAATACATATAAATTTCTTTCCAGGCCTTGTATAATAGGTTTTTTTATTTTTTCTTCCCTTACCTCCCCACCCTGCTTAGTTTTTGTTGTTAGAGTGTCCAAAGGTCATGTATGTCATTGTGGTGCACCAGGGTTTGCATTTGCTGCAGTGCTGGAGATCACACTGGCAGTTCATACTCAGTGTACAAGGTGAGATGAGGCTGTGGACCAGCCTGGAGATCTCAGCCCTGTAGGCGTCTCTCTACCCCTGAGAGAGCAGTTAGTTACAGTAATTGAGCTGAGAGTGAGAAGAGAACCCAAGGTCACCAAGTGCCATTCTGGACCTAACTCCACGCCATGTCTGTCACTGTCACTGTCCTCCCGTTTTTCATCGATTTTCTCGAGCGGGCCCAGTAACGTCTCCATCATGAGACTTCTTGTTACTGTGTTTGGCACATCAAATACGTCACGGGTAGCTTGCCAGGCTCTCGGTAGCTTGCCGAGCTCTCCGAGAGGGGCAGAGGAATCGAACTCGGAGCAATAGCACAGCGGTAGGGCGTTTGCCTTGCACGCAGCCAACATGGCTGACCTGAGTTCGATTCCACGCCATGTACCGTACATAAATTTTACTTTATTTTCTCTTTTCATGATAAAAAAAACAAAGTTAGTATATATGGACTTTACACCACCAATAGTGGTACTCTATACATAAACAATTGGTAACCATTTGGCAAAGAGGATTCCAAAACAATTTCTCCTCATTTACTTATTAACATTATTAAAGTTTTCGATCATCTATCTAGTGATCCATTTATTATTTATAAAATTTTTACATCAATCAGGCTGGAGTGATAGCACAGTAGGTAGGGCGTTTGCCTTGCATGCTGCCGACCCAGGTTCGATTCCTCCGCCCCTCTCGGAGAGCCCAGCAAGCTACTGAGAGTATCTCACCCGCACGGCAAAGCCAGGCAAGCTCCCCATGACATATTCGATATGCCAAAAACAGTAACAAGTCTCATAATTTGTTGTGAGACATTACTGGTGCCCGCTCGAGCAAATCAATGAACAACGGGAGGACAGTGCTAAGTGCTACATCAATGGTCTTCTACATTCTGTTCTTTGACTTGCTTTATCCAAGTCATTGTATAGATATAACAAATTTTCTATTTTCCATACTATGGCTACAGTGTGTTTTTCTTAATCATAATAATATTGATGACCTAATGCCCAAAAGTATAGAGAGAATATGGAGAATATTGTCTGCCATGGAGGCGGGGGAGGGGGACAGGGGAGGGGGTGGGAAAGGTGGGGGTATACTGGGGATATTGGTGGTGGGGAATGTGCACTGGTGGAGGCATGGGTATTTGATCATTGTGTGATTGTAACTCAAACATGGAATCTTGTAACTTTATTTCACGGTCAATCCATAAAATTAAAAAAATATATAGATGACCACTGGACACTGTCCTAATTACTACTTATTGCAAACATTACTATATAATGTTGGCAGTACAAGAATATAAGCCCCAACCTCGTACATGCCAGGCACGCACTTCACTGCCAAGCCACATCCCCAACCACACAACTCTTATTATTTAGACCTCACAATACCCTGAAAGGGACTTTTCATTTCTGTCACTTTGGAGTCAAGAAACCAAAGCTCAGAGAAGCCGAGCTAGTGCATTAGTCGAAGGTCCAGGGCCCTCTCTGTGTGCCCAGCCTGATTCTAGGTTTGGGAGATTGACCTACGAACAAAACTGACCAACATCCTCTACCCAACTTGCTGACATTCCAGTAGAGAACTAAATAACTGGAACTTGTGGCACCTGGGCTGACAGATATTAACGAGAGAAGATGCTAGAAGCAGCATCAACCCGTAGGAGAGCATGTGGGGAGTCAGGGAGAAGGAGAGAAGAGTTTCTTTAGGGGCCAGCTAAGACAGGATGTGCAGCATGAGACAGGGGGCCACATCGCCATCTGAGCAATAGTGTTCCAGCAAAAACGAGTAGCAAAAATGAGCAGTCAAGGTGCTGAGGTGTAGCTCTTGCCTTGTATGAGTAAGGTCATGATTTGATCACAGGTATTCTCCCCCACTCCCCCAAAAAAACTAATAATAATAAAGAATCTATCAGTGCAGGGCTATAGATTTGTCAGAAACAACAAGATCGGTACACCTAGAACAGAGCAAGCAGGGAGGGGGGGCGGGGGGCCGGGGGGACCGGAAATGATGTATGAGAGAGGCAAGAGAGGACAGAGACAGCAGGATTTGGGGCACAAACGCAATTTGAAGAGTCCTGAGCAAAAAAGGACCAAAAGGATATGGTTCAATTCAGGTTTGTGGGATCCCTCTGGCTACTGTGCACTCCGCTGACTGGAAGGGAAAGTTACAATAATAATCACAGTTAGACTGTAATATTGGGGATAGGGAAGGGGAAGGCATGCAGTTTCGAGTAGAAAGAGTAGGAATACTGCAGTGGTCAGAGTCTGGCTAGAGTTTGAAGTTAAACACAATATTTGTCCACAGGTTGGATGTGAAGGTGAGACGGTCAAGAGCAAGAAAGTCTGGGATTGAAGCGATAGCACAGTGGGTAGGACATTTGCCTTGCACGCGGCCGACCCGGGTTCGGTTCCCAGCATCCCATATGGTCTCCCGAGCATTGCCAGGAGTAATTCCTGAGTGCAGAGCCAGGAATAACCCCTGTGCATCACCAGGTGTGACCCAAAAAGCAAAAAAAAAAAAAAGAGAGAATGAGAAAGTCAAGAGTCACGTTAGTTCTGGATTCCTCCTCTTCCTCACTCCGATTTAGGTGTACTCATCTCCTTGTTACTCTTCTGACAAATCTCCAGTCCTGTATTAGTAAATCCTTTATTTGGGGGAAGTGGGTCTGGGGAGGTGGGGGAGGGAGTATCTGTGGTCGAATCCATGACCTGACATATGGAAATCAAGTGCTCTGCCACTGAGTTATGTATACCCTGAGCTCCTTTTCGCTAGAACAGTATTGTTCAGACTATGATGTGGCTCCCTGTCTCACTTTGGTACATCTGGGAAACTTTTGTTCTGAAACTGGGAAAACAGTGTTTCAGTTTCCCAGTGCTATGTCACAAAATACCCAGAAATGGGACTGGAGGGATAATACAGTGGATAAGGTACTTGTCTTAGCATGAGGCTAAGTGATCCTTGAGCACAGAGCCAAGCCCTGGGCACCACCAGGTATGACCCCAAAACCAGAAGGAAATAAAAAATAGTCCAAAACAGTGGAACCCAGGGGGCCATGCTAAGTCAGAAAGAGAAAGACAAATACCAGAGTATCTCAGTCCTATGTGGGCTAGAGTGAGGCAAAGAAATAGGAACAGACAAAACCGAACCAAACAAACCCCTGGTCTCAGACCACAGGATTACAAGAGGAGGGGAGGAAGGAGCAGGGAAGAGAGTTGATTGGGGTGATGGGCTATTGGCTCTCAGGTGGTGAGTAAAGTGTGGGAACGTACATTTTGAAGAGGAACAAAACTATACCCTTAAAACATAGGTAGTCTTGTCAACCAGTATGACCTCAATTTAAAAATGAATTAAAAATATCCAAAACTGACAGCTTTTCAACCGTTTGTGTCAGTCCTGAGTTTCTGGGTCAGGAGTTAGTAAGGTAGTGTGTCGCTGGTCCATGGAGCCTCCCTCATTCTGCATGTTCGGTGCCTCTGGGGACACTCCCCGACTCCTTTAGCAACTCCTTACAGAGAGAGAGAGAGAGAGAGAGAGAGAGAGAGAGAGAGATTTTCAATCCCAGCTGAGGAGTGCTCCTTTTTGCTCCTTTTTTGTTCAGATGGCGATGCAGCTGCCTCTCTTGCCTCGGTATGTCTTGTCTTAGCTGGTCCCTACAGAAACTCCTCTTTCCATCCCCCTGCCAGGAGTGTCACGCTTCTCCATGCAGCATCTTTCCAGCAGGCAGGAAGTAAAAGATGCCAGTCTAGGTAAGGACCTTAAATAGACTGCGTAAGCCTCAGGCGGGCTTAGCATGATCATGATCTGGTCAAAGTTATCATAAAGCCTATTTCAAGGGCATGGTAATCTTACTCCCATCCCTTGACGGACAGTGGTAGGTGTACCTAATAGAAAGTGTCTATGGGATGGAGGATATGGCTGTGCCCACCTGTGGAACAAGCTCTGGGGCACAGGTGAGGTTAGCATTCAACAGGGAGAATAGCACAGGAAGAGTGAGTGGAATCCCAGCACAGTTTGGGGCAGATTTCATTTGAGGGGCCCATTGCTTATCTAAGAAGAGATGGAGGAGAAGGCCCCAAACCTGCACAGGTCTTTCAGGACTTTCTACTGGAGAGAACTGGAGAGGAGAGATAAGAAAGAAACTCCAGCTTCTGTCCAGGACACGTTGATCCATTCACAGTCGTAGTCGAGTTGCTGCTGACTCCATCCACGGGCCTTGCACGGAGGTGGTGTAAAAAGAAAAGACTCCGAGTCGATGAGAGGCAGCTGGTTGAAGCGTTTCCCAGTTTTTCATATGACTCATAAATTTGTTACATGGTGAGGAAATTCCCTGAAAGCTTTTTGGCAGCCTCATCCAGTCTGACCAGTAGCTAAGAAACACATAACCTTCCAGTTAAGAGAAGGAAAGAAAACACGCAAGGCTTTGACTCTGGGCTTAAACAGAGGGTCACTTGCAAAGACTTCCTTCCACTGAGCTCACAACAGCTTTTCGGGAGAGTTCCAAGATTTATTTGGAAGGTCTGCCATTGTAACCAGACTGTGAGCTGGAGTTAGAGCGTGGGGAGGTTGTGTGTGCATGCATTCGTGTGTGTGTGTGTGTGTGTGTGTGTGTGTGTGTGTGTAGGTGTAGGTGTATCTCTGCTGATAGCTGAGAAGTGTGTATCTCTCTCTCTACAGAGATCATGTTTTCACCTCTGTTTGCACCCAGCAAAGTCAGAGATAGAAAAGAACTACAGCGGAGGGGTCTCGCCCTTCCAGGAATTCTGCTGTCCTTGAGGTAACACATTGTGGAGAACAAAAAAGGCCCTTTGCAGGATATGACACCTATTTGTCAGAAGCCAGGAAGAAGGTTCCCTTTGGAGGAGAGTGGAGAGGCACGTAAGAGGGACTTGGATGGTACGTTCCTGGAGCTCTGGAGTTCTTTCACGTCTTGCTTTGGGTGGTGACCACCCGGTGTGCTCACTTTGTGCAAATTTGCCCAAGTTTTCAGTCACCAAATGCAGTGACACTTTTCCCTTCTTTTAGATAAGCTGCTTCCTCCCTGACATCTTGGTAGTGTATGGTTCTATTACCTCTTCTCAGCTTCTAGAACAGAGTTTTTCCCAAGGAGTTATAAAACGTGGAAACATGTCTCTATCAATGTTACACTTTCATAAAAAAAAATTTGCTTAGTTGCCTTTTTTCTGTGGAAGATATGAAGACACTAATCTGAAATCATGTTTTCTCTTCTGTCTGTAGCAACATTTTCATAATAGTTAGAGCATGAAATTAAGCTAAATGCCCATCACTGGGTGACTGGCTGAGGAAAACATGATTTATAGAGTGCAGTGAACACAGTGAACACCCTGCTGCTAAAAAATGATGTAGTCATATCTTTGAGGACAAAATGAATAGAACTTGAGATGATTGTGCTTGTGAAATAAGTAAGAATGTGAAGGACAGTAATTAGATGGTTTCACTCGTTTGTGAACTATGGAATCACTAAAAGAAACAAGTTGGCTAACAGATGTCTAGGCTCAGTGAAGACTGGGATGGTGAAGAGGGAAAGTTGATGAGGGGTGTTTTTGGTGACGGAAGTGGTAACAATTATATGCATGCAGGCTATGAAAATAAACCCCCGAAGTTCTGTAATATTGTAAACCAGCACTAAGTCAATGAAAAACTCAACTTTTAAATAATAATGATAAAAGAGTTATTGAAATCACCTTTTCTATCTGAGCCTCCATTTACTCTTCTGTAGATAGAGATAGTAATAAACTCCTAAGGCTTCATACGAACTAGTGATATTGATGACACGTTTCCCTGGTAACTTCATCACAGGCACGCAGCGCCTATTGAGATAATACATAATAAGTGTGTGCACAAGTCAAGCCCCTGTGAAATGACAGGATGCTCACAATAATCTATGACTTCTACCATGCCCTCTTACCTACTTCCAACATCAAATTAACCCAAGGTGCCTGCAAATTGTTCAGCAAGTTATTTTCAATAATTAGATGTTCAGAATTAGAGTTGCTAAGTTAAAGGATTTCTCAAGAAAACAATGAGATTGTTGGATTTGAATATAGGAATATATTATTTGAATCTATTGAGAACTCAAATTATATTTTTTTAAAAATAGGAACCTGGGTCAGAGAGATAGTACAGGGTTTAAAGCACTTGCCTTGCACAAGGCCAACCCCAGTTTCATCCCTGGAACCATGAGCACCACTAGGAATTACCCCTGAGCACAGAGCCAGGAGTAAGCCTTTTGTAACACACTACCAGGTGTGCTACAAAAATGTTTTAGTTTTTTTAATGTGAAAAGGGGTTTCAATTCAGATGTAATGGGAGTTTTATTTTTAATTTAATTTTATTTTTATAAAGTTGTTCACAATAATTTGTTACATGTATATTCGACCCAAACACTATTACACCATCCCACCACCAAATTTTGGATGTTTCCATCCTAAATCCCAAACCCTGACCCCAAAGCAGAACCGAAATAATTTATTTTGTATTGCTTGTTATGAATTATCCACTAAAAATTATATATATGCATATACATGTATATAAATGTATTTCCCCCTAAGATTGGTTTCTACTTTACACCCCATCAAATGTGGTGTGATACTCTTGATATATTAGTGGTGAAAGGTATGCAATGTCGTGTGTCCGCAGATGTGGCCATGCGGTCCAGGAACAGGTTTGCTCATGGGTGAGACTCATCTGAGCTTGTGGAGTGTAGCCATGAGCATGGCGGCGATTCTGGAGGCTTTCAGCTGCCAGAGCTGAGTCCCTTGGGGCGGGGAGAATCTCACCCACCCACCTCTGAGGCACCCCGAGTTAAACAGTCTGGCACAGGGTCTGGAGGCTTATCTATGGTGTGTCTTTCTGTGTTCTCTTCTGAGAGATTAATTGCCAAGTCTCGGCTTTTATTTTGATTGTAGTAAAATATGCTTGCAAAATGTGCCATGTTACCCACTTCTTTTTTTTTTTAACTTTTATTAGTGAAACACCATGAGGTACAGTTGTATACTTACAAATTTTTGTGCTTGGGTTTCAGTTATACAATGAACAAGTACCCATCCCTCCATCAGTGCCCATTTTCTACCACCACAGGTCCCAGTATCCCTCCCACCCCCCATCCCCCCCATCCCACCCTGTCTCCGTGGCAGGGCATTCCATTTTGTTTTCTCTCTCTCTCTGTGTGTGTTACCCACTTCTAAGTGTACATTTCAGTGGAATTAAGCACATGCATATGATTGCACAACCAATCTCCAGAACGTTTACATTTGACAAAACTGGAATTTGAGGACCAGAGAGATAGTACAGGTGTAAGGCATTTACCTTCCACATAGCATAACCCCAGTTCAAACCCCAATGCCGCATATAAACCCTGAAACACAGAGCCAAGAGTTAAAACCTAAGCAATGCCAGATGTGGCAAAAAAAAAAAAAAGATTCTAATCTCATTGAACAACAGCTCCCCACTTCCCTTTCTACCACTATGACAGAGTTTATGGGAATGAGAAAAAATGTGAGGTAGAAACTCACAGATTTGAAGTTAGAAGGCAGGTGAGGTAGCATCACCATCAACCAAGATGGGGGCTGTGGGATACTTCAGGTTTCTATTCTGTTAATCAACTGCTCCAAAAATTAGTGACTTAAAACAACAAAAGTCTATTATTGCTCATGATTGAGAAGGGTTAGCAAAATGCGACCTGTTGACTTTGTCTGGGCTCACCTAGTCAACTGTCCTCCACTAGAGAGACAGTTGTGCAGCAAAGTCCAAGCTGACTTCACTCATGAGCTGGCAGCTGTCGCTGGCTGTCAGCTACTCACTCAGTTCTCCTCCAGTTCATTCTCCAATTGATGAGACTGGCTTCCTTCCACGGCAGCTGGCTACTCTCAAGGGCTCCCAACGATGCCTCTTTATCTCGTTTTCGGTGTTGAAACAAGTCATGGGGAAAACAAATTCCACTTAATGCGAAGAGCTACAAAGAAGAAACAGCCATATTTAATCTATCACATAAGAGGACATCCACATCCAGCAGAGAGAACACGTTTGTGGTTATAGAGATAATAGAGAAAATTGAGATTGACTCATAGGAAGAGATTCCCCAGTCAAAGGAAACCAAAAAAAATATAAAAATAATTTAAAATATGAGTAGAAGAGACAGACCCAAGGACACTGAGATGAGGTGGTCAGCAGGGTTGAAAAACCAAAAGAAAACTCTCTCCCCGAATCTCAGAGAAGAAAGTGATGACAGAATCACACACTTTCAAGAATCCAGTGTCATGACATTTGCCTCCAAAAAGGAGAAAAAGAATCATTAGATGTAGTGATTGTAAAGACCCTACTTACTCTGTTGAGTTTTGGCAAAATGCTAAGAACAAGCTCCTCTGAACGATGAATCTGAAGGTCAGGAGCTTTCTTTGCTCCCTGGTAAATGCAGGTGCAATTGGTAGAGCTTCCTGGAAAGAGAGTCTTTCTTTCCCATTCCAGTGACCTCAGGCTTGGCCTGTGTGATCTGCCTTGGCCAGTACTACAGAAACAGAGGTCATGTGAGCAGTTCTGAGGGCCACCCAGAATTCCAACCATTATTCTCTTTCTTCATCTGGCAGGTCCCAGAAGCCTGGTGAGAAAGTAGCGGGTAAGACACTTATCTTGCATGCACTCAGCCTGGGTTCGATTCCCAGCATCCCATATGGTCCCCTGTGCACCACCTGGAGTAATTTATGAGTGCAGAGACAGAACTAACCCCTGAGCATCTCTGGGGATGATCGCCCTCCTCCCCCCCCAAAAAAAAGAATGGAAGGTCCCAGGCTGCTCCTTCAGACAAGATCCCAGAATGAGTGGGCAGTGTGCTACTGATGTGGAAGGCTCGTGCAATCCACTGAGTTATTGGAGTTGTTTGTGAGCATAGTATAACCTAGCTAAGCTGACTGGTGTGACGGGCAGTCAGTATCCATCCAATTCTTTCAACTAGAAGCGACAGGGCAGAATTGGGAGTAGTTCATTGTGTCTGAGGGGAGGATCAGAGAGGTACCCCAGATAAGGGAATCTTAGAGCTAGGCCTAGAAATCTGAGGATAGAAAGGGCAGATGACACGGGGTAGGGGGTGGAGGGGTGAGGAGTGGAAGGTACATGTCTTAGTCTTAATCAAGACCATTCTCTCTTGGGTTCTTTTTTTTTCTGTTACAAATTCAGCATAAAAACTTTCTAGTTGCTCCGAATACTTGTTTAATAGTATGCCTTGGTTTTCTTGTGAAATATGTTTCCAAAACCTGAAGCAGCAAACAGGGGCTGCTGCATATTAAATGGCTTGGCCCAGTCTATGCATAAGGAAGGAGATCCAAATAAAACTGGCATTTCAGAGCACAGCAAAAATCAAGAAGGTTCTAGAAGGGTCTCCTAATCCTGCGCAGGGGTGGGGGTGGAGGTGGGGAATTAAAAAAACTCCTTTTCAGAGACAGATATCTGACTCTTGGAGAAGTTCCTCTGTAGAATTGGAGCCCCCACCCCGCCCATTCTGAATGAGAGCAATCAGAGTCTGGCAGGGATGTAGGGGAAAGGCCTGTTTGACAGGGGTTGAGGTAACCCCACTAACAGCATTCTTCCCCGTTTTGAGCCCCCGTTGGCTTCATGCAAAAGCAAGCTACCAGCAGGCTGACCATGAACTCTCAGGAGCCGTCAGCTGTGTTCAACACTCCAGAACGCATGTCCCCAGGCCAAGTAAGCAAATTTGGAGGGGTGACAGTGTGTGACTCAGTGTGTGTGTGTACACACGCACATACACACACACACACACACGCGCGCACGCGCGCACGCGCGCACGCTCCCTCACACAAGCACATATGATCAATTTAGCAGAGGAAGTCAAGGCAAATAGTTTAATCACAACCATCCCTCGGGGCAATTTGGAATAATTTTCTCATTAGAGAATATAATGTGGAGCATGACTAATGTTCAATCAGACAGTAGCTCCCAGTCCCCTCGCCCACTGCCATTACATGGGCTGGGGCTCTGATTAATGGAGGAAGGGGGCCTGTCCTTCCTTTCGGGTCCTGGAGTGGCGGCTGGAGTCCAGTGATGAGGAGCGGAGGGGAGATCCTTTTTCAAATACAAACATGAAAAATAAAATAACAGGACCCCTCAGGTCTTGAGCAGTGCTGATTAAAGCTAGAGGCAGAGTCCCCCTTTCCTCTGCACCCCCCGCCCCAGGACCCAGGATGCCTTTAAACACTCCATCCTTGAGGGAAACGGAGTCAGGGGGCTTCATTTCTCATTTTGTACCTTGTTTCTCTCCCCACTCTACCCAAATTCACATCTCTGTTTCTCCCTGCCTCTCTGTTCCCTTATTCTCAGCACCACCCCCCACCACACAGACACACAGACACACATACACACGCACACACACACACACACTACCCCTGGACACACAACAGCCACCTCCTTCTATTCTTTCTGCCTCTGTCTCTCCCGGTCTGGTGCGTCTGTGAGAATGTTGGGCCCAGAGTTGTGTGTCTGAGGAAGACTGGCTTTTGTTCTCCCACTTCAAAATGGTAGCTCAGGCCTTCATGCTGAATGACATGGGATTTTTCTAGAAATCAGTTGCTCCAAGGGCAGTACAGGAAGTAGCAGCTAAACTCTAGAAAAATCCCAAGTCTCTGGAGACAAGGTAAAGGTAAAGGTAAAGGCCCTCCCGTTGATCATCGATTTGCTCGAGCGGGCCCAGTAACGTCTCCATTGGAGACTTTGTTGTTACTGTGTCTGGCATATCGAATACTCTCGGTAGCTTGCCGGGCTCTCCGAGAGGGGCGGAGGAATCGAACTCGGGTCGGCCATGTTGGCCGCGTGCAAGGCAGACGCCCTACCCGCTGTGCTATCGCTCCAGCCCATAAAGGTCCTCCCGTTGATCGTCGATTTGCTCGAGCGGGCCCAGTAACGTCTCCATTGGAGACTTTGTTGTTACTGTGTCTGGCATATCGAATACTCTCGGTAGCTTGCCGGGCTCTACGAGAGGGGCGGAGGAATCGAACTCGGGTCAGCCATGTTGGCCGCTTGTAAGGCGAACGCCCTACCCGCTGTGCTATCGCTCTGGAGACAAAAGCAGACTCAAAGCCCCTCCCTAGATCTCCAGTATCTAAACTTCCATTTTATCAAGCTCCATAAAGAACCAGATACATGGTCATGGTGGAGAGCATGGTAGAAGTGCCTAACCGCAGAGCCAGGAATAACCTCTGAGCATTGTCGGGTGTGGCCCAAAACCAGAAAAGAAAGAAAGAAAGAAAGAAAGAAAGAAAGAAAGAAAGAAAGAAAGAAAGAAAGAAAGGAAGGAAGGAAGGAAGGAAGGAAGGAAGGAAGGAGCTGGAGCAATAGCACAGCGGGTAGGGCGTTTGCCTTGCATGCAGCCGACCTAGGTTCAATCCCCGGCATCCCATATGGTCCCCCAAGCACCGCCAGGAATAATTCCTGAGTTCAGAGCCAGGAATAACCCCTGAGCATCGCTGGGTGTGACCCCCCCCAAAAAAAGTCCTCTTTTGGTCCAGGCACCTCTCATTTTAAGATGACCAGTTTGGAATCTTGAATTCAGGGATTGCTCTAGGTTTGTTCTCCCCACGCAAGGATTGTTCTCTGTGTGAGCGCCAGCCCCATCCCAGGCCTCCCCACGTGGTAAATGAAAGGCACTCGGCAAATTGAATTACTCACATGTTTTTCAGTGTTCCCCCAAGTGGCCTACACCACCCCATAGAGGTTGTGGTAGACCAAATAAATCTGGGTACCTTGGTCTTAGGCACACTGACGGGGATACACCCTTCTTCTAAGGGTGACCCACAGACAATTCAAAGCTCATTTCTTGTTCTAAGGAATATTTATTTCCCAGGGCTATGGCCGGTCCCAGAAACCAAAAACACCCACCTATCAGTCCTGGTTACCCAGAAACACACACACACACACACACACACACACACACACACACAGTGCCAGAATGGAATGAACACACTGAGTTATTAGGCAGTTAGTCCTTCCTTCTTAACTTCCTCCTGGAAATGGCTTGGCTTGTCGGCTCCTGGACTCCTCCTGAGCCATTCTCTCCACCCACAAAGACTACACACAACATCGGAAGGGGCACTCCAGGACCCTCCTCCCTCCTCTCAGGAGAACAGGAGAGCCAAGAGAAGCTCCCTGCTAGGCCTTACTCCCAGACCCCAGGACGTTGACTTGCAGCTTAGTGAGTCTCCATTTACCCCGAACTGTAGCTCCAGGACCCCGGCAGGTGCACAGCTCAGAGGGAACATCCTGCCATGTCTAATCTCCATCCTCCATGGAGGCAGCAGGAGGCACGAAGCACATGTCCTCTGGCAGCTACTGTGAGTGGTATGTCCCTGTGCCCCCTCAGTCTCGTGGCTCCCGTGTGTGGAAAGCCTTAGCAGTGTGGGTACCATGGGAAGTGCTCACAGTAACCTTCCCCGGGAGGTGCTCACAGGTTCACACAGATGCTCACAGATGCTCATAGGTACCTGCTCTAGGCGATGCTCACAGGTACACACAGATACTCATATGTACCTGCCCCAGGAGGTGCTCACAGTTGTGCATTGTTGTTATACTGATGCTCATAGATACCTTCCCTAGGAGGTGCTCACAGGTAGGTAAAGGTCAGTGCCAATCCCTCAAGGTAGCAGACACAGGGGCACAGAGTAAAGGCAGGAGTCTTCTGCATGGTCATTGTGCTCAAACAGAAAAAGGAGCCTCAGAGATGTGCCAGGTGTCCCCACAGGGAGCAAGGACCCATCCCCACTCTAGCTCTGGAGCCCAGCAGGCACCCAGCCACTCCACAGCTGGGAATTTTTCCCCAGGGAACACCCACAGTTGCCCCCTAGCAAGGGCGGAGTGCCATGCGGGCATCCCATTGATACCAATGAAACTACTTTGCCCCTGCTGGCTCCCCAGCTCCACAAAGCCGCTGAACAAGTCCCACAAACAAGCCCAGAGAAGGCAGGGGGAAAGTTGCCTGTGGGGTGAGAGAGGTTTGCCCTGCTTCTCCACTCCCTTCACCAGGCCCACCTGTTTTGGGCAGGCACCACCCAGTGCCAACACCTCATACTCTCTAGTCAGTCACTGTTCCCTACATATCCCCATTCAGTTACCCAGACATCCACCTGCACCTTACCTGGTCTCTGGTTGCTCTTAAAAGATCTGAACTATTGCTGGAGAAATAGTATAGCATGTAAGGCATTTGCCTTGCACGCACTCAACTCAGGTTAGATCCTCGGCATCCCATATGGTCCTTGAGCACCACCAGGAATAATTCTGAAGAGGCAGGAGTAACCCCTGGGCACAGCTGGGTATGTCCCAGGTGCCCCAGGCCCCCTCCCAAAATGTTAGTTTTACCCGAGGAACTACAATCGTCTTGTAGAATTGACCTCTCACCTGACTTATTTCAAACTGTTCCAGTTACCACCATAGTGACCCTGAGTAAGGAGAGGAGGTGGAAAGGGAGGACATCCAGAAGGAACCCTCAAGAGGAGCTGCTGATGCAGACCAGGAACAGGGTCCCACAAGAGAAATGGACTCAAGACCCAGCCAGCCCTCACTTGGACCCTAACTGGGGGCAAAAGACTTCCAGGAAAGTCTCTGGGGTATTTTTCTTGTCCAGAGAGACTAATGGTTCTCTAGAAGACTGTTCCCCCTGCCAGTACCATCATCCTGAGATCCTGGCATGCCCAGATGGAAGGACTTTCCCTTGTCACATCTCTTATAGGAGTTTTGTCATCAACCTCTATTGCCCTATTGTCCCTCCTCCCTCTGAGGTCTTCCAACCACCTTAGCACCTTCATCATCTCCCCTCACAGAACCAACTCCCAGGAAATGAAGGGAAAGAGGCTCAGCACAGCCTGTTCTGATGGAGATGCAGGGATGCAGAGATTAAGCCAACCACTGTACCTAGGCTGTACCTAGGCTGAAGTTCTGAACCTTGATACTTACTCCTGCCCATGGACTGGTGCTAAAGAATATCTGACCAGAGAATGTCAGTGTGACTTAGAAACTGGATGAGATTGAATAGTGTCCTTCAACTTATTGGTATGCTGATTTCTTTCTAGCTCTTGAGGGAAAGGACATTCATTCCATTGTTTATTTCATCCACTTACAGCATCTAGAGTTATTCATGACACATGGTAAGAGAGTAAAAGATATTTGTTGGATGGATAAGTGAATGGAGTGAGTGGATGGATGGATGGATGGATGGATGGTTTGATGGGTGATTTGGGTAGACAGGGTTGGATGGATAGGTGGGTGGCTGTATGAATGATAGATGGCTGAATAGATAGATAGGTGGGTAGATTAATAAATGGATGGGTGGAAGGATAGTTGATGAATGAATGGATGGGTAGATGGGTAGGTGGGTGAGTATATGGAAGGATAAATAAAGTGATAGATGAAGCAATGGATTGGTGGATTGATGGCCACAAGTGGAATGCACAGTAGTCACGTAGTAGACAGAGGAGAAAGGAGATGCCAAGCACAGTGAGTGCCCAGCCCTCTTGGGGGCAAGGCCTTGCGGTGTGGCCTAGCTAAAGGTGTTGGGCAGCATTCCGGTACTCAGCACCAGTATTGATTATTTATCAGGAGGCAGGATGAGGTCCATGGAGCTGCTTGCCTCCTGGATTAGCCAGTCCCCAGTAGCCCTGGGATCAGAGCCACAGTCTAACTCTACCCTGAACCTCAGACTCATGAACCCATAGGTCTCTCAGAGTCCTTTTGGCTGTATCTAGGCTGAACTTCTGAACCTTGATACTTACACGAGTTGTGGTCAACATACCCAGAAGATGGAAATTCAATGAAGGGACAATTGTCTGGCATCAATTCCCCTGATCCTTTACCAAACCTCTGTCACACTCATGCTACCTAAGCCAAGGACTCCTGCTCCAGGTGTGGGCCACACCAGTGGGAAGCACTTCGCAGAAACTCAGATCCCCAGACCAACCCATCACAATCCCCAGTATAACAGTTTGTGACTTGGAGGCTAAAGCATCTTTGATCTCTGCACTGGGCACCCTGAGGATGGGCCTGACAAGTGGGCCTCAGAAGCAGGCCAGCGCTGCACCTTCCCAGCTGGGTGGCCACACACCCTCTACGGGGTCCCAGCTTAAGTTTTTTCATCTGCAAAGGAATAATTTCTGTCCTTGGCGCCTCAAATATCAGCTGGGAATGAGTTTTTTTGGTAAGTTAATTCATTAGCAGTTAGGGATCCAGTTAACACAGAAGTGTCGACAGTCTCGTGTTTATGATGGGGGAAAACTGGAGACCATCAAATGTCGATCAGGAGGAACCTGCTGCATGAGCTGGGACGTGTGCCAGTGACACAGGACAGCACAATAAGAAGGAGAAACAACCGCTCAGGGTCTCGTGCTGAGTTGGGAAAAGCAGGATTGCAGAACAAGATGTGAAGCGAGATACCCACCACGGAACAAAACAGCATTCACACATAGATGTTTATGTCCATGTAGAAAAGTCTGGAAGATTAATAGTGGATAAGAGAGAGAGGACCAAACTGGGGGCAAAGAAAACACTTTTGCTTCACGCCCTACCGAGGTCATGAGTTGCCCCCCACAAGCAGCTCTCCAGCACGGCCTTGGCTCCAGAAGCAGAAGGACTTAATGCAGAACCTGGCAGCTAGCGGCAGTAAAGTGAATGGACTATGTATGCATTAATCCATGCCACCATGCCTGCCCGGAGGGAAAAGGATGTTGCTCCCTTCTGCCTTTTTCCCTCTGGACAGCAAGATGGTGGCCACCTTGGGGCTTTTTGGAAAGCCAGGTATGAGCCGGTCGTGACGGGGTGACTGAAACCTCATGGGAAGGGGGGCATTCCGGGCTTGTCCTTCACGCCCTACCGAGGTCACGAGTTGCCCCCCACGAGCGGGTCTCCGGCACGGCCATGGCTCTAGAGCCACAGAAACCAATCTCATAATTATCTGACTCTCGGCAGAATTACTTCCAGGCTTAATAAGTAAAATATCAGATATCCAAAATCGCGCGGCCGCTCGTCATCATTTGATTCTTGTAACCAGCTATAGAAACAAATTATTTCACAATGTCTTTTCAACAGGTCTGATTTGGGAGTGTAAACTCTACATAATAAGGTGCATCTTTTGTCGAAACAATGAATCTAATCAAAGTAGATAAGAGTGTTAACTAGAATTCATCTGCCTCTCAGGCACTGGGAAGGTTGAGAGGGGGGTATATTGGGGTTCTTCTTGGTGAAAAATAAGTACTGGGGAAGGGAAATGTATTTGATGATTGCATGACCGAGACTTAAACCTGAAAGCTTTGTAACTTTTCCCACAGTGATTCAATAAATAAATAAATTTTAAAAATAATAATACGCCTCCTCCAGATGGAACCCCAGTGACCAGAAGCCTCTACAAGCATAGCTCGAGTATGCGGAAACTAGGACTTTTCCTCCAAACTGCCAAGACCTTCCCGGCTCCCAGATAACCTCTGACTCCGGAAGTCATGCCCACAAACGCCCCCCAGCGCCATCTTTACAGCACACAGTCACAGACAAGAAAGGCCGCGTGGGGGGGGGGGGGGGCTCCACAGCTCCCAGAGAAGACACCAGGTCCCAGAAAGAGCCGAGATCACAGGGAAGTCCCAGATGGGGTAGGTGCCTCATCCCGCCTCCTCCAGATGGAACCCCGGTGACCAGAAGCCTCTACAAGCATAGCTCGAGTATGTGGGAAGTAGGACTTTTCCTCCAAACGGCCGCACAACATCTCCTTTTATACAAAGTGATCAATGGAAAGTAAATCATCCAACGTTTCTCCCTGAAAATCAGGCTTAACTCTTATACAAACCACAGCACCCAATAGGAGAGAGAGAACAAAAGGGAATGCCCTGCCACAGAGACAGGGTGGGTTGGGGAGGGTGGGGGGTGGGAGGGATACTGGGATCCACGGTGGTGGGAAATGGTCACTGGTGGAGGGATGGGTATTCAAAATAAATAAATAAAATAAAATAAAATAAAAAATAATAATAAAAAGAAAGCACTTTCACTTTAAACGTGTGTGTGTGTGTGTGTGTGTGTGTGTGTGTGTGTGTGTGTGTGGCGGGGTGGCGGGGGCGGGGGGACGGTTGGGAGCCACACCGGTTGTGTCCAGAGCTTACTCCTGTCTCTGCACTCAGGGATCACCCCTGGCAGACTTAGGGGTTCGTGGAGGGGGGGGCCAGGAATCAAATTTGGATAAGATGCATGCAAGGCTCTTGCCCATACTGCCTCTATGATCTCTCTAAATATTATTTTAAATATCAAAATTGGTTCCAAAATGGTCAATAAATCTAGGAGCTCCAAGTGGTTCTCAAACTCCAGGTGTTTGCTGGAGTCGAAGGCGAATGAATGCCACTTGTGCCAAGTGACTCATAGCAGACAGAACATTTTCAGATGTAAACATTCCTCTCCTGTGCAATGTCTCAAACACAACCATTGCTGAAGGCCTAATGCAAGTTAGAGAGACGGCACAGAGGTCTCTTGAAAAGGCTCTGCAGGTAGAACACAGACCTTGCTTGAGCGAGGCCCTGAGTTCAATCCTTGGTCCTACATGCCTCCAATGCCCCCTCGGTACTGACCGGTGTGGCCCTGAGAACCACCAGGTGAGACCCCTACAGAAAATAAATCCCAGGGCCTGAGCAACAGCACAGTGGGTGGGGCCTTTGCCTTGCGGGCGGCCAACCCAGGTTTGAGCCCCAGAACCTCAAAGGATCCCCAAACCTTAGCAGAAGTGATCCCTGAGCACAGAGCCAAGAGTAAAGCCTGAGCCCAGACAACCACACTTCCCCTGTAAATCAGTTAATTATCAAGTTATTTAATAAGCAAAATAGGTCCAAAGAGATAGTTCAGGGATGAAGGTGTCTGCCTTGCATGTGGTTGACTCCAGTTCGATCCCTGATACCTCATATGGTCCCTGAGCACGGTCAAGTGCAGCCCAGCTCCCTGGCAAAGTGGAATGGCTCTGGTGGCCTCTGAGTGGGACGGAAAAGCCCTCCACGCAATCAATCCTTTGGGATTCATGCAGCTGACTTCCCTGCATTGGGTCAGTAGCTGGAGGCCAGCTGTGGAGGATGGAGGCCAGGAGGCAGAGTCTGAAGGTCCAGAGGCAGGTGAGAAGCACCTGCACCCAGGCCTGGATGGGAGAAGCCACCTGGCAGCCCCACCTCTCCCCAGTCATGCTCCATGGCATTCAGAAAAGAGAATTCAAAGACAGCCCCCAAGGGCGTCTCAGCTCCTAGCAGGAAAGCCCTCTGCAGAAGAGCCCCAGCGAAGATTGGATGGTCAGGGTCTTTGGAAGCATTGCCCCTAGTTGGAGACACCAATCCCCAAGCTGAAGAGCCCCAGCCTGCAAGGCGGCCTGCAGGTAGGAACTAGGCCTGAGATGGAAGGAGGGCAGGGGGAGGAGGAGAGGAGGACTGGGAGGCAAGAAAGCCAGGAGCTGGGCCACACGGGCCAGCAGGAGGGTAAGCATGGAGATTGGGGTGGTCCCCAGCAGCACAGCACACAGTAAGTGCTCAGCTAACAGCAGTGCATTCCCATAGCCCCCATCCCTGAGTCTCCTGCCTCTGGTCAATGCCAGAAGAGCTATTGCTTAAGAACCTCTCTAGATGTACATGATAGACTTTCAGACGTGTTCAATATGCCAAACACAGTAATAACAAGTCTCAAAAAAATGGAGACGTTACTGGGCCCGCTCGATCAAATCGATGAACAACGAGAGGACAGTGGACAGTGAACTCACCCCATCCCTACCTCCAAAGAAAGGGACCTAGTGAGGCCCCTTGTTGCCATCCTGCCAGGAACAATTTTAAGTCACTTGCTGCCTCGGCTCCTGGCGGCTGGCGAATTCAAATACAGATGAAGGCCCACTTCACGCTTCCAAGCAAACATGGCTCTCTGATCTGTGTGTGTTTGACCCTCCCCATTTCTTCCCAGTGGTTGTTGCGATGGCCAGGGTTCCGACTCCGGGTCACAGTGCTCACACAGGCCCGGCAGGCTGCATGGTGGCACTACCGCCATACAGCCATACTACTGGGACGGTGCTAGGCAGGAGGGACTGCACTGGCCTGCGGGTGACCCCACTCAGGTCCACCCAGGCCTGGCTGGTCTGGAGCCACTTTCCCGGGGTCCCCAAAATTACTCTTTCTTCTGAAATACAAATTTCACTTGGCTTCCTGTTTGATGTTGCCTTGTGGCGACGCTGTTGTCTGACTTCTTTGCTTGCTTTGCAGAGTCTGGCTACTCTAATTCCAGAGCCATCTTGGAGCAAGCAAGCTCAGTGCATGTCATTGTCCCTGCACTGCAGAGGACAGTGGGACCCAGCACTGTGGAAAGTGTTCATATTCCCAGAGTGGGCGAGCAGAGAGGCAAAGCCGGACAGGGTCCCCTGCTTCCCAGCCTGTCCTTACCCCAAACCTATAGGTCCCCAGAACAAAACCACCCAAGAAGCATATTAAAAACTGGATTCGCAGGAGAATCCTGCAAATCCTGGTACAGTAGGTGGGGTGTTTGCCTTGCACGCACTTGACCCAGGCACAATCTCCAACACCAGCAACTCATATGATCCCCAAGCACCACCCAGAGTAAACCCTGAGCACAGAGCCAGAAGAAAGCTCTGAGCACCGCCGCGTATGCCCCCCCCCCAAAAAAAATAAATTAAATTAAAAGTGACTGAAAAGAAAGATGTTCAAAGACACCCCAAAGCGCTGGAGGCTCTGGGGTCCTAGGGAACCCAGAAGTCTAGGTAATAACTTCATACCCCTTCACAACACTTGCTGGTTTTTCTGCTTTAAAACCAAGAAAATGAATGGGCAAATGTTCGTGTCGGAAGGAGACAGGAACTGGACACACTGCGGAAGGAGAACCCGGGCACAAGAAACAATCAAAGTATTGAAGTCGATCTAGCTCTCTCACACACCAGGAACCCATCTCTCTACTATACCCAGGAACCATGTCTCTCACACACCTGAGAACCCATCTCTGTCACATACAGCACCTATCTCTCGAAAGGAAACATGCAGACAAAGAGTCTTGTGTGCAGCCTACACAAGACAGGCTTTCAACAACTACTGAAATGACTGGGCCAGAGAGAGCGCACAGTAGGTGCGAAACTTACCTTTCGTAGCGCTCACTGTGGTTTCATCCTGGTACCACATATGTTCCCCCTGACACCGCCACGAGTGATCCCTGAGCACAGAGCCAGGAGTAAGCTCTGAGTGCTGCCAGTGTGACCCAAAATCAAAAGGTAAGGTAAAGGTAAAGGCCCTCCTGTTGTTCATCAATTTGCTCAAGCAGGCCCAGTAACGTCTCCATTGGAGACTTTGTTGTTACTGTGTTTGGCATATCGAATACATCACGGGGAGCTTGCCAGGCTCTGCCGTGCGGGCGAGATACTCTCGGGAGCTTGCCGGGCTCTCCGAGAGGGGCGGAGGAATTGAACTCAGGTTGGCCATGTCGGCTGCGTGCAAGGCAAACGCCCTACTGCTGTGCTATCGCTCCAGACCCAAAATCAAACAAAACAAAAATGATTGTCGTGGAGAAATACTCAAAATACTCAAACAGCCCCAAAAAGAAAGAAACCCACCCAAAGAAGCGCTCAATGCTGCTGTGGAAACCAAGGTTTACCATAGATAAAGAGACCAAAACTGGTATTTGGGGGATCCCCCGGGTCTCCTGCACCCCTGTGCTCTAATATCTGACCACTCCAGATGCAAAACCAGAAAAAGACCCTGCCCGACCCTTTCTGCTCTCGGGGTGCCACAAGGGAAGGCATGGGGAGGTGACGTGCTGAACCTAGGAGGGGGGAGGGGCAAATGACCAGCAGCCTGTGACTTCCTCTGACCCGGTGGGAAACAGAACTGCAGAGCCTTATGGAAATCATTTTGCAAACAAAATGGAAAGTGGGCGGGCGGGGGGTGGGGGGGAGGCATGCAGCCCCACAGCCCCTGCATCCAGTGCCTCCCTGGGAAGGGACCCGACAGTGGGCACCACCTGGTGTCACTCAACCAGACACTCAACTAGGAGCTGCCAAGATGTCAATAAATCTCATAGCGCAGTTGTCCCTGGGGCTGTCCGTTTGGAACACAGAATCCAGAAGGCTCTAGGGCAACACAAGAAGTTTGCACAGGGGGCCAGAGCGATAGGACAGCAGAAAAGGCATTTGCCTTGCACTGTGGCCGGCCTGGGTTCTCTCCTCAACATCCCATGTGGTCCCCGGAGCCCACCAGGAGTGATCCCTGAGCACAGAGCTAAGAGTAAGCCCAGAGCACTGCCGGGTGTGGCCCAGAAATTTTTTACAAAGAAGAAATTTGCACAGGCTGAAACCAAGAGCAATTAAGAGGCCTTTAATCACCATGTTCAGGGGCAGTGGGGAGGGACCGTGAGGCACAGGAGTAGCAGGGATACCTGAGACAAGAACAGACCATGTCAGGTAGGTGAGAGAAAGTTGGCTCCCAAAGCCTCCTGACCTTCCTTGGCATCTCTCCTCTTCCTCCCAGAAACCCCCTCCAAATTCCCTCTCTCCGCACCAGTCCCTTCCCACAAACCTGCAGCCCTTCACCAGATCAACTACATATGAGACAGGAGGAGAAAAAACAAAATGACCAGATTAAATCTCGCAAAGGTGAGTCGAAGGCAGGAACCAACCGCCCACACAAACAGAAACTGGTACTTCTTGAAGCATCAGGAAGACCACCTCAGCCCCTGACCCCCACTGGGCTTGAGGCTTCCTGGGTGCCCAGGAGAGGTCTGGGGCTCTTGTGTCCAACTTCCGCCCTGGAGAAAGGAGGCTCCTTCCTGGGCCTCCCCCATGGACACCAGCAGGCCCCCAGCCCCCGCCTCATGGAGCAATTACATCAGCACAGCACGTCTTTGTTTTGAGCGGGGGCTGGTTTTCCCACAAGCGACTGAAATAAATTAGAGCGTTTTCAACGAGGGCGGTTGAAAGCGGCACTCTTGGAAAAATCTCGGCAGCTGCTCTTTATTGGATTATAACTAGGAGCAAAACACCCCAAACCACACAATCGCCTGCAAAGAGTTGGGGGGGGGTCGACGGGGGGATCAAATCAAATACAACATTGTTGTAGGCTCTGGAAAATGTTTCCCCAGGAAAAGCAGCCTGGGAACCTGGTCAATGTTCTCTAGCTTGCCTGCTCGGGGAGACAGACTCTGCTCCTCGGGGGTCACATACAGTTTGTCTACACACAGGCGGTCAAACCCCGACAGCCACACACAGGCAGGCTGGAGACAGGACGGGCGCCCGGTGCAGGCTGCCACTGAGGGAGCGGGAGGGCAGGGGGGGTGCGCAGAGACTCGAGGAGGAGGTCCTGTCTGCAGGGAGTACCCCACACCAGGCCCCCTTAGAGGGTCTTTCTAAACATGTGAGGGACCGAAGAGATCAAACAGCTGCGCAAGTGCTCGCCTTGCATGTGGCTAACCCCTGTTCAATCCTGAGCACCTCGTAGGGTCCCTGATGCACCTCCAGGGGTGACCCCAGAGCAAAGGGAGTAGGCCTGGCACACCAAGTGTTGCATGAACAAAAAGGGCGAGGGGGCCTGGAGTGATAGCACAGCAGGTAGGGCATTTGCCTTGCACGCGGCCGACCCAGGTTCGATTCCTCCGTCCCTCTCAGAGAGCCCAGCAGGCTACTGAGAGTATCCAGGCCGCATGGCAGAGCCTGGCAAGATCCCCGTGGCATATTCGATATGCCAAAAACAGTAACAACAAGTCTCACAATGGAGACGTTACTGGTGTCCACTCGAGCAAATCGATGAACAATGGGACGACAGTGCTACAGGGTGCCTTGCACATAGCTGACCTGGGTTCAATTCTTGGCACCCCATATGGTCTCCTGAACACTGCCAAGAGTGATTTCTGAGTGTGGAGGCAGGAATAATCCCTGAGCATCACTGGGCATGTCCCAAAAGACAAAACAAAGAATTTAGATGAAATGATTTACTGAGTTAAGCACATGATTTGCATGAGGGAGCCCTGAGTTCGATCCCTGGGACCTAATGGTCTCCATAAATACCTCTGGAGTGGCTCTAGAGTACTGGTGCCAGTTGTGACCTAAAAATAAAAACAGGGGGAAAAAAAGGTGAAATCCTAACTCTGTCCCATCTAATTCCATGAGTTCAGGTATTTCAGAACAAGGCATTTGTCTTCTGCTGAGTCTCTGCTTTCTGGTTTTTTTCTTTCTTTTTTTTTTTTTTTTGGCTTTTTGGGTCACAGCCGGCGATGCACAGGGGTTACTCCTGGCTCTGCACTCAGGAATTACCCCTGGCGGTGCTCAGGGGACCATATGGGATGCTGGGAATCGAACCTGGGTCGGCCGCATGCAAGGCAAATGCCCTACCCGCTGTGCTATCACTCCAGTCCCACGTCTCTCCCCCTCTCACCTGGGAGAACCATGGCATGGACTGTCTCGCATTTATCCTCCCACTTCTCATTGTGGTGTTGTGGGTGGGTTTCTAAAGCCTCGAACGAGGAGCCAGAGAGATAATCCAGGGGGCAAGATGCCTGCCTTGCATGTGACTAACTAAAATTCGTTCCCGGGTATTATAAACAGTGTCCTAAATCCCCTCCAGGAGAGAGTACAGAACCAGATGCAGATGCTGAACACAATCATTCATTCATTCATCATCCTGTTATTTGTCGATTGCCTCGAGCAGGCCCCAGTAACATCTCCTTCATCCTAGCCCTGAGATTATATTCAAGGCTCTTTAGGAGAATGAGACCCATCATTGTTACTGGTATTTGGCATATTTGGTACGCCACGGGGAGTTTGCCAGACTCTGCCCTGTGGTAGAGTCATATGTGGCTCAAAAAATTCCCCACCCAAAATAAAATAAAATATAAGCCTCAACTTAAAAATGAAGGCACAGGAATCAGAGTGGAGAGGCAGGCCTGAGCACAAGGCACGGAGGTCACCCTCTGGGCTGATAGAAAGGGTCTGTCTGTTTCTTGGTCAGGGTTCGAGTTCCTCAAGACCACGCAATTGTGAAAATGGACCAAAGTGCATCATCAATGTCTGCACACTCCACTTGAACCCTGGTTTTTGCAGATGAGAAGCAAAGTTCAAGTGTGAACAGAGGCTACTCCCGCCATAGAGGAAGTTCTACTGGCCTGCTGTGAACAGGACGCTCTCAAGCAAATAAAGTCTCACTTCACCCTCAGATGGAAGATTATTTTGAAGTTCAGGTTCAATAGTTTCAGAAAACACATATGTTTGTGTCTAGTTCAAACTGGCTTGGTAGGTATTTAAGAAAAAAAAAACACATTAGTTCAATTCAGAGTTCAGCCGAAAAATAATAATATTTGGATTCGGTTTGGGGTTCAATGAATCAGGGCGATGTTTTCCAATTTGGGGGTCATGGTTCGGTTCAGTTCAAGTTCTTTTTGGAAGAGCCCAGCATGGGGTTCAACCCCCTGGGACAGGGCCAGCCTGGCCTACTAGCCGTTGTCCACACACTCACAGCCCATCCAGATCAGCTTTGGTCAAGGAGCTCTTTCCAACCACTTCCCTGTTCTTTCCAAAAAAGAAAAAGGAAGCAGAATTTAAGAGAAAGGGGTCAGAGAGATGGTGCAGATGTTAAGGTGCTTGCCTCAACCCCCAGCACAAGGTCATATCCCCAATAATTGCTGAGCAGCTCTGGAGCCCTGAGCCCCTGACAAGCCCTGACGGCTGGCCCAAATAATCCCCAGCATTGCTGGGTCCAACCAGCACCACCTCCATGGGCCCTTGCTTTGAAGCATCAGCCTGGAAGGCTGAGAGGTCCTTGGCGCCATGAGGACCAAGCCTAGGTTCATTCTTGGGCCCAGATGTGCACACAGGAGAATGCAGGAGTTGATCCTTGAAATGCTGCCAGGCACCTTCGAGCAGGAAGCAACAGCAAACATGACACCTGTGTCATGTCCTGGATGCTGTAGTCAGTGTCCTGGATGCTGTGGGCAGGTGTGTGGCTCATCTGGCATCCCAGCCAGGGATGGAGACTGCCCACGGTCAGGGCTATGCAAGCAGTGGGCAGGAACTCCAGGCTCTGGCACATCACCATAGACCCAGGGGGTTGGGGGACTCCTTCTAAGTCCCCATTTGGTACCTTCTCTTCCCTGTTAGTCCCAGCAAGGGCCCCCCCACTTCAATTTCCAAGATTCCCATAGAAGCAGGAATGATGGACAGGAAACGTAAATCTCAGAATCGACAGGGGGTTGAAGAAGCCTCTTTATGTGGGTCACGGGTCACGGTCCTCCCGTTGTTCATCGATCTGCTCGAGCGGGCCCAGTACTGTCTCCATTGGAGACTTTTTTTGTTACTGTGTTTGGCATATCAAATACATCACGGGTAGTGGGAGTAAATATAAAGGAAACAAAATAAACCTAAGGTTGTTGGGGCTGGAGCGATAGTACAGTGGGTAGAGCATCTGCCTTGCATGCAACCGACCTGGGTTCAATTCCCGCATCCCATTTGGTCCTCTGAGAAAAAAAACCCTGAGGTTGCCCTGCCCTTCCCACCTCACTCTCCTTCACTGTTCTCTCTCTCCCGGCCTCAGCCACACAAGGCACAGAGGCCATGACCTCCTGGCTGCTCTCCGCCACACCTCCAGTCTCCCCACCTTGCATGCCCAAACCATCTGTGCCGGCTCTTCTTCTTCCTCTGGGAGGACGTCTGTCACCCTCGTCTTTCTGCATTGCTTCTCCTGGCATGTCTCAGGTGGGTTGATGGCTCTACAGAGCGGACAGGAAGAGAATATCCTGACCATGGCTCCGTCTCCACCCCCAGCTCTGCCTCTGGGCCGTTCCCACCTGGCACTTTCCTCCTTTCCTGTGAATTCCTCAACCAAAACGCTCCTCCAGGCCTCCCAGAATTTCTTCTGTGGATGGACCCACCAAGCACAGTGGTGCGGCAGATGCGCTGTGCAAAGAGGCTGTGTCCGGAGTGGGTGCGTGCTGTGCGGGGCCCAGTGCCCAGTCAGCAGGGCCCCTTTGTCCCCCTCTCACCTGGGAAAACAGGAGCCACCATGTCCCACACACTCTTGTAAATCCAAGGCATGAACAGTTGACACCGTGAGTAACAATCTTAGTAGGTACACCCTGGGAGTCAGAGCGATAAGTACAGCAGGGAGGGCTGGCCTTGCACCGGCGAACCTGGGTTCCATCCCCGGCATCCGATACGGTCCCCCCGAGCCCACCAGGAGTGATCCCTGAGTTCAGAGCCAGGAGTAAGCCCTGAGCACCACCAGGTGTGGTCCAAGATAAAAAAAAAATGAAAATAAATAAGTGGCCCTGAACCTTGCATGCATGAAACCCTATCACGAACAGTATTGTCAATCCTGGTGCATCCAACAAGTAAAGATAATAATAAGCTCCACCTGGTAGCAGCGAGTTACTCAGCCGTCTGACTGCTACTAGACGGACTGGGTTTCCCTCCCTGTCACTATGACCCTCTGCCCAGCCTGGGCTGACAAGAGACAGTGGTCCCTAACAGACCGCAGTCCATGGGGATCATTTCATTTCATGCTCTGGTATGTGTGCCAGGGTTGCCTCGTGTCCTAACTTTGCCCTCAGGACCTGACACCATTTCCTGGTGGCTTCTGCCATCTTCACCTGCTCCCCAAAGCAGAAATTCCATCGGGACCCACTTCTTCCTGCCCAGCAGCCCATCCACTTCAGCATGCCAATACTCCTTTCCCAAACCCCCTCTCTCGGGTCTCCAAGGCTTCTGTCCTCATCCTTAAAAAATAATATATATATTTATATATAAATCATATATTTGTGCATTTTTAAAAGGACTGGAGCGATAGTACAGCAGGTAGGGTGGTTGCCTTGCACACAGCCAATCCAGCTTCAATCCCCAGCACCCATTATGGTCTCCCGAACACCGTCAGGAGTAATTCCTGAGCACCACAGAGTGTGGCCTAAAAAGAACAAGAACAACAACAAAATTTAGGCAAACACCTGACCGTCCAGTAGATAAAAGAAATTAGAGGGGAGCTGGAGCGATAACACAAAGGGTAGGGTTACTTGCCTTGCACAAGACTCACCCGGGTTCGATTCTCAGCATCCCATATGGTCCCCCGAGCACCACCAGGAGTAATTCCTGAGTGCAGAGCCAGAAGCAACCCCTGTGTATCACCAGGTGTGAACAAAAAAGAAAGGAAGGAAGGAAGGAAGGAAGGAAGGAGGGAGGGAGGGAGGGAGGGAGGGAGGGAGGGAGGGAGGGAGGAAGAAAGAAAAGAGAGAGAGAGAAAGAAAGAAAGAAAGAAAGAAAGAAAGAAAGAAAGAAAGAAAGAAAGAAAGAAAGAAAGAAAGAGAGAGAGAGAAAGAGAGAAAGAGAGAAAGAAAGAAATTAGAGGGTGAGGGACTGGAAGCAATAGCACAGCGGGTGGGGCGTTTGCCTTGCATGCGGGCAGCCCGGGTTCGATTCGCAGCATCACATATGATACCCTGAGCACCGCCAGCGGTAATTCCTGAGTGCAGAGCCAGGAGGAACCCCTGAGCACTGCCGGGTGTGACCCCCCCCAAAAAAAGAAATTAAAGAGTGTTTTTGGTGCATCCGCCCCTAGCGGTGGCTCACTGACCCCAGCTCTTTGTTTTCTTGGGGGTGTTTTTTTTTTTTGGGGGGGGGGAGCTGAGGGAGCCACACCCAGCAGTGCTCAGGGAAGACTCCTGGTTTCTGTGCTCAGGGAACACTCGGTCAACCACATGGGGTGCCAGGTTTGGATCACTCCTGAAGAGTTCAGGGACCCATACCCGGGGTGCCAGGGACCAAACCCGTATCCACCACGTGCAACGCAAGCGCCCGGCCCACTGCGCTGCCCCTCCAGCCCCTACCTACCCCTGGGGGAAGGTAAAGCCCACGGATCCCCCTAGGCGAGAGCACTCGGCCGTCCGCTGGGGCAGCAGCGACATCTGCTGGCCTGCGCCGCGGCGGCTGCGGGCGCTCAGGGGGACGCGCGGTGACCAGTCGCCTGGACAATCGCCGGTCGCGGAGAAGGCCAGCCCGCCAGACCGTCTGCCCAGAGGCACGGGCTAGGACCGGCCAGCGTTGGGGCGAGGCCTGGAACGACGTCTTTGGGCAGGGAAACCCCGCGTGCGCGCACGCTTCTGGCCGGGAGCAAGGCCTGGACAGCTCCGCAGGGACTGGAAGCAGGGTCCGCCCTGGGGGTCACAGGCAGACGCCCTTCCCAGATTTATGCCTTGGCTCTGGAGAGCTCCCCGGTGCCTCGAGAACATTTCTCCCATGGGCACAATTTCCCTGCATCTTTTTCCCCCCTTCCGTCTTCATCCTGGTGCTAACAGCTAGCTTGGTCTTTCAAGGCTTTGAGCACTTTATGGGCATGCTAAGGATGCTGTCCCCCCAGGGGACACCAGAAATGCAGGGCTGGGGTGAGACAGCCCCATCAGCTGGCCCCTCCCCTCCTCCCACCTGCTCTCGAAACCTTGCACCATTATTTACTCAAAGATGAGGCCTCACCTAAATCACCTTCACCCAGTGGTTAGAGAGGAGGAGAGAAATCAAGGTAGGGAAGAAGAGAAGGGAAGTGATGGGTGAACAGGCATCAGGGCTCCCGTTATACCAGTGATATGGGAGCGAGGGATAGCCAGATATCCAAAACACAGACTCAGCAACGCTGAAAACATGAGGTCTAAGTGGTTGCGACCACTTGAACTTTGTAAGGTGCTGGTCAAGTTGACGGGCAGGGGTGGGACGGGGACAGAGCCTAGGAGCACTGGTGGAGGGAAGTTGACACTGGTGATGGGATTGAAATATGATACGCCTAAAACTCAACTATCAGTATCTCTGTAAAATCACAGTTCTTTAAAAAAAAAAAAGATGCACCCCCCCCCCACCCCAGTGCCATCTTTACAGCACACAACCACAGAGAAGAAAGGCCGCGCGGGACCCTCCACAGCTACCGAGAATGCTCCTGGTCCCAAAGAGAGCTGAGATCACCTGGAAGTCCCAAATGGGGTAAGTGCCGCATCCCGCCTCCTCCAGAGGGAACCCCGGTGACCATGAGCCTCTACAAGCATAGCTCGCTTATGCAGAAACCAGGACTCTCACTGCAAACCACGCGGCCACTTACGCGGCCGTACGACATCTTCTTATATATAAAGTGGTCAACGGAAAGTAAATTCTCCAACGTTTTTTTCCTGAAAATCAGGCTTAACTCTTTTACAAACCACAACACGGAATAGGAAAGAGAGAACGAAAGGGAATGCCCTGCCACAGAGGCAGGGTGGGATGGGGATGGAATGAGGGGTGGGAGGGTTACTGGGATCCGTGGTGGTGGGAAAGGGTTACTGGTGGAGGGATGGGTATTCAAAATAAATAAATAAATTTAATTTAAAAAAAAAAAGATGAGGTCTCAGAAAATCACAGGCAATTCCAGATTCCAAGGGCCGTGAGCTAATCTGTAGAGTTTGCTGTCCCACAGGGTGGTGAAGGAACTGAAGGTAAGAGGGAGGTGCTTCAGGCAGATGTCACACAGTGCTGCCCTGCTAAAACTCACCGCTGCTTCCCTGCTCTGTGTCTGGCTCCCAGAGACGGTCAAACATTAACATGAAAACAACACAGCCTTAAATGCAAGGCATGGCCAGACTAGCCTATCACACCTATCATGCATTATCCCCACTCCACAAAGTACTAAGGACGGCCGGGGGCTAAACCATCCTCTAGTTATTCTGAGTCACCAGCACCTTCCTCACGCTCTTCTCTGAGGTCTTCATTTGAGTGTCTAACAACCACCGCTAAAAACTACCCAGGACAGCAACAAAACAGCCATTCCTACTGATTTCATTTTCAACCAAGTCTAAAACACAAGATTTTAAAAATCAAATCTGGTGGGTGTGGTGCTGGAATGATGTATGCATGAAATTATTTTTGTGTTAGAATGGACAAGAAAGGGTCTGGAGCAATAGCACAGCAGGTAGGGCGTTTGCCTTGCACGCAGCCGACCTAGGTTCGATTCCCAGCATCCCATATGGTCCCCCGAGCACCACCAGGAATAATTCCTGAGTGCATGAACCAGGAGTAACTCCTGTACATCGCTGGGTGTGACCCAAAAAGAAAAAAAAATAGGCAAGAAAAATAAGCAAGACTATAATTTACTTTTTAAAAAAGTCCCTAGGAGGGGCCAGAGAGATAGGACAATGGGTAGAGCACTTGCCTTGCACAGGTCGACCCAGGTCCAATGCCTGTTATGGTCTCCTGAGCCCTCCAGGAATGGTCTCGCTTCTTTTGGTTTTTGTTTTCTTTTGTTTTGGGCCTGCAGCCAGCAGTGCCCAAGGCTTAATCCTAGTTCTACATTCAGGATTCACTTCTGGCAGTGCTCACGAAGCCATATGATATGCCAGGAATCAAACCCAGACAAATGCCCTGCCCACTCCCCAGCTCCATAGGAGTGATCTCTGAGCATAGAGCCAGGAGTAAGTTCCTGAGCACCACCGGGTATGGCCCAAAAACAAACAAAAGACCCTAGGAGATTCATTTAGCTATATTTAAATATAGATTACAGTAGCTAATATACTGAACTATAGAAAGATGTTAATACATAATACACCTTTCATAAAGCAGTGTTATATCAATTAAAAAATGTAATTTCAGGGACTGGAGCGATAGTACAGTGGGTAGGGAATTTGCCTTGTACCAGCTGACCTGGGTTCGACCCCCAGCATCTCATATAGTCCCTTCGTGCACTACCAGGAGTGATTCCTGGATGCTGAACAAGGAGTAACCCCTGAGCATTGCTAGGTGTGACCCAAAAAGCCCCCCAAAATGTAATCTGTATTATATGTTTATCTATCATTAGTTTTTACCCTTAAATACATCCATATATGTGCAAATTACGCAGCCAACATGGCCGACCCGAGTTCGATTCCTCTGCCCCTCTCGGAGAGCCCAGCAAGCTACCGAGAGTATCTCGCCCGCACTGCAGAGCCTGGCAAGCCACCCATGATGTATTCGATATGCCAAACACAGTAACAACAAAATCTCCAATGGAGACGTTACTGGGCCCACTCGAGCAAATCGATGAACAACGGGAGGACCTTTAGTTTACTTACTTTATAAAATTATATGCTTACTATGTATCAACAGCTTATCATCAGTTAACTTGTCCAATTAAGTGCTTGTTATCAGCCACCTGAGGAGGAATGGTTTGAGGTCAGGTACCAAAAAAGGGATATGTGAATCGGGATGGGAGAAAGTGTGCTGAAAGTAGATAAAACATATAATGCTAATAAGCGTATAATTTTTTAATTTGCACATATATGGATGTATTTAAGGGTAAAAACTAATGATAGATATACATATAGATAAACATGATAGCCTCACAGTATCTGTACTGCAAACAATAATGCCCAAAAGTAGAGAGAGTATGGGGAAAATTGTCTGCCATAGAGGCAGGGGGAGGGTTGGGATAGGGGGGTATACTGGGGACATTGGTGGTGGAGAATGTGCACTGGTGGAGGGATGGGTGTTCAATCATTGTATGACAGAAACTCAAACATGAAAGCTTTGTAAGTGCTGCTCAATTTTAAAAATTATTGAATTAAATTAATTCATTGAAAAAATAATTGATTAATTACCATTGGAAGGTAATTAATTCGATTTCCTTCCAATGGTAATGGAAGGGTTCCATTTTGGAAACAGTAGTACCTAGAATTCAGTAAACGCTGATGGAGAGATTCAATTAAAGAAATTAAAGGAGGGATATTTATAGGATTTAAGGTAATCTTTGAGGTCCAGTGAAGCACCCATGACAGCAGCCATCCCCTGAGCTGAAGGGGGAAGGGAGGAGGCAGGTAGGGAGTACAGAGCACTGCCAGGCACTCAGACCCTCCCAGCACTGCAGAGAGAGTGGAAGTGCTGCATGAGCAACACCTGGTGGGGGTGGGCTGGCAGCTGCCTGCACCTCCAATGCAGGGAAGCGTTGCACTAAGCACCCCTGCATGCTGAAGTGCTAAAAGCTTCCAACCATGCACAGTCCTCCTGGCCCTCGTGTCTACTGCCCTTGCCACAAGTTGGGGGCAGCAGGGAGGGCAGTTAGGACAGAGAAGGGACCGCTATGACGTTGGTAGTTGGAAATGATCACTTTGGACAAGAACTGAGTACTGAAAGGGGGTAAAGGGATATGCATGACAACCCTTCAACCTGTATTGCAAACCACAAAAAAGGAAAGGGAGGAGGAGGAGGAGGAGGAGGAAAAGAAAGAAGAAGAAGAAAAAGAAGAAGAAGAAGAAGAAGAAGAAGAAGAAGAAGAAGAAGAAGAAGAAGAAGAAGAAGAAGAAGAAGAGGAGGAGGAGGAGGAAGAAGAGGAGGAGGAGGAGGAGGAGGAAGAAGAGGAGGAGGAGGAGGAAAAGGAAGAAGAAGAAGAAGAAGAAGAAGAAGAAGAAGAAGAAGAAGAAGAAGAAGAAGAAGAAGAAGAAGAAGAGGAGGAGGAGGAGGAGGAGAAAGAAGAAGAAGAAGAAGAAGAAGAAGAAGAAGAAGAAGAAGAAGAAGAAGAAGAAGAAGAAGAAGAGGAGGAGGAGGAGGAGGAGGAAAAGAAAGAAGAAGAAGAAGAAGAAGAAGAAGAAGAAGAAGAAGAAGAAGAAGAAGAAGAAGAAGAGGAGGAGGAGGAGGAGGAGGAAGAGGAGGAGGAGGAGGAGGAAAAGAAAGAAGAAGAAGAAGAAGAAGAAGAAGAAGAAGAAGAAGAAGAAGAAGAAGAAGAAGAAGAGGAGGAGGAGGAGGAGGAGGAGAAAGAAGAAGAAGAAGAAGAAGAAGAAGAAGAAGAAGAAGAAGAAGAAGAGGAGGAGGAGGAGGAGGAGGAGGAGGAGGAGGAGGAAGAAGAAGAAGAAGAAGAAGAAGAAGAAGAAGAAGAAGAAGAAGAAGAAGAAGAAGAAGAAGAAGAAGAGGAGGAGGAGGAGGAGGAGGAGGAGGAAGAGGAAGAGGAGGAGGAGGAAGAGGAAGAGGAGGAGGAGGAGGAAGAAGAAGAAGAACAACAACAACAAAAAAAAAACTAGGAACATTGGTGGTGGGAAAAGCACACTGGTGAAGGGACAGGTGTTAGAACACCATATGACTGAAACCCAATCATTAACAACTTTATAACTGTGTTCCAATTAAAAAAAAAGAAAGAAAAAATATTTTAAAGCCATCACCTTGAGATAAAAAGATTAGATAAAAGAGGTGCATTTGAGTTCAAATACCAATCCTATTATGAAATTATCTTTTACAAGGGGGGAAAAAGACAACAATAAAAGTGCTCAAAGTTTGGGGTCAGAGAGATGGCACAGTGGGTAAGATACTTGCCTTGCACAGGGCCAACCTGGGTTCAATCCCTGGCAGCCCATATGGTGCTGCAAGCCCACTAAAACAGAGCCTGGAGTAAGCCCTGAACAGAGCCAGTGTGCACCAGGGTGGAAGACAATGACACTAGTCCCTTTTACTCCTGGGAAACACCCCATCACTGCCAATGGTAATGGAAGGGTTCCATTTTGGAAACAGTAGTACCTAGAATTCAGTAAACGCTGACGGAGAGAGACCGATGGGAAAAAGAAGGTCTCCTCCTTCAAGAAGCCCCTCCTGCCTGCCCACTTCAAGGACCCCCTCCACGCTGTTCAGATCCCACTCAAGGACTAGCAGGCAGGGGCTGGAGCTATAGCACAGCAGGTAGGGCATTTGCCAGGTAGGGCTGAACCAGGTTTGATTCCCAGCATCCCATATAGTCCCCTGAGCACCACCAGGAGTAATTCCTGAGTGCAGAGCCAGGAGTAACCCCTGAGCATCGCAGAGTATGACCCAAAAAGAAAAAAAAAATAAAATAAAATAAAAGGACTGGCAGGCAGCTGTGTGGAACCATCCGCTTAAAGCAGACACGTGCATTCCTGGGTAGCCAGTGACCCTCGAGCTGCGTCCCTGTCCCTTCCAACAGCCCAGAGCTGGGCGCTAACGAGGTGTCTAGAAAAATCCACAGTCATGACAAACTGACGGCACAGAGGACTGTGTGTCATTAACTTTGAGGTTCTCCTCTCTCTTGGGTGAGAGGTGGGTGGGGCTCCCCCCCCCCCCCGGGGGCCCTGGAAACCCAAAACATTCTGAAAAGCCAAAGGCGCTGGCAAACCCACAGTGTCGGGAGCTTGGATTCACTCACGCTTCACTTTTCATCCGTTTTTCTCTTTTCTGGATGTGTCAGAGAGTGAGCCTCGGCTTCATTTCCTGCTCCTCCCCTGCGCAGGACCTGACACTTGGGCTTCCATCTCGGGGAGTCAGGCCTCAGGGGAATGGCCCCCTTGAGGAATTCAGACCGGCTGGGAAATATAATCCAGCGTTTCCCAGCCATCATTTAGCAGAGTTGTCATCAGAGTGGTTCCCCCCATCCGAAACGCCCCCCCCCCACCATTCCCCTCCCCGCCCCCAGGGACCGGCTTGGTGACTCTCAGTCGTTATGAACCAGCAAATCTGTGAAAACTTAGGAGGCCCCGGCTGAACCGAACGGTTTTTTTTTTTTCAAAGAAACACTTTCCAGCCCAAGAAAGGTAATATCCTGGAGGGACGCCCGCCTTCCTGCAATTAACTAGAATACCACCCAACAGCGCTTTTGTTGGCTACCATTTCCCATGGAAATACCTCAAATGCTTTTCCTCCTGGTGGTTCAGCAACCAGAGACAGGGAAACAGACAAGCAGCCCGAAAATGGGACCTTTGTCTCTTTCCTGTTCAAGCCGCACGAGTTAGCGGGGATGGAGGAGCCCTTTCTCCACTGGCCACCTTCGCCAGGGCCAGGCCAGGCCCTGGAGACCACGAGGAGGAGGAAGGGGTGCCTCTGACTGCACCCCATCAGAGAACCACCAGCTCTGTGACCCTGACCGAGAACCTGCACCTTCTCCAGAACCCCAACCTCTATTCCCCACTATGTGGAGAAGGAGCCCCATTTGCTGGGGGGTTTGGGGGTGAGGGAGCAGGGTGGGAGCCCCGAACACAGTAGGTGTTTGCTGCATTTGAACAACTGCCCTCTCCTGCCGCCCCGCTGTCTCCTTTTAAAGTGGAGATGTGGGTGCTGGGCAGGTAGCACAAAGGTGAAGCAGTGGCCTTGCAATACTGCACACGCTGACTCCATCCCAGGTACTGCACACGGTCCTCTGAGCACTACGAGGGGTCTTGTCTGAGCGCAGAGTCAGAAATAGCCCCTGAGCACCACCAACACACACACACACACACACACACACACACACACACACACACACACACACAGAGTAAGGTTGCTTCAGAAAGTGCTATGTGGGAGGCCACGGGGTCAAAGAGAAGTCAAAAATAGGACAAATGCAAAGCAACCGTCTGTCACCTCAGAGCTGATGGTTCCCCAGACACCTTCAGGCATTCCACATCATTAACACGGAGGAGGAAAATAGAGCCTTGCCCACGTTTCAAACAGGCTGATGCCAAAAGGCAGGAGCTTCCCAGGGCAGCTGAGTCTGGGCAATGCAATAAACCATGGAGAGGCTGGCGCAAAACTGTCCAATGGGTAGGGCGTTTGCCTTGCACACAGCAGGCCTGGGTTCAATCCCTGGCATCCCATATAATCTCCCAAGCATCACCAGGAGTGATTCCTTAGTGCAGAGTCAGGAGTAACCCCTGAGCATCACCGGATATAGCCAAAAACCAAATGGGTGCATTCAGGATTGTCTTGAGATGGTCCTGAACTCACTTGGTAACCTTGGTAACCTGGGAACTTCCTCCAAATGTGCTCAGGTCCTTGAAGTGGTCCGGACCCTACTTTGCAAAATGACACGCTTGGGAATTTCTGCTTCTGTTCTCTCCTGCCAGCTGCCTGCAATGCCACCATCAGATGTTCTATAAAATAGCTCTCACCTTTGTTTGGGGACCCAGTTCTGGAGCACAAGCTCAACATGGCCCATAGAGGAACTTAACCGTATCTTCCCACTTCTCAGGACCTGCTGCTTGGTTTCTTACTGACTTTTGGAGGGAATTCCCAGGTAAGACAAGGGCTGTCCCTGGCCTAGCTGGTACACAGGCCTCAGAGTTCCACCACAGATGGGGTCCAGAAAGGGACCTGACATAGAGGGTCCTGCCCTGTACACACCTCCAGGACCTCGGCCCGTGGCCTTGCCCAGTACAGTCAATCCCTCTGCTGAGCTGGAACTCCCCCAGTTCGGGCTGTTGGTGCCAGGCCTCTGGCCAAGGAGACCCTCTGACACTCAGTGACTTACCTGTCAGCAACTCCTGCCCCAATGGCAGTGCCCAGGGCGTCCTGGACACTCCCAGAGATATTCCACCCAGCTCTACAGGTCAACAGCTCAATACTCAGGCCCAGAGATTCTGAAGGCCCCCAGGACCATGCCTGTACCTAGAGGGCCCACAGTGGATCAAACTCAGAGCTTCAGTCTGCCAGGCATGTGCTCCAGCCTCTGAGCTGTCTCCTCAGCTCCTAAATTCATCTCTGCAAATAGACATATTCGATCTTGAGTTATTTTGTTGTCTGTTGTTGTTGTTGTTGTTGTGGGGGGGGGGACACACCTGGTGGTGCTCATGGGCTATTTCTGGCTTTGTGCTCAGGAGTAATTTCTGGCAGTGCTCAAGGTACCATGTTGTACCAGGGCTTCTAACCCAAGTCAGTGGATGCAAGGCAAGCACCTCAACATATATACTATCTCTCCAGCCCCAAAGAAATGTTTGATCCTGAAACCACTCAAACAAACAAGAGAAAGGGAAATGGAGGAAGGGGTAGGGGAGCTTTGAGGCTGATGAAGGGATGGAGACACAAAGGTGAAGCCGGTTTTTTTTTTCAGCTATTTCTTTTTTTTTTCCCCTTTATTTTATTTTATTTTTTTTTACACTTGTAAATTTACAATTTTTTGTGCTTGGGTTTTGATTATACAATGATCAGATACCCATCCCTCCACCAGTGCCCATTTTCCACCACCATGGATAATATCCCTCCCACCCCCATCCCCCTATCCCCCCTGTCTCTGTGGCAGGGCAATCCCCTGTGTTCTCTCTGTCCTTTTGGGTGTTGTGGTCTGCAAAAGAGGCATTGAGTGGCAAACATGTTCAGTCCATAGTCTACTTTCGACATGCATCTCCCCTCCTGGGAGGATCCTCCAAACATCCTTTATTTGGTGCTCCCTTCTCTATCTGAACTGCCCTTTCCTCTAGGATACCCGGCTGGCCTCTAAGTTATGGAGTAATCATCCTGGTGCTTATCTCAGCTATTCTTGGGTATTAATCTCATACTTTGTTACTTTATATCCCCCAGATGAATGCAATCTTTCTATGTCTATCCCTCTCTTTCTGACTCATTTCGCTTAGCATGATACTTTCCATATTGTACCACTTGTATATAAATTTCATGACTTCATCTTTTCTAATAGCTACATAGTACTCCATTGTGTAGATGTACCAAAGTTTCTTTAACCAGTCATCTGTTCTTGGGCATTCAGGTTTCTTCCAGTTTCTGGCTATTGTAAAGAGTGCTGCAATGAACAAACAAGTGCAGATGTCACTTCGACTATACATTTTTGCCTCTCTGGGATATATTCCCAGGAGTGCTATTGCTGGGTCAAATGGGAGTTCAATTTCTAATTTTTTGAGAATCGTCCATACTGTTTTCCAGAAGGGCTGAACCAGTGGACATTCCCACCAACAGTGAAGGAGTGTCCCTTTCTCGCCACATCCACGCCAGCATTGGTTGCTTTTGTTCTTTTGAATGTGGGCCAGTCTCTGAGGTGTGAGATGGTATCTCATTGTGGTTTTGATCTGCATCTCCCTGATGATTAATGATGTAGAGCATTTTCTCATGTGCTTTTTTGCCATTCGGATTAGGTGAAGCCGTTTTACGTCAGCCTTCAAACTTGCATTTGCTTTTGCTCCATGAAACTTTTTTTTTTTGCTTTTTGGGTCACACCCGGTGATGCTCAGGGGTTACACCTGCCTCTGCACTCAGGAATTACTACTAGCGGTGCTTGAGGGACCATATGGGATGCTGGGAATCGAACCCGCGTCGGTCGTGCAACCCTACCCGCTATGCTATTGCTCCAACCCTGAAACATTTCATTGTTCCAACCTTCTCTCAGAACTGGGCTTTTCTTGAGGGGTTCCGAGTTTGAGAAACGATTTCCCCAAGAATCACACTTTGATGTTCAGTCAGTAACGGGCTCACCCAGTTTGCCCAACAGCCTCACCTCCCCTGAAATCTCAGTTCATGGTAGCATCTCTCTCCACTGACAATATTTGATCCTTGGAGTGGATCACATTTTAGCAGTCATGTTTCTCACATCATAAAAAAAAAATTCTTGCTTGAGTTAAAATGTGTATTTATCAAACAAAAATATTACAAGTCATAAAGTGCCCAGTTTTACTGCTTACCATGAAAATACAAATTTAAAACTCCAAGTGGTCATATGGAATGATTGAATCAGCGTAACTCAAATCTGATTTCTTTATCTTGGTTTCTTGAGTCACACCTAGCAGTGCTCAGGGATCATACCTAGTAGGGCTCACTGGATGATATGGGGTGCTGGGGATGGAATCCAGATGGGTGGTGTGCAAGTCAAGTACCCTACCCACTGAATTATCTCTTCAGACCCATCAAGTCCTGTTTCTCATCTTCACGATCCCTGTACTCTCCCTGTTGGTTTCAAGCCTATTGCTCAGGAGCTCGAAAGAAAGCCCAAACGGGCTGAGTGCAGCTGGGTTTGATTCCTGACATCACCTGATCCCAGAGCACTGCCAAGAGCCAGCCCTGAGCACTGCTAGGTGCAGCCCAAGTAAGTAAGTAAAACCAAGAGGACTTTGCCAGGGGTTGGAGGAACGTACTGCTCAGCAGCTCGAATGATCGAGAACAGTGGAGAATATCTCCAGACGAACACATACATAGGCTCTCTGCGAGGGCAGCCTGCTGAAAGTGTTTCTGAATTAATTTCCCCCATCAAAAGGTCCCTCTTAAAGGGCAAACGATGACAGCAAGTTGACTAGAAGCTTCTTGGTGGATTAGGAAAATAGTAGGCACCTAGCTGGTGTCTTCAGCAAACCAAGAAGGAGTAAGTTAGTTAACACTTGTCTGGCTCAAATGGCTGATGATAATTGCTGAGGGTGAAATGCTGGTTTTCACTTGGGGTGCTTTAGTTGGGGGGCTTTCCTCATTCCTCAGTCAAGGTTCTTTGCTGGACCGCTCTCACCACCCCAACTTGGCTCCCAGATTAGATCACAGAGGACACAGGCATAGTTTCTTAGCATCTTTGTTTACTTGGTGGGGAGTGAGTGGGGTCAGAAAATGGTTCTGGATGTGAGTGAGAGTGGAGAGGAGTCTGGTGCTTTGAACTCCAAGCAAACCTGTCTGCAAATAGTCCCGCACATCCTCACGACATCAATCCTGTCCTGGAGAACTTCTGCCGGACTCTGTTCCTCTCCCTTCGAGTCACATGAAAGAAAGGCTTGTTAGAGGTGGAATTATATCCCCTAGTGCTGCCCCCAAATATGTTGAAATTCTAACCCCTAGCCTAAGAATACCTTCTTTGGAAACAGGGTCTTAGCAGATGAGGTGATTAGGTTGGACCATAATTTGATTGAGTCCTTTTTTGTTTGTTTCATTTTTTGCTTTTTGGGTCACACCCAGCGATGCTTCAGGGTCACTCCTGGCTCTGCACTCAGGAATCACTCCTGACGGTGCTCAGGGGACCATATGGGATGCCGGGGATCGAACCCAGGTCAGCCACATGCAAGGAAAACACACTCCCCACTGTCCTATCACTCTGGCTCCTGTTTGCTTTATTCACGGCAGTGTTCAGGGCTTACTCCTAGCTCTGCATTCATGAATTACTCCTGACGGGGTTTAGGGGACATGGGATACCAAGGATCAAACCCTGGTTAGCTACATGCAAGGACCTACCCACTATACGCACTATATATTTATTTCTTCACGTTTCTTTTTCTTTCCTTCATTCCTTTCTTCCTTCCTTCCTTTTTTCCTTTCTCTTTTTCTTTCTCCCTTCCTTCTTCCTTCATTTCTTTCTTTTGTTCTTTCCTTCTTTCCTTATTCCTTTCCTTCTCTCTTTCCTTCTTTCTTCCTTTCCCATCTTCCTTCCCTTTCCTTCCTTCCTTTCTTCTTTCTTTCCTTCTTTCTTAATTTATGGGCTAGAATACGTTGAGTAAGTATTGGGGATGTGTTTTAAGACAGTGGTAGTTACCTTGGGGGATGGAGGGTGGGGGGGAACGGCCTTCCAGGAGAGATCCTGTGTGGAAAGTTTGAGGCTGGTAAACATGGGTTCCTTTCCTGAGAGATGTAGGGGATTTATTGGTAAAGTAAGCATATTAGTCAGGATAATGTTAGGTTATAGGACAAAACCCCAAATACCCGTGTTTTGGTTCTATTTCCTGTTTCTGGGTGTACTGAGTGACAATTGCACCCACCAATGACTGGTGGTGGCAGTGTACCAAGCTGGCAGAGACACATTCTCTCACCGGGACCCCACCAAGAAGGTCCCCACTTTACAGATGAAGAAAAGCACGGTGACTCTGAGAAGGTCACCGGCCTCCTTCAGGGGAGAGCCTGCAGTCTCCTGTTCCTCCCTGAGGGAGGAGGGCCCAGTGTGACAGAGGCATGTTTTCCCAGACTGGCTTTCAGAACACATGCGTTCACGGATGAAAATTTAAGCTGATATATGTTTCCGCATGCCTCACCCACTCTGTCTGTTCTTCCTGTTAATTTTTTTTTTAATCCCACAGAGTAACATCATTTTGGTTGCAGTTCAAGTTCACCAAGTAGAACTACTCAGCACATCCACTCAGAAAAATGGTGCCAAGGACATCTGAGAGGAAATAACACCTTGGCCTACTGGGGCTGAGGCTTCCTCACCAGCCTCCCAGCCACCTTCCCCTCATCCAAAACAGCACCATCTGGTATGAGATGATCTCTAGTTTTGCTGGAAAAAAGTAGAGTCCTGCCCACATTTCAAACCGGCTCACTTTAAACAAGCTAACACCAGAGAACAGGTGATGCTAACGGGTAGCAGAGTCTTGGCGACACGACATGACCATGGGGTACATCCAGGATGTCCTTGAGATGGTCCTAGTCTCTCTTTGTAGCCTTGGTAACCTGAGACAATCCTCCAGATGTGCTCCTGTCCTTGAGGTGGTCCAGATGCTACTTTACCAAATAAAAGGGTTGGAACTTCTGCTTCTGAATTTCTCCTGCCAGCTGCCTACTAATGCCCCAACCTCCATCAGATATTCTATCAAACAGAGCTCTCATCTTTGCTTGGGCCCATTGGAGCATGAGCACTGCTGGTTCCCTCAGCCTAATTAAAACAGTTCTCCCACTTCTCAGAGCTTGGTTTTTCACTGGTTCGAGGTGAGAATTTCCTCAGCAGTTTTTTTTCTCTCTGACAAGAGGTCCTATGTGGGGGACTTGGCAGCCACATGATCTCATTTTGTTTAAGTTATTCATGATGATTTATTACACTCAATTTCCCAACACCAGTCCCACCACCATTATTTCCAATTTTCCCAACCATCACCCAAGCCTGCCCCAATAGCAGGCCCTAAATGATTTATTTTATGTTGCTTGTATGAATAATTCATTAAAAATGATCAAAAAAATATTTCCTTAGAAGTGTGTGAAGATTGTTGTATCTCACCCTGGACCCATATAAGCTCTTGTATAAAAGATTACTAACATGTTGTTACAAATTAAGCCTTGTGTGTTAGTATGTTCTTGATCAAGACTTTTGCCTTCCCATCCATTGAGGTGTGCTACTCCTAGTACATCAGTGGTGTAAAATTTGAGATGTCCCATGGCCACAAACGCAGCCACATGCTCCAGGAATTCTAAAATTTTGAATACAGTTAAATTTTTACCTGGATGGTGACTTTGGGTCCCAGAAGCATCTCTGCAGCTTGTTGATCGCTTTCGAGATTTCTTTATGAGACTCTGGATCATGACCAGTCAATGAGCTGATCTGGCGTCAGAGGCAGTTTGTCCCATGACCTCCTTGACCCGACCCTCGTGGTTCTTCCTAAGAGCCCCGAAGCTGTGTTGCACATACAGACATCAAGTGCCCAACTCACATGGCCTGAAAAGAGAGAGGTGGGACTCCACCCCCAGATCCTGGCCTGGAGCACAGAGCCCGTTCCAGCCAGTTCTTCCCCAGGACCCGTCTTTCCATTTCCTGCTCTCCAGAGATGAAAAGGCAGTTGGTTATTTCCAGACATAAACGTCATCGGCTGGTGTGAGTGCCAGGATACAGAATAACCAGAGGAAACGCATGTGATATTTGTGACACCAGGGTGCCCAGAGACAGAAGGAGAGAGAGGAGAGACATTGACAGAACAAGCAAGTGGTCCTCAAGTTGGTTTGTTTTGTTTGAGGGCCACATCCAGCAGTGCTCAGAGATCACTCCTGGAGGTGCTCGAGGGACCATATGTAGTGCTAGGGATAGAACCAGGATTAGTCGAATGCAAGGCAAGTGCCTCACCCCCTACCCCAAGGAAGTTCCATCTCCCAGGTGCCAGTGGTCCCCTTTGGAGCCAGAAACTTCGAACACATGGTTCAAGAAACTTCAGATGTAGCTGAAGGTCAGAGTGAGCGCAATAGCTTGACCACATGCGTTGCATGCAGGGGCCCCAGGTCCCTTCAAAGACAATGCTTTTCAGCGCCCTGCTCACACATTTGAGGTTACAAAGAAAAATAGAAAGTGAAGTTGGGGCTGGAGCAATAGCACAGCGAGTAGGGCGTTTGTCTTACACACGGCCGACCCGGGTTCAATTTACAGCATTCCATATGGTCCCTCCAAGTATCACCAGGAGTAATTTCTGAGTGCATGATCCAGGAGTTACCCCTGTGCATCGCCGGGTGTGACCCAAAAAGAAAAAAAAAAGTGAAGCTTATTCTGACCTTTCCAAATGGACCAGGTCGGAAATGAACCTCATTAGCCATGCCCACCCCACTCAAGTGCTCTGGTGGGAAGTCTGGTGTCAGCAGGATCACAGTTTGCAATGCCTGTTTAAAACAATGGGGGTCGGTAGGGGGAAAGGCAGCTCAGATAGAGAAGGGAGCACCAAATAAAGGGTGTTGGGAGGTTCCTCTCAGAATAGGAAATGCGTGATGAGAGTAGACTATAGTTCGAACAAGATTGCCACTCAATGTCTCTTTTGCAAACCACAGCACTCAAAAAGAGAGAGATAACAAAAGGGAATGCCCTGTCACAGAGGCAGGGTGGGATGGGGAGGATGGGGGATGGGAGGGATAATGGGACTGGTGGTGGTGGAGAATGGGCACTGGTGGAGGGATGGGTACTCGATCATTGTATAACTGAAACCCAAGCACAAAAATTTGTAAGTCTACAACTCTACCTCATGTATTTCACTAATAAAAATTTAAGAATAAATAAATAAATAAAATAGTGGGGGTCATGGTGTCCTGTGGATGTGAGGTGCTGAGTTCAGTTTCTGGCACCTCAAATAAATAAATAAATACTAGCCTGCGAGGGGGGGCTCTGACCTGCAACACTCCAGACTCAGGACGGTCACTCAGACCTTATAGCTGCCCTCCACTTGACTTAAACTGCTGGACCTACCCAGGGACCCCGTCTCTCCCACGCATCCATGTCAGTATTGCTTAGAAGTTCGCTCCTGTTTTCATGCCACCTCTGTAAGATATTTCAAACTGAATTTGAAATATATGACCTCCTTTTTTTTTTCCACACTCGAATGTGATTTAATTAACATAAATTGTAGTACTGGCATCAACATGTTACATATACACTTTATAGCCCAGGGTATTTTAATTGTGGAACCTTGATTTCCCACAATTTTTAAATTGTTTTTATTGAATCACTCTGAGATAGACACTTGCAAACGCTGTTTGTGATTAGGTTTCAGTCATACAATGTTCCAACACCCATCCTTCCACCAGTGTGCTTTTTTTTTCTTTTTTTTTTTTTTGCTTTTTGGGTCACACCCGGCGATGCACAGGAGTTACTCCTGGTTCATGCACTCAGGAGTTACTCCTGGCGGTGCTCAGGGGACCATATGGGATGCTGGGAATCGAACCTAGGTCGGCTGCGTGCAAGGCAAACGCCCTACCCACTGTGCTATTGCTCCAGCCCCCACCATGTACATTTTCCAGCACCAGTGTCCCCAGCTTCCCTCCCATCACCTCCCCTCCTCTATGGCAGGCAAGCACTTTTCTTCTCTCTCTCTCTCTCTCTCCCTCTCTCTCCCTCTCCCTCTCTCTTTGTCTCTGTCTGTCTCTCTGTTTCTATCTCTCTGCCTCTGCCTGTCTTTCTGTCTCTGTCTCTCTGTCTTCTCTATCTCTCTGTCTCTCTGTATCTGTCTCCCTGTCTCTCTCTCTCTCTCTCTCTCTCTCTCTCTCTCTCTCTCTCTCTCTTTCTCCCTCCCTCCCTCCCTCTCTCCCCCCTCCCTCCATCCCTTTTGGGTATTGTGGTTTATAATACAGATACTGAAAGGTTATCAGGAATATCCCTTTACCTACTTTTAACACTCAGTTCTTGTCCAATGATTTTTTTTCCAGCTATTATTGTCATACTGGTCCCTTCTCTTTATTACTATATTACCTACCCTCATCCCGACACACACTTGTGGTTGATTCCAACCACTGATGCGTCCTCCTAACCCCTGTTTTCCCTGGCTAGAAATACATGACTTTCGAGGAAATTACAGCCTGACAAACCCACCAGGATGTTTAGTGGTACAGCACTAACGTGTGAGGCTGCAAGCTCAGCCCCCAGCACTGCACCCCCAGGGCCAAGTGTGATCCCCAGAATCACAAGTCCCAGCACACGGCAGCCATGCGTTTAATCACAGACATCACAACAAAGGGAAAGGGAAATACAAAATAAAAATTAAAATTACTCCAGAAGTCAGATACAGTTCAAAGCACTGAGTATGCCTTTGCATACAGGAGCCCCAGGTTCGATGCCCAGGACTACATAGTCCCCCAGCACCGCCGGGAGCAACCCCTGAGCACTGAGCCAGGAGAAGCCCCCACGCCCTGCTGGGTCTGTGGCCCAAACACCAAATCAAAAATTGATCTTAAGTCAAAATGTACTTAATACTGAGCTGGAGAAATAATAGAGCGGATAGGACACTTGTCTTCCAGGTGGGCAATCCAGATTCTCTCCCTGGCACCCCATAGGGTCCCCAGAGCTCTCCCAGGTATGATTCCTGAGCACAGAGTCAGGAGTAAGCCCTGACCACTGCCAGGTGCACACCCCCGTGAAAAATGCATTTAATACCACTTAGTACCACGTAGTTTAAGCTGCTTTCTCATGCTCAGAGCACTTACTGTGAGCCCACACTGGGCCGGGTCCCCTCCACAAAGCCACCTGCACTCACAGGAGACCCAGTGGCTCCGGCACAGAAACTGGTTGGAGCGACAGCACAGCAAGTAAGGTATTTGCCTTGCACGTGGTGGACCCAGGTTCGATTCCCAGCATCCCATATGGTCCACCAAGCACCACCAGGAGTAATTCCTGAGTGCATGAGCCAGGAGTAACCCCTGTACAGTGCCAGGTGTGACCCAAAATGCAAAAAAAAAAAACAACTGGGAACCAGGTCAGCCGGGAGTCTCCTCCCCGCTAACATGGTGACACAGAGCGCCCTGGACCCAGGACTGACCAGAATCAACTGCTGGATACACGGATGGTCCAGCCATGGGGACACCTGGTCACCTCTCTGATGAAGCTCGAGAACAGCTGGGGGGGGGGGGGTTCACCCTCCCGTGGGGCTGCAGCCAGAATAGAGCCTGGCTCATCACTCTGCCTCAGTTACCCGGAAAAGAACAAAATTCCTAATTCTACTGAATGTGTATCACTTCTGCACCACTGGAACGTAACAAGCTTGTAAGTTGATTGTAAGTTGAGCTATCTGAAGGCAGGGCTGTCTGTTTACTGAAATATGCCCTCAAAGACCAGTGCTGGAGAGAATTCTTAGGCGGCTGTTTACCGGGGCGCCAGGAAAACCCAACAGCAATGGGCCAAATGAGTTCAAAGACTCACTGGAACTCAATGAACCAAATGAGTCCAAAGACAAGCTTCTCCCGATGACCGAAAACATGGCAAGGACAAGGTGCTGTGAGCAGAGGCACCTTCATGTTAATGGAGGTCACCCCCAGCACAGAGGGCCTAGCTCAGGTCTGGAGGTGATCAGAGGCCCTTAGGTCCGCATCAGTAGTGCTGAGGGGCAAAAAGGGGGTGCAACACAGGACCTGCCAGGTGAGTGCTCCACCTGCCACATGCCAGGTGAGTGCTCCATCTATACACAGCATCTACAGGTGCAGGCAATTGCTCATGCAAAGTGGTGAACTATGGAAGCATGCAAATACTTTTGTTTTAAAAGTATCCTGTACTATGTCTCACTATTAAAAAAAATTAATAAAATAAATAAATAAATAAAAGTATCCTGTACTGGGGCTAAAGAGATTGCAGGGTAGGGCGTTTCCCTTGCACACAGCCAAACTGGGTTCAATCCGAGGCATCCCAGATGGTCACCGGAGTCCTGCCAAGAGTGATCCCTGAGTGCAGAGCTAGGAGTCACTGTCACTGTTCTCCCATTGTTCATGGATTTGCTCCAACGGGCCCAGTAACGTCTCCATTGTGACAATTGTTCCTGTGTTTGGCATATCGAATATGTCACGGGTAGCTTGCCAGGCTTTGCTGTGCGGGTGAGATACTCTTAGTAGCTTGCCGGCCTCTCCGAGAGGGACAGAGGAATTGGACTCGGGTCAGCCATGTTGGCCGCTTTCAAGGCAAATGCCCCACCCGCTGTGTTGTCGCTCCAGCCCAGAGCCAGGAGTAAACCCTGAGTTCTACCGGGTGTGGAGAAAAGAATGGAAAGAAGGAAGGAAGGGAGGCACGGAGGGAGGGAAGGAAGGAGGGACAGAGGGAAGGAGGGAAGGAAGGAGGGAGGGAAGGAAGGAAGAATGGAGGGAGAGAGGGAGAGAGAGAAAACAAAAATATCAAATATCCTCTACTGAGCTGTCAGCCAAACAGCCTGTATCAGGGTTAATTTCAAATCTGTCCAAAGTAAGGTCCAAAAGTCATTCTAATGTTGCACACCTTCATCCGCAAGCATAGGTTTAAAAAGTTGGGGCCAGGGAGATGGTACAGGGATTCGAGTGCTAGCATTGCACACACACACTCTGGTTCTACCCCTGGAAGCACACCGTCCTCTGAACATCACCAGGTGTGGCACCAGTTGCCCTGGCACTGCAAGTTCTGAGCTGCACCGCATTCTGGGTATTGCCAGGAACGGCCCCTGTGTACAGCATGGGAAACCCCATGCCACCCCCAAATAAAACAAAAAGCCCATCGTGTTCACCCAAGTTTTGAGAACCTGCATGGTTCCGGAAACGCAGAGAAGAGAGAGTATAAGCCTTGTTGCCATGGCTAATTTTCATCAAACGAAACAAAGCTTCACAGAGCTTCTCCCTGTCTAAGCCTCAGGGCAGCATGATCTCAACTGTCCTCGCCAGCATATGATCCTGGCACACTGCCAGGGACAGACACCATCCTGGTAGGACGGGACCCCCTGGCACAACTGTCCAGGGTGTCAGACACAAGCGGACAAAGAGTATTGCAGCTTTGAGGTTCAGGATCTAACCCTTAGGCCGTCTTCACAATCTTCGTTTCCTGTGTTCAGCGTCTCTGAGCTGAAAGGTACCACTTCCCATCCATACCCCGGGTGACATGTGCAGGCTTTCGGGTCCCCTCCTGGCAGGAGCAGTACAGTCTCAAATCAGAAATAAAGTAAGTCTGGAGCTGGAGAGATAGTACAAGCGTTAAGGCGCTTGCCTTGCATGCGGCCAGCCTGGCTTTATTCCCCTCACCCCCTCACTGCTGATCCCTGAGCTCAGAGTCAGGAGTGATCCCTGAGTCTGCCTGAAGTGGCATCCTCCCACACCCAACCCTCCAAAAATAAGCCCCAATGGGCCGGAGTGATAGCACAGCGGGTAGGGCATTTGCCTTGCACGTGGCCAACCTGGGTTCGACCCCCGGCATCCCATATGGTCCCCCAAGCACCGCCAGGAGTAATTCCTGAGTGCAGAGCCAGGAGTGACCCCTGAGCATTGCTGGGTGTGACCCAAAAGAAAAAAAATAAGCCCCCAAGAAAAAGAAATAAGCACATCTTAGTAGTCACTGTGCCTTACAACCCAGGATCTTTCTAGAACATCCATGCCTTGAGAATTTTTCTGTTGAACCATGGATATGCGGACAGGGTAGGAACCGAAACTGTCTATTTAATATAATTAATTATAATGGGCTGGAGCGATAGCACAGTGGGTAGGGCATTTGCCTTACACGCAGTCAACCCGGGTTCGAGTCCTCCGTCTCTCACGGAGAGCCTGGCAAGCTACCGAGAGTATCCCGCCAGCACGTCAGAACACGGCAAGCTCCCCATGGCGTATTTGATATACCAAACACAGTAACAACAAGTCTTACAATGGAGATGTTACTGGTGCCCGCTCGAGCAAATCGATGAACAGGAGGACAGTGCTACAGTGCCACTTGTTTTACTAACAGCTGCCACATGGAAGGCATAGCTCTCCAAGAGCCAACACTTTTCCAAGCCTTCTTTCCCCCTGGAGTTCCCCCAACTCTTTGTCAAAATACAAAAACTGGGGTTTATGAATACCGCCAGAGTCCTGCTCTCCCACCTCACCCCTTCTTCTCCCGACCTTCCATTCCTTCTTCCCCCAACTTTTCCCGCGTCGTCTAGGACCAAATATTATTTCTAATAACAGAGCTTCCTCACTCCAGTTATAATTACCAATGGCTCTGGGGAGCACGTCTTTGAGCCAAACAAATGGCCTAGCCAACGTTTTCAGAAGTTACTTCTTTTTTTTTTTTTAATTCTTTGGAGTGGACTTTGCAGGGAAATGAAATAAGTATCAGGTTGGTTTGAGTAAGTTATCGCATATGCCCCCTGAGCCGGAGGGCGTGTTTGCAGAAGGCTTTTTCCACTGTTCCGAATAACAGACAAACTGTTGATATAATGAGCGATCGAAGCGAGGGCTGGCTGGCAGCTTGGGAGCAGGAAGGCCGCTGTGGGGAGAATATTAATCAAGCCTGCCCCAGCGCCCGGGAGGGAACCAGGAGGAAAACAGGCTTCTCCTTCATGGACTGGGGAAGAATCCAGTTAACTTTCCCACTCAGATGCATGCACACCACGTGGCACATGGAGCCGACACACAGGCCCCATCCCGGGGGACGCAGCGGCAGGGAGCCCAGGGGGACGCATGCGCGCCCGGCAGCCCACGTCCAGCCCAGGCCCACCTGCCTGCAGCAGAAGGAACCCCTTGGAACCATCTCCCAGGACCATCTCCCTTATTGCCCGAGGTAGCCAGATGCAGCCCGACTGCTGGAGCAGTAGGCGGTCACTGTTGGCAGGAATCTAAGCCCAGCCCTCCAGTCTGATTTCATCACTAACCAAGTTTTTCTGGGTTTTCTTTTCTGCTTTTTTTTGGGGGGGAGGGGGGTCACACCCGGCGATGCACAGGAGTTACTCCTGGCTCTGCACTCATGAATTACTCTTGGTGTTCAGGGGACTATATGGGATGCTGGGAATCGAACCCAGGTCAGTCGCGTGCAAGGCAAATCCCCTACCACTGTGCTACTGCTCCAGCCCCGCTAACCAAGTTTTTACCTCTTTGTTTCCACTCCTGGTTCACGGCGCTCCGTGGCGATGCTTTGGTTCTTGCATTGGTCTTTCAAACCACTCCAGGGACGGAAGAGATCACACAGGGGTTTAAGAACTTACCTGGCTCACTGGCCAAGCTGAGTTTGATCCCCAGTATCCCATATGGTCCCCGGAGCCCTGCCAAGAGTGATCCCTGAGCACAGAGCCAAGAGAAGCCCTGAGCACCGAAAACTCAAACTGACTTTAGCCCATGCATAAAGGGAAGGTGAAGCCACACATCTCAATCCTGTTGACGGTAAAGTGGGCAGTGCGAAGGGGGTTCAGCAAGGCATCCCCTAGGTCAGGGCGGGGCTCGCTCAAAGCAGGCTGTGATGTTCATAGGTACATTGGGGGAGAGGGGAAGGATGAGGGGGACGCCACATCCACCAAGCAATACTCAGAGGCTTACTCCTGGCTCTGAGCTCTGGGATCAGTTCTGGCAGGACTCAAAGATCCATTTGGGGTGCCGGGTATCAAACCTGGATCAGACGCATGCAACATTTATTCCATGAGAGGGTACAGTAGCCTCCAGACCCAATGGTGGCTCGAGATTTTCATGGAAGGAAATTTTGTCTTCCCTAAGTCCACCCACCCTGATGTCCCCAGTTTTCAAATATGTTGCTGTTGTCCCTGCCAGATGACTCAAAGAAATTTTTTTTTTTTGCTTTTGGGTCACACCCGGCGATGCACAGGAGTTACTCCTGGTTCATGCACTCAGGAATTACTCCTGGCAGTGCTCGGGGGACCATATGGGATGCTGGGAATCGAACATAGGTCGGCTGCATGCAAGGCCTACCTGCTGTGCTATTGCTCCAGCCCCAAGAATTTTTTTTTTAACCTCCAATCCAGGTAAAAACACTTTTGAGTCAACCTCCAGGAAGTCTCTTGCATTCCACTGTAATCTCCATTGCTGCACCTTTCTGCCCTGTTCTTGGCTGTATTCACCCCTTTAAGCCTCACCACACTGCCTGAACGCCGCCATGGGTGTTCCTAAACAATTCCAGGATGAGCTTCGGGGACTTTTCTTTTTCCTGAAGTCAGCGGCACTTTCAGAACAAGGACCTGGCTTCCAGAGGGAATGCTCGAAAAAAGACGCAAGTTTGCCCGGATACTTCCCGCCCTACGCGGGATTTCAGACCGCGGGTACTTCTCAGAGCACTGAGACTGTTTCAGTCTCTCCCTCTACGTTTGCTGTCATTTTGTCACCAGGCGAAAGGCTTTCGTTTCTTTTTGTTTTGTTTTTTTGCTTTTTGGGTCACATCCGGCGATGCACAGGGGTTACTCCTGGCTCTGCGCTCAGGAATTACCCCTGGCGGTGCTCAGGGGACCATATGGGATGCTGGGAATTGAACCCGAGTCTGCTGCTACGTGCAAGGCAAACGCCCTACCCGCTGTGCTATCGCTCCAGCCCCAAGGCTTTCGTTTCTTATCTACTAAATATTCTAAAAACACATTATTGTTACGGAGTTCAAAATAAGGAGTTCCGGAAAATCAAGTGTACTTGGAATACTGATGAGTCTTGAGAATGAAGGTGTCCTATTTCTTGAGAATGAATGTGACCCCTTACAGTGGCCCCCTCTCCCTTGAAGCACCACCAGGAGCCCCTGAGCACTGCCGGTGTGGCCCCCTCCCAAAATAAACAAAATATACCTGTGATCATCACAGCCTGCATTGGGCGAGCCCTTCCCTGACCTATGGGGTGCCTCACTGAAGCCCCTCTGAACTGTCAAACTTCACCCTCACCAGGAGATATGGTCTTTCCCCGCCAACCCCTCCCCCCCCCCCCCCCCCACGCCTTCCCGTGAAAAGCAATTTCTCCCTTTGACCACTAGATGGCACTTGAGCAGGAGTACACTCAGTCCAGCTGGCTGAGGTTTGGGACAGCACCCATGCAGGGCTCCCCTACAGAGACCATGGGGATCTGGAACAGTGGAGACTCACTTTCTTAGCAGCCAATAACAAGCATGTCACATCAAAGCCAGGAAGAAGATACTTGGTTACCATCAAGGCAGGAACTGGGACATAAAACCAAATAAGCAACTGGAAAGCTGATTCCAACCGCATGCCATCCTCCCTCCCCTGAAAAGGTCTGGGTCTGCACTCATTTGTGGAGTATAAAATAACGTAACATGAGTCTGACACCCAAGGACAGTAGATACAAGGGCCAGGAAGATTGCTCCATAGTTGGAAGCCTGCCTCGTGAGCGGAGGGGAGAAGGGAGCTGGAATAGCGGATAATAAGAAGAAAATGATGGTTGGAAGGATCAGTCGGGATGGGAGATGTGTGCTGGAAGTAAAGGAGCAAGCATGATAACCTGTCAGTATCTCTATTGCAAACCATAAAGCCCAAAAGTAAGGAGAGAGTATGGGGAATATTGTCTGCCATGAAGGCAGGGGGAGGATGGGAAAGGGGGGGGGGGGGTGATTGGGGAGATTGGTGGTGGGGAATGTGCACTGGTGGAGGGATGGATTTTTTTTTTTTTTTTTGCTTTTTGGGTCCCACCCGGCAAGGCACAGGGGTTACTCCTGGCTTTGCACTCAGGAATCACTCCTGGCAGTGCTCAGGGGACCACATGGGATGCTGGGAATCGAACCCGGTCGGCCACGTGCCAGGCAAACGCCTTACCCGTTGTGCTATCACTTCAGCCCCGGGATGGATGTTTGATCATTGTGTGATTGTAACTCAAACATGAAAGCTTGTAACTCTCACGGTGATTCAATAAAAAATAAATAAAAATTAAAAAGACCTGGGTCTGGAGAGATAATTACATGCTAATGTTGATGATCAGCACATGATCCCCAAGTACTGCCAGTTATTCCTGAGCACAGGACCAGGAATAGCCCCTGAATATGGTGGAGTATGGCCCCACCCTGTCCCCCATCCCACCTGATGCAGCTCCTTCTGATGAACTGGCCACAAATGTTCTAGGTTAGTGTCTCTCATCACCACTGAGGCTGGCCTTCCCTCTCAGTTCTCCACAGTGCAATCCAGCAGACATTCGCGGCTCATTCCCAGGGACTCCTAACTCACAGGCAGAGAAGTGCTCTCTCACACCAAACCTCAGTTCCCCGACAGCCAAACTCCAAATTAAAACGGAGCTGCTTGTCCTCCTCCATCTCCCAACACACTTTCTCAGACAATTCTGAACATGGTGAGCACGTTTTAACAAACATTTTGGTGGATGCCCAAAATTTCCGTATCTTTTCGACAAGTGAATTCTAAAGTCTATGGAGTTATCTTGATCTTTCCATCTTCGGGTAGTTTTATTTTGGGGCAGTGTTTGGGGAGACCTTGCGGTGCAAGGGATAGAACCCGGATCTTCAGCATGCAAAGAACTGGTTCCAGCCTCCTGCTACTGTGCCTGCCCCTTCGGTTGAAGTTTTAAACACAAAACTGAAGGTGGCAAATGCCACCTTTGTTGGAAACAGGAAATTCTCCTTTGAGTAATCAAATAGCCATCACCCATTTGTGGATGTAGCGGAGTGGGTGGTGGTCTCTTGGGGGTGCTCAGGGATCACTCCTTGAAAGCACATGCCAAGGATCAAACAGGGGTGGGAGGAGACACTTAGCCACTATCCTCTCTCCAGCGTCTTGCCCATGTATTCTGAAGAGTCAGATACGAAGATTCCCTGGACACTCCGGAGCAGAGCAAATTGTACGTATAATCTTCAGTGAATGCATGATATACCTAGAGGCAGGGCATATACATTGCTTTTACAATCTGGCCCAATTCCTCTTCTTCAGCCACTTACGGTACCAGAACAATCTCAGTGTGTTCAAATGTGCTCAAGGAAAGGTGATGGAAAGCACCAGTGATGCTTGGGAAGAATGAAGCAGTGGCAGCTCATCTGTGAATGTTTCCCACCACCAATATCCCCGAGTTTCCCCCTGCACCCACCCACCCCCATCTCACCCCCTGCCTCTATGGCAGAAGACACCTCTCTCTCTCTTTTCCCCTCTCCCTTCTTTTGGGCACTGTGGTTTGCAATACTGTTACTGAAAGGTTATCACGTCTGTCACTTCATCTTCTGTCAGCACTCAGTTCTGGTCCTGAGTGATTCTTTCCAATTATTAGGGTTCATTCTAAGTGTCCTGCCTCCCATTTCCCTGCAGACACAGGTCTGCACCTGTTGGTTCCTTAGTATATTTGCACACGTATTATTTTGGACTTCATGAACTATCTTGTCTGTATCTGCCACAAACGCTAGTTCCTGTTCAAAACGTGAAGAGTAGGAAAATTCAAAATATCTCGGCCATCACCACTGCCCCAGAATTTGACATTGTACACAATGCATGCATGTTTTACTGATAACTTTTTTTTTCTGACAATACTGTCTGGATTTCCCTCTTTGGCTAGATCTCTAGCTGCAAATGTGAAATATGAGATTCAAATATATATATATATATATATATATATATATATATATATATATATAAACTAGGGGGAAAAACAACAAAAACAATCCTTCCAACGAATGCTCTGAGAACAAAAGATCATGCAGACAGATGAAAAACTTAAATCTAAACAGAAAGATGAGCACCAGGAAGAACCACCAGAAGAAATTGTGTGAGTAGTCAAAGAGGATGCAAGCACTGGCGTCTCCCCCAGAGACAACAGACTGACTCCTCAGGTCTTGGTGAAAAATAAAGTCAACACAAAACCAGTTTATGGGAGCTGAAGCAACAGTACAGTGGGGAGGGCATTTGCCTTGCACACAGCTGACCCAGGTTTGACTCCTGGAGTCCCATATGGTCCCCTGAGCTTCACCAGGAGTTAATTCCTAAGTGCAGAGCCAGGAGTAACCCAAAAAAACAAAAACAAAGAAAAGTTCACGACAGACCTTTATAACATTTTGTTAATGCAATAAAAACTGGTTCTGGAAATGGCTTTAGTCAGATGCTAAGAGAAATGTAGGCGGGGGCTGGAGCAACAGCACAGCGGGTAGGGCGTTTGCCTTGCACGCAGCCAACCCGGGTTCGATTCCCAGCATCCCATATGGTCCCCTGAGCACCGCCAGGGGTGATTCCTGAGCACAGAGCCAGGAGTAACCCGTTCATTGCCGGGTGTGACCCAAAAAGAAAAAAAAAAAAGAAAAAAAAGCGTAGGCACGGGTGTGATGTTATGAAGGTGAAGAATATCTGTACCGTTTTTTTCAAATCCGCGTTTACTGCTTTGGGATACTGGGGTGGGCCTATTCCCATTTCTCCTCTGCCCTGCAACCCTCGTAGGTCCTGTCAGTAGATTAGGGGGACACTGCATGTGAAGAGGCTTCCCTTTACTGATGGAGCCTTTCCTCCCACAGACACAAGCTTTTTGCAGAGGCTGTAAGAGCACCAGTGGCCTACCCTGAGTTTTGTTAGAATCCCAGCTCTCCGTGGCGCTGGTGGTGGTGGCGTGGCACATGCCACCTCCACTGTGGCAGCTTAGCTTAGCAAACCTCTCCAGCCAGCCAGCCTCAGAGAGACCTGGACTCTCAGCCACGAGGGGTTTCTTCCACATCCGTGGATGCAAGTAGCGGCTGCTCCCTACATCTGTTCTTCCTGGAATTTTCAGATGTCTTTGCCCCTCTCAGTGGGCAAAGTGGACTTAATTCCATGACTAGTTAGTATTTCTTCACATGGAATTTCCCTCTTCAAATTTTCTGGTATGGTTTCTTTCTCCTGAATGGACCCTGAACACTAAATGGTACCATAATCATTTGTAAGGTTTAAAAAGAGGATGTAGATTTCCTAAATCACTAAGAAAATTAAAGCCAGGAAATTACAGTCCATTTAGGAAATAAGAGGAATCAGTGAGAAGGCGAAAAACATGATCACAGCAGACTAAAATCAGTAATTAACATAAAAGCAAATGAATCAGATTCCCCTATTACAATGCAAAGATTGTCCAAGTGGGTTGAAATATAAAATTCAGCAACGAAATCAAGGAAAATTGAAAAACATATGAGGGGCCAGAGCAACAGTACAGCAGGTAGGGGTGCCTTGGCTGACCTGGATTCGATCCCCAGCATCTCAGAGTTCTCCATGCACCGTCAGGAGTGATCCCTGAGCAGAGCCAGGAGGAAGCCCTACCCGCTGTGCTATCACTCCAACCCAAATAAATAAATAAAAATTTAAAAAATTGAAAGGGCTGCAGCACACGCTCCGCTCCCAGGAGGTTCAGGCTCACTCCCCAGTCCCATATGGTCCCCTGCTTGCCACCAGGAGCCAAACACACGCATAGACGAAACAAGTAGCCAGGGCCAGAGAGCTCAAAGAGCTAAGAGCATTTCCTGCATGCAGGAGGTCAGGATTCCATGCCTTAGCAACAACTCCCACGCTCAGAGCAAGGAGTGCCCCGGGCACCGTCAGGTGTGTCGTAAAATAAAAATACTCCAAAGAAATTTTAAAATTCAAAGCAAAAGGCTTACGAGACAAGATAGCACAGCGGTAGGGCATTTGCCTTGCGCGCTGCCAACATGACTGACCCGAGTTCGATTCCTCCACCCCTCTCGGAGAGTCCGGCAAGCTACCGAGAATATCTCGCCCGCACGGCAGAGCCTGGCAAGCTCCCCGTGACGTACTCGATATGCCAAACACAGTAACAACAAGTCTCACGATGGAGACGTTACTGGGTCCGCTCGAGCAAATCGATGAACAACGGGAGGACCGTGACCGTGATAGAGAACTTTATAAAAAACCAATATGCAACCTGTTTATATAATAAGTAACATAACCTAAAATGGTCAAAGACTTTATAAGGCAATCACTAACAGTAGTTTATAACCAAAAATAAGAAAGTAAGGCCAGAAAGACAGTATGAGAGGTAAGGTACTTGCTTTGCATATGACAACCCAGGTTTGAGCCTGGCACCTCAAATGGTCCCCCAACTCTACCAGGAGTAATCCCTGAGTGCAGTGCCAGGATAAGGCCTTAGCACCACCAGTTGTAAACCCCAACCTACACCTGCCCTTTCGGAAAAAAAAAAAAGGCAAGAACAAAAAAGTATTAGTAATATAATTGGTTGAATGAACATCCACCCCTGTTACATAAAAAGCAAATACATCTTCATTTAAAAAAATATAGAGAGCATGTTTTTAAATGCTAGATCCCAAAATTTCAATAAATTCTAAAAAGCAGAAACCACATAGAAATTGTCTAAATTACTGAAAACACAATGGTAAACTACTTTGAAAATATATCTATCATTCATCATAGCTAGGATGTGATCATATCTGATGAATTATTGATAATAAAAAAACCATCACTGTATTAATTTGTATAGAAAGAAAAATTATCAGACTCGAAAAGTGGAATTAAGATAACAAAATAAGAGACATTACATTTCAACAAATGAAATATTCTGGAAATATAGAAGTACTTAGTAGAAATCAAGAAAAAGAAAGTACAGTTCAGAGAAAACACTGAATTTAAAGTTAAATTTTAAAATATTAAAACATACTAATAGTTACAGAAGTAACTAGTATCATTTCCAAAAAGGAAATAAACTCAGAAAAAACTTAAACACTGTTCTTCCATCATTCATTAAAGTCTGCAACATAATCACTTAATACATAGAATATAATAATTTTACTGACTTTATAAAGCTACTGAAATTTCTATGTCAAAATTTAGAGGATAACCCAACAGACCAACATGACTCATTTGAAAATGTCATTTTCCTAAATATTAGCAAATCAAATTTTAAACTACCAATAGGACAGTCGCACTTGGAGAGAAATGTACTCCAAAGGACAGCACGTATTTCTTCTGAGGGGTTATTGGAAGGATTCTGGCCACGCCCACAGGTACTCAGGAAGTAGTCCTGGCTGTGCTCAGTGGTCACTCCTGGCAGTGCTCAGAGGATCACAGGTGCTACTGAGGATTGAACTCGAGTAAAGATCTATTAAAATAATGAGTTTTATAACTTAATTTTATTTTTTAATGAATCACTGTGAGGTAGTTATAGATTTGCCAACTTTCATGCTTACGTTTGTCATACATACGGGCTTTTTTAAAGGTAAGGAAGATAACGATGGGCAGCTGAAGTTTTTAAGCATTGTTAAGTGCATTTTAGTTTATTATCTGCACGTTATTCTATTATTTCAGAGTACAGTTTGCTCATGGGAATGGTTTACTTTGGCTCTTTATCAGTTAATTAGCCTTGCAAATTTACTGAGTCTTGAATATGCTTTTCAACTACTTAATGAATACCTTTTATAGGATAAGCGTGAATATTGTCTCAAAAATTACTAAGTGTTCTGGTAAAGGACATTGGGTTTCACAGATACTAACAAAGGGTGATGCGTGTCTGTGCACACTGCTAGGTGACTAGTTTACAATACAGTGCGGCTGTAAGCCTTGGATTAGCTTGGGTCACTTGTCAGGCTATTTATGTATTACATCAAACTCTGAAAACAAAGCAAGTATTAATGGTATTAGACCAACCATTTAAACCCACATAATTCAAGTCTATGTAAGATGAAAGTAAAATTTAAATATTTTTAATATACCTGATTCTGTAAGTTCAAAGATGGTATAATGCTGAAAGTCCATTACATTATCACCAACAATTCAAATTAAAAACCAGCTATAGAGTCTTATCCGGGGCACCCCAGAGGGGGATGGGTGAGCAGCCCAACCACCCACCCAACCAGAGCCCCAGCAGCCAAAACCCTCCACAGTTCACAATCATGGCTATGCTCAAGGCTGGACTACACCACCACTCGGGACAAGCCTCATCCAGATAATGATCTGTTGAAAAAAGCAGGTATGTGGGTTGTGTGACCAAAATCTCCAAGCTCCCATGGAGTTGGGGATGGGCTACCTCCCCGCATTTCCCTGTTCTTCTGGGAACCTGGCAGCCACGCCCATGAACTGCCCCTGGCGCCATACAAGCTCATTAATCAACCATGTTCCAAAGACTCATAAATAAATCTCAGAAGAGATCAAAATGCTTTAAGGATGCTCCAGACCCCAGTCACCATCCAGTTAAATTTTAACTCCAGCTGCATCACCCCGTTCAAAAATTTTAGAATTCCTGGCGTTTGCAGTTGTGTGACCCCTCAAACTCTACCATCACTGATATACCAGGAGCAGCACACAACAGTAGATAGGATGTAAAGTAGTAGACAACCAATCTCAATTAAACTATTAACACACAGGCTTAACCCGTAACAATATGTTAGCAATCGCTTATATAAGGATTAATGACTCCACAGCGAGATACAACAATCTTCACTTTCTTCTAAGAAAACTTTTTTGATCATTTTTAGTGAACTATTCATAACAATCTATATAAAATTAATTATTTAGGGTCTGCTATTGGGACAGGCTTGAGTGAGGCTGGGAAAATTGGGAATAATAGTGATGGGAAGGTGCAACGGTGGTGGGACTGGTGTTTGGATATTTAATTATAACAAATCATCATGAACCACTTTATAAAAATAATTTAAAAAACAGCTATAAAGTGTATTTGACAAATACACAATACAAACAGCAAATACACAGAGCCACTTCTAATTCAGATTTTTTATAAACTAAAAATAGAGGCATATTTTTTCTACAAAAGAACTCAAAACAGCAACCTACACATTATTCTCACACAAACTCTAAAAATTAAAAACAAAATCAGAATGTGTACTATCATCTCTGCTATTTAACACTGTCCTAAACATTTCATCAATAAAACAAAACATGCAATGGAAATTTAACTATGAAAAGACACAACATTCAACTCAAGATCCACAGATAAAATCAGCGTATCACCTTAAAAGTCCTTTCGGAAAAGGAAAAATACCAAGCAACTAAACACCGGAAAACATAAATACATGGACAATCAGAATACCAAACTATTACTGTTCTTGTCTTTCCATGTGTCCCCATCAAGTTTGCATCTTATCCTAGTCTGAGTCACTACCACTGTTTGCATTATGGCAGCTGTTTGTTACATGAACCAATCTCCCAATCTTTTAATATATAATATATTCTAAAACAAATATGATGACATTTCTTTATAATATTCTCTTAGCTTCGTAGCACAGTCTCAAATTCTTTATCATGGCCTTAAAGAGGAGTGATAGCACAGCGGTAGGGCGTTTGCCTTACAAGCGGCCAACATGGCCGACCCGAGTTCGATTCCTCCGCCCCTCTTGGAGAGCCCGGCAAGCTACCGAGAGTATTGGATATGCCAGGCACAGTAACAACAAAGTCTCCAATGGAGACGTTACTGGGCCCGCTCGAGCAAATCGACGATCAACGGGAGGGCCTACACAGCCAAACTTTATTCAGTATGTTTGTTTTAGGGCCACAATCAGGTGCCCAGAGCTTACTTACTCTTATGCTCAGAGATGATTCCTAGTAGTGCTGAAGGACCATATGTAGCACAGGGGAACAAACCAGGGTCCACCAAACGCCTTTCCCACTGTACTCTCCAGTCCCCAAATGTCATTCCCTTTTTTTTTTCCTTTTTGGGTCAGCGATGCTCAGGGGTTACTCCTGGCTCTGCACTCAGGAATCACTCCTGGCGGTGCTCGGGGGACCATATGGAAGGCTGGGAATCAAACAAGGCAAACGCCCTAAGCCCTACCCACTGTGCTATCTTTCCAGCCCCACAAATGCCATTTTTTACACTAACGTCATTGTCTTCCTTTATGCCCACCTAACAAAGGACGTACTGGTTCATTCTAAGTTGCACTTCCTTTGAGATCTTCTAATATGGATTCTGATAACGAGGATGCTTTCTCTAAGATGTTAATCACATCCTATCTTAACTACCTCCTCAGAGCCTTTTTGGTCAACCAACTCAGGTGGCAACCCAGTCACTATCATCCACACTCAATTTGAATCCACTCCACTGAACCTAAACTTGAAGATCTGATACTTTTTTCTACATTTATATAAGTTACCCCTAGTGTCACCTTTATGAGAACAAGAACTTTTAGCAATTATTCACTTAAACAAATGTACCTAGCATGTAAGAATTACTCAGTAAACATAAAGGTGTTAACTGTCTGTCAGTCTCAATAGGTTTTAAGTTCCACAAAACAAGGAACATGTCTATTTTACTGTTTTCTCCAGAACTCTTGACAGACACCAAGTACAGTAGTTATTAAGTATGGGATGAATGAATGGGTGAATCCCACTCTTACTTTAGTACCCGGTACTTTGTAGTTGGCAAACATTTTTGGTGAGTTTAACACAATGCTGGCCTATTCTAAACTTAATCAGTACTCAAAAAATTTCATATAAAATTGTTAAGCATCTAATCTTCCCACGTAAATTCATTCTCCAAACTCTTGTGTGGCTGTTCTGTGAAAATACATGCAGAACTTGAGAACAGAGTTTGGTAGGCTTAAAACTAATCTTCAAAATGCCTTTGGGTTTTGGCTTTTGGCTGTGCCCAGTGCTTATTCCCCGCTCTGCATTCAGGGGTTATTCCTGGGAGTAGTCATGAACGTAGGACCAGGAATCGCGTCATTTTGTCATAGTCCAGGAAACAGCTCCAAGGCCTGAAGCATAGGTCCTATATACAAGGTTCTACAGGTTTAAGCCTCAGCGCTGCATTGTCCCCGAGCACCAACAGGAGCAATTCCAAGAACAGTTATAAGCAGCCCAGAAACACCACCAAAACCAAAACATCTTTGTCCAAAAAAATGTTTACTAAAAGATAATAGGGAGTCATAGTGATAGTACAGTCAGCGAGCTGCTTGCCTGGCATACAGTCAACTGGACTACATCCCTGGCATCCTTTATGACCCATTAAGTGCACCAGGAATTAGCCCTGAGCTGCCAGGCATGGCCCAACAAAGCCCTCCCCGCCCCCCAACCACCCCCACCGCAAAATTAACAGCTCAAATATTTTTGAGTTTAAATCTTGAGTCAGTTTTAGATTAGAATTTACATAGCTAAGCAAACACAAGACCTCCACTAAAATATTGAAAATAAAAACCCCTGAGGTATTAAAAAGTGATATTTAATCCTTATATAAGAGAAATGACTATATCATGCTGAGGCAATCAAACCAGTGAAGTCACAATGAACTGGTCTTAAAAAATTCAAGATACTGGATCACCATTTGGATTATCACAGTTTCTCATCAAATATGATACAAGAGTACATATTTGAACTGTGTGTACTCAAAGCATCTAATTACTTCAAAACAAAAAGGCTACATTCTCAAATTTTTATATTTTGCTTTTATTTGTTTACTCACAGGCACACTTTAAAATCAGGCTTTTAAAATTAAAGGCCAAAACTAGGGGTAAAAAACATAGTCTTAATAATTTAAAACCTAAGATGTTCTGTGGAGTTAAAGGTTTCATACATAAAGACTGTGTAAGATCTCTATCTTTTAAAATAAACAACCAAAAACCAGAGAGTGGGGCAAATTTGTCAATGAAGAATAGCATCAGTTTCAACCTCCCAGAGTATGAAAAACAACAATCTTGGGACTGGATATAAATTATGCTTCAGAATTTGGACTTCAAAGATTCCTTTTCCACCAGCAAATCAGCATATCTATGCTGAAGTTCCTTTTCTCTGTCCTGCTGTCGCTGAACATCTTCTTTCAGACACTTGAAAAGACAAAAATAGTGAATAGTTATTTCACTCATAAGCACAGTGAAAATGAAAAGTATCTTATGGCAGTTTACCATCTCACAAGAGCTGACTTAACTCATGACTCTTAAAAGGCAAAGTGTTTGGACCTAGGAAGAGAGCACAGTGGGTAGGGTGTTTGCCTTGCACTTAGCCAACCTGAATTCAATTTCAGGCACGTAACATGGTCCCCGAGCCCCACCAGAAGTGATCCCTGAGCACAGGGTCAGGAGTAAGGCCTCAGCACTGCCAGGTGTGGCCCCAAAGTCACAGAAAGAAAAAAAGAGGTAAAAGTTTTCCGAAACCAAAAAAATAGTAACTAGGTTTGCTATAAAACCAATACGACAGGCATCCTTTGATTCTGCCAAGTGACTATAATCATGTAAAATATTTAACATCTCAAACACATTATAATATCATCAATAATCACAATGCACAAAAGCACTGAATTTATCTGGGAAAGGGTTCACATGCACATTTTGGAAAAAACAGTAAGCCTGGAGAAAAGAATCTTGACATTCCGGCACTTGTAAAATGTTAAAACAAAAAGATACCAGGATTTAATATACCTTGGAAAGCTATATAAATAGGATGCAATTAAGTGCCAAATCATAAAGATTACCTATCCCAATACAAACAAAAACTCATAAAAGAAAAAGTATTTATATCTAAAGACTGGCCTGGTCTATCCATCTATAAACATATACACAGGCAATTCTAGATTACAAAAACTTTAGGATTTGTCTAAGTCTAAAACTTTAGGATCTCACTGAAATAAAAACAGTTAAGATATACTTCAGAGACCTATACCAGTGTTTCTCAACTGGGGGTCACCTGGCCCCCTGTGGATTCCCCAGAAGATCCCAAGTGGACTACAGGTACAAATCGACTAGGGAGCCAACCAGTGGGGTGGGGTGGGGGAGGGGGTAGAACCACAGGAAGGAACAAAGTGAGAAGGGGGGGCGGGGGGATCATGGCGAGAAAAAGATTCAGAAACACTGGTGTACACAGAAGAGTAGCTCTCTAAACACCAATGCAAGGTAATCCTGTTACCTCTAGCCTCCGGGGGATGGCAGAATCTTCATGTTTCTTGAGTTCTTCAAAAGTGCGTAACTCCAAGTAGGCCTGCTCAATTTGGTCCCACAAGTCATTTAACTGTTTCATGAGCCCCATGGCACGAGACTGGTAACCCCCAAGCAAGATTTTCATCTTCTTTTCCATCTTTGCAGCTCTTTTGGCTTCTGTTGTCATATGACCCCTATTTATCTGGGGGTTGAGAGAAGGGAAGATCACATGAGCACACACAAAAATACAGGCTAAATTGGTGGTTTTCAGTCTTTTTACACCCGTGGACCTGCACCTGTACTGCACCAGCAAGCTATCTGTGGACTGGTAGTTGAAAACCACTAGGCTAAACAAATGGATTAAATGGCATTAAAGGTTCATCTGCAGACTCAAAGCAAAAAGACATAGGAATTTCTTATACGTAAGTTGCTATAACACAATATTAGGCTATGGACTGTCTTACAAATGAAGAATTTTACAGGCTAGTTCTAAATATCTAAATAACTCCACACAATGATTCTATCTCCAAAAAATTCAGATCTGAATTTTATAGAACAGGGAAAGCTAATCTCTACTTCTGAAAATAACATTTGCTGTTATTAGTTACAATGATTTGGAGACTGACTTGTAGTGACCCACCTTCACCATCTATGTCTCAAAATTGTATTTTATATTGCAGATGTAGTAGGCTAAGTATTTTCCAATTAATGTACCATACTTGTGATTCAAAACACAAACCCTCAAACTATAAAACCGCTATTATGCTATAACTCAAAATTTGGAATAAACTTATAGTTATCACATTTAATACTTTTTTCATTATAGGAGTGAAAAAGACACCATGAAATTATGAGACTGACAGGTGGGCTGCCTCTCAAGGATATTCTAAAATTAAGGGTAAAGTAATTTCAATGACATAAACAAAAGAACAGAAGAACATTTTAGAAAGATTTTAATAAAATTAGAGGACCCAGTCAAACAGGTCAGAGAAAAGTCCCAGCTTAGAGGAGAGATGGGTCAGAAGGGAGCAGGCGTGCAATGCAAAATAAGTGAGTATAACCCCTCTTCTCTGGGTGCATGACACTACACAACACGACCATCCTGTTAATCATCGATTGCCTCGAGCAGGCCCCAGTAACGTCTTCTTCATCCTAGCCCTGAGATTATATTCAAGGCTCTTTAGGAGAATGAGACCCATATTGTTACTGGTATTTGGCATATTGGGTACCCCACGGGGAGTTTGCCAGACTCTGCCGTGTATGGGTGCATGATACACTAAAAAAATCTATCACTTAAAAAAAAAATTGTGGGGGAAGGAGGCCACACCTGGCTGTGCTCAGGGCTTACTCCTGGCTCTGCACTTGGGGATGATACCTGGTGGTCTCAAAGAAGCATATGGGGTGCCAGAAATCGAAAGCAGGTTGGCCAGGTACCCTTGTACATACAAGCACCATATCTGCCGTACTGTGTATAAAATTATCTTTTAAAAGTTTTCCTTGAGAGCACAGCAACTTAGATGGGAAGTAGCACAGAAGGCCACTTTGCTCAGTAAATGAAAACAGTAACACAGAAGGCACAACTAGCAATAAACGCTCAGTAAATCCTGGCAATGACTTTAATATCACCTTTGTGAGATTTAACAATTTCTACAAATTTTCTGTTACTGAACTGTTTTTTTTGATAATTCCATCTACCATTTTGTTTTAACAAGCAATATAAAATATTTTGTGCCTGCTAAGGGGACAGGCTTGAGGGGTGGGTGGGAAACTGGGGACAATGCTACAGTGAAGGCCACACTGGTAGTGGAATTGGTGTTGGAACAGTGAACGCTCGAAACACCAAATTATGAACGACTTTGTAAACCACGTGTTTAACTCTGGGGGGGAGAGGCGGGGAGGGGAAGTGCTCCTCAAAACAAAATTTTGTTTAAAATGTACTTTATACTTGTCCATCTCCACGTTCGTTTGAAGTCAAAGTCAGCTAGGTATATGAAACTGGCGGTAGCTAAGGCAAAACCAGGAGGGACACACACATGCTGCAAGTGTGCACATGAAAGCTATCTGTCTTGCACACAGCCAACTCAAGCACCACATATGGTCCCCCAGGCCCCACCAAGAAGGATCCCTGATCACAGAGCCAGGAGTAAACTGTGAGCACAGTGATGGAAAAACAAACCAACAAACAAAACATAAAATGTATCTAAGAAATATTTAAATAGTTTTTTTAAAAAAACTATTCATAGCTGGGGACCACAGAAATAATACAGCGGGTAACGTGCCTGCCTGGCACACCGATCTCTGGCATCCCAGATGGAACATGCACCGCCATCAGGAGTAATTCCTGATGATAATCTTTTATTCCTCCACAATTCGCCTGAAAGATAAATCCATAAATAACATTCTTGATAAAGGGGGTTCTTTTCCTTTAATAAGTAATAAACCTAAGTTTTGTGGCAAGAAATGTCTCTCAGAGCCAATAAATTCTAGAAGCCAGGCTGCACAGCATACTGGGTGACAGTTACCCTTTCTACCTGGCCCTGCCAACCAGAAGTGCTAAGGTGCCACATGCCATTAACTTCACTGCCTCCGCTTCTCTATCAGTTAAGTGGCAGTCACTGCTCAAACTCATTCAAAAACGTAGATAATGCACATAAAAGTGCTTCCTTAGCCCCCCGGTGAGTAGCCCTGAGTCAGTCATCAACAACTGTTAGCTTTGATGACATTTTATAAGTCTAAGAATGTAATCATGTTGCTTTTATTTCTAATGGACAAACAGGTAGAAAATTAGCCTCACAGCCCTCGTTAAAATTCCTACTCTTTTTAATAAATGATGAAGCAGACCACCCCCTTCCTAGAAATAAAGCAAAGAAAAATAGCCATCATTCAAGTAAACAATGTGCCTCCTGAGGACTGCACGAAGTTCCAAACTAGAGTATGTCTTCTGAAGCAACAGTCTTCAACCAGGCCAAACTTGATCAATCATGATGAGGAATTCTGGTTTAGTCATAGCTAGCCGGATCAACTGTTACCACTTATCAAGGCCTGCCAAAGAGTCTCATTCCTAAAAACAAGTGAGTAACGGGTGATATTCAAGTTCCTTACGCCATAGTTCAGCATTCTTAAATACCAACATCCTACGGGACTCAAATCTAGTATGAATTCAAATATACATTGCAAAAACCTTACGAGCACAGCATTTCAAATTAGTATAGACAGTGCCTACGTAAAATGAGTTGTATGTCATTTACACAGGTTAAGAGGTAACGCAACGATCTATATTCTGTTCTATACACCATGAATAGCCAAGTCCTAGTTTGAAGTATAGCATAATATTCAGGTTTACAAAGTGTTTAATTAGTCACCAATTAGCATGACTAATTGGCATGATTAATATGCCTTGGTGGCTTTTACTTTTTATCTGGGAATTACTTCATCCCACTTTTCAAGTCATTTTTTATTCTCCAGCCACCAAAGATTTTGAAACTGCAAGTTGCTAGCTTCGGCTTAATGCCATAATTTGAGGCCAGTTTTCTGGCTCAAATACTATGATAAGAGTGCAAACGATATGGAAATAAATTTTACAAAGTCAGCCATTAAAAGTATTTTATAATTGTTTTAAATTCATTTTAGCTTTATCTGATCATTAAATGCAAAGGAAAATATCCAAACACTTGCCAAAAAAAGTGCTCATCCTATGTCTGCTCAATAAACTTTAGGAAGAAAAAAATATGTACCAAGTAGTCTTTTTTTCTAACAAATCAATCTCAAGATGGATGTCAATCAGCCCCAATTTCCCAGCCTTACTTATATACACACAGTGTGCACAAAATACAAAGAATCAGAATGAATCAAATTTATTAGAGCTTTATTTCCTAGCCATTCAAAAAATAAACACAATTAAATGATGGGAACTGTCCAAAAGGACAAATTCTCTTGAACAAATGAAGAACTCATTTAAGAGTTTGCACCTTCATCTGAATTTAGAGATAAAATTTAAAGTCTTAAAACATCTAACAGAATGGATCAGGGAATAAACACCTGGTTTGTTTGTCAGGGTTTTTCCTGCCAAGTGATCAAAACATTTAATCAACAAACCACCCAAATTATTAGAACAAAATTTCAAATAATCTCAAAATAAAATTCATTATTAACTGTTAGGAATTTAAAGGACACCTGTAAATTAAAGTTGAAAACATTCCAAATGAAAGAATAAGATGCAACAAAGAAAAAAAAACCATATCTACAATTGTGTAAGGAGACAAATTTAATGCATAATTTACTCCCAAAATCTGAAATCTGCACCAAAATAGAGGGGGTGGAGTGAAAAACAAACAAACAATAAATAACAAATAAATCCATCATACTAGTGTAATACTTCTAGGTCTACTTGAAAACTCTCATAATAAAAGCTTTTAAAATTCATTTATTCTAAAATCTACTTTTTAAGAATGTACATACACAGGGCCAGGAGACAGCTCAAACGGCTGGAAATCAGGTTTTAGATGAGAGAGGTCCTTGTTTCATCCCAAATACCACATGGATCCCCAAAGCACTTCCAGAAGCAACTCCCCAGGATTACTGGGAGTAACCTCTGGGCACCACCTGGGTGTGACCCAGAAATCAAACAAAAATAAGTAACAAGGTATACACAATATACAAAAGTAATAAAGCATGAAACATCAAGACAATAGAAACATTAAAATTCACAATTATTTCAGAACACCACAACCTGCATAGGACAAGCTCAACTAAAATCTACAATTATGCAAAATTCATTTATATTAACTAACATCTAAACTTTAGGTCATTTACTCAATCTTCCGCCTAAAATCAACCAATGTCTCAAGTTACAGATAATCCTAAGAATTTGTGGGCCGGGGATTAGAGTGATAGTACAGTGGGTAGGGCACTTGACATGTAGGCGGCCAACCCAGGTTCAATTTCCAGCATCCCATATGGTCCCCAATGCACTGCCAGGAGTAATTCCTGAGTGCAGAGCCAGGAATAACCCCTGAGCATCGCCAAGTGTGACCTTCCCCTAAAAAAAAGCCCCTCCACCTCCCAAAAAAAGAATCTGTAGAACAAAAAAGTAAGCCACTCTGTAGTTTAAGGTAATATCACCTATCAGAGTGGCACAAACCTGACGAGATAAGGGAGAGAATTTCCTATTCACTAAAAACATGTTATTTGCGTATATCTCATTTCATCTTTCATTTTCAACTTTCATTTCCACGCATGAAGACAAAAACAACAACAGAAAAGGCGGGAGGGGGGAGCCAGAACCCTATTATTACCAACCAAATTTTACAGGTAAGGATTTTGAGACCCAGAGAGGTTAAATACCTCGCTCGAGGTCATGCAGCCAGGAGGTATCCACTTGAGAGTCCAACATCTTAGGTCACACCTCTGCTAATAAACCAAATGTCCTGCCTGCTTCAGTCCCTAAACTGCACACACACCTGGAGAAATGCAAGCTTGGGGAGAAACAGCTTTATACCACCAGACATTATTAACCTATGTGTGAATCCACTTACATAAAAATTTTATTTGGGGCCGCAGAGATACACAGTAGGTAAGGCGTTTGCCATGCATGTGGCCAACCTGGGTTCAATACCTGGCACCCTATAAGATCCCCCAGCTCCATCAGGAGTGATCCCTGAGTGCAGAGCCAAGAGTAAGCCTTGACCACCACCAGGTGTGGTCCAAAACCAGAAAGAACTCTAACACATGAGAAAAGCATATTTTTACTTGCTCCAGTTTATATTTTTTTATTCTTAATTCCTTTAGTTTTAAGCTATAGAAAAGCAAAATCTCTCAGGAAAGTTTTATGGTAAAAAGAGCAATTTAATGACCTTTTAAGAAGACATCTCTAAGAGAATTGAAAATAACTAAAATTATTGTTTTCACATTTCACCAAAGCAAATTGTTGCCAAGACTTTAAGACCAAGTGATCAGGTTTCTATTTTTTCAATGGTATCCATAATATTATACTATTAAATTAATAAAGGCACATATACTGGTTGTAATTTAGTTTTAAACATGTTCCTTCATCCAAATATGTGTGTACACATATTCGTATTTTTTCTATTCTAAAATGTTGAAGTGATTATGTCTGGAGTCTAGATAGATTTTTCTTATTTTTTAAAAATTTCTTTTAAAATTTTCTATAAAATACAGGGTATTATTTTTAGGGGGAAAATGCCTTCGAATGTTATTTTTTAAATGCATAGAAGAGAAACTGTCTTAAAAAGACTGGCCAGAGACCAGTGGAAAACTGATGGTCCCCAGGAGATGAATCAGTGGAACCGTAAGTGTTTCCTCGGGTCATTACAAAAGGGAGCTGTATGGGACTTATAAAAGTGTAATTGTTACTTTCAAACTCACTATGCTTGTTAAGGTTACTAAACTTAAGTAATTCCAAAATAAACACATTATCCTTGGGTTTCCAATACTGTCTTCAGTTAAGTCTGCTACAGTGAGGTTCAGAAACATTAAGAGCATCCCTCACTGAGACTTTTGCTTGGGGGCCCAAAATATAACTTCATACCACTGGAAAAACAAGTTTAAGGGTACCCAAAATAAATATAGGGTCCGTGGCAGCTCCGCAGCAGTTCCACTTCCTAGTCTATCATGCAGCAATATGATCCCATGGTAGTAAAGGCTGGTTCACCCACCGAATTGTTCACCATCAGCGGAGTCCATGAGTGACTCTCCTTAATTTCTACATTGCCCATTAGCACTAAGTTGTATCGGTGCTCCTTCTCTATACCAAGCAGTTATTGTCAGCAACTATCAGCGTTTGCAAGCATCAAACTGTAATTCTGCAAAGCTAGCTAAGCATAAGGCAAACCTTACCAAAGTCATTCCAAGAACAGAAATATTCCAACAAACCTATCCTGAAAACACTATACATCAGCATTAAGAAGTAAAAAGCATAATTTGCATGAAAAAGTTTCAGCTCGATGCTGAGGCATTACAGAAGCAATACACCCAGTTAGATCCTCCAACATACTTTACTGACACAGTCCTCCACCTTTTACACCCCTTCCAAACAACTCCACCTGCTGAGATGTTACAACACACAGTCTTAAACCCCGTTAAGAAGCGAGCTATAACAACTGCCCGCAAATTTCCCTAAGTTTTTTCTCTTTGAAGTATCAAGGAAAAAATTTCCCTATGTAAAAATTTACTGACTTTACACTGAGAATTCACTGAAGAAAAAAAAAAGGACCCACTCTGCAGCCAATTTGCCCAGTTAAATCAGGGTCCTCATAAGAGCTCTACAAATGCACTAAGGAGGATTTTAAATGTTATCTCTATTCTTTAAGTTATTTTATTTCCAAGAAGTCAACGTTAAATAATATTTCTTGACTAACTTGACTGTGCCAGTACAATACAGGGAGAAGTACTGCTCCTGGACCTGGTTTCCACCTCTAAGGAAAATCTTTCCATTTTTATAGCTAACATGACAAAATCTACTTTTCAGCCAAGCTTCCTCAACATAGCAGTTTAGATACTGTTTCAAATACTATTAAATTTAATGGCAGGCCTAAACTCAGACTTCTCATTTAACTTTTGCACCTACTGGAAATTATTTCACTCAAAATAATTATGTCTCCAGACAAATTCCGATTTCCACTTAAAGTGGAAACAAATTAGTACACTTCAAATTCTATTTGCACTTCCCAAATACAGAAATGACATTTACCTGGCATCCTCAGAAAATGAGGTTCTCCATACTAAGTGTTTTCCAGATAAATGAAGTCGTCCACAAGAGCAAAGAGCTCGTCTGCCTAGTCCTCTCCGTATCCCCCCCAGGCCCAGAACCGGGGCTGGCACACTACTGATGCTCAGCAATATTCACAGAAAGCATAATTAAATCAAGCACTGCAGTTCTTTTACTTTAACCGTCTGATGAAAGTTTGGTTCTACAGTTGCCTCCATCCATGTCCCCCCCCCCCCAAAAAAAACAACGCAAAAGAAATTAAGCTTTTCTTATTCATTGGGGTATCACAACGAACAGCACTCCACCCTTCCTATTGCACATCTAATAGCGAACACATCAGGTTTTTCAGTCACAGGAATAAATGGCCTCAACATGTTCTGCTTTCATAATTTTCTTTTTCTCATATTAACTGTCATTTCGGCTTGCTGCTGCTGCCGTTTTACACGCAAATGTCTGGCAAGGTTAATTCTGCCTCCGAAGCAGAATCAAATACAAGGGCTTGATTATAATTCTGAAGTCTTTCTTTCCCACTTACTTCTGACCTGTGACTACATTCTGATTCTGTTTATTTAACAGACTCCCTGCACCACCCACCACACCACATTCGACATACGGTCTGAGATGGTTCTATTAGTTTTAAATGATATCTTAAGGATTTTCATTTAAGTTCTAAGTTTCAAATATTAATCATGAGTAATGACTCAAAGTCCAACTCTAATATAAACCTCGGGGCATATTTTTTAAAACCATTTACGAGACACCAACCACGAAAAAGCTGGATTTCATCTGGCTTGATAGGCTATGATAGGGCCATAATTTAAATTCACTGTTCCAAAGTTCATGGCAGCAAAAATCAAATACACTGGCAGCCATGGTGTGCTGTGCTTGCACAGAGAGGCACAGCTTCCCGAGCCTAAGAGTGGAAAGAATCATTTAAGTATAGCATTCAGTTTATATAATACAACTAGAGTTCCTTCCCCACCACAAACTTTGAATAATGTTTATAATTTAGCAATCAACTGAAATGATGAAAGAATTCCCACAATTGAAATAAAATATTTATGTATTTCAAACCAGTAAAATTGTGTCTTCAAAAACGAAAATAAGCTAAGACAAACCTAGTCCTGAATTAAGGATGAATACAAATAAAATGGGGAATTTGTTTATTTGGGTTTTTTAGTCTCTTTTCTTCTTTTAAAGATTTAATGAACTTTCATTTGAACTAAGCACAGTTTACAAAATTAAAGGATCTGATTGTGTATTCTTTAAGAGTAACTAGTTAGGTAAACAATAAAGAAAGTTATCCAGGAGTCAAGAGAAGAAAAATTACTTCAAACTGTTTTATGAATATTCTTCCAAAATCACCAATCCTTCAACAAAAATAGTTCAACGGAAGATTTCAGTTCCTGGTACTGAACCGAACAAAGAGAGCCACATGTTTTTAATGGTTGCTCATAAACGACCCAAATAAATCTCTAAAAGAACAAGCAGTAGTTCTTTCTGTACTTTTCCCTTCAAAACTCACAAGACCAATTCAACATAGAAATAAAAATTACTGTACTTTATGGCACCATTCACTTTGTGACACATTTATATGCTGTCATGAAAGTTCGGGCTTAAACAAAGTAAATGAGATTTAGGGAAGACTTCCCCCCACAACCCCCAAATTTAAACAGCACAAAATGTCCTTACCGTCTGAGGCAGAGTTTATCCACCTCAAATAAGGTTTTCAAACTAAGTACAAGAACTAAGTATTTATACGTAAGTTTTAAAAGAAAGAGTTCCAAATAGTTTTCCAATCAATGATGATGCTGACCTGAGATCAAAATTACACTCCTAACTACTATTTATAAGAAATGAAGCCTACACAACAGAAAACATAACTTTAACCACTAATGTCCTCCTTTCTCTGACTTTTAACTGTACATTAAAATACAGAGCAACAGCACGCCCTGCTGGAAGTTAGCAATACAACTAGTGTCCAGTAACACCGGATTGCTAAAAGTGAGATTTCGGAGCTATGATTTCCCACTAGTAAGATGTATTCATAAGGATTAACTACTAGATGTCTAGAGCCAGGGATGGACTTTACCAAGCTGGTAAAGTGCTTGCTGTGAACTTATGAGGCTCTGAGTTCAATCCCAGCACTGGGGGGGAGGAAAAAAACACCCAAGTACAATTCTCACAGCTCTGCTGTGTGTGAATGCCAGCTCTGCAATTCCCAGCAGTACCACAGACAGGTGTGAGTATCACAAAGTGAATGCAAACCCCCACACGCTCCACAAATGAGTACAAGGTGCGTGAGAGCCACAACACAGACCTACACGTGCGACCTCTGGAGCATGTATGAGCACTGCAGCAACCCCAGTGACCACCAAAAACCTAACCTGTGTGCCTCAACCAAGGGTGCTCCCTGCAAACACACGAACACGCACCAGCAGGATCAAGACGTGGCCCTGTGAGAGGACCACAACCCCGGTTTGTAACCCCTTGCAGAGCCAGTTATATGTGAAATCCACAATCCCTGCAACATAAACAACGAGGGGAAGGATGTAAAAGAATGTTTTAAATGACTAGGTGGCTGTACGGTGTTCATGAAAGTATGACTTAGGAGGCTCAAAAAAAGTATGGCCTGCTCATGGCCACTCTCCACCCACTGGGGCCCACCTCACCCATGAGTGAATCTGCAGAAAACCCAGGCATGCAGGACTTTATGACTGAGAACTCTGGGTTCAATGGAACCGGGAACGGGGATCCTCGCCCGTGTCCCCCTGCTTCCGGCAACTCAACAGTCATGCCCACAAGCCACCTCTGCCTGGGGCCAGATAATCTCGTCATCAGCAATGATCCAGAGTCGTACGTCCTTACCACGACACACGCCACAGCCAGCCACTGGACCCCACACCAAGCTGTTTCACTCAGGGCGCTCCTGAGGGGGGCGGGTGAGACCCCTCCCCGCCCCAAGGGACCCAGCCCCGGCAGCTGGAAAACCTCCAGAACTCAACCGCCACCATCCTCGCGGCTGCTCTCCCCAGACGCTTCGGCAGAGCTTCACCGACAAGTGAAAACCTACTCCTGGACAACTCTGACCTGACACCACCCATACTCCAAGAGTACCACATCACAACGATGGAACTTAAAGTAAGAGGCAACCAATCTTAGAGGGAAATATTTTTTTTCTACAGATACATATAAGTACACATGGCTCAACCTTTAAGAACATGTTAGTGATCTCTTGTGGAAGGGCTTAATGGGCTCTGGGTGAAATACAACTGTCTTCATACTCTTTCCTCTAAGGAAACTTTTTTGTAGCATTTTCACCAGTTATACAAAATAAATTATTTTGGTTCTGCTTTGGGGCAGGGGTTGGGGTTCAGGATGGAAACATCCGAAATATAGTGGTGGGAAAGTGTAATTGTGGTGGGATTGGTGCTCGAAGATTAAATGTAATCAAATATTGTGAACTACTTTATAAAATAAAAATAAAATAAATTTTTTAAAGTATGGCTTAGGCCAAGTTCCAATTAAGATGCTGCTTTTTTGTTTTTCATTTTTCTAACAATCCATTGCCCCAACCACCCCAAGTAATTTTACTATTTTTAATTTAACCCCAAACGAAAGTATTTTCAAATCAGCTTTTCTGGAGAGAAACTGATCATATTAAAGAAAACCAAGCCCATTTTCTGTATGCAATTACTTGAAGCTTAACTGTTCCCGTTCCCATCCCACCTTGGCCTAAGAGACATTCCTGAAGACCACCTGTAAAAATCCACAAGAAGGGGCCTGAGGTAGGGTGCCTGCCTTACACACAGTTAACCCCAGTTATCCAGGTACAATCACTGGCACTCCATCTGGTCCCCCAAGCATGCCGGGAGTAAGCACCGCCAGGTATGACCGAAAAATGAAAGATAAAATCCAAAGGCAGCCTACTAGTTCACGGACCACAACTTATATGCCAGTCGCAAAATGCCTACACAGATCCTGGAATTCAAAATATGCAGATTATATTAAGAAACCACAAGTCATGAAACTTCCATCTAAGACATTTCAACACTTTCACAGACGTGAACAAAATCATGGCAGCAATGTCTACAAAATCCAGCTAGACACTTCCTCCGCAGCACACACTCACAGGAATCGGAATAAGCAGAATTTAAAGATCTGCAAATATGCTGTCGCCAACAGAAAGTTCCTGAAACACCTCTTTAGAGAGATCAAGCTATATTCACGGTGATCTACATTGTCCTGAGTCTTGTCTCCTTGTCCCTACGTCTAAATACTTTTGTTCGATCTCTTGCCAATTTGAAAGGCATGTGCCTTATCATGAAGGCCAGCAATTCTGAAAAAGTCGATTGCTAAGGAGGATCAATCACCTCAAGAATTACCAAGGCATGGGCTGGAGCAATAGCACAGCGGGTAGGGTGTTTGCCTTGCATGCAGCCAACATGACCGACACAGGTTCGATTCCCAGCATCCTATATGGTCCCCTGAGCACTGCCAGGAGCAATTCCTGAGTGCATGAGCCAGGAGTAACCCCTGAACATCGCAGGGTGTGACCCAAAAAGCAAAAAGAAAAAAAAAAAGAATTACCAAGGCAGTTATCACTGCAGGTCGGTTTTTCTGAAAATGTCTCAAGCGCTATAACATGGTCATTGTCTCAAAGTACATTTAAATCAGACATTTAAAAGGATACTGACCTCAAGTCTCTTTTCAAGCGACTCGATTCTGTCCTTTTTGCTAGCTAGATTGGCCCGAGTGTAGCGGCTCTGCCCGGGAAGATACAACACTTGACTGTAGCATTCTTCCCACACCTGGTTGTAAGCTTCACTGGAGAGTTCTCCATGGCTCATTCCCTGTTTGACCACTTCCATCTCCTGTACCAGAATGTCCTGGGCCTGTTTAGAACATTTGAGTTGTATCAGTCATTTGGTATCAACAAAGAGTTTTAAAGTATTTGCTTTTTCTCCTTTGAAGAAACAAAAACAAAGCAACATAAGAAATCAATGCAAACTGATCTGACAAAAGCCAAGCATCCATGTTGTCTTCATTAATGAGAACATCTTCAGCCTCAGTCATTATAATACATTTATATTACACATTACACTACATATTTCTAAGGTTTATTCTATGTTCCAGGAACTACATTTAAAAGTTTCACCTACATTACTTCCAAGCACCACAAACACCTGATAAGCAGTAAATATTAAAATTTTCTTTTTAAAGTTTATGCACTGGATGAAACAACTGAGCAAGAAAGCATCTCCACTAAGCAAACAGGGCAGGACCTTGCCCAAGCCGAAGATCCAATGCTTGGATGCGCTCCTACACTGTACCCTCCCTCCCTCATTGAAGAATGCAGGAGAAATGGGGCACTTTATTTGGGGGCATGTCTTTTTTCTCATCCAGAGAAACATCCCTGATACTGTCAGAGAAGGAAATCAGGGGCGAAAATTAGTTTTTTTCCCCTGTTACAAAAGAAGCAGATTAAGATGTAGAATGGGGGGCGGGGGGGTGTGATCACTGGACAAGCTTAGGTGTAAGTCACTGCTTCACCACTTCAGCAGCTTTCTCCACTTGAACTTCTCTGCACCTGTTTCTCATTTCGAAAACGAGGATCAGCCTACCTGCCATTTCATTTGTAGCATGAAGTGAAATAACATATTCTAAGAGCTAGATTACACAAGCATACCTATACACAAACTTTTCACGGCACTTGTTCTGTGATTCACAGAAAAATACCCACTTCTGGGCTTTGTAAAATGCTTTCCAGAGCTGAGAGTGTGGCTCAACTGGTAAAGCACATTGCTTGCACTTGGAGGGCTCTATGTCCATCCCAGACATTAGCAATGACAAGGGAAGAGAAAAAAATTTTCAGTGGTACTAGTAGCACTGTCCTCCCGCTGTTCATCGATTTGCTTAAGCGGGCCCAGTAATGTCTCGGTACTAGTAACATCAGAAAAAACAAAAATATAGAAACTCAAAAAAAAAAAAAAAGACCAGTATACAAAATAACTCAACAGAAAAAAGTAAATAAACACATGCAAAAACAAAAACCACTGCTTTAGAAGATAAAAAACACTTTTAAACAGCATTTCTTAGGAACATTACAGAGACAAACTAATTTTAACATAGCTGCCCACAATCTAACACTTTGCATTAAAACGATATTTCACTCAGAAACTACACATAATGAAAAGTTACAAATTCAGCTCTTCAAATTATTAGGCAAGACTACAACTAAGTTATCCTTATCTATAACCAATTGCTATATAAACTATTTCAAAATCTTTTTTTAAAAAAAGGTAGAGAAATAAAATGCAGGAAAATATTTAAACTAGTTTGTAATAGTTTTAAATAATTCCTAAGCACTCTTTACAATCACAATTTTCACAATTTTACTAGAATCTATTCCCTCAACTGAATCTCTTAAACAACAATGCAATCTTTATTTCAAGTTTCTACATACACAACAAATCTCAGAAAAGCTATTTTTGAAATTCCTTCTTCTCATATTTTCACTCTAAAAAGAATCAATTCAAGTATGGAATTCATATTGTTACTCTCAATGCCAATTAATTAAGTGTGCTAGCCACATCAAAAGATGTCAGTTTTCAACCAATTTACCAAAAAAGAGTAATTCAGAAGTAACTAAGGCAAAGTTTTGAAATAGAAAACTCTTACTTCCTGTTTTCTAAAAAATTCTCTAATAAAAGCATGTATTACTTATGCAATAATAAAAACAGAAGAAGGGTGGGAGGGATATTATCCATGGTGGTGAAAAACGGGCACTGGTGGAGGGATGGGTATCTGATCATTGTATAATTGAAACCCAAGCACAAAAAAAATTGTAAATCTACAACTGTAAAAAAATAAATAAATAAAAATTAAAAAAATAAAAAAATAAAAAAAAATAAAAACAGAAGAAGAGAAGGTAAGAGAGTAAGTGCAGGAGAAAAGACAGGAAAAAGAAAATAAGTACTTGCTCCCACAAGTGGATTAACCCCATTCAAATGGATCTACCTAGCCCTCAGGGCTGAAGACTGAAGGAAAAAACTCTTCAGCCACCCAACCACTTTGCTTCTAATGATAAAACCAATTGTACTTTCTTATATTTTTACAAGACTTCAATTCACAAGTAACCAATTTGCTTTGTTAAAGAATAAAATGGGAATGGAAGAGGCAGGAAAGATTTTTTTTTTTAACAAAAAAAAGTTTATTTTCTAAAAGGGAAAAGTAAATATCACATGAGAGGAAATAAAACCAAGGGGGGGGGACTTTCCTCTGAGTAAATGAAAGGTTTGATCTATTTTAAACATTCTAATCTTTTATTTCAGTATTAACGATCAAACCCATGATTTCACACGTAAGGCAAATTCTCTATCATTTAGTTACATTCCCAGTCAACACTTATAAAATATTCTAACTTTTGGGAGCCAGAGAGATAGTATAGTAGGTAGAGCACTTGTCTTGCATATGGCCCACCAGGGTTCTATCCCTGGCACCCCATATGGTCCCCTGAGCACTGCCAGAAATGATTCCTAAGCAGAAGCAAGAGTAAGAACTAAGAATAGCGGGTGTTGCCCAATACCCCCTGTTCCCCCTCAAAAAAATTCTAACTTTTCTACATTAGTCTAAAGTGAGGGCTCGGGCACTTAATTCGATTTCAGGTAAGTAAAGTAAAGGCCCTCCCGTTGATCATCGATTTGCTCGAGCAGGCCCAGTAACGTCTCCATTGGAGACTTTGTTGTTACTGTGTCTGGCATATCGAATACTCTCGGTAGCTTGCGGGCTCTCCGAGAGGGGCGGAGGAATCGAACTCGGGTCGGCCATGTTGGCTGCGTGCAAGGCAAACGCCTTACCGGCAAGTGTAGAAACTGGGAACAGAATCATGAAACACCCTGTCACCAAAGCCAGAGTTCACCTGGAGAACATCCACCATGGGGCTAGGAAGTGGGTGGCAAATGTGTGCATTACATCACAACACAAACACTTGTGTCCTACCTAGAGTGTATCTCAGTTGTTTATGAACAGCAATATAGGAAAATAAGGAGCCAAGAACGTGGCTCAGTAGTAAAGCACATGCCCTGGAATGTGGTTCAATCCCTGATACACACACACACACACACACACACACACACACAAGTGGGAGAAAAATAAGGTACAGCTTGATGATTAATGATATGCAGTAACTAACAAAACCCTCAAATCTAATCATACCTTTTTCAGCTCTTCTTTAGAGAACTTTTCGTAAGGGTTATGTTCCAGATAGGCAATGTGCTCTGAATTATTGGTACCAAATCCTACTGTTTTCCCTTTTTTATTTCCAGATGGTTCGTAAGGATGATGTAGAAGATCATAATGAAGCATTGTGATCATTTCCTTTTTGATTAGTTCTTCACTCTTCTGTAAATCTGTTAGAGGTGGTTCCACATTTAAGGGTCTTAAAATAGTTTCATTTACCTAAAATTTTCAAATAAGTACAATCATTAAACATCAATGTAATACAGTACTTACTCTAGCATGAATAACAATTTTACATTTTCAAAGGATATTCATTCTTCTAAATTATGTAAAGCATTTATAAGATTGTATCTGGAGCTGAAGAAATAGTGTGGCAGGTAAAAAAAGCTTGCCTTGCACACAGCCAATCTGGGTTCAATCCCTGGCATCCCATATGGTTCTCAGCACTGCCAGAAGTAGTTACTGAGTGCAGAGCCAGGAGTAACCTCTGAGCATCACCAGGTGTGGCCCCAAAACAAACAAACAAACGAACAAACCTGTATCTGAGAAACACTTTACTATTATTTCAAAAACAGTTGAATTCTACACGGATTTTACAAACAATGCAAAAGTCATACCAAAAAAAAAAAAAAAACTTTTAATTCCCCGAATCACTAATTCCAACACTTACTTCTGAGGGTCTTGGCAGATCTTTCTGTACCGCTTTGTGCATTCTTTTCAATTCCTTTACACGCTCAGCTTCTCGTATGGCCTAAAAAAATATTTTTTTTATCAATTACAGGAGCGATAGTACAGTGGTAGGGCATTTGCCTTGCACGCAGCCCACATGGCCGACCCGAGTTCGATTCCTCCGCCCCTCTCGGAGAGCCTGGCAAGCTACCGAGAGTATCTCGCCCGCACGGCAGAGCCTGGCAAGCTCCCCGTGAAGTATTCGATATGCCAAACACAGTAACAACAAAGTCTCCAATGGAGACGTTACTGGGCCCTCTCGAGCAAATCAAGGAACAACGGGAGGGCCTTTACCTTTCACCTTTTACTGTAGGTACACAGTATCAACTACATTCCAGTAACAATGAAAACACTTTTTTACCTACTAAAAATATGTTAGATAGCTAAGCTGTAGATATCTATGTAAGTTTGGATAAAGGCAAAAATATGTTAGTCACCTATTTATTCTCTTTATTACAATAAAAACTAAGAAGTTTCCATGTCTACCCCAAAGCTTTTTCCAAATTTACAAGGCATCAGCCAACAGTCAATCACTCTTGACAAAATCACTCCTAATTCTAAATGTAAATTAATCTAAATTAATCTTCTTGCCACATAATCCTGCTCTTCCCAAAAACTACTAATTTTTAATCAAAAAGTCAGTAAATGTGTCATTTCCTGGTTCCTACGAATATGTGGTGTAACATACTAGAATTTCACATTATTCCTGAGAGTAAATGCAACCCACAAGGTAGCTGTGAGCTAAAAACGAAGTCATATCTTAGATTTCCTACCAAAAAGGACATTCAGGTGGTGTCCCTCCAAATCAATGTTTTCCAAAGTGAATGGCATCATCCCCGCAACAGCCCAGGAATGAGACAGGTAAAACTGGAAAGGGAGGATGAACATATTCCGTTTGCTCCCTTAAACAGGGGTGAATTTTTTTTATATCAAGAGTAATTTGAACATGTACAAAAATCAACAGCTGGCCATATATAGTACAGGCAAAGGCAGACTTATCTGTTCATGTACCAGGAACTCCCCTACCCACAGCAAGAGATTTCCAGGGGGCTGCTTAGGGATTTGTCTGAAATGGGCGTGACTGATCAGTCATGTAAGTTTGGGAACTCTGCTTGGAACTAAGATTCCTACTAATACCATTCTCACTTGAATAAAGTGAGAATACAGGTTTGTTATCCCTAAAATTATTCAATTTCCAAAATCCGACTGAATTACTGAAAAGGGTCAGAAATCTCAATCATGGTTTAATTCACAACACTTCTAGACATGCAACATGGGAAGTTAACCTTAATTCATCTTCATCTCATCACTAAAACAAACTTTTCCTATTTCTATCACTAGGTTGTTAGGTGCAAATGAGAAAGCAAATAATTACAAGATATATTGCTATAGGGAATTACTAATATTATACTAACACGCCACACTTCCTAATCCCCATTTAGTGGTATAAAACCTAAAACCATTTACTCATCCAATCTAACATATACCTATTTGTAAGACTGAAGATCATCTTTCCAGTTAAAAGAAGTATCTAAAAGACTTCCATGGAAGCTGGAGCAACAGGAGAGCACGTCAGGAATTTGCCTTGCATAGTCAACCTAGGTTCAATCCCCAGCACCCCATATGGTCCCCCGAAACTTACAAGGAGTACTCCCTGAGCACAGAGGCTGGAGTAAGTCCTGAGCACTGTCAGATATGCCCACCACCACCACCAAGAAAAGGCTTCCTAAGTGTGTCATAAAGAAGCATGAGGGGCTGGAGCGATAGCACAGTGTGTAGGGCATTTGCCTTGCACGTGGCTGACCCAGGTTTGGTTCTCAGCATCCCATAGGGTCCCCTGAATACCGCCAGGAGTAATTCCTGAGTGCAGAGCCAGGAGTAACCCCTGTGTGTCACCAGGTGTGACTCAAAAAAAGCAAAAAGACAGACAGGAAGGAAGGAAGGAAGGAAGGAAGGAAGGAAGGGAGGGAGGGAGGGAGAAAGAAACATGAGTTTGCCAAACGGAATTTAAACTGAGATATAAGAGCAGTTTGGTTTTTTTTAAATAGACCACTATCCGTAGCGGGAGAATGGGAGGGAATGGAGGAAGGGGGATGGACACATGCCACTTCCAGAGATTTGCTACAATTGCTACATACATATAAGAATGCTAGTCAAAGGGCAGGAAAGATAGTACAGGGGTTAAGACACTTGTTTTGTACACGGCTGTCCCAATTCCATTCCCAGAACTGCCGGGGAAGTGTGTGCCTAAGCACAGAGCCAGGAATAAACCCTAAGCAGAACTGGGTGTGGCCCCAAAGCCACCCTCAAAAAAGAACACCAATCACGATACCCTGAACACAATGTTAATTATAGGAGTGTGTCTTAATGACATAACTCAGGCCTTTCTTGATGTTGAACAAAACACTCTCAAGTGAACAACCAGCCTTCACAGTCTCAGTCCACTGCCACCTTCGGCAATTCCTTTTAGCACGATTACCCACCTGCTTTCGTGCATCCACATCGGCAGCATCTTCAATGTAAGTATCATCTACTTCACGCTCTTCCAGCTCCTTCTCGGCATTTTCTGGCAGAACGATTTCAAAGTCATTCTTGGGAGCAGGAAGGCCCATCAAGCCCAAACGCAGGTGTTCACGAGACTCTCTTTCCTAGGGAAATGAACAGGTTCTTCTCAATTCTCACACGTTAAAAATTCAACCAGCATTCTGGAAGAGTTCTAAAAAGTCACTGGCCTAGCTAAAACTTCTCAAAATCTAATCCCTTAAGAAGGAAGGTTTAATTACTATTCCCATTTCTTCTCACATTAAGAGCTATCAAACAGTGACTTATGAACCAATGAAGACATTCTGGAATATTCTAATGGAAGAGTTAGAAATTAACTCTGTAGGACAGTGGAAAAGAGGCCCATAGGATTTTCATTTAAAAAAATAAATTTCGGTGCTCGCTTCGGCAGCACATATACTAAAATTGGAACGACACAGAGAAGATTAGCATGGCCCCTGCTCAAGGATGACATGCAAATTCGTGAAGCATTCCATATTTAAAAAATAAATAAAATTTAAAAAATAAAAATAAAAAAATAAATTTCGGAGGCCAGAGACATACTACTTCTATAATTAGTCTTCTATATATAGAAAATAAACTTTGTGAAACACATAAGTAAACATTAATGCAATAAACTTGGCTTATTAACATCAAATTAACTTGGCTTTGAGATCTAGATTCTCCTAAAGGTATATAAAACAAAGAAATCAGGTTTAAATTCTAATTAATGAGGCATTTGAAACTCAAACTTTTATTTTACAGAAATAGTAACAATTTATTGTTACTCAAAGGTACCAATTTTAAAACAAAATTTCAAAAAGTAAAACACCAAGGATACAAAAGGAGTATTATTTTCAGTACAATCATAATCAAACAATGAAAAAATGTAGGTTTAAAAATACAAATCAGACTCCACAGAGATGCCTCCAGACCCCACGCCAGGCCGTTTCATCCAGGGCAACCTGGAAGGGAGGGGGGGTGAGTTTTCTCCACCCCAACAGAGCCAGTCCCGGCAGCCAAAAACCTCCAGACCTCAACCACCGCCATGCTCACAGCCGATCTCCACACGCTCGGATGAGCCTCACCCAGGACGTAATCTATTCCTGGAACTCACAGTCACAAGCACAGCAGTCATCTCATACTTGACACCACTGATATACCAAGAATAGCACACACATTTGATAGGGTTAAAAGCAGAAGGTAACCAATCTTAGGGGGAAATACATATGTACATATATACATATATATATGTGTGTGAGTGTGTGTGTGTATATACATATATGTATATATAAGTAAGTAAAAGCACAAAAGGGTTAACCTTTAACAACATGTTACTAATTTCTTACAGAAAGGCTTAGCGGCTCATGGATGAAACACAACAATATTCACTCATCTCTAAGAAAACTTTCTGGGATCATTTTCAGCGCATTATTCATAACAAACAATATAAAATAAATTACTTCGGTTCTACTTTGGTGGCAGGGTTTGGGGATCAGGATGGAAATATTCTAAATACAATGGCAGGAAGGTGTAATGGTGGTGGGATTGGTGTTTGAATATTAAATGCAGTCAATTATTGTGTACTTTATAAAAATATTAAATTTTAAAAAATACAAATCATTCCCCTTTCTCAAGACTTGCATTTTACTTCTGTGGCATCCATAGAAGTAGAGATTCTTAAAGTAAGTAATATTTACTGGTAAGGGGGAAAATTTTAATTTGACACCTGATACCAAAAAAAATTCGTATTAAAGAGAACTGATAAATACCATCTGCTTCACGTAAGAGGGATCACTGTAGTCTGCCATTCCATCCTCAGGATTAATGTTTAACTTGTCTCTAAGAGGAGTTCTTCCAGGGGTGGAGTTAATAACTGGTTTGGGAGTTGTTCCACTGCGAGGAGTTAGCCCTTCAGAACCTTGAGAAGGAGTTCTAAAAAGACAGATGCCAATTAATACAAGTGCCACTTTTATTTGGATTGTGCTAGCAAATGTTTTCAAAAACACTATTTCATACAGAGCATTCGAGAACGACTCCAAATATTCTCTCCTTCTGGTTTTAAGCTCATTTAGTACTTTCACACAGTATTTGCACTATTTCAAATAGTCCTTACAGTTGATATACTCTTGCTTCCTAAACTAGGTTCACCAAACATCATTTCAACTTTCTTGACACACTAAGGAAGCTAAAAGCATAATATAGAGGTAGGTAGTGCTCAGTTATTACAGTCAAAGACCTCCTGTCCACTGGATTTCAGTGTTATCCATCTCATTTTTTCTCTCCTCCCCACTTAGAATTATTGAATATCCGATGACCATCAAGAATTATCCTGAAGTGCATGCTTTCAAGAATTTCCACCTTTACACACTGTTGAGAAATTAAATACCAAACTTTTAGAATCACCTCTGAAAATGAGTAGTTCTCAGTAAGAGTTAAGAGAGTCTTGTAAGAATTTGTTAAGTTTAGAGGCCAGAGCAATAGTACAGCGGGCAGAGTGTTTGCTTTGCACATGGCCAACAGAGGTTCAAGTCTAGGATCCCATATAGTCTCCCAAGCCTCACCAGGTTATGATCCCTGAGCACAGAGCAAGGAGTAAGCCCTGAGAACCATCAGGTATGATACAAAAATAAAATATATAAGTTCATGGGTTGGAGAATAAAGTGGTTAAAGCACTCGCCTTGTGCAGAGCCAACCTGGGTTTGGCATGTGGTCCCTTGAGCCCTGCCAAGAGTGATCCCTAAGCACAGATACTGGGGTAAGTCCTGAGCACAACTGAGCCTGGCCATGTCCCCTTCTGCCCCCCCCCCCCCCAACAACCCCCTCATAAGAGAATTTCACAGGTCAGGATATAGTTCAAGTGGTAAATCTAGCATATGCCTTAAGTATGAGGTTCTAGGTTCAATCTCCAGCATTTTACTGGTTCCCAGAACCACCAGAAGTGGCGCCATCAACAATTCAGACTTTTCAAATTATATTTTGTTTCTAAGCCTTTTTTCTATTTGATCGCTCACTTCTATTCTGACTGTATTCCAAACAGATAGTTAATGCCAGACAAGAAATGACATAGAAACAGGCACACGATCCCTGCCCCCAAGGAGCTTACAATCTAGTTAAAAAATAAGATATACACAGAAAAAGAGGGATTATGCTCTCTTACAAACAAACTACACAAGGATTTAGTTTTCAATTTTTTTAGTTTGGTTTTGGTTTGAAGGCCAAAACCCAGCAATGCTCAGTGCTTATTCCTGGCTCTGTGCTCAGGGATCACTCCTGGCAGGGCTCAGGGGATCATAGGGGATGCCAGGGATCAAACCCAGATCAGCTGTGTACAAGGCAAGCAGACTGCCCGCTATACAACCACTCCAGCCTATGGCTGTCAATATTTCTTTTTTTTTTAAGTTTTTTATTTTAATGAATCATTGTGAGATACATTTACAGACTTACAGACTTCCATTGTGTTTCAAACAATGTTCAAGTACCCACCCCCCCACTAGTGCCCATTCCCCACCCCCAATGTTCACAGTATCCCTCCCCCCACCCCCACCCCTTCCCACCTCCTGCGTCTGTGGCAGGCACAATCCCCCTTTCCCTCTTACTCTCTCTGTTCTTTTGGGTGTTACGGTTTGCAATACAGGTAATAAGCAGCCATCATCTTTGGTTCATAGTCTACTTTCAACATGCATCTACAGTCATTATTTCTTGATCCTGTTTCATATACTACTTCAAATCTGAAATGTTCACTCAGCGACCAAGAATACATAATCTCATATTTAAAACTAAAGCAAGGCCCCAATTATTTCCAATCTTTCAAAATTCAAATTCCATCTTTATTTGCTTTTGTCATGTTTATATTTTTAAAATTCTTTAAAACCAAAATATTTAAAGAACACTGTAAAACATGAGCTCCCATTTGACCTAGCAACAGCACTCTTGGAGAGGCAAAAAAGTACAGTTGAAATGACATGGGCACTTCTATGTTCATTGGTGCACTGTTCACAATAGTCAAAATTTGGAGAAAACCCGAGTGCCCAAGAACAGATGACTGGTTAAAGAAACTTTGGTACATCTACACAATGGAATACTAAGCAGCTGTTAGAAAAGATGAAGCCATGAAATTTACATACAACTGGTTCTACATAGAAAGTATCATGATAAGTGAAATGAGCCAGAAAGAGAGGGACATAAAAAGGCTGCACTCATCTGAGGAATATAAAATAACAGAATGGGAGTCGAACACCCAAGAATAATTGAGATAAGTACCAGGAGGTCTGCTCCAGGGCCTGGAAGCCGGCCTCACATGCTGGGGGAAAAGGCAGCTCAGACAGAGAAGGGAACACCAAGTAAAGGAAGTTTGGAAGACTTGCTCAGGATGCAAGATGCATGCTGAAAGTAGACTATAGACCGAACACGATGGCCACTCAAAACCTCTATTGCAAACTACAACACCCTAAAGGAAAGACTGAGCAAAAGGGAATGCCCTGCCACAGAGGCAGGGGCGGGGGGAATGGGGTGTGGGGGTGGGAGAGCTACTAGGATCACTGGTGGTGGAGGATGGGCACTGGTGGAGGGATGGGTACTAGATCATTGTATGACTGAAACCCAAGCACAAAAGTTTGTAAGTCTACAACTGTACCTCATGATGCTTCACTAATTAAAAAAAAAAAAAACAATGAATTTAAAAAAAAAAAGGAAACGAGAAAAAAATGTGTTGTATTGAATTCCCTGGAAATAGTGCTATGTGCCCCAAAGCTCCCCAACTTAAAAAAAAAAAGCAACAACACAAAAGTAAAACAAATAGTTATGATAAAAGTTAACTGAGCTTTATAAGAAACTTTCAAAAACAAAGTGACAGATATTATGAATTCTAAACTTTATAGTGAATAATTCATACAAAGAAGTGATAAGGAGTTAAGTCAACTGATACCTGCAATTTATTTTGCAATGCATTTTAAAAAAATAAGATGGATGGATAAAAATGTAATTCAGCAAATATAGTATATACTAACAACTGTAGAACTTTAGTGGTAGGTACAGAACGTCCACCTTATTCTCTCAATCTCTTTTGATGCTAGAAATTGTCATAATGAACTGTATGTATTTTTTGTAAAATTCACCAAATGATCATTAAGAGTGGGTGGGTTCCCTCTTTAAAATCAGATTACAGAGGAGGCCAGAGTAATACTATAACAGGGAGGATTTTTGCCTTGCTCCAGACTGACCCCAGTTCAAACCCCGGCATCCCATATGGTCTCCTCAGCATCTCCAGGGGTAATTCCTGAGTACAGAACCATGAGTAACACCTGAGCATCACTGGTGTGACCCGAAAAAGCAAAAACAAAACAAAAAACAATGATAATAATAAAATTAAGTTACAGAGTATCTGAACACAGGACAGCACCAGAAACTTGTGGGGGAGGGGGGTTGAGGGGAGAGGGACGGGGTCGGCGGTGGCTTAAGAAAGCTCCAAATAATCATCATCCATTTCCAGGCTAACGATGTTATTATGAGGAAGAAGAAAGCAAAGGAGCCAGTGAGACAATACAGTGGGTATGCTGCTCGCCTTGTTTGATCTCCACCCCACATGTGGTATCCCAAGCATCACCATGATCATGGAGCACCAGGTGCACTCCGCTACACCGAAATGCAAAAAAGCAACTTGATCATTTACATTCATTCTCTGTCACCAATAGTAAATTAAAAAGTTGTCTAAGTCCCTGCATTTAAATGTTTCTGAAAGAAAAATATGTATTTACAATACCTGAACGGGGTGGAAAGAACCGTGTTAGGAGTCTGTACAACTTGCCGCTGTGGTGTCACACCTGAGAAGTCACTCTCGTGCAAAGGGGTGTTAAGTCCACCTTTCAATGGGGTATCCACATTGGTCAGGGCCATGAGGTTTTGAGCTTCCTGGTTAACAAGAAAGAGAAAAAAGTGTGCTTTAAACAGCTTTACACAGGATAACAGCATAATCCCTTCTGGTCCTACTTTGTAAAATCTTGGAATTCAGAAACGCAGCATTCTTACATATTTTCTCAATGAAAACCAAGATGTCTGGCAAAATTCACTATCTTCATTTTTCCTGCCAACTTCACATAGCATGCCAAAAGCTTTGGGACACATTCTAAAATGTTAAGAAATGTTTTTGTGGGGACCACAAAGATAGTACTACTGCAGGTGGGGTGCTTGCCTTGCACACGGTAAACCTTAATTCAACCCCTGGCACTGCATATAGTTCCCCAAACCCCAGAGTGACCTCTGAGCACAGAGCCAGGAATATGCCCTGAGCACAGCCAAATACAGACCAAAAACCAAATGGAGAAAAAAAAAGTACTTTTGTGTGACCTTATCAAATTACCATTACCCTAAACCTTCTATTACCTGTGTCAATTCTCCTCAAATTTCCCTATAGGAGCTTATACAAAATATCAAAACACTTAAAACTTTAGTCTTGCTTTGTAGCACCAACTCAGTTTCTGGTCTTCACTAGCCTCTCTGAATCTCAGTCTCTCAAATGAAAAGACAAGACACTACTAACTGGCCTGTGACCCTCACTAGAAAACTCATGAGGGGAGGTTCCTCTCCAAAATCTTGCCTGACTGAAGCAGGACGAACTATAGACTCTGGAGTTCCTCATTGTAAGTTTCCAGTCATTACTATCACCGTACCTACAAATCCTATTTTTAATCCCCCAATTCAGGGCCTCTGAAAGGCTTATTTTCCAGAGATAGTCACAGCCGTATCTTTCATTTCCCATGCTCATCTTAGAATCCAACCTTAATAATCCTTCTAGCACGAGGTAGGGTCCATGCTCCCTCTCTTGAGTCTAGGTGGACTGTGACTCACCTGTAACAGAATGCAGCAGAGGTGACAACCCTGGCCTCCAAGGCAACGTCATTACATGGCTTCCTACCCTATCACTCCAACACTCTCACACTGCAGCTGTGAGGCACGTCTCAGAGCTCATTTCCTCCACATCCCCAGGTGAAGCTCCTACCTACAGCCAGTGGACATGATTCCAGCCCTGATTCACCGAGTTACTTCCTGAGGCCATAGGCATTCCTTCTACGACCCGTCTGAAATCCTAAGCCATAGAAATCATGAGCATAATAAAATGTTTTAAGCCACAGTTTGGAGTTAAAATGAAGATCAGCAGAGCAAGACTGATTGCATTATTCCGTATCTTTATTCACGAAAAGAATGCTGAATTGTAATTCACTGCCAATTATGCACAGTTTTTGCTAATACATTAATAAGTACAACACATTCTTCCTCATCTAGGCTCCCAAAAAGATTTATCACCTGAGGCTTTTAGACAGGAAACTGCAAGCTACTTTTCTGGAGAGTCTAGTTAATTCAAGAGGAAAAAAAACAACTAGAAATACGGCTATCAAGAATTCCCCATTGAGGATGGCCAAATGGCTCGATGAGCAGAGTGCATGCTTTGCATGAAGGAGGTTCTGATTCAATCCCTAGCACCATGTGGTTCCGGAAAGAACCAATGAGACACCTCCAAGTATGGCCCAGAAACAATAAAAAGAATTTTTATCCAGCCAGCTCAAGATACAGAAAAGCCTGGTGTCAAGAACCTTACCCACACCCCAGGAAATTTAAGCAAATTAATATAACAAATATTAACTCGAAGAAAAAGTACTGTTCAGTATGGTGATTTGTATCTCAGCAATGAAGTTTACTTAGACATAAAGTAAGCCAGGAATAAAATCAGAAATTTATGATATAACTATTCCAAGATTAAAAGAAAAAAGAGCATAATAAAGGCAGAGGGAGAGATCCCACTGTAAAAACTATAGGTAAAAAAAAATGCATAAAAATGAAAAAATATATACATATATACATATATAATAAGCCTGAATACTAAGACAATAAAAGAGAAAAATTGTAGCTGATGTCTTGGTGCCTCTAGAGCAATGAGGGGCTCGATGTTCTTTCTGACTGAGCACAGTAAAGGAGCGGTAAGGGTTCTAGAATACTGAAGAATGCTGTGAAGTTTAGCTATTCTCTGGCACACAGAGCCCTAAAAACAGTACTGTATACTCCCACCTATTAAAGAGAGCGAGGTGGCACTGACAGCAGCCAAAACAGGTATAAAAATGCAAGAAAAAAATGTTTAATTCTGACAAGGCAGATCTGCTTTCTTTCTTGGATTACTAGACAAGGTGAAATTTACAATGTGAGGCTTTAATGATGACTACTGAAGAGTAATGAAAATAGAAGGGCTGGCTCCAAAAAAAAAACTTTAATAAACCACCTAATTACTCAGTCTGCTGACTTTCCTACTACAGTGATCTCTAGGACCCTTGTACTCTAACTGTTCTCCCTAAAATAAACAAAGCCACTTACTCCTTCGTAACACTTATCCATTCTATGAGTTTGAGGGTTAACTAGTCTTTGTTCTGGGGTCACACTTAGTGGTCACGTTGCTCGGGGTCTAGCCCCGGCATGGTGCACACACTCACTCCCAGTGGCACTCACAGGCCCACATGATGACAGTACCAGAGACTAAACCCGGGCTAGGCACTGTAGCCTGTTACCTCCCCAGCGCTCCTTCCGAATAATTCGGAAAACAGTAACTGAAGCTGTAGCTGTACTCTAATAGAACAGCTTACCTGCAGAATTCTGTCCTGGGAAGCTGGAGTTCGTGGTGTTCTAAGAGCAATGCTGTTGTTGGTGACATTGTACTCAGACAAAAGGGTACTGGAAGCAGAGTTCGTTATGCCAGATTCCTCAGCAGTCTGACGTGCAATTTCACTTGCTTGACCTACTTTTACAACTTCCTGGAGTTCCGCATCTGAAATCTAAAAGAAAGTTTAAAAAAAATCACAATAAGCAGTATTTTAATGGAGGCAATTTCATATTCAGAAAGATTCACTGCTGAAGTTTTATAAAGTACATAAATGTTTAATTACTACTCTTTTGTGAATTTGAAATTTTCCACTAGTTACTGTTACCTTTTTGGGGTGGGGAGGAGGGCGGTTAGGGCCACAAGTCAGTTATCAGTGATTACTCCTGACTGCTTAGGAGTCATTTCTGCATTATGCAAAGGACCATATGCAGAATAGGATATCAAAACAGTGTTGGCTATATGCAAGGCAAGCATTCTTAGCCACTGTTCATTCTCTCTTGCTCCAAAAATTTTTGCAAGTTTTAAAGACCTCCCTATATGACACACAGAGAAAATCCCTATATGATATAGTACCAAGCTGCAGTTATCATACATTTTCATAATGATTTCTTTCAATTAGTAAAATAAATTAGTAAAATAATATTTCAATGCAATAGCACAGCGGTAGGGCGTTCGCCTTACAAGCGGCCAACATGGCCGACCCGAGTTCGATTCCTCCGCCCCTCTCGGAGAGCCCAGCAAGCTACGGAGAGTATTCGATATGCCAGATACAGTAACAACAAAGTCTCCAATGGAGACGTTACTGGGCCCGCTCGAGCAAATCGACGATCAATGGGAGGGCCTTTACCTTTACCTTTACCTAGTAAAATAAGAACTAAGAACATAAGTGTTTACACAAAACCTTCGATGTGAGGGAGAGGCATTCCAATAAAAAAAAAAAGACCACACAGAAACTACGTAAAAAAATACCGAAGAAAATCAAAGGCATTATCTTAATTTTACCTTAACTTTACCAAAGTACCCTAAGGAATATTAAGAAAATCTAAGTTTAAAAAATCACAGTAGGGGCTGGAGTGATAGTACAGCGGGTAGGGAATCTGCCTTGCACGCAGCTGACCTAGGTTCGATTCCCAGAATCCCATATGGTCCCCCAAGCACCAGCAAGAGTAATTCCTGAGTGCAAAGGCAGGAGTAACCCCTGAGCATCGCCAGGTGTGACCCAAAAAGCCAAATAAAAAAACAGACCACTCACTTGGGGAAAAAAATCTCTTCTAGTCTCCCCACATGAGATGTAACTACTCCAAACAGGAGTTTATCCAAAACCCCCATTATCTGAGCAACTATAATTAAGCCAAAGGAACAATCTGAGATTAGTTGAATAAGGTAGTCTCGCCCTTCACAACTCATTAGTTTCACACCTATTTCAAAAAAGAGAAGCATGATACAAAATAACATCCACTTTAAAACATCTTGAAAGTCTACAAAGTCAACACTTCACCCTGCTGAAAAGGCCAAAGGTCTCCTTGAGTCCTAACCTCACTGCCTCCCAAGAGCTATTTATTTAATCACAAAAGCATTTAAGACTATATAATTTACATGGAGTATTGCTCTTTTATCATACCACATCATCATGACTTTCTGTGGCTCATTTATTACACTGTGACGTGATTATTGCTTTTTGCGAATTTTCCTGAGGGAGCTCCCAAACAGTGCTCGGGGGCTCAGGTTCAGCAACCACTCCCAGAGATACACAACCAACTGGTCAATGGTTCATGCTAGGGCCCAAGAATGTGGTTCTGCTCAGGAACCACACAGGTCATCCCAGTGGTGCTCAGGAGATTCTAGGACACACCAAGTGATGTGGCACTGGGACTGGGGATGCACCCTAACCCCTGTACCGTATGTCCAACACCAACCCCACAACCACTTTTTCAGGAAAACAATTTTTTGCTTTTTCATTTTTTGGGTTTTTGTTTTTGTTTGTTTTGGCCACATCTGGCAGTGGTCAGGGGCTACTCCTGGCTCAGTGTTTGGGGGACTAAGCAATGCTCCGGATCATCCCTGGGCCTCCTGTGCTGAAAGCATGTGCTCAAACCCAGTGAGCTACTTTTCCTCTGGTCCTTTAGCTTTTTCACCACTCCTTCCCTTAACTGCTGCTGCTGCAACCACTGGAGGTCACCTAGATTTGACTGCAGTGCTTGCTGAGGGTCAGACGCTTCAGCTACATGGCAGTGCTATGGGATTGCCCTGCACGAAGATGCTGGGGCTGGAATTCGCATCCCCATCACTGGAAAGGAAAAGTCCTATCACTAAGCCACATCCCTGAGTCCCACACTCAAATTCTTGAGGGCGTCGGCAGTTATCAAAAGCCTGGCTTGTAGGGCCACCAAACATTGGCTGAACAGATAATTTAAAAATTTAATTATATTACCTGAGGGGCAGGAAGTACTAACTTGCTTCTCTTTTTAGTGAACTCAGAAACACCACTAGTTTGAAGAATAGCTGATGGTAAATCAGATTCTTTTTTCCTTTTCAAATGTTGCTTATCTTTTTTTCTATCTCTTCCTTCTTTTTCACTATAAAAAAAAAATCAGCATTTTTAAGTCACATCTAGGCAGTAACATTAAAAAACATAGAAATACTTCATATGCTATTAATAAAATATTACTCATACTGACATAAGCTCTAAAATTAAAAGTATTGAAGCTGGACCGATAATACAGCAGGTAGAGCATTTGCTTTACTATAAAATACAGTCCTCATTTAAGAAATATATGCAATGGTATACATCTAAGAAAATCCTGTTTTACAGTTGCTGACATCTGTTGCTTAGTAGCAATTCATGTCAAAACAAAAGAGGGTCAGGAAACAGAAAATAAAATTTTTTAATAATTCTAAAAGGTTGTCCCTACATAATCAGATATAAGATTTGAAGAAACCCTAAAAATTCCCATAAATAAGCAAAAGTCCCAAGATATATCACTTAGAAATATTACTTATTATTCTGTCAAGTGCAATAACATTAAATAGTCATAATCTCTTTAAATTACATCTTGTGTAAACTGAGATTAAATTTCCAATAGAAAAAAATATAACAATGATGAGACATTTTTTGCAGATTCAGGACACTACTAAAACTACTAACCATGAACAGTTGAACACTATGGTCATAAATGTCCTGGCTGTGATTCAGAAAGTAAACAGGTCACGAAGAGTCAAGTGTAAACAATTCAAATGTTACTGATGCAATGCGACCAGCATTATTCTGTGCTTAAAATCCAAGAGACAGGGCCAGTGGTGTCCCCAAAAAGGTAAACCAATTAAATAAAATTATGCAAGCTACATTCATTGTGCTAAATAAGTATCTGTGACATGGGTAACAACTAGCTCTTCATAAAATCCCCTCTACACATTTCTGTCTTCAAAATCAGAAAAGCAACTTACGATCTTAGTTCCCCATCAAGATCCTGCTGTCTTAATTTTCTGAAATCTGCATCAAGAGCCTGGTAGTTTTCCTCAGAAGTATCATAGAAACCAAGAGCAGGCTTTTTTTCAAATGGAATCTCAGCATTATAATCAACGCCTCTCTTCTTTTTTCTTTTCTTCTGAATTTCTATGCCAGCTGCTCGAAGTTCTCGCCTCTTTTGGAGAGCAGCAAGACGCCTAAAGAAAAAGAACACAAGATTACCTAGAAAATCATGTACCATGGGGAAGGGATCTTTAGCCAAGAGATAAGAAAGGAACATTACATGAGGAAGAACTACTTATTCAAACCATCACTTCAAACCACTTCACAAAGTAGACTCCAGCTTTTAAATTAAAGGCGTATTTAATGGGGTCCTGGAAATGAAACAAAGGACTATAGCATGATGGGCATGCTGTATCAATCTGCATCTCCAAACAGCTCCAGAATACCAACAGATAATACCCCACATTTAAAAAAAAAAAAATACAGTGGCTAGGCATTGTCACTTGGCAGAGCATGTTTTATGGGCAGGACTGGGGTTTGATTATCAGTCCGCCTGTGCATACATGCATGTACACATACACATACACAGATCTAAAACGTGGTCCCAAAAAAATGAAAACAAAACAAAACAAAAAGACATATAAGCACCATATTGGGGGTGGGGGAACGGAAGAGGGACTGGGGGCCACATTTGGTACTGTACTCAGAGCCAAGGTCAACCTGTACCCAAGTGGCAAATGCATCGGGGCAGCCTGATGGTGTCTTTGGGCTTCTTGATACCCCAAATTGCCACTGACTGTGCCATACCCCAACAACTCGGGATAAAGTTTTCCAAGAAATTAAACAGTGTGGAGGGGGGCCTGCCCAAGCAGAGCTCCCGGCAGTCACTTGCTTCCACAATCCAAAACTGTCACCATGCCCCCAGCCAGACTTCACCGTCTTGGGCAGAACTCACCAGAGTAAAATCTGCTGAAAACTTGCGTATACAAGTTTTGTGACTGAAATCTCCAGGCTTTCTCAGTGTCAGGATGGGCTACCTCATCCCACCTCCACGCACTTCTGGAAGCATCAGCAGTCACATCCATACCCAAAGCTGCCACCCAGTTAAAAAAAGATACTCCAGACTTATCTTCCTGATAAAAATACTGAACTCCCTGAACAAATACAACGACCTCTTAGTATCTCTTAGTATCTGTATTGCAAATCATAATGCACAAAAAGAGAGAAAGAAGAAAAGTGCCTGCCACAGATGCAGGCGGGGATGGGAGGGTGTTGGGGGAATGGTGGGATGAAAACGGTGGACACTGGTTGTGGGAAATGTACACTGGTGGAGGGATGGGTGTTGGATCATTGTATGACTGAAACCAAATCATGAACATCTTTGTCATCTCACAGATACTCAATAAAACACTTGAAAAAAAAGAAAGAAAAGAAAAGAGTATCACATGGGGGCGCAGGCCGGGCAGTTCCACCCAGTCAGCCCCTGATCCCAGAAGTCATGCCCTCAAACCACCCCTAGTGCCATCTTGCCACACTCAGCAGTGAAGAAACCTGGCTGGCAGGCAACACAACACCCGGAAAATTCTCTAGGCCCCATACCAAGCCAATATCGCTGGGAGGTCCCAGATGGGGCAGGTGCAGTCTCCCCGCCTTCTCCAGATGGAATCCTGGCAACCATGAGCTTCTACAAGCATGGCTCCGGTATGTGGGCACCAGGACTATTCTTCTGGACCGCACGGCCATTTACAAGGCCATGCGACCTTTCCTGATACGTAAAGTGAGCAATGGAAAGTAAATGATCTAGCGTCTGTCCCTGGAAGGCAGGTGGTGGGAAAATTCGAGCAAAATACAATGCCCAACAGAAATGCATCTGGACTGCGCATTACACTACGGCGCCATGCCGCCCCCGGGAGGGAAAGGGTGTTTGTCCCTCCGCCTTTCCCCCCTGGCGGCAGCGGTATGGTGGCTGCCATCTTTCAGAGCCTAATGAACAGCCAGGTATAAGACTGCAATGACGAGGCACCCGGGACCTCAGGGGACAGGGATCTCGGACACCTCCAGCTTTTGGCAGAAATGCGTCTTGGGGCTGGAGCAATAGCACAGCGGGTAGGGCGTTTGCCTCACATGCGGCCAACCCAGGTTCGATTCCCAGCATCCCATATGGTCGCCTGAGCACCGCCAGGGGTGATTCCTGAGCGCAGAGCCAGGAGTAACCCCTGTGCATCGCTGGGTGTGACCCAAAAAACAAACAAACAAAAAATGCATCTGGACTGTGCATTAAACTATGGCACCATGCCACCCCAGGAGGGGAAGGGTGTTTGTTCCTCCACCTTTTCCCCCTGGCAGCAGCGGCATGGTAGCCACCATCTTTCAGAGCCTAATGGACAGCCAGGTATGAGACTGCAGTGACGAGGCATGCAGGGCCTCATGGGATGGGGGGTGGAACCGGCCCTGCTCCCCACCCTGACAAGGCCCCGAGTTGCCACCCACGAACGTCTCCTCCAGCTCCTGAACGACCATGATCTCAGAGGTACACAAAACAATCTCAGAACCCAGTGGTTTTGGCAGTAGTCCCTCCAGACTTATTACTAAAATATCAGAAATCCAAAATCATATGCTCTTCATAATCAGCAACAGGAAACAAAATTATATAATGATGTCTTTTTGGCAGGTTTGATTGTTGGGGAAAATTGCAAATAATAATGGTGGGTCTTTTGTCGTAATATTGAATGTGATCAACATAGAGAGAGTAAAGTGGAAATCTGCCACACGGGCAGGGGGAGGGGTGGGAAGGGTTCTTGGTGGTGGAAAATGTGCACTGGTGAAGGGATGCGTGGGTGATCATTGTATGACCAATCAAGACTTAAACTGAAAGGCTTTGTGGCTGTTCTCACGGTAATTCAATAAATAATTTTTTTTTAAAAGAGTGAAACAAAAAAAAAAATCACTGATTACTATTGAGGGTGCATTGAGGGTGCCTGCCTTGCACATGGCCAAATCAGGTTAAATCCCCAGCTCCCCAAATCCCACCAAAAGTGATCTGTGAAAGCAAAGCCAGGTATAAGCCCTGAGTACCACTAACAAAAACAAAACCCAACGAAAAATAGAAAAAAAAATACTATCGAACTTTATTTGGGAGCTGGAGAATGCTGCCAACCCAGGTCTGAAGCCCCAAACCTAGCCAGGAATGATCCCTGAGTGCAGAGTCAGAAGAGACCCTGAGCCCTGAGTATCACTAGCGTAGCCCAAAAACAAAACAAAAAAATCATCTTTATTCCTATACCTATTTTATATATCTGGGGTCACATAAAAATCTCTCAGGTGAAAAGGGATTAAGAGTAGAAAAATTTAAGCTCATGGAGCCAGAGATAAACTGAGTTTTAGGGACTAACTGCACAAGAGGTCCAGACCTGATACCCAAGCATTGTATGGTTTTCTGAGCACCACTCGGAACAGCCCCAAGAACCACTGTGCATAGCCCCAAAACAATACAAAGCCCTGGACAGAGAACTTCAAATCTCTCCCCAAACAAACTGACCGCATTTGGAATAGATTACAAGAGATGATCAAGCCAAAAACAACTAAAGCTATGGTAAGCTGACAGATTCGCTGAATATTTAGACTAAACTGTAGGCCCACTAGTTTGTCAGAAATGAAGTGATAGGTGGCCTCCCAAGAAACCTATCCTCATGAGGTCATATCAAATATCATACCTTGGAAACTTTCCATCTAAATTCAAAGAGGATAAGCACCAAGTTACTGATAAAGGGGAATAGAACAATCAACTGACTGGTAGATTTAACAGCAGGGTAAAGCCAGGAAAAAATGACAAGTCCCACAAAAATCACACCATCCCAGAATGACATCTGTGGGTATACCCGGAACTATACCCCATGAACTGCAACATCAGAGGTTTCATATTTCTGGGGAAAAAGGGAACAGATTTCACTAAAATAATCCAGCCAGTCACTAACATGTAAACAAAGCAGTAACAGGAAGGGATTGTGAAGAACATTCAATCCAGAACTGCAACAATAAATAATGAAGAGTTCAACTTCTAATAAAAAAAAGTTATTAGCCATACAAAGAAAGTATAAAATCAGGAAAAAAAGATAAGCAACTGCCTTCCACAGTAATCAAATCTGACAAATGACAAAGAAGAAAAGAGGGGAACTGAGAGCAGCTCATCAGTATAGCTCCTGGTCCTGCATGTGTGAACCCTGGGTTCAATTCTGCAACTAACAAAAACAATGATTAAAGAAGGATTATTAAAAAAGCAATGATATTTCTACATCAAATAGTATATCAACAAAAAAGTTTTTTAAGATGAAAATTCTGAAACTGACAAATATAAAGCTAAAATGAAAACTTTGCTAGAGAGGTCCAAGAGAAGATTCAAACAGAAAAATCAGTGAACCTGAAGACAAATCAGTAAAGATTATATAATCTCAACAGGAAAAAAAGAATGAAACCTGAAAATGTTAAATGAAAAATAGGAAAATGTAAGATATTGTTTCACCAATATATACAACAGAATGCCAAAGGAGCCGAAAAAAAAGAGAACAAAATATTTAAAGTAGTAATAGCTGAATATTTGCCATATTCACTGAAAACCAATAACCTACACGTTCAGGAAACTGAACAACCCTCCCAAAAATTCACATGAAAGGTTGATCCAATCCCTGGCACTGCATGGCATCCCAACACACCAGCTACTGCCCTGATGGGCCCCATGCACCACTGGGGTGGCTCTGGTAGCATAGTTCAAGCCCACACTGTTGGACTTCCTATAAAATCAGGAGTGGTACTCCTCCACACGAGCAACCAAGACTGGAGGCTTCCTGACACCCCAAAATTGCTGCTGTGCCTTTGGCCAGACCCCAACATCTTCAGACCAAGTTTACCAAGAAATTAAACAGGCAAAAGTTTGGAATGTGGGAGCCATGCCCACAAACCACCTCCGGCTCAGCTTATACAAGCTCATTTATTGGTCTTATTTCAGAGATCCATAGATAAATCTCAAAAGAGATCAAAAGTCACAATTAATCTCAGACCCAAGCATGGCTGAACAGACTGGGGTAAGTCGGAAGGGGCGGATTGTCCTGGTGGCCCACCCAAGCAGAGCCCCCAGCAGCCGCTTGCTTCCACAATCCAAAATCGCCACCATACCCCCAGCCTGAATCCACCATCTCAGGAGACACCTCACCAAGATATAACCTGTTGAAAATTCTGGTATGCGGGTTTTGTGACTGAAATCTCCAGGCTTTCCCAGAGTTGGGATGAACTACCTCCTCCCACTTCCCAATACTCATGGAAGCACTGGCAGTCACCCCCACGAACCAACTCCAGCACCACCATGTAAGCTCTACTACCGGCCTTGCTTCAGAGATCCGTAAATAAATCTTGAAAGAGATCAAAAACTGCAGTTAAGCTCAGACCTGCACATGGCTGAACATACCATGGTAAATCTGAGGGAGGGGGGCGGGTTGGCCTGGGACCTTCCCAAACAGAGTCCCTGGCTTGCTTCCACAATTCAAATTCGCCACCATACCCCTAGCCTGATTCCACCATCTCAGGACGAACCTCACCAAGATATAATCCGTTAAAAATTTTGGTATGCGGATTTCATGACTGAAAATCTCCAGGATTTCTCAGGGTCAGGATGAGCTACCTCCCCCCACCTCCCTGTACTTCCAGAAGCCTCGGCAGTCACATCCACACCCCAAAGCTTCCAGCCAATTGAAAAGCTACTCCAGCCTTACTATCAAGATAAAAATAACAAATGCCCTGAACAAACACTGTGACCCCTGTATTGCAAATCATAATGCACAAAGGGAAAAGGAGAGAGAGTGCAAGAAGGAAAGTGCCTCCCATAGAGGGAGGCTGGGGGTAGGGGCTGAAGGGTCGGGGGGGTGGTGGTGGGGAAACAGGGAGATTGGTGGTGGGAAATGCGCCCTGGTGGAGGGATAGGTGCTGGATCATTGTGTGACTGAAACCCAATTATAAACAGCTTTGTAATGGTCTAGCTCACAAATATCCAATTAAAAAATGTTATTTTATTTATTTATTTATTTATTGCTTTTTGGGTCACACCTGGCGATGCACAGGGGTTACTCCTGGTTCTGCACTCAGGAGTTACTCCTGGCAGTGCCCGGGGGACCATATGGGATGCTGGGAATCGAACCCAGGTCGGCCGCGTACAAGGCAAACGCCCTACCCGCTGTGCTATCTCTCCAGCCCCCCCAAAAAAAATTTCTTAAGAGACAATTGTTTCTTCTTATTCTCTATTCATTCAAATATTCTGAAATGGTTCAGGGAGAAAACAATTTGACTTTTCCAAAATTTGGGGGAAAAAAAAAAGAATATTATCAAAATTGGATTTGGAGGCCCACAAAGCTAAAATAGTCGAGCACAGTCTGGAGCACAGGCTTTGCATACAGGAGATACAGGTTCAATCCCCAGTACAGCACAGTCCCCCAAACCTCACCATCAACAACCCCCTGAGCACCACTGAGCGTGGCCCAATACCCACACCAGACAAAAAAACAGAACTGAAATTGTAAAGCTCTATTATTCTCCCAACAAGGGTGATAAACCATGCCATTTTTATTGGGTATAGTGGCAGATTTACTGTTCAATTATGGATGGTAAAACCATACCTGGCTTCTTCCAACTGTTTCTCTCTTGCTTTCCTCTTGGCCTTCTTTCCCTGAGTATTAGCCAGGCGGGCTCTAGCTTCAGAAAGCATCTCAAGTTCATCTACAAAAGCAGATATAAGAAAAAGATAAGTTGTGTTACAATAACAGCAAGGTATTAAACAGAAATTGGTGCTTAAGAAAAACCTTAAGTGAAGGGAAGCGTGTTGGAAAACTGTATGACTAAAACCCAATCATGAACAACTTTGTAACTATGCATTTCACAGTGATTCAATTAAAAAAAAATGTTTAAAGAAAAAACATAAGTATGGGGTAGAAGAGAAACTAGGACCACTGGTGGAGGAAAGGGCACACTGGTGGTGGGTGGGATTGGTATGGGGATACTGTATGCCTGAAATAACTAAATCAGGAATATCACAGTGTTTTAATGAACATAAACCTTAAAAAAAGAAAGAAAAAAATGCAAGTATAACTATAGTTTAACATGACAAAAACAGGTTAGGTTTAAGCCCCCTGCCCAAAGGCCAAAATTCAGCATTTGCTAGCTATATAAAGCGACATAGCTCACTTAACCTCCACAACACGTTTCATCATTAACAAAAATGGGAAAAACAATTCCTGTTTCACAGGAATGTTGACAAGATGTTAGTGAAATTAAATAAGCAAAGACTAGTTAGTGTTGAAACAGTGATTATATGGCCAGAGCGAGACTATAGCAGACAGGGCATCTGGACTGTATGCAGCTGACCAAGGTTTGATCTCTGGCACCCTACATGCTCTACTGAGCCCACCAAGACTGATTCAAGAGTACGGGGTCAACAGTAAGCTCTAGGCACTGCTAGATATCGTCCAAAAATAAACAAAAAGATAGCTATTTCAGGCCAGAGCAATAATACAGTGGGCAGGGCACTCGCCTTACATGCAATGGGACCTGAGGTCATCCCTGGCATAAATCCCTGTTAGGTCCCCTGGAGCACTGCCAGGAATAATTCCTGAGTGTAGTCAGGAGTATGCCCTGACCCAAACCCAAGGCACCCCCAAAAATAAAATGAACAATGGTTATGTAGCCAAAGAAATCATACCATGGGCAGGGCACCTGCCTTGCATGTGACTGACCCTGGTAGGAATACCCTGTACCATATAATCCCCCAACCACTGCCAGGAGTGATCCCTAAGCATAGAGCCAGTTGTGGCCAACAACAAAAAAAAAGTGATTATAATTATATTCTTCATTACATCAACTAACAGGTACATGACTCATTATGAAGTATTACTTAAACCTTTTATAGAAAATGAATAATCTTCCCTAGATATACTTTTTCTATAAAATGATTTATCTCGCCATACATTTTCAAGGCTCTCCAGAGTAGAAAGAGAAATACTAATGCCAGACCTATTCCTATACAAGGCTGACCCAATGGAATGTCAAGGGATTTTGTTGTTTTTTTTTTAGAGATGGAACCAAACCCAGGGCACTGCCTCACACACACAAGGCATGTGCTCTTCCACGGAGACATATCCTGAGCCTCACAAGTAAAACTGACTGCAGGGGCTTTTTCTACTCTAGAGAAGCCCACATTCTCTCATGAAACACGTATCTCTCTCCTTCCCCTCACATTTCTCTAAGTAAATTTCTTTAAATAAAACTATTCTGCCTCACTGGGAAAATTAAAAACAACCTGATTGCAAAGCCAGAGATCTAATTCAATTGGCTGAGAACATGCTTAAATCAGGGCTAAGCACATGCTCTAAATGTGGGAAGCCAGGCTGGATCTTTGGCAACACTTGGTTTCCCAAGCACTTTTACTTGAGAATAAAAGTTACATAAAATCTGATCCCAGATTTACCTCCACTCCCACCCACTCCCAATTACTGACCCAGTATCTCATGGAAAGGCCCTCAATCTGTTTTTTATAAATTCATATGTGACAAAGATGCAAGCCTACCCATCATAATCTATCTTTCGGAAACACCTGCTAACTTACATATTTTTAAAAAGTCAATATACTTGCTCTTTCAAACCTGTGTTCTCCCTTGAACATGTATCTGCTTACTTGCTTCTTTTGCTCTGGAGAAGCCCATGTTCTCTTCCCCCAGGACTTAAGTAAATTTTCCTCTTTCAGGGTGGTTGGGGTAATCCGAAATAATGGCAGTGGGTAATGGCGGTGGGATTAGTGTTGGAATACTGAATGTAATAAATCATGAACAACTTTATAAAACTAAATTTAAAATTTTCCCCTTTTTGATCCCCTATGTCTAAGTACATTTTCTCTTTTGTTTTGTTTTGTTTATGTCATACCCGGCAATGCACAAGGGTTACCTCCTGGCTTTGCATTCAGGAATTACTGCTGGCAGCACTCGGGGGACCATATGGGATGCTGGGAATTGAACCCAAATCAGCCACATGCAAGGCAAACGCCCTACCCACTGTACTATCGCTCCAGCCCCAAGTTCGTATTTTTTAATAAAAACTATCTTGTTTAACTAAAAATTTTAAAGGACCAAGGCACTAGTACAGTAGGTAAGGCATTTGCCTTGCATGCAGCCAACCTGGGTTCAATCCTGGCATTCCATATGGTTTCCCACGCACCACCAGGAGTGATCCCTGGGTGCAAAGTTAGGTATTTACTAGCTCTGAGCAACGCTGGGTGTGACGCAAAAAACAAAATAAAAAGTAAAAATAAAAATGTTAGGGCCAGAGAGGTAATAGTGGTAAAATGTTCGCCTTGCACAAGGCCAACCAGGATTCAATCTCCTGCACCCCACAAGGTCCCTGAGCACTGCCAGGAGTGATCCCTATAAGCAGAGAACCAGGAGTAAACTGGTTTGGGCACAGTCAGTGTGGCTCAAAACCCAAAACATAATTAAATTTTTTTAATGAAAAAAATAACCCAGTGAATATTCCAAAACAACCCTGTAGCACTGTAGCACTGTCCTCCCGTTGTTCATCGATTTGCTCGAGGGGGCCCAGTAACGACTCCATTGTGAGACTTGTTGTTACTGTGTTTGGCATATTGAATAATCACGGGTAGCTTGCCAGGCTTTGCCGTGTGGTGCGATACTCTTGGTAGCTTGCTGGGCAATCTGAGAGGGGCAGAGGAATTGAACCTGGCTCAGCTGGGTCGGCTGCATGCAAGGCAAACGCCCTACCCGCTGTGCTATCACTTCAAAACAACCCTATTAGATATTAGTCTCCATCTGACAGGAGAATCAAAATTGAGCAAGATTATATGACTTACCAAAGATCAAATAGCTAATAAATACCTAACATGTCTAAGTATCAGTTCCTCTGATTCCTGACTCAATATCTTAAGAAGTTATTGGAAGTTTCCATAAGTCTTGCAGTCAGGTACAAATTAAATTACCTGAAGTCTCAAGTTATCAAGGAAGCTCCTGCCCAAAATCCTGACCAGCTGCCTGTCAGAATATAAATGAGAGTGCATAATCCTCAAGAGCTAACTGCCAGACTCTTAAGAAATCTGTCCAGTGGCATTCTAATGTTTAATTTTAAAAATCTGGGTCTAAAAAAAAAAAAATCTGGAGCTAGAGTGATAGTTCAATGGTCTGAGTTCAATCCCCAATGCCACTTGGTCCCCTGAGAACCACAGAAAGTGACTCTGAGCACAGTCAAAAGCAGCCATCCTACACTTCCACTCCTCCCAACCCATCATATCACAGGGCATGCCCCAAAGACAAACCAAAAACTACCAAGAGTCAGTCCCAAAAAAGTGTTAACTACTCTATAATAAAATAGTAGACACATTTTTAATTGTTTTTACGGGAGGAGGAAGGCGCGCACAAATCCCTAGTGGTGCTCAGGGCCTAATCCTGCCTGGCAGGGCGTAGGGGACCAGTTTACAGAACCCGGGTCAGCTACATGCAAGGAACACATTCTGCCCGCTGTTACTGTCTCTCCGGCACCCTAGACACGTTCTTTTTCAAAAGCCTAGACCAACACATTGCAACTAAATAAATTGGGATTTTTAAAAGCCACAAAATCTGGGAAGGAATTAAGAGATCTGAATTTACAATTACCAAAGTAAAAAACCAAAAATCCCTCACAAGCATACACTTACCCTCGTCCATGTCAATTGGATCAGGCCGTGCTGGTTTTGTTTCTGGATTTGGATCTATTTCTCCAGGTTTAAGTTTTCTTGGATCATCTGTTGTTTCCTCTTCATTGTCTCTCTGGGCAGCCTTATCCCTAGAACAGAGCTTAGGAGTGAGTCACATTATCATACCACTAGTCAAAAAAAAATACTATGTTTAAAAAACGTTTTAAAAAAAAAATTTTAAAGAAAAAAAAACCCACGTTTTGGAACTGGCACTTCATTTTTCAAAAATAAAAAGTAGGAGCAGGAGCGGGTAGGGCTTGTGCCTTGCATACTGCCCATCATGGCTTGATCAGCAGCATCTCATATAGTCCCTAGAGTACCGCCAGGAGAAAGCCCTGAGTTACAGAGTAACCCCTGAGCAACTCCCCCCGCCCCCCCCCCAGGAAAAACATAGTACAGGTTCACTTAGCCTCATTCAGAAGATACAAAGATATTTTTATACTGCTTCTGGATATTCACTTACAGAAGAAATTCATAGTGTTCCAAGCACTGAGCAGCTGTTCTTCCGATGATTGGAGCAATGGTCCTCCACTGAGTTGGCATCAACTTGGCCAAGTGTAAGAGCTTTTCCTCCTCTTCTCTGGACCATTCTGTTTTTTTAATGCTAGGATCCAGCCACTCGTACCTATTGAAACATTATTTTGTACATTCATCAGTCACTTACAAAGAATATCCTATTTACACATTACATACACTGACTTGTAGTACCTGAAAACTGAGCTCAATTTCATCCTTCAATTATGAAAGTCGCTCATGTTTGCCACTCAATGCCTCTTTTGCAGACCACAACACCCAAAAGGAGAGAGAGAACACAGGGGATTGCCCTGCCACAGAGGCAGGGGGGGATGGGGGGATGGGGGTGGGGGGGATATTATACATGGTGGTGGAAAATGGGCACTGGTGGAGGGATGGGTATCTGATCATTGTATAATCGAAACCCAAGCACAAAAAAATTGTAAATCTACAACTGTACCTCATGGTGTTTCACTAATAAAAAAAAAATTATGAAAGTTGCTCTTTTTTTCACAACAAAATATGGGCATATTTAAGCCCTCTCAAGAGTTCTCATCTCACCAAATCCTACGGTATTTTTAATTATAGAAGGTTAAAAAGGAAACCTGATTTAAACTCAGTCGTTTTCATTTACTTCATACTTTATTTGGAAATAAGACAATGACCATGTTTTTGTTAATTTTCACAGCACTTCCTAATACTCTTGCTTTTCACATTTGACTCACTTCAAGCATTTGACTATCACTCAACTCATCACTGATTTTTGTCTGGTATCTCTTTAAGTAAAATAACCAATGCCCTACTCAATCCACCTTTCCCATCCAATCTATTTGGCTGGATAAGAGCTTGGCAAATGAGATTTTAGTCCTATTAAACACTAAAGCAGGAATTTAGCTCCCTTAAGATGCACAAAAAAAAAAACCAGAACCACTTCTTCAAGTTAAAGACCATCTTCTTTGTGGGGATCCATTCTCTCTATTCTGATCCTTTTCCTCACTCATACAATCCAAAATAATGTTCCTACTATGACATGGGTCAGGACTGAGATCAGATTACTGTTGCCAAGAACCGGCTATGTCCATTATTCTGTGATTTAAGAAAGAAAACCACAGGTATGGTATTTGGAGTGTATTTGGGGTAGCAAATACATAATATTCCAGTTGTGCTATGAAGAGAATCAACTATAGTGAGCTAGCCTACAATTTTAACCATTAACATTTATTTCTTTGAGAAACTTAGATTCTAAAATAACAAACATTTGGAACACATAAATTCATAGCCCCCTCTCCCTAAAGCACTCAAAATACATTAACTCGTGAGTCTGAAATCTCTTACAGTTAAAACAAAGCATTATCTCCAGTTGGAAAAATCGGGAGTAGTAAAAAGTGAGAAGAGAAAATGGTTTGTCTGCCATCAAACAGGAAGCAAATGACAGTTAAGACAAAAACTAAATTCACATCTCCACTCCAACACAATGCTTTGTTTTTTTTTATGAGTTTCAAAAAACTGACATTTTTCCTCAGAGTTACAGTCATACTCTGCTTTCCCACTCATTAACTGGTACATACCATCTGGCTTTGCACTGCTTTGCTGATTTTCTATGCAGCAATGAGGCAATCCGAGACCACTGGTTCTTGCCATATTTCATTACCGCTGCTTTGAGAATTTCATCCTTAAATAATTATAAAAGACAAAGTTTACTCAATCACAAGACTCCAAGTGAGGAAAGACAAATATCCAAGATTTTTTTTAAATTAAAACTGAGCTTTTCAAGGGTGGACAGCAGGAGTGGGGGAATGAGAAGGGCAAGGACACTGAAACAACTGTTGAAGTAAATAGTGGACACTCTAGTGGGAGGCTGTGGGGCTCAAACACATGCACAAAACCCTGTCATGAAAAGTATTGTAAATAACCAGGCCTCAAATAAAATCTTAAAATAAATATTGAAAAATTCAGTCTTATCATAAAGTAACAAAATAGGAGATTAATACCCAAGAATTGCCAAGATCAGTACCAGGAGGATTACTCCATGGCTTAGAGGCCAGCCGGGCATTCTAGGGGAAAGGGCAGCTCAGATAGAGAAGGGAGCACCAAATAAAGGGTGTTTGGAGGATCCTCCCAGGAGGGGAAATGCATGTTGAAAGAAGACTGTGGACTGAACATGATTGCCACTCAATGCCTCTTCTGCAGACTGCAACACCCAAAAGGAGAGAGAGAACAAGGGGGAATGCCCTGCCACAGAGGCGGGGGGGGGGGGGGGGGGGGGGGATACTGGGATCCATGGTGGTGGAAAATGGGCACTGGTGGAGGGATGGGTATTTGATCATTGTATGATTGAAATCCAAGCACAAAATTTGTAAGTCTACAACTGTACCTCATGGTGTTTCACTAATAAAAATTTTTAAAAAAGAAAAATTAAGTCTTATTTACTATAACAAGTTAGCATCAGCAAAACGGAATTAAGCAGGAAAAAAAAATCCCTTAGAAAAAGTACCAGGGCTGGAACTATAGTACAGCGGATAGGGTGTTTGCCTTACACGTGGCCAGCCCGGGTTCGATTCCCAGCACCTCATATTCCCTGAGCACTGCCAGGAGTAATTCCTGAGTGGAAAGCCAGGAGTAACCCCTGTGCATCGCCAGGTGTAACCAAAAAGAAAAAAAAGAAAAAAAAAAGTACCTACCTTCTCTTACATACATACACACCCACACAAAATAGTCACTCTACAGTCCAACCACAAAAACTCTTAATAAACAAAAGTATTCTCCAATGTATGTCACGGTCTCCAAAAGGATATAGCCTATTCATTCAAAACAAATTCCCTCCTTGGGATCGGAGAGGTAACACAGGGAAGGTGCTTGCCCTGTATGCATACAACCTGGGTTCGATCTCAGACATTCCCACCTGGACCCCTGAACACCTCGGGTGTGATTCCTGAGTGCAGACCCAGGAGGAACCCCAATAATGGCCAAGTGTGGCCCTCAAATAGACTTCCTCAGCAACTACCTTCCATGAGGTGTCATGCACTTAAGGAAAGAAAAGAATTAAGACACATCCAGTCCTTGAAAAGCAAGACTGGTGAAGTCACTCTTGAATCTTGGTTTGTTCCCTAAAACTTACTAACAGCATTTTTCGTAGTGACAACACAAATTCACCACCTGGGATTCTTGAAAACCCCTTTTCCCAGACCTCCCCAGTCGGCTCTCCCTCTGGCCTTTCCCAGCCTGAAGTTCCCACTTCCCGGGACACCCGTGCAGAGGAATTCTGCAAGTAAGCCAGCTCAACCACAGGCAGACACCAGGGATAAACTTCCCAGGTGAATGCACGTGGGGCATCTTACTTTTTGGCTCTTTTCCACCGAGGCCTTGCGCTCCCAGCTTCATCCTGGAGTCCCCGAGCCCTACCTCTCCGACCCATCAGCAGACTCGAGAAGAACCCTGGACGTCGGCCCCTGCGTAGGGCTCCATCCAGCAGCGCCTCGGTTTTGTCCATCACTCCCTGTCCCGGAATTCAGGTCCTTTCCCGTTTAAACTGCTCAGCCCCCTGGGTCAAGGCTAGGACTCAAAGCTGTCACTGTGAGGGCTAGAGCCATAGCACAGCAGGGAAGGCGCTTGCCCTGCACGCGGCAGACCTGGGTTCGATTCCCAGCATCCCTTATGGTCCCCCTGAGCACGGCCAGGAGTCATTCCTGAGTGCATGAGCCAGGAGTAACCCCTGAGCATCGCTGGGTGCGACCCAAAAAGCAAAAAAAAGAAAAAAGAAAAAAAAAAGAAATAACCTCCAGGGGCTGGAGCGATAGCACAGTGGGTAGGGCATTTGCCTTGCATGTGGCCAACCCAGGTTCAATTTCCAGCATCCCATATGGTCCCCCAAGCACCGCCAGGAGTGATTCTTGAGTGCAGAGCCTGGAGGAACCCCTGAGCATCACCGTTGTGACCAAAAAGGCCATCATCATCATCATCATCATCATCATCACCGGTGTGACCCAAAAACCCGTCATCTTCATCCTCATCCTCATCCTCGCCAGGACAAGGAGGGCGTTTGCCTTGCCCACGGCCGACCCGGGTTCGACTTCCAGCATCCCACATGGTCCCCGCCAAGCACGGCCAGGAGTCATTCCTGAGTGCATGAGCCAGGAGTGACCCCTGGGCATCGCAGGGTGTGACCCAAAAAGGAAAAAAAAAAAAAAAAAAGACTGTCACTGTGATGCCGCGAAAGCACAAACGCCAACGAGCGAATGAAAGACCTGCCAACTGGGTGGGTGGGGGAAAGGGGTGTGCAAATAAGCACAAAGTCCCCCACCCCCACGGGCTTCCCAAGAAGGATTCTGCCGGACGCCGGGGCAGAGAAGGATCTGGGCTGCAAGAAAGCAGGCGACGATGTACAAAGAGGCCCAAGGCACGAAGAAAGATACAACGTGCCTTGGCCGGGGCAGCGGGGGGGGGGGGGGGGGGGGGGGGGGGGCGGGGGGGAGCAAAAAAATTGCAAATTCGGGGCACCCTGAAGACAAAACGACTGAGACCTTTTCATTCCGCCCCCCTCCCCACCCAGCTCTTGCGGGGCATTACCCGCTCCATTTCTGGAAGCAAAAAATAAATAAATAATATTAATAATAAATTAAATAAAGGCGACTGGAGGAATAATAATAATAATTAATAAATAAATAAAATAAAGGCGACTGGAGGGAGTTTGTCCCTGTCTGACAGGCGGACAGACGAGGCAGCCGCCAGCCCCCCCCCCCCCGGGGTTCCGTCGAGGCGGAGGAGGAGGCGGACGACCAGGGGGTCCCAGCCGCCCCCCACACCCCGTCAGGAAATCCCGGGTAGGGAGCCGGAGTTGTGCCCAGCCCCTTCTCGAGGTGTGGGGCTCGGGGGCGGGGGCCCGGGGGGCGGCACCCAACAGAGCCCACCCCCCACCCCACCTCCCCCCGGGCACCCTCCTCGGCGCCCCGGAGGCCGCGCGCGTGCGCACACGGACCCCACGGCGAAAGGGGGCGAAGGGCAGCCGGCGGCGGGAAAAAGCCGAGACTTACCTCCGTGTTCCTCCACACGCCCCCCTTGATCATGATGCGCGGCATCTTGGCGGCGGGGCGTCCCGGCGCGGGGCCGAGCGGAGCTTCGAAGCGGGAGCGAGGGAGCGAGCGAGCGGGCGAGCGAGCGGCGGCCGCCGGGCCACAAGCCGACACTTCCTCCCGACGCGACCTTCTCGCCTCGGCGGCGATCCGCGCAGGCGCAGAGCGGGGTGGGCGGGCGCCGAGTCGCCAAGTATCGCGAGAACTCGAGGCCCGCGGCGCCCTGGAAGGAGTTGGAGCCCACGGAGGCGGCCAGAAAACCCTTCGACTCCCCCTCGTCGGGCTCGGGCGCTCAAGCGCCGCCGCCGCCGCGTGCGAGTCCCAACGAGGTTAAGAAAGAAGCACCGGGAACTCTCGCGAGATCTCGGCAGAGCCGAGCCTAGGGCTCTTGGCTGGGTCTTGACGTCACGGTTTGGGAGTGAGCGGAGAACTCCTGGCGGCTCATCCCCGTGGGTCCCAAGTGTTAACGGACTGACTTGGCACTTAAAGCTGTTGGTTGGTTAAGAGTTGATTCCCCGCATCAGCAGGCAAGAACGATACCTTAGTTAAGCCATCCTCTAACCTGGAAAAATAGAGGAAATAATAACACCGACCTCATAAGCTTGCACTAAAGACTAAGTGAAATAATACACCAAGAACAGTACATGATGCATCATAGCGGATCAGAAGAGTGACAGCTGGGGCTGGAGTGATAGCACAGCGGGTAGGGCGTTTGTCTTGCACGCCGCCGACCCGGGTTGGATTCCGAGCATCCCATAGGGTCCCCTGAGCACCGGCCAGGAGTGATTCCTGAGTGCATGAGCCAGGAGGAACCCCTGTGCATCGCCAGGTGTGACCCAAAAAGAAAAGAAAAAAAGAAAATACCACCAACCTCATAAGCTTGCACTAAAGACTAAATGACTGGTGGAGGAATGGTATTTGATCATTGTGTAATTGAAACCCAAGCACAAAAAATTGTAAGTCTGCAACTGTACCTCATGATGTCTCACTAATGAAAATTTTTTTTAAAAAAAGACTAAATGAAATAATACACCAAGAACAGTACCTGATGCATCATAGCGGCTCAGAAGAGTGACAGCTGGGGCTGGAGTGATAGCACAGCGGGTAGGGCGTTTGTCTTGCAGGCACCCGACCCGGGTTCAATTCCCAGCATCCCATATGGTCCCCTGAGCACCGCCAGGAGTGATTCCTGAGTGCATGAGCCAGGAGGAACCCCTGTGCATCGCCAGGTGTGACCCAAAAAGAAAAGAAAAGAAGAAAATACCACCAACCTCATAAGCTTGCACTAAAGACTAAATGACTGGAGGAGGGATGGGTATTTGATCATTGTGTAATTGAAACCCAAGCACAAAAAATTGTAAGTCTGCAACTGTACCTCATGATGTCTCACTAATGAAAAATTTTTTTAAAAAAAGACTATATGAAATAATACACCAAGAACAGTACCTGATGCATCATAGCGGCTCAGAAGAGTGACAGCTGGGGCTGGAATTGAAACCCAAGCACAAAAAATTGTAAGTCTACAACTGTACCTCATGATGTCTCACTAATGAAAAATTTAAAAAAAAAAAAAGACTAAATGAAATAATACACCAAGAACAGTACCTGATGCATCATAGCGGCTCAGAAGAGCGACAGCTGTTATTGTAAGAAGAATCCTGATTGTGGCAGGCAGGCAGGTAGGGAAGGCCCCCTCCTAAGGCAAAGGGCAATAAATTTCCTGGGAAGTAATAGCCCTTAAGTTGAGAAAGCCAACCTTGCAGAAAATAGGAACTAAAGCTTGATAAGACCCTCACCCGCAGCCAGCAACAGACCCAGAGAAGCTCCAGCAGATACGAAAGGCCAGGAAAAGAATTTCAAAGAATATCAGCACCACTCCCAACCCCCTTGGCAGCCTCCTTTTTTTTTTTAATTTTTAATTAGCGAATCACCTTGAGGTAGAGTTACAAACTTAGGAACTTTCGTATTTCAGCCATACAATAATCGTTTACCTATCCCTCCACCAGTGCCCATTCTCCTCCACCAATGTTCCCAATATCCTTCCCACCACCACCACCCCACCCCGCCTCTGTGGCAGGGCATTCCCTTTTGTTCTCTCTCCTTTTGGGTGTTGTAGTTTGCAATAGAGGTATTGAGTGGCCATCGTGTTCGTTTATAGACTATTCTCGGCACACGTCTTTCAACCTCAATGGGTCCTCCCAACATCCTTTACTTGGTGTTTCCTTCTCTATCTGAGCTGCCTTTTCCCTCAGCATGTGAGACCGGTTTCCAAGCCGAGGAGCAGACCTCCTGGTCCTTATCTCTACTACCCCTGGGAGTTAATCTCCCATTCTGTGACTTTATATTCCACAGATGAGTGCAATCTTTCTATGCCTGTCCCTCTCTTTCTGACTCATTTCACTCAAGATGATACTGTCCATGTTGATTCACTTGTATGCAAATGTCATTACTTCATCTCTTCTAACAGCTGCATAGTATTCCATTGTGTAGATGTACCAAAGTTTCTTTCACTGGTTCAACCCTTTTGGAAAACAGTATGGACGCTTCTCAAAAAATTAGAAATTGAACTCCCATTTGACCCAGCAATACTACTCCTGGGAATATATCCCGGAGAGGCAAAAAAGTATAGTAGAAATGACATCTGCACTTGTATATTCATTGCTGCACTCTTTATAATAGCCAAAAACTCAGCAACCTCCTTAGCAAAGAACTTTTTCCTAGGTAGAAGCCCCATGTGGGGGCAGGTTGGAAAATCCCTATAAAAGCCACCTTGGATAAAGGAAGGACACGCAAATGCTACCCAAGCTCATGTGCTGCTTGCGCCCACGTGGCTGAGCACATGTGGCATCCACATCTCCACTCTTGAGATGTGTACTTTCATCCTTTCATGTCTAATGCTGGGATATGTGTAGGGGCTCTCTCCACCCTTGGAGAAACTTGAGTTCTCCCTTGAACCTCTCTCTCTCTCTCTCTCTCTCTCTCTCTCGCTCGCTCTCGCTCCCTCTCCCTCTCCCTCTCCCTCTCCCTCTCCCTCTCTTCCCCCCTTTCTCTCTCCCTCCCCTCCACACCTTCAAAAACCTCTGAATAAAAATCTGTTTTGCTCGGCCATGATCCCAGAGAAACTCAAATGAATCTCGGAACCCAGTGGCTTTTGGCAGAAATGCGTCCAGACTTGGCATTAAGTAACCGGCACCAGGTCACCCCAGGTGGGAAAAGGTGCGGTCCCTCCTCCTATTCCCCCTGGCAGCCTCGCAACATCATATGCTATTCATAATCAGCAATAGAAAACAAGTTGTCTAATGTTGGCTTTTCGGCAGGTTTGAATGTTGGGGGAAATCCCAAATAATAATGGTGGGTCTGGTGTTGAAATATTGAATGCAATCAAAGTAGAGAGAGAGTAATGTGGAAATCATCTGCCACACAGGGAGGGAGAGAAGGTGGGATGGGGGGTATACTGAGGGTTTTGGTGATGGAAAATGTGCACTGGTGAAGAGACAGATGTTTCATCATTGTATGACTTAAACCCAAAAGCTTAAACCCAAAAGCTTTGGGTTTAAAAGACTTAAACCCAAAAACTTTGTAACTGTTCTCACGGTGATTCAATAAATAAAGTTATTAAAAAAATCTGTTTTACCTCACTACTTGTCTACTCCTGAAATTCTTTACTGCGAGGCGAGACAAGAATGCAGTAACCCTGCGTCCCTCAGCCGTGAAGGCGGATCGGGAGAAAGTGGCTGTCTTTTTCCTCCCTGCTTCACATATGCTACCCGTGAGGCCCACTGACATCAATCCCAGGGTAAAAAAAAATGATTGTCCGAGTGTCAGGTAAGGTGCTTGCCTTGCAGTGGCCCACCTGGGATCAATCCCCTGCACCCCCAGAGGCTCTCTGAGCCCCACCAGGAGTGATCCCTGAGCACAGAGCCAGGAGCAAGCCCTGAGTATCAATCATGGTGCCCACCATTCCCCCCACAAAAAATAGTGATGGCTCCTGAAACCCACAGATATATAACAACATTTTATGTGTGTGTGTGTGTGTGTGTGTGTAAAACATATAACAGAATCACCTTTTTCACCTGGGATTATCCTTCTTGCAGTAACAGCTGTCACTCTTTTGAGCAGCCATGATGCATCAGATACTGTGCTTGGTTTATTATTCCATTTAGTCTTTAGCGCAAACTATATGGTTGGTCACTGTCACTGTCCTCACTGTTCATTGATCTGCTCGAGCGGGCCCAGTAACATTGTGAGACTTGTTACTGTGTTTGGCATATTGAATACGTCACGGGTACCTTGCCAGGCTTTGCCATGCGAGCGAGATACTCTCAGAAGCTTGCCGGGCTCTCTGGGAGGGGCAGAGGAATCGAACTCGGGTCGGCAATGTCGGCTACATGCAAGGCAAACACCCTACCCGCTGTGCTATCACTCCAGCCCATATGGTTGGTATTATACATATATATACATCATGTCAGGTTTCTAGTCTGAACTAATGTTACCATTCATGTGTATTGTTATGACAACTCGACTTGAAATATTGGCTGTCATCAACACCCACGATAACCTTGCTATATTTCAGTACCCACATCTCAAAAGTGAAGCTAACAAGAAAGTCAGCTCTTAAATTTGGGTCTCAGGCTAATTGAGACACATATATACCTAAAACCCAAAGAAGTAAGGATTGTCAAGCTGCCTGCCATTCACCTCTCAATTACCAACTCAATCTCCTTCATCTTTTAGAAAAATCTCTTTGACATCAATCCTGGAAGGTACAAAAATACTTTAAATGCTTGAAATACATGAAAATACTTTGGTGACTAGGAAACATCCGGAGTTTTTATATGCTGCCTTTCTGTGTTTTCTCCCTCCATCTGCCTCTTTTGGAAGAGTTACAGAATTTTCTGATTAGATCTTTGGGTTTTCCTTGAAATAAGAAATTGTATCAACTAAAATCACTACTTTCTGGTGGTCTGGAGCGATAGCACAGGGGGTAAGGCTTCACACGCGGTCAACCCGGGTTCGATTCCTCCATCCCTCTCGGAGAGCCCAGCAAGCTACCGAGAGTATCCCGCCCGCACAGCAGAGCCTGGCAAGCTCCCCGTGGTGTATTCGATATGCCAAAAACAGTAACAACATGTCTCACTTTGTGTTCCTGGAGTGAACAGACACCATTGGGCTACACTAGCATATGACAGGGACGAATGAATGGAGATGTTCCTAGTGTCCGCTCAAGCAAATCGATCAACAACGGGACGAAAGTGCTACAGTGGTACTTTCTGATGAAAAGAGGCAGCATAGGACTATGAAGGACACACACATTCATGGCTATCTATGATCTCAACTCACTCCTATTTCTACTGTTAACTGGTTGTATGACCAATGACATTCCATTTACCAATTCTAATGTCTGTTTGTCATACTCCTCCGTAAGATGCAACATCCTTGCTCATAACAGCCATTCTATTACTGTAATTAGTGTCACACACAGATCATTTGATTGACTGGGTCAGAGATGGGAGAATTAAGTCCTGCCCTGGCATTTGGGTTTTTTTTTTTAATTTTGTTTTCAAAGAGTTGTTCACAGTAATTGATTAATTGATTACATTCAATATTTCAACACCAACCCCACCACCATTACACCTTCCCACCACCATTATTTCGAATTTTACCACCACCACCCAAACCTGCCCCAAAGGTAGATGCTAAATAATTTATTTTGTATAGCTTGTTATAAATAATTGACAAAAAAGAATCCAAAAAGGTTTTCTTAGAAGAAAGTGTGTGAAAATTGCTGTATCTCATCTTGGAGCCCTTAAATCCCTGTATTAGAGATCATTAGTATGTTGTTAGAGTTTGAATTTAATGTGCTGATATATATGTACATATATATTTATATATACATATATATTTATCAAGGTTGGTTGTCTTCTTACACTCCATCAAATGTGGTGTGTTACACTTGGTATATCAGTGGCATAATCATATGAGATGTCTTGCATCAGCTTTTGCAGCCACGTGCTCCTGGAATTCTAAAATTTTTTATAGGGTGCTAAAACTGGAGCATAAAATTTTTTTAACTGGATGTGTTTGGGGGTCCAAAGGCATCTCTGCAGCATGTTGCTCTCTTCCAAGATTCATTTGTGGGTCTCTGGATCATGGCCATTAATGCACTTAAATGGCCACAGAGGCAATTCATGGGCGTGACTGCCAGGAAATGAGAAGCAAAAGGAAATGGACGGTGGGGACCATTACTGACTCCAGAAGCCTGGAGATTTCATACACAAGGCCCGCATATCTGATGCCCTGAAATTTGGACCCCAGAAAAGCCCAATCTCTCTGCTGGCTCTGGAATCTCTTGCACATGACATCCAGCAATTGTTTACCAGTATAATTTGTAGTGTGTGGAATGAGAGAAGAAATCAGATGCACTGTAAGGAGTAGAAAGTGGATTATAAAGGTAGAGCAGCAGGTAGGTCCTAACTGTGGTGGAATTCCTGAATCCAGTACGTTCCTCAGTCCTACCCGCAACTCATTTTCTCCTTTAGGTCTGAACAGTTGGAGTTGGGTTTCTATCGTTTCTGAACAAGAGTTCTAACAAAGCCAGAGTTGGGCCAGTCTTCTTTTAAGAGCCTTTTTAAATCTAATTTTCCAAGAAACCGTGATGAAACCTCACCCAGGACTGCCGTTAACCCACATGACACCTGTGTGTCAACTAGAAAACTGTGCCCCGCATGTCGAAAGTAGACTATGGACTGAACATGTTTGCCACTCAATGCCTCTTTTGCAGACCACAACACCCAAAAGGAGAGAGAGAACACAGGGGATTGCCCTGCCACAGAGACAGGGGGGATGGGGGGATGGGGGTGGGAGGGATATTATCCATGGTGGTGGAAAATGGGCACTGGTGGAGGGATGGGTATCTGATCATTGTATAATTGAAACCAAAGCACAAAAAATTGTAAATCTACAACTTTAAAAAAAATAAAATATAATAAAGGGAAAAAGAAAAAAAAAAAGAAAACTGTGCCCCTTCCTCAAGATACTATTCCCACATGCTGAAAAGCTGTTGCAAAATTCAAGTAATGCCATTCAAGATGGCATTCGAGAAGAAAACTGGACCTAGTAATTCTAGGATGTGATTAAGCTTGTTTTGGGGATTTGCTGTAAAACCTGCCCATCTAATTAAGGGACCCTTGGACATGTGGACTTCATGTACAATTGCAGAATTCAGAAAATACAATATCATGCTTTCAGAAATGTCTAAGACCAGTGTCCCTTAGTGACAGACTCAGAATTTGTCCTTCAGCCTGGAATGACAAAGTCTTTCTTCACCATGTCATTCTAGTCTCTCTGGTCAAGACTTGGGCCTCCCTCTGTGAAACTATCTCTGGACTCTAGGGGCAGTTCAGCATTTCTGGTTGGGCAGCCACCAGCAAGTAATCAAACTGCATGTCAGTCACTATAAACCTTTCAGAAAGCAAGTAACTATTTTTACAGAGAATCTGAGTGGAAAAAGAGGTTCCACTTCTCCTCACTCACCTAAATATATTCTGCAGAACACTGGATACATTGGGAAGCTGCATTTTTTAAAACAAGTTTTTCATGGTTACTTGAATTTAAAAAATTAGCATGCTTTGTCCACTTTTTTTTTTTTTTTGCAGAACCACCAAAATTAAAGCCGGTAAAAGGCTGTAAAATGAGGAAATATTTTTCTCTCTGCTGTGGATTGAATTGTGTCACCAAGTAGATAAGTTCAAGTCCTAAGCCTTGTCACTATGTCCTTATTTAGAAATAGATTTTTTATAGGGGCCAGAATGATAGTCTAGCTGGTCAGGTGCTTGTTTTGCATACGGCCGGTCCAGGTTTGATCCCTGGCAACCCTTATGGTTCCCTGAACTCTTCCAGGAATGGTCCCTGAGCACAGAGCCAGTAGTCAACCGTGAGTACTGCTGGATGTGGCCCCAAAAGAAAAAAAATAGATTCATTCTAAATGGAAATAAGTCGAGGTCATATTGGAGTAGGCCCTCCCATTGATCATCGATTTGATCGAGCGGGCCCAGTAACGTCTCCATTGGAGACTTTGTTGTTACTGTGTCTGGCATATCGAATACTCTCGGTAGCTTGCCGGGCTCTCCGAGAGGGGCGGAGGAATCGAACTCGGGTCAGCCATGTTGGCTGCGTGCAAGGCAAACGCCCTACCCGCTGTGCTATCACTCCAGCCCCGACACCTTGATTTCAGATTCTAGTATCCAAACTGAGAACTTAAATATATCTGGTTTAAATATATCTATTGGAGTAGATGGGTCCTAAATCTCCAATGACTGTTATCTCTAGATGAGTAAAAGAGAGGAGGGCTGTAGAGATAGTACATCAAATAAGGCACTTGCCTTGGGTGCAGCCAATGTAGGTTCAATCTCCAGCACTACATATGGTTCCTTGAGCATCTTCAGGGGTGATCCCTGAGCATAGAGCCATGAGTAAGCCTTGAACACAAGCAGGTGTGGTCCAACACCCATCCTCACCCCATAAAAGGAGAGACATAATACACAGGAATATTAGGTTAATACAGAAGCTGGTGGGGGTTAAGTTCATAAGCCAACGAACACTTGGGATTATCAGCAACTTAGAGACAGAAACTAAGAGACGGTCCTGGAATGTGGTGTCTCTTTGTTCCCTAGAAGCAGCTAATCTTGCTGACACCTTGATTTTATTTTATTTTATTTTTGTTACTGTTACTGTGTTTGGCATATCGAATACTCTGCAATGCATAGGGGTTACTCCTGGCTCTTCACTCAGGAATTACTCCTGGCAGTGCTCAGGGGACCATATGGGATGCTGGGAATCGAACCCAGGTCGGCCGCGTGCAAGGCAAACGCCCTGCTGTGATATCACTTCAGCCCCGACACCTTGATTTTAGATGCTAGTATCCAAACTGAGAATTTAAATATATCTGGTTTTGAGCCACCCAATATGTGGTACTGTGTTACAGCAGTCCTTGGAAGTTAATAAAGTCCTTTTTAATATAGCATTTCCACATGAATTTGACACTACAGCTCTTTTTCTCTTATACATACTGGCATACAGGAAACACAATTTGGAAAACTGACCCAGGAAAATAAAATTGGCACTTTATCAGGTTTATCAAGAGGCATAGGAGGAGTTTGCAGGAGGATTGCCAGGTTGCATTGTTCCCCCACCTCCCCAGGCCTCATCCCTTCCTGGTGAGCTTTTTCTTCCCAGGTTAACCTAACTTAACCGTAAAAAGCATTGAAAAACTTGTTTCCTTCTTTTCCATGCTTTTTTCCCCTTTCCTTCACTTTTGATGTTGCATTGTTGAGATGTCCTGGGGTCACACGCTTGATGGTGGTGGTGCTCACGCGCACTTGGGTTCGGCATATCAGAATTCACATCCTTCTGCAGATCAGAGTCGTCACTATGCAGTGTGTGCCTAAGGATCAAATGCACGGTCTCAGACATGCCTGAGGGCCACATTCCTAGGTCCCCAGATCAAGTTCTTAGCCTGGAGAAATTGTGCATGAGTGCTCCATTGGGGAGCCATCTGCACCTCACGTAACCCATTCTGCAGTCACACGTATAGCCCAATTCGCTGAATCTTGTCTCTCTACTTTATGGGCTTTTTAAAAATCTTCCCTGTCTCTCCTTTCTCATATTCTCTAACAAAACTATTTCCCAAAAGGGCTAAAATTAGGGTTCAACGCTTGCAACTACACCAAGGCACGATTTGAGACTAGTTTAGCTACTCCATAATCTTCCAGAACAAACATTCATTTTTAGGAGAAACACCGTCCTGCCTTTCAAATACAATATCTAGACTAGTCCGGCCGAATCTACCAGAGTGCTAGCCCTAAGATCCACCCTTCTATTTAGAAATTCCTCCCTAATACTGGGAGTAGAGCATTGTCGGTGGGTCAGATTACTTCAACACAGAATTTTACTCCTCTGAATGCTGGTGATTGATAATCACAATCCACCCTCTAAAGTGTCTTGCATTCCTCCTACTGGTACTTCCTTATTATTAATCCAATTATACTTGCAATTATTTTTCTCAGAGCTCGACTGCATGGGTGTTCTGTTTAGCCTTCTCTGTTCCAAGATGAAAACAGATAAGTAGGTGTCTACAACATGAACCTTTTTCCCCTCAGTTTTGAAATTCAAAGAGTCTTTCCTTGGCATTTGGCATTTGGCGTTGGTAGATTCGGCATTCATAGATCTAACGGTTGGTTTTACATCTAGACGCTGCATCTACCCAGAACATCTTGAGGGTTGTATTTTTCAGAGGACCTTTTGCTTTTTCTACATGCACATAACGAACACTAGACTCAAATGGCTACATCCCAGAGAGTTTTTCCTAAGAGTGTTACAAGTTCCTCGAACTCCACTACCTAAAACTAGACTCCCTACTGGAAACCCGGAAGTTCTTTGGCATCCTCCTTTCAGTGACTAGCACAGGTCTGTGGCACACAGTCATAGAAGTTCGCTGCGCAAAGGGACAAATGGGGACTAAAATCAAGCTTGCACATTGCTTATCAAGCCACACATCCACGCATGCCACGCAGAGATCTTTCTGCAGGTGTACAGAGATTCCCCATGGGGTAGACACCAAGGCTGGCCTGGATGATAGCACCACTAACCACCTTACCACTCTTCCTTCTCCCATTCCTTCCCACAGCCCATATCCAATTTATCCCAGAGTCCTGCCCCTTTTACCCCTTTGAAGGCTAACTAAGCCCTCAAAATCACCTCCTTTATACCACCCCTGCCATATAGAGCCTGTTTTAGCAAATAAAAATACTAAGTTCCCAGGCTGAAGATACAGTACAGGAGTTAAGAAACTTACCTTGATAATTGTTGCTCTTGCTTCGATCCTTCATAATGCTCTGTGGTTCCTTCAGCATCTCCAACAGTGACCTCTGAGCACAGAGTCAGAAGTAAGCCCTCAGTCCCCCAAGGTGTTACCAAAAATCCCCCCCCCCAAATACAGAGCTCCGAGTTAAATTTCAATTTCATAAAATCAAGTAATTTTTAGTCTGATTATGCCTCATGCATCCATTCTGTCCTCCATTTCAAAAAAAAATACTAAGGGGCTGGAGTGATAGCACAGCGGGTAGGGCATTTGCCTTGCACACGGTCAACCCGGGTTCAATTCCCGGCATCCCATATGGTCCCTTGAGCACCACCAGGGGTAATTCCTGAGTGCAGAGCCAAGAGTAACCCCTGTGAGTCGCCAGGTGTGACCCATAAAGAAAAAAAAATACTAATTTTCACTTCTACCCATAATGTGCCCAATCAAAAGAATGTATTTCTGTCCAGATTATTTGATTCATACTCACAACCATCCCCACTAGACCCTGTCCCCACATCCTATCTATATTTGTTGAAGACTAATGCAGTTTTTCATAAAACAAATCAGTGGGCTATTTGGCTTCTCATTTGATAAGAGACTGGGTGCCTTCAGGGGCGCCAGAAAATGCTTACTTACCACAAACCTGTTTCTTCCAAAGTCCATATTAGAAGCCCGTTGTCTCCTTAAGTCAGGAGTGGCTGCCCCATTCCCCAAGGTGGGTACAGACCATAAAGTTCTCCTAAAGTTTCCTAATGTCCGAGATTAGTATCAGGAATTTTACTCCATGACTTGGAGGCCAACCACACATACTAGAGGAAAAGGGAGATCAGATAAAGAGGGGAACACCAAATAAAGGTGTTCGGAGGATACTCCCAGGATGGGAGAAGCATGCTGAAAGTAGACTATAGACCAAACATGATTGCCACTCAATGTTTCTTTTGCAAACCAGAACACCCAAAAGGAGAGAGAGAACAGAGGGGAATGCCCTGCCAAAGAGGCAGGGTGAGATGGGGGGGATAGGGGGGTAGAAGGGATACTGGGATCCGTGGTGGTGGGAAATGGGCACTGGTGGAGGGATGGGTATTTGATCATTGTATAATTGAAACCCAAGCACAAAACTGTGTAAGTCTGCAACTGTACCTCATGATGTCTCACTATTAAAAAAATTTTTAATAAAAAAAATAAATAAATGAGAAAATACTCTCATTTAATAGTCAAAAAAAGTAGTAAAATATATATCTAGATTAAGTTTGTGGTGAAAATAAATAAATAAATAAATAAAGTTTCCTAATGTTAGAAGATGTTAGGTGTCCAACAGAGCTCCTATGTTTCCCCCCCCAAAAAAAATTGAGAACGTGACCAGTTAGATCCCCTTAAAAGTACACCATCCCACTTCTAACATATGCTCAGTTTGGGGAAGAGATGTCACACCCTTCTGATTTTCTAGCCAGAAAAGGGAAGACTCTTCTCAAGACTAGTGCACAGTCTTGGGGCACTCTCTCAATTACTTCACCAAGTGAAATCCTATAGACAGACTTTTGAAAACCAATTGCACTTCGGTGTTCTGGTGAATGCCTAAGAAAAAGGAAACCGCCTGGGCAGGCTGATTATCACACACCAGAACTGAAGGTAATGTTTGGAACCATGCAGAATATTCCTATGTAATTTGAGGGAAAATAGAAATTAGATACCCTAATGTCTTAATGTTTGATAACTCAAAGTCCTAAAATCCTCTCAATTTAGTTTATTTGAGCATTAGTGTCACTCTAGACAGCATAGTGTCCCCCTCTACTACACAAAGGCCATTTTTAAATTTAAAATTTCCCCGTTTCCCATTCCCCTTGTTATTGCCATCACTGTTGTGATGTCTGGGATTGTATACTTGGTCGTGTGCTCCCACACATAGTTGTGGTGCTCTCCAGCGATGCACACTTGTGGCATCAGAAATTCCATCAGCAATGCCACCAGGATCTTACCTGGTGATAATGGGGTAGTGGCAAGAATCAAACTCACAGCCTCAAGCCAGGATGACCAACCACGTGAGCTACCCCAGGGCCTCCATTATTCATTTTCTCCAGATCCAAAATGAGAATACCTTATGTTCAGTGTTAAGTTGTTACCATAATAAACTCACTTGTATATGTCAGGTATGTGTCAGGTTTCCATTAATCCTACAAGCGGCAATGATTGAAATTAAGAGAAGAGCACACACATGCACACACAAACACATGTCTGTGCACACTTGGTTTTTTTCTCTTCTTTTTTATTTTGTTTTATAAGTTAGTTCACAATATTTGATTACCTTTAATATTCAAACATCAATCCCACCACCGTTACACCTTCCCACCACCAAATTCAGAATGTTTCCTTCCCAAGCCCCAATTCCTGTCCCAAAACACAAATGAAATAATATATTTTGTATTATCTGTTATGAAAAACTGCAGAACATGCTTACAAAAAAGTGTTCATATAGAAAACAGTGTGAAGATAGTTCTATTTTGGCAGAACCATTAAGACATTCTAGAGGATATCACTAACATGTTAAAGTTTTAGTGATGTGACCTTTGGTATATCACTGTATCACTGTGACTGTCATCCCGTTGATCATTGATTTGCTCGAACGGGCCCAGTAACGTCTCCTTTTATCCTAGCCCTCAGATTTTAGCTGCCTCTCTTTACCCATCCTTCTGAACACTGCCACATTGAAGCCCTTTTCAGGGTCAGGGGAATGAGATCCATCATTGTTACTGTGTTTGGCATATAAATACGCCACGGGTAGCTTGGTGTGTGTGTGTATGTATATATATGTATATATATATGTGTATATATATGTGTGTATGTATATATCTGAAAATATGTATATGTACATATATATATTTCCCTCTACGAGTTGTTGCCTACTATCTGGACCCCATCAAATGTGGTGTGGTAATTATGGAGAATTGGGTAGGGAGTGTTTTATGATGTGTCTTTCGCAACTGCACAATCCAGGAATATGTTCACTCATATATAAGGCTCAGCTTGAGCATGTGGGGAGTGGCCTTGAGCATGTCGGCGGTTGGGTTGTGGAGTTTTTTGGCTGCCGAAGCTGGGTCCCTTGGGGCGGGGAGGGCTGTCACCCACCTCCCTCTGGGGTGCCCCGAGTGAAACAGCCTGGCGTGGAGTCCAGTAGCATGTGTATGGGGGCTTCATGTTATACTCCCTTCCGGGAGAAGTAGCCATGTGATCTGGATGGTGGCCGATGATGAGATTATCTGGCTCCTGCAGGAGGTGGCTTATGGGCGGGTGCACACTTGTTTTTATTTACAAAAGAACCAAAAGTTGGGATGGCGATCTTCATATCAAACAGATTCAACCTCATTGTGCTTTGAAAGAATGAAGTGCAACAACAGCTAAGATGCTGGTCCAGAATCCAGAGCCCCGAGATGGAGTGCTACCCCTGGGTGGATCTCCTAGAACTTCCCCTGAAATTTTACAACTCGTTCAACTAAACCCATATTTATATATTTGCTTAATTAAACCTCTTTATATTTCTATTCGACCAACGCCCTCAGATATGTAAAGATCCAATCCAACTAAAGAATGTTTGTAGTTCTCCTGATGTTTGTTAGTTCTAATCAATAAATACTCTAAGATGAGGCCTGTCAAGGCTCTCAGTTCAAGGCTGTAAGACCCCGTCCCCATGATTTTTTCTCTTTTATTTCTGTCTCTTTTCTTAATCCTCACACGCCCCTACTTCAGACCTGTTCACCTGGGGAAGACACATATGTTTCCCATCTGAGCTTCTGCCTATCCCTTAGTCTCCCCAAATATACGTGTTCATACGTGAGGTACTTTCTTCCTAAAGCTGAAGAAGGAACTGTCAGCTTCCTACCCTTGGGCAGGCCATGCTACTGAAACGTGCTTACAGAGAACTCCAAACCCAGTGAAAACTATCCTAATTTCCAAAGTATGGGATGTGACATAAAACTCCATCAGTCGGGACTGGAGCCATAGCACAGCGGGTAGGGCATTTGCCTTGCACGCGGCCAACCCGGGCTCGATTCCAGCATCCCGTATGGTCTCCTGAGCACTGCCAGGAGTAATTCCTGAGTGCAGAACCAGGAGTAACCCCTGAGCATCGCCGGGTGGGACTCAAAAAGCAAAAAAACAAAAAACTCCATTAGTCTATTCATTTAATAGAAAATTTCCTTGAAATCATATCTATCTGAGGTTAACAGCAACATCTCTTTTTTTTTTTTCCCCCTTTATTTTATTTTATTTTTTTTAAAGTTGTAGATTTACAATTTTTTGTGCTTTGGTTTCAATTATACAATGATCAGACACCCATCCCTCCACCAGTGCCCATTTTCCACCACCATGGATAATAGCCCTCCCACCCCCATCCCCCCATCCCCCCGTCTCTGTGGCAGGGCAATCCCCTGTGTTCTCTCTCTCCTCTTGGGTGCCGTGGTCTGCAAAAGAGGCATTGAGTGGCAAACATGTTCAGTCCATAGTCTACTTTCGACATGCATCTCCCCTCCTGGGAGGATCCTCCAAACATCCTTTATTTGGTGCTCCCTTCTCTATCTGAATAGCCCTTTCCTCTAGGATACCCGGCTGGCCTCTAAGTTATGGAGTAATCCTCCTGGTTAACAGCAACATCTCTTTGAGGTTTGGAGGTGGTTTATACATGGGGGGTGGGAGAAGCATGTAGGAATTATACAAACATCTTTGACATCTAGAGACTGCTATAAATCTGCAATTGCTTATTTTCCTTATTGTCCTTCCTGTGTAGGACTCCTTCTTTTCAAAACACCCTAGTACCTTCTGAGAACATTTTCTGTTCCACCTACATCTGAAAATTCTTGCAGAACCTTTATTTTTTCTACATTGTGCTTCCTATTATCCACCTACACCCACAGTAGTTGCAATTGATTTTTTAAAAAAATAAAAGAAGCACAAAATTTTTCAGCTGTTAGTGTATTTGAGAAATCTTTCAATAATGTATTTTCCTTTTTCTACATTATTTGCTTTTTTCCTTCCGGACTTTGTTGGGGGATAGAGATGGGCCTTCTGTGATAGGGCAAGAGAATTCGTACAGAGGATGCTGATGAATTAACAGAAGGAGTAGTTGGGGAGTTTCTGGCAGTCCCCACCAGAGAACAAAAAATGTTCTCTGCTAGTTACTGACTTGTCAGAAAACACTACCAATGCACTGTGTCCCAAACATGCTCTGCCCCCTTTGGCAATTTTTGTCAACACATTTCAAGAGGGGAAGGCATCGTATCTCGTGTCCTAGGCACTTTGAGTGTCAGTGTAGGTTCCAGTTCTCTTTGCCACCTAGACATTTCAGAAGACCAAATCTGCTGCTCTCATTAGCCAACCAGTGGAATCTCTCTAGTAGGAAAACGACATTAACTTTGAAAAGCTACATCATCGCGTTGACGGCGGAAGTCATTGCTTAACGCTATAGCACTGGCTTTTGTTCCCCATCTTTTCCTCCAAATATTTGATTCTTGCTTTCTAGATAAGCAGCCCTAAGATTCATGACATTAAAAAGGGTAATAAATTTTTTTTTCAGAAGAAAACATGAACCTTCTCTCCTGGAAGGGAGCATAACATGACACTTGCCATAGCCATGCCACCAGACCCCGCACCAGGCCGTTTCACTCATGGCTCCCCAGAGGGGGGCGGGTGAGACCCCCTTCCCACCCCCAAGGGACCTATCCCTGGAAGCCAAAAACCTCCAGAACCCAACTTCCACCATGCTCAAGGCTGCTCCCCATATGGGCCAAGCCTCACTCATGAGTGAACCTATTCCTGGACCTATTCCACATTTGCAGCCGCACGACACATCATAAGACACACCCTACCAGACACGCTTGGGATGCGAGACGCATGCTGAAAGTAGACTATAGACTGAGCACGGTGGCCACTCAATACCTCTATTGCAAACCACAACACCCTAAAGGAAAGAGAGAGCAAAAGGGAATGTCCTGCCATAGAGGTGGGGCGGGGAAGGGGGGGGTGTTGGAGGTATGGGAGGGCTACTGGGTTCATTGGTGGTGGAGAATGGGTACTGGTGGAGGGATGGGTACTGGATCATTGTATAACTGAAACCCAAACACGAAAGTATGTAAGTCTACAACTGTACCTCACAGTGTTTCACTAATAGAAAAATAATAGTAATAAATTTTTTTAAAAAGACACACCCTACCCATACTCCTTGAGTACCACACCACATTTGACAGGGTTCAAATAGAGGGCAACCAATCATAGAGAAAAATATATATATACACATATATAGATCTCCAGATACATATATATACGAAAGTTCACAACACTCAACCTTTAACAACATGTTAGTGATATCTTATAGAAGGTCTTAATGACCCCTGCCAAAATAGAACAATCTTCATACTCTTTCCTCTATGGATATTTTGTAGCATTTTCAGCGGTTTTTCATAACAAACAATAGGCCCTCCCGTTGTTCATCGATTTGCTCGAGCGGGCCCAGTAACGTCTCCATTGGAGACTTTGTTGTTACTGTGTCTGGCATATCGAATACATCACGGGTGGCTTGCCAGGCTCTGCCGCGTGGGCGAGATACTCTCGGTAGCTTGCCGGGCTCTCGAGAGGGGCGGAGGAATCGAACTCGGGTCGGCCATGTTGGCTGCGTGCAAGGCAAACGCCCTACCGCTTTGCTAATACAAAACTCTATTATTTTGGTTCTGCTTTGGGACAGTGATTGGGGTTTGGGATGGAAACATCCCAAATATAGTGGTGGGAAGGTGTAATGGTGGTGGGATTGGTGTCTGAATATTAAATGTAATCAAATATTGTAAACCATCTTATAAAATAAAAATTTCTTTTAAACAATACAACATGAGGGGCTGGAGAGATGGCACAGCGGGTAGGGCGTTTGCCTTGCACGCGGCCAACCCGGGTTCGATTCCCAGCAACCCATAGGGTCCGCTGAGCACCACCAGGAGTAACTCCTGAATGCAGAGACAGGAGTAACCCCCTGTGCATCACTGGGTGTGACCCAAAAAGCAAATATATATATATATATATATATATATATATAAAACATGAAAAATAAAGCAAAATAAAGATTCATGATAGAGGCTTCCCCTTATTTGGAAATATAAACAGACAATCCTAAAGTGGGAAGTGAATCACAGGGTAATAGTATGAACTAACTGGGAGAGATTCAGATTGCAAGTTTATCTGACATAGACAACTTGGACATGAAAAATCTCACTAAAGCTATTAGTAATGTGGTTGACAAAATTATTTACCAAAAATAATGAAAACTCTGGGCTGAAGAGATAATATAGTACGTAGGTGCTTGCCTTGCAGAGACCTGGCCCAGTTTTGGTCCCCAGCATCCCATATGGTCCCCCAAATACCTCCACAAGTAATTCTTGTGTGTAGAGCCAGGACTAACTCCTGAATATCACTAAGTGTGGCCCCAAAACAACAGCAGCAACAACAAAACTTAAATAATGTCTGCATTTTGCCTCTGAGTGCTTCCTTAGAAGACCAAATTCAACTGAAAAAAAAAATGAATAGGGATTGTATACTAGTAGTAATATATCGATGTTCAATTCCCTGAATTCAATATTTGTATGATTATTTACAGAGGATGATTTTCAGAGACTCCATACTAAAACATGTAAGTATGTAGGACTAAAGGGTTCTGATATCAGATCTTCCATTTATTCTAATTCAGCAAAATAACAGAATATTATGAAAGTGTACACAAATCTGGACAAATGTCAACTATATAATCTAGCAAAGAATAGGTACATGTTTATTCATTGAGCAATTTCTGCAAATTTACTGAAATTTTTCAAAATTTGAAGTCAAAAAAAAAAAGGAAAGCACAATGCTACCTCATCAAACATTTGATTTAGAACAGCCTGACTGAAAGGACAATCAACTGGAAGAGACTCTCCAAAGTAATGACCAGTGCATACTTTGTGGGTCTGTTTCTGCTTGAAGAGCAGAATATCTTGAAGAGTCCAAAGAACCACTAGAACCTGTAGGCAGAGGCATGGAATTAAAGGCTGTTTTCCACTACAAGACTAATTTTCAGTTAATGTGTCTCAACTCACATGGCCACGACTTCTGTCAAAGGGACCACTTGAGGAAGATGACATCATCCACAGTGGGATTTTGTGCTCTCCATTGTGAAACCTCACAAAAACTTGCTCCTCCGGACTTCCTCCATTTCTTAACTTATTTTTGAGCTGTAGGAAACCCACCTGGAAAGTATATGCTTTGGAGCAAGGGGGTTGCTGGCCTCCAGTGTTCAAGCTCCTCAACTTCTTTGATCTCATTCTTAAGCCTGTTGGCCTTCTCCTTCATCCTAAAGGGTACGCTGTAAAAAGAGGCCAACAGTCTGAGTGTGAGTTTGTCTGATTCAAACACCATCCATGGGCATATATCCTCCACAAGCACAAGTCCTCCCATTTATGAACTGGTATCAAAATTAAGTACCACATTGTTTGTCATTTTCCCCTAGTCCAAATCCAGATCTTTTTTTAAAATTTTTTTTCTGTCTTTCTCTGCCCAGGCTAATTCCTTCAGTCTTGACTCCAAGCTGCACCCACTTTTCAGCTGCATTTCACTAATTGGAGGAACCAATAGGCAATCAGATGATGGGAAGAGAGAAGTTGGATATTCCTTACCAAGCTTCTCCCCTCCCACCCTATCTCTTGAGTATCGCATTCAGTCAGGAGATGGCAGGTTCTCATCGCCACAAACCCTAGTGGAGAGGTGGTGGATTCCCACTGCCAGAACTTGTCCATCTCTCACCTCTCTGTGATCCATGACCCCTCTTCCTATAGCTCAGACCTGAGAGTAAAACAAGCTTCTCACTACCATGAACCTCTGGGTACTTCCCGTTTGACTTCTCTAAACCTACACATATATCTACAACAGTCCCTTCATTAAATTGCCTTTATAATCCCCTAAAGTTGCTTTCTCTTTGCTACTAGCACCTTAGCTAATGTGGATACCTACTATCCTCCAAATTTTATTGTAATCTGATTCAAAAGGACATATCTGGAGGATACCATGCACATTATAAGAGGTGTCAGGAAATATTCCTGTCTATTCCTAAATATTCCAGCAGTGGGTCAGAAGAGAAAGATGGAGAAATTTTTTTTTGTCCTTGGGCAGCTAGAAATCATGTACTTAAAGCCCAGAGAAGTGCTCCAGGATTGGGAAAATGCCTTGATAATCCTGGGGGGATAGGGATGGTAGGAAAATCCCTGCAAGAAAGAAGAAGAGGATTACCACAGAGATATAGGTAGAAGTCGAATTTATCATTTAAAACTGACAAACCAAAGATAGAAACTCAAGCAAAAATAATCAGGAAACAAAGCTATCTAGAAAGATATTAGAATAGGACCAGCGATATAGTACAGCAGGTAAGGCACTTAACATTGCACAAGACTAACTACAGTTGGGGCTCAGGTAACCTATAGGTTGCCAGGAATCAGACCCGTGTTGGCCTCTTGCAAGGTAAGTTCCCTACCTACTGTACTATCACTCTGGGTCCAACTTCAGTTTGCTCACCAGCACCACATATGGTCCTCCAAGCCTGCCAGGATTGATTCCTGAGCACAGAACCAGGAGTAGCTCTGAATACCACCAGACGTGACACAAATAAAAGAAAGAAAGAGATAGAGAGAGGGAGAGAGAAAGAGAGAGGAGGAAGGGAGGGTGGGAGGAAGAGAGGGAGGGAAGGAAAGAAGGAAGGAAGGAAGGAAGGAAGGAAGGAAGGAAGGAAGGAAGGAAGGAAGGAAGCCATCTCCTCAGCCCTTCATTCAAGTTTGTTTTTTTTATTGGTTTATTTTTATTTTTTATTATTATTATTTTTTTTTTTTGCTTTTTAGGTCACACCTGGCAATGCACAGCGGCTAGTCCTGGCTCTGCACTCAGGAATTACCCCTGGCGGTGCTCAGGGGACCTTATGGGATGCTGGGACTCGAACCCGGGTTGGCCAAGTGCAAGGCAAACACCCTACCCACTATGCTATTGCTCCAGTCCCACTTCATTCAAGTTTTTAAAGTTATCTCAAAGTGCTTCCTTAAAATCTTTCCAGTATTTGGGGGTCTACAGTTGCAGCTTTAATTTAATTTCTGATACTTATAACTTATTTTTCATTATTCCTTTTTAAAGTTTTGTTAGAAGTTTATCAATTTTTTAACCTTTAAAACAACTTTTTGGTTTCATTAATTTTCTCTTTTTGATTTTTCTGTTTTTAATTACATTGATTTTTTTTCTCTTTATTTTCCCATTTCATTTTTTTCTGCTGAAATGGGGTTTTAGGGCTCATCCTTTATCTAGATTCTTGAAGTGGAGACTTATGATTTTTAACTTAAGATTGTTCCTTTAAAAAAAAATTTAAATAGAAACATTTAATAGCATGGATTTCTCTCTAAAGACTTTGTTCAAAGGCTGGAGAGATAGTAAAGGGGTTAAGGCATTTTTCTTGCACACGGACAACCCTGGCTAGAACCCTGGCATCCCATATGGTTCTCCAAGCAATTCCAGGAGTGATCTCTGAGTGCAGAGCCAGAAGTAACCCCTGAGCACTGCTGGGTGTGGTATCAAAACAAAAGTCCCTATAGGTTAGGTATTCCTAAAGCTATAGAGATTTTGGCTTACAGGAGAAAGCAATACTTAATATTTTCAGTATTAAGAAATTTTAATATAAAAGTAGGAGAACTCACCTGGGAATTGGTGGAAGAGGCTCAAGTGGAATAAATGTATCAAATTTCTTTTCATAAGGCACTCTATAAAACAGGAAAGGCAACAATAAAATCAGTATGGCTTCTATAACGAAAATAGCAACTGATTATTGTGTTCTATAAAATGATCCACTTTCTCATTCTAATTCTCACACGTGGCCTTCATAACTAGACTTCTTTTTGCAGTGCCAGAGAGTGAACCCAGGGCCTCACACATACTAATCATGCACTCTCCCAGGGAGTCACATTCCCAGTACCAAGTGATAGTTATCACTAAGTAAATATCACTAAATCAAACAAGATTGATTTTAAATAGTATTTTTAATATAATATACCAATTTTTGGTCTGTTTTGGGGGCACACTTGCCAGTGCTCAGGGGATATTCCTGATCCGTACTCATGAGTACTCAATGCTCAGGGGACAACCATGCATTGCCAGAGACATAACTCAGGTCTCCCACATCCAAAGCATGTGCTCATCCATTTGAATCATCTTCCCAGCCCCCATCTTTTAGGGGGATGGCAAATCTGATAGCGTTCAGCAGCTACTCCCAGTTAGATGCTTGGCAGTTGACTTAGCAGTGCTCTGGAGATCTAATCTGGGTCCCCTGCATGCAAAGCTGTGCTCCAACCTTCTGAACTATCTCCAACCCTTCATTTTTCTTTAAATATAATGGTCACATGGAGCTGGAGCAATAATACAGTGGGTAAGGCACTTGTCTTGCATGCAGTTGACCTGGGTTTGATCCCTGGCATCACATATGGTCCTCCAAGCACCGCCCAGAGTGATTTTATATATATATATGATTTCATATGTATGTATGTGTGCACATATATATGTATATATACATATTGGCCCTCACTTTCCCATTATTCATTCTGGTCTGTTTATTTTTTCCAAGTAATAATAAAAATTAATTAATAATAATAAATTAATCCAAGTAATAGTTACTAGTCAGCAATCTGATTCTGTATGTGTATTGGAAAGTCTTCAGATTTATCACTGTCACTGTCCTCCCGTTGTTCATCACTTTGCTCGAGCGGGCCCAGTAACGTCTCCATTGGAGACTTTGTTGTTACTGTGTTTGGCATATCGAATACATCACAGGTAGCTTGCCAGGCTCTGCCGTGGGGGCGCGATACTCTCGGTAGCTTGCCGGGCTCTCCGAGAGGGGCGGAGGAATCGAACTCGGGTCGGCCATGTTGGCTGCGTGCAAGGCAAACGCCCTACCGCTGTGCTATCACCCTAGCCCTTCAGATTTATATTGCTGGCAATAGTGTAAGTGAGCAGGTTTGGTTAGAAACTACATCTTGCTCTCATCAGTGTTTTTAGATCGTTCTCTCAGTTCTTTTTACCTGTGCCCTAATGTTAAGACACATTCTATAAATTGTGTGTTTAATACTAAACTAGGTGCCAGTTAATGGCTATAGGAAAAAGTCAAACCGTGGGCACGCTCTCCACCTTGGAGATTTGCCTCCATCTCAACCTGATAGGTATACTCTCAGCCCTCTACCTTTTCAGAGAAGCCACTTGTGAAAATGAACACATAACTCTCTCTCTCTCTCTCTTACTTTCACTCTCTCTCTATCTCTCTCTCTCTCCCCGTATTTCTCTAAATAAAATGATCACACTTAATTTTTAAAAAAAGAACAGGGGCAGAAAATTGTACAGTAGTAAGGTGTTTGCCTCGCACGTGTCCAACCCAGATTTGATCCCCAGCTCAGCATATGGTCGGTCCCCTGAGCACTGCCAGGAATGATCCTTGAGTAAGCCAGGAGTAAGCCCTGAGCAATGTCGGTGTGGCATGGCCCCAAGCCCTCGACCCCCAAATTAAAGAACTGTATGTCTATATGTTATCTATCTATATACATATACATGCTACATATATATTGGGAGGGGGTGGGAGTTGAGCCATACCCTGCAGTACTCAGGAGTTACTCCTAGTTCTGTGCTCAGGGATCATGCCTGGCCATGCTTGGGGGACCATGTAGGGTGCAGAGCATTGAACCTGGGTTGGCTGCATTCAAGGCAAGTGCCCTACCCGCTGTACTATTGCCCAGCAGCTGCTACTACATATATTTGTACATGGGATAGATCTCAATAAAATATAGTTGGTAAAAAATTCCCTTAAAACTCCATATTGTGGCCCAAACCACTCCTTCCCCACAAAAAATCGTAATCCAAGTACTTAACATATACTTACAGTGAAAAATTCACTGGTGGAAGAGTCGCTCCTGCTTTGTGGAAGTCTATACTTTGTTCTGGGCTCCTATATGGATTATCTCCTGGATTTAACTTTGGAATTCCATTCCTGGGATCAATAGCTGTGGTAGACAGTTATACAAAGAATCACAATAAGTGTTGAGGACGGGGACCAGGGAGATATTCCAGGGGTTGCAGTGTAGATCTTGCATGGGCCAGACTCAGATTTGATGCATGTACACGCACGTCCTGAGCACCCCCAAGGTGTGGCCCTCGAGCCCCATGAGCACCTCTTGGGAGACCAAAAAAATTAATGAATTCGAAGCACTAAAGATGGCCCACAGATTTTCTGGGTCTGAGGTGCTAAGTCAAAACAAAGTCAGAGGCAGGGCTCAAACTCAGTTCCATTCTTCCTAGTTCTGGGCCTTTAAACTATTTAAGTTCTCTAAGACTTATTACCCTGACCAAAACTATTTCAGATGTCTGCTTGCGGTATTGTCAGTACAAAATGAGACTAATTTGGACACATAATTGGTATTGAGGAAACGGTAGCAGTTATTATTTGTTTGGAGTTTTGTGTTTTTTTTTATTTGGAGGGTTGGGGTGGACCTCCCAAGTGGTCCTCAGGAAACCCAAGGGGCCCTGCAGGCGATTCTTGGCCAGCCAGGCCAGCTGTTTCAATGCAGGAGCCTGAAATGTAGTGCTCCATGGAGTACTACCCCATCCCAATATTTTTTTAATTTAGAAAATATCATTACTGGGCCGGAGTGATGATAATACAGTGGGTAAGGCGTTTGTCTTGCACGCGGCCAACCTGGGTTCAATTCCTGGCATCCCATATGGTTCCCTGAGCACCACCAGGAATAATTCCTTATTGCAAAGCCAGGAGTAACCCCTGAGCATCGCTGAGTGTCACCCAAAACGCAATATGTGTGTGTGTGTGTGTGTGTGTGTGTGTGTGTGTGTGTGTGTACATAATTACCATCTAGCTCAAGTTAAACTTCCTATTTGGAGAGACAAGGCCTGTGAATAAGGAGATTGGCTACCACTATATAAGGTGATGTGTAACTTTACATCATAGAATAGTAGTTCTAAGATCTTAGCATACTTGAGAAGAACACAGAGCACTTGCTAAAAAATGCAGCATCCTGGGTCCCAAACCAAGAATTTCCCTTTCAGAAGGTCTGACGTGGGGGCCGGAATGACAGTACAGGAGGTAGAGTGCTTGCCTTGATGTGGCCAATTCAGGTTTGCTCGCCATCACCCCATATGATTCCCTGAGCCCATCAGAAGTGATCCCAGAGTGCAGAGGCAGGAATAAACCTTAGGCACTGCCCATGTGGCCAAAAAAAAAAAAAAAAGGAAAACAACCTAACAGAAAGTCTGAAGTAGTTTCCAGAATCAACATTTTTTACAGACTCTATTGTTGATTATCAAACAGTTGGTCTGTAGGAAGCACTTACCATTGTAAATAAAAAGAAACTGACCATTGTTAAAGATCTCAAAAAATTAATGTAGGCAGACAAGGAAAGAAACAATGACTTGCATGTAAGTATAAGGGGTTTCCTTGGAGCTGGAGTGATAGTACAGTGAGTAGGGTGCTTGCCTTGCATGCTGCCAACCCACATTTGATCTCCGGGAACGCATATGGTTCCTGAGTCCACCAAGAATGACCGGTCTGTTGGGGCTGAAGCGATAGCACAGAAGGTAGGGCATTTGCCTTGCACACAGCCAACCTAGGTTCAATTCCCAGAATCCCATATGGTCCCCTGAGCACTGCCAGGAGTAATTCCTGACTGCAGAGTCAGGGGTAACCCCTGTGCATTGTCAGGTGTGACCCAAAAAGCAAAATAATAATAATAATAATAGCTCTGCACAGACAAAAAGTTCTGCCCCCCCTTCAAAAAAAAAAAAAAAGATGTTCCTTGTAAGGAAAATTCTCCCAAACACCACCTTTTTCAAATAATATTTATTTAGCCTATCAAGTATGAGATCTTTCTGAATTTCTGAAATATTTTCCCAAGTTTCTGAATCACGTGTGAATAGTCCACAAAAACAAGTGTCAACCCAATCAATGTGCTGTCCCTGTGTAGAAAAGCTAACTTCACATCCATGAAAAATTCCAGCAGTCCATTCTAATGCTTGTATACGCTTTCAGATACACCACCCAATCTCCTGGACAGAGTGATGCTCCTGGCATAGAAAACAGGACAAAATACACGCACTAAAATCCATTAACTAGGTCCCGGGATAACATACTCTGTGTCACATTTTCCCACTCCTGGGGAGTTAGGTAGAGCATGTTCTTTTGTTTTGTTTTATTTTTTGTTTCTTGTTTCTAGGCCACACTCAGTGATACTCAGAGATTATTCCTGGCTCTGCACTCAGGAATTACTCCTGGTGGAGTTCAGGGGACCATATGGGATGTCAGGGATCGAACCCAGGTTGAGCACATGCAAGGCAGGTGCTCTACCCACTGTGCTATCTCTCTGGCCCAGTAGAGTCATGTTCTAAACAATAAACGATGAGCAGATAGATATGCTACTTCCAGGAAGAAGCATTTAAAAGATGGTGTGGGACCCATTCCAGCACTTTCTCTTTCTCCTCCTATGGCAACGTTCGAAGACACATGCCGAGATGAAGACTCACAGGTGAATGCAAAGGGGATTCCCTATCTATTTTTCCTTTAGGTTTGGTTTGGTTTTTTGGAGAGGGCTTACTCAGTGGTATTCAGAGCTCTGTGCTTAGGGATCACTCCTGGAGGAACTCTGGGTGCTAGGAATTGAATCTACAAGTGCCTTACTTACTGTACTATCTTTCTGGTCCCCATCAAGTCTCTATTTGAAAGGAAGCTGCTTGGAGAGATGGGTTCACAATGAACTTAAGGACTTTGCAAAAGAAAGGAGTGTGTGTGTGTGTGTGTGTGTGAGAGAGAGAGAGAGAGAGAGAGAGAGAGAGAGAGAAATTTGGGGGCCACATCTGATGATGCTCAAGGTTTACTCCTGGCTCAGTATTTATTCCTGGTGGTACCCTGGGAACCATATGGGATGCTGGGATTATTTCTTTTTTTTTAATCTTCAAATTTTTTTAATTAATTTTTATTAGTGAAACACCATGAGGTACAGTTGTAGACTTACAAATTTTTGTGCTTGGGTTTCGATTATACAATGATCAAATACCCATCCCTCCACCAGTGCCCATTTTCCACCACCATGGATCCCAGAATCCCTCCCACCCCCATCCCCCCCATCCCACCCTGCCTCTGTGGCAGGGAATTCCCTTGTGTTCTCTCTCTCCTTTTGGGTGTTGTGGTCTGCAAAAGAGGCATTGAGTGGCAATCATGTTCGGTCCATAGTCTACCTTCAACATGCATCTCCCATCCTGGGAGGATCCTCCAAACACCGTTTAATTTGGTGCTCGCTTCTCTATCTGAGCTGCCCTTCCCCCTAGAATGCCCGGCTGGCCTCTAAGTCATGGAGTAATCCTCCTGGTACTGATCTTGGCTATTCTTGGGTGTTAGTCTCCTACTTTGTTACTTTATGTTCCCCAGATGAATGCAGTCTTTTTATGTCTATCCCTCTCTTTCTGACTCATTTCGCTTAGCATGATACTTTCCATGTAGTACCACTTGTATGTAAACTTTATGACTTCATCTTTTCTAACAGCTACATAGTACTCCATTGTGTAGATGTACCAAAATTTCTCTAACCAGTCATCTGTTCTTAGGCACTCAGGATTTTTCCAGATTCTGGCTATTGTAAAGAGTGCTGCAATGAACAAACAAGTGCAGATGTCACTTCGACTATACTTTTTTGCCTCCCTGGGGTATATTCCCAGAAGTGGTATTGCTGGGTCAAATGGGAGCTCAATTTCTAATTTTTTGAGAATCGTCCATACTGTTTTCCAGAAGGGTTGAACCAGTCGGCATTCCCACCAACAGTGAAGGAGTGTCCCTTTCTCGCCACATCCATGCCAGCACCAGTTGCTTTTGTTCTTTTGGATGTGGGCCAGTCTCTGAGGTGTGAGATGGTATCTCATTGCGGTTTTGATCTGCATCTCCCTGATGATTAATGATGTAGAGCATTTTCTCATGTGCCTTTTTGCCATTCGGATTTCTTCTTTGAGAAAGTTTCTGTTCATTTCATTGCTGCTGGGATTATTTCTTATTCACACCAGGTCAACTGCGGGCGAGCCCTAGTCACTGTAATGTCTAACCCCAAGAAACAAACACATTTTAATGGCTAGGCTGCTGAGACTTTACAACAGTCATAGGGGATGAGTTGGAGTTGACCATATTTTGATAGATTCTCTTTCCTATAATAACTGTTGGTTTTAGTTGAAAAGGACTGATGGGTCAGCAATTTCTGGTACTGCCTCTCCATCTTGTCCAATAAATAATGAGGAGGGAAGAAAATTTCACAGAGGAAGAAGTATCCAGCACCATGGTTAATAGCATCAAGTACTGCAATATTATCAAGAAAGAGAAGGAACCTGGAATGGGGGAACATTGCAACTGGTGGATAAAGAAGTAATTGCACAATATTTCCAAAGAAGTAATCACACTAAGATGAATCAAACAAATAGAGCTAATTATGGGTTTACTGGAAGAATGTGGGACAGAAGAACCCACTTACACTTGCCACGGGATATAATCTGCAAGTTACTAGGACTGTGAAGGACTTACACGACAAATGACCTAGTTTCTTCACCAAAGAAATTGCAAAGAAAAAAAGGGTGGGAAGTCCTATATCTGCAAAGAGAGTCACAAAACGTTTTAATTGCTAAGTGTGGATCTCATTTGGATATTGATTCAAACAGAGCATGTATTTTTAACTGTTATACTTTGTGAGATAGTATTTCAACATAGAGCATTTGATATTAAGAACTCTTCCATTTAAGGGGCCAGCGTGGTAGTCGAGCAGGTAAGGCGCTTGCTCTGCACACGGCCAACCCGAGTTTGATCCCCAGCATCCCATATGGTCCCACCAGGAGTGATTCTTGAATGCAGATCCAGGAATGACCCCTAAGTATCGCCGGGTGTGGCCCAAGAAGAAACAAAAAAATTATTCGATTTTTTAAGATACAAAAGGTATTGTAATCATGCTTTTGATTTTGGTTTTTGAGCCACACCTGACAGTGCTCAGAGTTTACTCCTGCCTCTGTGTTCAGGGATCACTCCTGGCAGGGCTCAGGGGACCACATGGGGGACCAGGGATTGAACCCAGGTTGGCTGCATGCAAGTGAGCCCTTTACCCACTGTACTCTAACCCAATATTATAATCATTTTAATTTAAAAAAATCCTTATCCAGAGCCAAGCAGATGGCTCAATGGGCTGTAGCAACATGCTTTGTATTCAGGAGAACCAGGTTTGATTCCCAGTGCTGTAGACCTTGAGCACTGAGCTGGGAGTACCCCTTCAGAATTATGTTTTTCAAAAAAAACAACAAAATCTTTGTCCAATAAAGGTACACACAGACAATATTTAAATAATTAAATGACATGATGTCTAGAATTGACTTAAAAATAATCTGGAAGGGGGCTGGAGCAATAGCACAGCAGGTAGGGCATTTGCTTTGCATGCGGCCGACCCGTTCAATTCTCAGCATCCTATATGGTCCCCTGAGCACCGCCAGGAGTAATTCCTGAGTGCATGAGCCAGGAGTAAACCCTGTGCATTGCCGGGTGTGACCCAAAATATCAATAATAATAATAATAATAATAATCTGGGAGACTGGTGGAAAGAAGAGTGGTGGTAAATTGGTGGTTGGATTTGTACTGGAATGTAATATATCTAAAACCCAAATATTAGTAACTTTATAAATCATGGCGCTTTAACAAAGTTTAAAAACTAAAAAAATAAATGAGGCTGGAGCAATAGTATAGCAGGTAGGGCATTTCTTGCACATGGTCAAGCCAGGTTCAATCCTCAATATCCCATATTGTTCCCCAAGCACCGGCAGGAGTAATTACTGTGTTCAGGAAGTAAGCCCTGAAAACAGCCAGGTATGGCAAAAAAATTAATTAATTAAAAATAAATAATTATGGAAGAGGGGCAAAGATGAAACAAGATTAGCCAGTGTGGATACTGCTGATACCAAATCAGGGTGCATATACCTATTATGCCCCTCTATTTCGGCACATTTTTGATTTGTCTGTTTTTTTATTTGAGGGCCACATCCAGCGGTGCTCAGGACTTACTCCTGATTCTGTGCTCAGGGATCACCCCTGGCAGGCCTTAGGAGAGTCTATACAGTACCGGGGATTAAACACAGGTCGGTCATATGCAAGGCATGCATCCTACCTGCTGTACCTTGGTGCCTTTGGCACATGTCTTAAATTTGTTTTTTGTGAGGGGTGGAGATGCAGTGTGGAGGGTTTACTCCTGGTCCTGCACTCAGGAATTATTGCTGGTGGCATGCGGGACCATATGGGATTCCAGGGAATGAACCTAGTTTGGACACATGAAGAACAAGTGCCCTACACCCCCATACTATCTCTCCAGCCCCTAAAAACTTTTTCTTTTATTTTTTTTAATTTTTATTAGTGAAACACCATGAGGTACAGTTGTAGATTTGCAAATTTTTGTGCTTGGGTTTTGATCAAGTACCCATCCCTCCACCAGTGCCCATTTTCCACCACCATGGATCCCAGTATCCCTCCCACACTCATCCCCCAACCCACCCTGCTTTCTTTTAATAGAGGTCGAAATAGAGGTAGTTACAATGCCCCAAAGAACAGAGAGAGAGAGAGGACAGAGAGAGAGAGAGAGAGAGAGACGAAAAGTGCCTGCCATAGAGGCAGGCAGAGGGTGGGGGAGGGGTGATGGGTGGGATCCTGGGGACACTGGTGTTGGGAAACATACACTGGTGGAAGGATGGGTGTTGGAACGCTTGTATGACTGAAATCCAATCATGAACAGCTTTGTAATGGTCTATCACAATGATTCAATTTAAAAAGTTGAAAGAAAGAAAGAAAGAAAGAAAGAAAGAAAGAAAGAAAGAAATTAATTTACCACTGGAACCGGGGGAAAAAAAGATGCATACTGCAGGATGTAGAACCCCCAAAAGAAAACCCAATCAGTGACTACTGCCACCTCTCACATTCAGGATGTTCATGTTTTCTCAGCCACATAAAAACTTTGGTTTTCATAATGATTTTGACTGTGCTATGACTTTAAACTCAAAACTGAGGGGGAAGAGTCTCAAAAAAAAAATAAGAATTTTCTATTCCTTCCTCTTTTTACTCCTGCTACAGCGATCTTACTTGTCCCTGAAGCAATAGTTATCTCCTAACCGGTATTTCCATAGAAGAAAGTGCCACAGACGCTCCTGATTTTTGGCACCTCTTCAACTCTTTACCGTCTTTTAGTAAATTTATTGGGGATTGGTTGGACACAGAACACCACATTATAAACCGTGTGTGTGTGTGTGTGTGTGTGTATGCGTGTGTATGTGTGTGCGTGTACGCATGCGCGCTCATCTCCTCAGTTTGTGACAAGGCACACATGTCATAAATATCATATTTATATGCATAAGGATTGGGGCTAGAGAGATAGTACATAAGTGTGTAAGATGCTTGCCTTGTATGGAGCTGACCTGGATTCAACCCCTGGCATCACATATGATTCCCACTCCGAATACGGTCTTCTGAGCACCACCAGGGGTGATCCCTCAGCAGAGAGCCAGAAGTAAACCCCGAACGCCACCAGGTGTGGTTCCCAAACCAAAATAAATATGCTTATAAAATAGGTGTATATATACATACATGTAAATACTCATATCAATTCTTCTTAATTCAGTTTGCCTTACAATAACATTCACAACTCGCACCTCAGGCCAAGACTTACAAGCTGTTTTCTTTGTGGAGAGGATAAGGCACAACTTAGATCTATATGACAGGCAGCATCTGATTGAGGCATAAATTTTGGGGGGACTTCAATGAGGGTTTCTATTAATAAATATCTGAGCGAACTTATCTGATGACTTAAATGTCATATTAGCATTTTATGAAATTCAGAGAAAAACAAAAATGTGGATCAGCATATGTTGCGAACTCTTTGCCAAGAAAAAGAAAACCAGCCTGCCATCCCGCCAGATTCCATTCCCAGCTTTCTGGCTGTAACTATGGTGACACGGTGCCCACCTCCCCCACCACAGAACACTGGGCCCGTACAATCAAGTCTCCCGAGTATTTTGGGCCCTGTACAGTCAGGGTCCAGGAGGAAAATATTACCATATTTCTTCTTCCCTAAGCTCTTGTCCACTGTCCTCTCTGCCAGAGACTTCCTGTTGCCGAGGAAGATTCCATTGAAGAAACACTGCTTTCCAACATGGTAGGTGTGGACATTACTGCTAAACCTTGGGTAAAACGTCCACTCAGGGCGCTGTCCATCTTCTAGAAAACATCAGAAATTCTTCCATTAGTACTAGTCAACATAATACAATTGGTTTGGGGGCTGAAGCCCCCATCCAGCCACGCACAGGGTTTATACCTGGTGCTGTGCTCGGGGTTCACTCCTGGCAGTGCTCAGGGGACCATGTACAAGTGCTGGAGATTGAAATCTAGTCAACTGCATGCAAGACAAGACAAGAATCTTACCTCCTATGCTACCTCTCTGGCCCCATCATAACACAATTGGATGAGCCAGGAACCGTCTAGCTGTACACCATTTTATGCACATGGATAATCCCTCGGCCCAACTTCAAAGGCATCATTAACCTGCATGGGTCTAGGGACAAAAAGATAAAGGAGGGCTGGACAGATATTACATCAGGCAGGGTGCTTTCCTTGCATTTGGCCAACCCGAGCTCAATCCCCAGCATCACACGGGATCCCCAAGCCCCACCAGGAGTGAGCCCTGAGCACAGAACCAGGAATAACAGAGCACGGAGCACCACCAGATCTGGCTCAAAAACTGAAGAAATAAAGAACGGGAAGTGGGGGAAAGCTACTGAAAGACCTTATTTTTTCAATCCTAGCAAACCCTCTTCTCTAAAAACTGAAGTCAATTTTATGACGAGAAGACATGTATGGAAAGGGAAGCACAGAGACCATTTATAAGGACTAGGATTCCACCATCCCTTGGGTAAGGGTATAGCAGAATAGAATGGCCATCAACCAAGGAAGGGCTGTGCCAGCCGTGGGCTCTTAACTGGATAGAGCCTGGTGTTGGCAGCAATAGAGGCGCGTGCACACCCCACAGTGACATGGAATGTGACAGTGGCAAATGCAGCCCAAAGGCTATTGTGACCTCATAGGCCAACCACAGATCTCTCAGTATCTCTATTTTCTTCATTTGACTCTCTCTCTCTCTGAAGAGTGTAAGGCGAGATTAAATTAAAGATCTCCTAACAGCTTGCAGGTTGCTCAAGAAACACGTGGACGCTGTGCTTTCCAGGAAGAGCGCGGGCTTTGGAGGTAGGCGAGTTCAAATCCCATCACTCTATTTCCTGCCTCTGTGTATTAACCCAGGTGCCTGAATCTCCCCAAGCCTCCACTTCCTTCTGTGTAAAATGGGCAGGTCAGCTCTAGCCATATAGATCTGTATGTACTGACAAGGAGTTCATGATCTATTTACGATGAATCAATCTAAGGCATACTATTGCTACTAGTGAAAATATGACTTTACAGTACCACCCATTCATAGGTGTTTACATAGTTTCATATATACTTGCACATATATACGTTTACAAATTCTAGAAAAATACTGAGCACACTATTCACAGTGACAGAAGAGATAGATGGAGACATTGTTGGAGAATATTTAGGAAGGGTTTTATTTTTTTCTCTTTTTGGGTCACACCCAGTGATGCACAGGGGTTTCTCCTGGCTGTGCACTGACGAATTACTCCTGGCGGTGCTCAGGAGACCATATGGGATGCTGGGAATCAAACCCAGGTCAGCCACTTGCAAGGCAAATGCCCTACCTGCTGTGCTATCACTCCAGCCCCAAGGAAGGGTTTTCAATACTCTACACATACTTATTTGTGGGTCTTCCAAGCAGTGAACAGGTTGGTGATTCAATGCAAGAGCCCAAGGATGTGGGCAGCAGCTCAGACTCTGGGGTTGCCCAGGTCACACTAGTGTGTTCTGGATTTTCTAGAATCTCATCCAGCAGTATTTGTGGACTGAACCCGACAAAGCTGAGATAACCATTTGGTACCGGGGTCAAAAATCAGGGTTAGGTGGGACCAGAAAAACAGTACAGTGTAAAGGGCCTTGCATATGGTCAACCCAGGTTTGATTCCCGGCATCCCATATGGTTCACCCAAGCACTGTCAGTAATGATTCCTAAGTGCAGAGCCAGGAGTACTGGAAGTTGTGGCCCCAAAACCGCAGCAGCAAAAAATATTTAAAAATTAAAAAAAAAAAACAGGGTTAGCTGCATGAAAGGCATGTGCCTTAACATTGGAGCTATCTCTTGGGTCCTACGTTAATAAAAGTATTTTTTTGGTTTGGGAGTTACACCCAACGATGCTGAGTACTTTAATATTTTTAAAAATTGTTAGTATTTTTCTATGTAGCTGTTAGAAAAGAGGAAGTCACGAAATTTACATACAAGTGGTACAACATGGAAAGTATCATGCTAAGCGAAATGAGTCAGAAAGAGAGGGATAGACATAGAAAGATTGCATTCATCTGGGGGATATAAAGTAACAAAGTATGAGATTAATACCCAAGAATAGCTGAGATCAGCACCAGGAGGATTACTCCATAGCTTAGAGGACAGCCGGGCATTCTAGGGGAAAGGGCAGCTCAGATAGAGAAGGGAGCACCAAATAAAGGGTGTTTGGAGGATCCTCCCAGGAGGGGAGATGCATGTCGAAAGTAGACTATGGACTGAACATGTTTGCCACTCAATGCTTCTTTTGCAGACCACAACACCCAAAAGGAGAGAGAGAACACAAGGGATTGCCCTGCCACAGAGGCAGGGTGGGATGGGGGGGATGGGGGTGGGAGGGATATTATCCATGATGGTGGAAAATGGGCACTGGTGGAGGGATGGGTATCTGATCATTGTATAATCGAAACCCAAGCACAAAAAATTGTAAATCTACAACTGTACCTCATGGTGTTTCACTAATAAAAGAAAATTTTAGTACTTTTGAGATTTTATATAAAAGCATTTTGTTTTCCTGGAGAGATAGCTCAACAGGCTGGAGGCCATGTTTTGCATGCAGCAGACCCAGATTTGATTTCCAGAACCCTATGGTTCCCCAAGCATCATCAGGAGGCAACCCTCAGAAGACAAAGCTGGTAGGTTAGCTCCATGAACACTGCCAAGTATAGCCCAGAACCTATACATATGTGTTTTTAATTTTATTTTTCCTGTTGTTGTTGTTTTGGAACCATACCCAGCAGTACTCAGGATCATTCCTGGCTTTATGATCAAAGATCACTCCAGGTGGGGCTCAGGGAACTCTATGGGAGGCTGAGAATAGAACCCAGGTTGGCTGCATGCAAGGCAAGCTCTCTACCCACTGAGCTATCTTTCCGGCCCCAAATATGCTCTGAAAAAACAGGTAACAATAGTTTCCTAGAAGAACGTGGATCTTAGAGCTGAGGCATGCCAGCCACTGGGCACCGCAGAGTGGGCCTGCAATGAGCGGAACCTGGCATGATGTCACAGAAGCTTTGTGAGGAGAGCTGGATGGATCATTGTGATGCACTCACTCGTCAGCAGCTTGAGCAGGCTGACCTCCTCAGGACACTGATCCCTTTGAATCGCCAGCAATGACTCTTCAGAGAAGTGATTAGAAGGTGAGGAGGAGGCGGCGGAGGGTTTCAGACCCAAATCAGAAGCCGGGCTGGAAAGGAAAGAGAGGGGCTGGGTTCTTTGAGCCACTGGGCTGATAGTTAGAGCCTGAATGGAATGGTCCTCTGAGGAAAATGGTCCCTTGACTCTTCTCCTCAAGTCTGTGAGCACATAACGCGTGAAGAGAATACAATTGACTAGTAAGTTTAATGTGAACAATATCATAAAATTAGTCACAATTTGAGGTGATCGAAACATACTCAAAAGATGCATCTTTGCAAAAGCAGCTTGGTGATTTCTCAAAAAGTTGAATATGAAATTACCGTATAATCAAGCTGCCCCCCTTCTGGGCATATTCCCAAAGAAATCACAGAGACTCACACAGATACTTGTACTGGTATGTTCTTTGTGGAATCCTAAGTAACAACCCAACTGTCCTTTGACTGATGAATGTATCAACAAAATGTAGTAGAGCCATACAATGGATATTAAAAGATACATCAGATATCAAAAGTAATGAGTTTCTAATACATGCTACAACATGAATATATGGTGCCTTTGTAGGTTGGGAGGGTTTGTGAACAATTTGATAATTGATAACCACAAATTGATAACCAATGGTGTGTTCAGGGCTTACTCCTACCTCTGTACTTGACTTTGTTTTGTTTTATTTTGTTTTGTTTGCTTTTTGGGTCACACCCGGCTATGCACAGGGGTTACTCCTGGCTCTGCACTCAGGAATTAATCCTGGTGGTGCTCGGGGGACCCTATGGGATGCTGGGAATCGAACCCGGGTCGGCTGCGTGCAAGGCAAACACCCTATCCACTGTGCTATCGCTCCAGCCCCCTTAACTTTGTTTTCAAGGGTCAGAGAGATAGAACAAGAATTAAGACAAGAGTCTTGTATGCAGCTGACCCTGGATCAATCTTTGGCAATGACCCAAAAAATAAATTTAAAATTAAAACATATATATATATGTCTACAAGAAACAGTGATGGGTACTGGCAGAGAAACTGATCAGTTCTGGTTTAGATTATCTTTCTATTTGATCAATGACTCTGGACAGGTATATCACACAAAATCATAGAACTTTTTTATGATATTATATCCCTTATCGTTTCAAAGCGATTTCCTATGGCATGTCTCATTTACTCACACTGCCATAAAGGAAGGCCATTAAAGAATTTTTATTTATAAAAGAAATAGACCCAGGGCTGGAGCGATAGCATAGCGGGTAGGGCATTTGCCTTGCACGCAGCCAACATGGCCGATACAGGTTCGATTCCCAGCATCCCATATGGTCCCCCGAGCACCGCCAGGAGTGATTCCTGAGTGCATGAGCCAGGAGTAACCCCTGAGCATCGCCGGGTGTGACCCAAAAAGCAAAAAAGAAAAAAAAAAGAAATAGACCCTCAGAGAACTTGAGTTTCCACGATTAAACACACTTAAGCAGTAATGAAGCTGAATCAACAACCTAACCCTAGGCTACATTGCATTGAACTATGTAGCAAAGATAAGGAAAGTTTCCCAAAATGTTTAAGAAATATCTACCTACTTGTTTCACTCAGCAAATATTTATCAAAGTACTCTGGGCAGGCACTATTCTCAACATGAGAGATTTTTACTTCTGCTCTCAAGAACTTTGATTAAAGGAGGGAGGATATAAAACATGTAACTGAATAATTACAGAAGAATGGATAAAGGCAGAGTGGTAAATGCCAAGTTTTACAAAAGAACAGTAAAATATTAATTCTGGGAAATAAATGTTTATGTATATAGGAAATAGATCTGTGCTTGCATATAAAAATAACACCTGTTACCCTTGATTCCCTAAGAAGTAATTTTTTAGAGATTGAGAAACTTACCTTATGGGGGGGTGGGAGGGATACTGGGATCCATGGTGGTGGGAAATGGGCACTGGTGGAGGGATGGGTATTTGATCATTGTATAATTGAAACCCAAGCACAAAAATTTGTAAGTTTGCAACTGTACTTCATGATGTCTCACTAATAAAAATTTTTAAAAAAAGAAAAGAAACTTACCTTGCATGCAGCCAACCCCAGTTCAATCCCTGGCACCAGAACATAGAACCAGGAGTAGCCCCTAAATATTGGCAGGTGTGGTCCCCCAAAAGTTATTGTTATCTTATTATTATTATTTAATCTTTTGAATTTGTAATTGTTTAATATTACAAGGTTTTGGTTTGGGGGCCATACCTGGAGATGCTCAGAGGTTATTCCTGTCTCCACACTCAGGGGTCACTCCTAGCAGAGCTCAGGGGACCATAGGAGGTATACCAGGGATCGAACCCAGGTCAGCTGCATGCAAGATAGACACCTTACCCATTGTACTATCTCTCTGGCCCCTAATACTATAATATTCAATGTTGACCTTTTTTAAAAAAAATTGTTTGCAGACTGGAGAACTGGTATAATGGGTAGGGGGCTTGCCTTGCATGCAGCCAAACCATTCAATCTCTGACATCCTATGTGTTCCCAAGCCCCGCCAGGAGTGATCCCTGAGGCCAAAGCCAGGGATGAGCCCTAAGCACTACTACCACTTGAGTGTGGTCCAGAGAGATAAAAAGGAATTTTTTAAATTATAGGTACTGTGATTTATTTTAGGAACTGTGATTTAATTTTGTGGTATTGTTAATGTCAAAGTTTCACATATACAACATTCTAACACTCTAGCCCCACCAGTGTCCCCCACAAATATCCCCCCCCCACCATGGTAAGTAGTTTCAGTTTTGTAGACTAGTTCTCAGGTAACGTTCTTTTTATATTATCACATTGTCCACAATGAATTTATTTATTTATTTATTTTGCTTTTTGGGTCACACTCGGCGATGCTCAGGGGTTACCCCTGGCTCTGCACTCAGGAATTACTCCTGGCGGTGCTCAGGGGACCATATGGGATGCTGGGAATCGAACCCGGGTCGGCCGCATGCAAGGCAAACGCCCCTATCACTCCAGTCCCATCTATAACAAAATGGTTAGAAAAAGGTTTCCAAACATTTTGCTGAAAATAAGGGGGAGGTGGGGATTGTGTAAAATCTTATCACGCCGAAGGTTGTGTGTTCACGGGATCACTGAACAGCACTGTCTCACCGCCTGCGTTCGGTGCTCTTGAGCCGCTGTGTGTGGCCTGGATCAGAACGGCTGTTGGCCAAGGGCAGACGGAAGAAAAAACGGGGACCAGGCCGGTCTATATCAATAGTAGTTTATTCCAATCCTCTTCACTCCTGTCTTTCTCTGCCTCCTTCTCTCCTGGGTCCCAGTCTTGGAAGCTCTCTCCTTCTGGCTCTGACTCTGGACCTCTGGAGCCCGAGCTCTCTCGCTTCTGACTCCTTTTCCGAGCTTACGTCGTGACATAAAGGTGGGTTGAATACTGACGAATCAACAAAGAGAGGTAAGACCACTCCTCCAGGAACTTAACTCAAGGATAAAATCTACAGAGATTACTTCAGATTATTAGGAGATCCACCCAAGGGTGGGATCCCAACAAGGGTGTGTTCTTCCCTCAGATAGTAATCTACTTAAATAGTTGTAATAAATCTACTTCTAATATTTCTAGCAATGTCATTCTGTATGAGCACAGTAAGAGATATAAATTTAGTTTGGTTCTTCCTGAGAACATCTCACTATGCATTTTGCAGTCCTCAGGCCAGGTTAATCTTCCTAGCTCCAGCAGGGTCCTAGTCTCGTCGTTACTTACTTTTGGATCATGACAGCATTTGTCCATGATCATGCCCTCAACTTATAGTTGAGTATCGTGGCTCTTTGGCCTGGCCCATTTCGATGCCAGGGTAGCTCACTGCTTGCCCTGGGTCCATTCAGTCCCTCGTCGGGACCCTGCTTTTGGGGTGCTAGGAACTAAGGGCAACTGAGTCAAGAAATCAGATGCCCAGGAGTAAATATTATTCGGAGTCAATCAACTCCCAAGTTACAAAGCATAATATTAACTGTCTTCCTGTGTCCACACAGAAAGGACATTGCTTACAATACAAGTTCAGAGTTCTTAGATAGGTGTGACCTGACAAACCTAAGCTACCTGAGGAAGGACAAAAGAGTGTTATCCTACATTTCCCCCTTTTTCTTTTTACAAAAACACAAAATTTGAAACAGAGGAACAATTCCAGTATAAAACAGTCTCATTAGTTGTACTAAGATTTCAGTCTAACCCTGGACTCAGAGCAGTGCTTTAGTGAAGCGTCCAATTGTCCTGCACTGTCCAGGGGTGATAAGAGTCACCAATGATGAGAGTCATTTAGTCCCGTTCTGAAGAAATGAAGTGTCTGGATCAAAACTGAAGAGTTGTTCCTGTAACAGCATCAGTAGTGGTTGCAGCAATCAGTCCCAGGGGAGTAGCTATTAGGAGTCCAATAAACTTCAGGAAGCACTTTGATCAGTCAAGGAGTACTGGAACAGGAGCACCACAACTTCTGGCAGGAGCACTTCAGTAGGGGAATGCAGCCATTCTTCGGTCAGGTTCATCAGAGTCATAGATGTGCAACCTAGCTTATGTTTGAGAAAAACACCTTTTTAAAGTTATAAGAGGCTTTGACCATCGGGGTTTGGTCTCTGTGTCTGTGAGTAGAGAGAAAGACAGGGAAGCTCCAATACAAATGGATATCCTAGAGAGAAATGAAAAGGTGTTTGTCAAACCATTCCTTTCTCCTTCTGGAACCTGTGAATTCCAAGGGAAGGGTAAGAGTAAAGAATTGTTAATTCAAAATATGGAGGCCTGGCAGTGTCTAATCCACAACCTGTAAAAAGAGAGGTATGAGGAATGTCTTCATGTGAATTCATGATATGTTAAAGGAGCCAGAGGCCTTGCTGCAGTTCCTCTGACGCTGGCTCCTCTTCTTTCCCTTGTGACTTCCAGCTGAAATCATTTTGGTGATAACTTGGGTCTGGAATTTGAAGGGTTGTGAGTCTCTGGTGGTCTGCGATCCAACTCAGATGGATGAATTCTACTCCTGATGAGACGTAACGGGACCCAAAGTTTCTCAATAGGGTTATCATCTGTTGAAACAAAAGCATAGCCTTTTCCTCGAATGAGGAGTTTTCCTGCTACCCATTCCTTGTCAATTTTAATCCAAATAGGAGAATTAATAGTTTCCTGAGTCTGTGCACCTTCCTGAAAATGCGTCTCAGATGCTGTATAGGGCTCTCCTTGAGGCAAATTTAAGAAGTTTAAAGTAAACAACGTCAAGGACAAGGAATCAAGCGGAGGCATACCTCCTTTTTTTGTATTTTAATAACTGTGTTTTGAGGGTTCTATGGGCACGCTCAACTATGCCTTGACCCTGCGGGTTATATGGGATTCCAGTAATATGTTTAATTTGCCATTCATCACAGAAATTTTTAAAAGCTTTATTAGTATAGGCTGGGCCGTTATCAGTTTTAATAGCAGATGGAACGCCCATTACAGAAAAACATTGTAGTAGGAAGGAGCAGACCGCTTTGGTTCTTTCAGAAGACATGGGGACAGTCCATAGGAAGCAAGAGTAAGTATCTATAGCTACATGGAGAAAAGGTTTCTTGGGGAAGCATGTGACATGAGTAATGTCCAATTGCCATAATTCATTGGTCTGTAGGCCTCGGGGATTAGCCCCAGCCACACACACAACGGAGCAAGCACAGACAATATACCTGGCTTCCTGCATTGGGATATGATTTTGAACATGAAGACAGCGGGCATTTGTGTGTAAGATTTGGTGCTCTTCAGCAGAGGCAAAAATTGGCGCCGCCAAGAGATCAGCAGCTTCATTTCCCCGAGTCATAGGTCCAGGAAGACCAGAATGAGATCTGATATGAGTAATAAAAACAGGTTCCGAGCGCTTTTGTAAAAGTGCTTGTAGCTGCTGAAGCAATTGTTGGACTATAGGATTGGGGGCATTTAGAAAAGCAGCCACGATACCAGGGAAGAGACCAACCACATAAGCTGAGTCCGAGACTATATTAGCAGGCCCTGGCACATGGGAGAGTAGATACACCAAAGTGGCAAGTTCCACTTGCTGGGCAGAGGTATAGGTAGTGTTTACTGTTGTGGTTAAAGAGGGTCCAGAAATTCCGCCTTTCCCAGAGGCAGAGCCGTCAATATAGTATACCGGAGCATCAGGAATAGGTGAGGAGCGAATGATGGAGGAAATGAGAAATGGAGTTTTTTTGAAAAAAATCCCATTTTTTTCCTGCTGGATAGTGGGAAGAAAGTTCTCCCGAAAAATCAGCTAAAATTCTTTGCAAAACATCACTGAGAGGCAGGATGGAGGTAATTTCTTTCACAGGGACAGGGAGAACAATGATATGAGGATCAAATCCCAGCATGGCCAGGGCTCTCAGTCTTCCTTTAATTATAAGTTTAGCCACTAACTCAAGATAAGGCACCAGAGTGCGAGACCCTTTGTTGTGCAAATGGAGCCATTCTATTGGGCCCGAAAGTTGTGCGAGTGCAGCAGTGGGTGACTGGGGTGTATCAAAAAGCAGGAGCCACAGTTTTTCTCCAGGAGCAAACCGGGAAAGATGGGATTTCTGGAGTCGGTCTAGGAAAAAAACTAATTCTTTCTGAGCTTCAGGGGTTAACTGCCTAGGACTGTCCAGGGCGGAGTCGCCTTCAAGGGTCAGGAATAGATTATGGAGGTCTGAGTTGGGAATGTCTAGAGAGGGGCGGACCCAGTTAATGTTTCCTAGCAGTTTTTGAAAGTCATTAAGGGTTTTGAGTTTATCATGGCGAATAGAAATTTTGTGAGGTCGTACAGTAGTACGCTCAAGAACATAGCCTAAATACTCATACGGAGGCAGCATCTGATTTTTTTCTGTGGCTATTTGTAACCCAGCTGTGGGTAGATGAGTTATAACATCCTCATATAATCTCCATCATGAGAACAAGTAAGCAAGATATCATCCATATAATGAATAACATAGGCCTGAGGAAACTTGACCCGAGAAGGGCGCAAGATCAAGTCAACAAAATACTGACACGTGGTAGGGGAATTGGTCATTCCCTGGGGTAGAACAGTCCATCGATATCTGTGCATAGGTGCGCGAGCTGGAGCGATAGCACAGCGGTAGGGCGTTTGCCTTGCACGCAACCAACCTGGCCGACCCAAGTTCGATTCCTCCGCCCGTCTCGGAGAGCCCGGCAAGCTACCGAGAGTATCTCGCCCGCACGGCAGAGCCTGGCAAGCTCCCCGTGACGTATTCGATATGCCAAACACAGTAACAACAAAGTCTCCCATGGAGACATTACTGGGCCCGCTCGAGCAAGAGAAGGGACAGAGAACGCAAAACGCTTACGATCATCTGGGTGTATGGGAATGTTGTAAAAACAATCTTTTAAATCAATGGCAATCAGTGGCCAATCCTTAGGAATGGCAGCAGGGGAAGGAAGGCCGGGCTGAAGAGCCCCCATGGGAACCATGGTGGCGTTAACATTCCGCAGATCAATCAACAGGCGCCACTTTCCTGACTTCTTTCGGATAACAAAGACAGGGGAATTCCATTCCGAAAATGAAGTTTCAATATGTCCCAACTTCAGTTGTTCTTCTACCAAGGATTCTAACGCCCTTAGTTTTTCATTATTAAAGGGCCACTGGGAGGACCACACGGGATCGTGGGATTTCCACTGAATACGGAGGGGTGCTGGGCGTGAAGCCACAGCAGCTCCAATTAAAAGAGGGGAGGCCTCAGAATCAAAGTTCACAGTGGAATGTGGAAGTGGAATGGGAATCCTAATCTCTGCTTGCCATTGCTCAAGTAAATCTCGTCCCCATAAGTTCAGAGGTATGGGTGCGACATAGGGCTGGAAAGTGGCTGTAATGCGCTCTGGGCCAATACACCTTAACCATCTGGCACTCTGCCGGACAGAGGAGGAAGGCATCATGCCTACTCCGTGCAAACCGTAAGGTATTGCCTGCACAGCCCAGTTACGGGGCCAATATTGGGTGGAAATGATAGAGGCATCAGCTCCCGTGTCAATCATTCCCTTAAATGTCTTCCCATGAATCTCAAGAGTTAGAAGTGGGCGGTTGCCTTCCCTCAGACGGGCAACATAGGCAATCATAGGATTAGTGCCTTCAAAACCTCCCTCACTAGGACGAATGGATAGACCTGGCACAACAAAAGGAAGTAAGAGAAGCTGAGCGATGTGCTCTCCCTTATCAAATGTCCAAACAGCAGGCACTGTGATAACGATTGTTATTTCATCAGTATAATCAGGATCGATGACCGCAGTATGAATAGTAATTCCCTTAAGAGGAACTATTTCTTCCTAAGAGTAAACCTATAGTGCCTTGTGGAATTGGTCCCTTCACACCAGAATTTAATCTGTAGGGACACTGGGCGGGGGCTATAGTAATCGTATTAGGGCAGGAAATATCCAAGTCTGTGCTTCCCACCATTACTGGCTGCAGTGAGTCTACTGATCGGAGCTCCGAGACTCCACACTGGGGAGAGGGGCTGTAACTGGGAACATCCCCGGATTTTGTGGGGCCTGGGGATGGCCCCTCTGCAGGTTTCCCGAATTGGGGTCAACAGCTGCATCAAAATTGAAGCGACAGTCTCTGGCCCAGTGATATCCCCTCTTATACCGGGGACAGGGCCCGGGAGGTGCTTTTACAGCAGAACTGTCCAGAGGTGCCCTGCAGTCCTTACGAAAGTGGCCTGGTTTTCCACAATTAAAACATCCTTTCTGAGGTTGTCTCTGTACAGCCTCAAAAACCTTCCTCTGCACCACATGTTTAACAGAACCAATACTTCTGCATGCTTTCAAATACCCCATTATATCTTCCTTCTCCTTGATAGGGCACAAAATGGCCTGGCAATCCTCATTAGCATTTTCAAATGCCAATTGTTTAGTCAACAGCTCCTGAGTTTCCTTACCCTTAACCTGCATTTCAATAGCTTCCATCAACCTTCCTATGAAGTCTGCATAAGGTTCTGAGGCCCTCTGGACAATCTTAGTAAAACTTCCCTTAAATTCTGCATCTGCATCAATCTTCTCCCATGCGCTCAGGGCTGCGTTACGGACATGAGCAAAAACAGCACGAGGCAAGGTGATTTGCCTATTTGGGTCGCGCCATTTCCCTTGACCTATTAACATTTCAGAAGTCAATTTAATCCCTGAAATTTTTCGTCCAGCATGACCTAGGCCCTGAAGCTTTGCCTTGGCCTCATCGCTGAACCACATCCTCCACTGCAAGTACTGAGAAGGGCTTAAACACGTTTTAGCACCCATGTGAAAATCTTGAGGTACCCAGTAAGCCTTTTTACTCCAGTCTATAAAATATTCCCTATAGTACGGAGATGTAGGCCCGTATGAGGCACAGGCCTTTTTGAAATGACTGAGAGAGTCCATTTTTAACCTGTGATAAGATGGAGGCTGCTGCTTCTCAGCCTGGACTGTGTGATTAGGAGCATGTCCCGAGCGGTGTGGAGGCCGCTCATCTGAGCTACTCTCGGACTCAGAATCTGAGGGATTTCCAGCAGTCTCATAATCTGCATCACTTTCATCTGATGCACTGGAAGTGGAGCTATATTCATCAGCCTGAGAATTATTTTCACTATGAAAACCTTTTCGAGATTTAGGTATGGGAGGAGCTGAGGCCATATTATCCCTAATATTCTCCTCCTCCTCAACTGTGCTTTTCCAAAACAGGAGAACAGAATCAACAATCTCCCATGTAAACCAGAATTCCAAGGGAATCTTAGTCCCTTCCTTAGATGCCTTATAGACATTTTCCTTAACTTTTTTCCAAATCTTGGTTTCTAGAGTCCCTTCATCCAGGAACCACGGGTTTACTTCATAAACTACTTTAAGGCAGGACCAGAGCTGGTCTCTGGAAATGTAGAGTTTTGGGTTCCCTGTCTTGTGGGAGAGACACAATCAAATTTATAAACGTCTTCGCCTGTTCAGTCTGACTCGAGAAACTATGAAAGATCTTGGGAAGGCCCAGAATCTGTCCCATCTTAGTGGAAGATTGCTGGTAGAATTCTAATTCCCAGAAAACTAAAAATCCTACTCACTTTCTAGAGTGGGGATGCACCGAACGCTATTCTTTAATTGGTAGCTCGAGCCCACCCAGGGACGTCAGCTGTAAAATCTTATCACGCCAAAGGTTGTATGTTCACGGGCTCACTGGATGGCACTGTCTCACCGCCTGCGTTCGGTGCTCTTGAGCCGCTGTGTGTGGCCTGGATCAGAACGGCTGTTGGCCAAGGGCAGACGGAAGAAAAAACAGGGGCCAGGCCGGTCTATATCAATAGTAGTTTATTCCAATCCTCTTCACTCCTGTCTTTCTCTGCCTCCTTCTCTCCTGGGCCCCAGTCTTGGAAGCTCTCTCCTTCTGACTCTGACTCTGGATCTCTGGAGCCCGAGCTCTCTCGCTTCTGACTCCTTTTCCGAGCTTACGTCTTAGTTTATATAGCAGTCACATAAGGTGGTGACATAAAGGTGGGTTGAATACTGACGAATCAACAAAGAGAGGTAAGACCACTCCTCCAGGAGCTTAACTCAAGGATAAAATCTACAGAGATTACTTCAGATTATTAGGAGATCCACCCAAGGGTGGGATCCCAACAAGGGTGTGTTCTTCCCTCAGATAGTAATCTATTTAAATAGTTGTAATAAATCTACTTCTAATATTTCTAGCAATGTCATTCTGTATGAGCACAGTAAGAGATATAAATTTAGTTTGGTTCTTCCTGAGAACATCTCTCTATACATTTCGCAGTCCTCAGGCCAGGTTAATCTTCCTAGCTCCAGCAGGGTCCTAGTCTCATCGTTATTTACTTTTGGATCATGACAGCATTTGTCCATGATCATGCCCTCAACTTATAGTTGAGTATCATGGCTCTTTGGCCTGGCCCATTTCGATGCCAGGGTAGCTCACTGCTTGCCCTGGTTTCATTCAGTCCCTCGTCGGGACCCTGCTTTTGGGGTGCTAGGAACTAAGGGCAACTAAGTCAAGAAATCAGATGCCCAGGAGTAAATATTATTCGGAGTCAATCAACTCCCAAGTTACAAAGCATAATATTAACTAACTGTCTTCCTGTGTCCACACAGAAAGGACATTGCTTACAATACAAGTTCAGTGTTCTTAGATGGGTGTGACCTGACAAACCTAAGCTACCTGAGGAAGGACAAAAGAGTGTTATCCCACAGGATTGTGCATAAAACACTCATACACTCATACAGGGACCGGGAAGACAGTACAAGCCTAGTTTCTTCCTAGCACCACGTGGCCCTGAGTAACTCCAGGTATGGCCTTGAAGGCCCCCCTCACCCATCACCCCACTATAAACCCAACCCCCACCTCTGCCCCCACACACCTGGGCCAAAGCGAAGCACCACCATATCCAGGACCCTCACAGAATGTCTGGCCAAGAACTGCCAGGAGTGGTCCCCAGGCCCCTGGGAGACTTTATACATAGAGTTTATATATATAGTTTAGCACATATATATATATATTAGTTTTGTATTATATATATATGGGTTGGAGTGATAGCACAGTGGTAGGGCGTTTGCCTTGCATGCAGCCAGCCCGGCCGAGCTCGGTTCGATTCCTCCGTACCTCTCAGAGAGCCCGGCAAGCTACCAAGAGTATCTCGCCCACATGGCAAAGCCTGGCAGGCCACCCATGACATTCGGTATGCCAAACACAGTAACAATTAGTCTCAAAAATGGGGATGTTACTGGGCCCGCGCGAGCAAATCAATGAACAACAGGAGGACAGTGCTACAGTGCTATATATATATGTATATTAATAATAATGCAATGTCCTCCATATATATATATATCACTGTAGCACTGTCCTCCCATTGTTCATCGATTTGCTCGAGCGGGCCCAGTAACATCTCCATCGTGAGACTTAGTTGGTACTGTGTTTGGCCTATTGAATACGTCACGGGAAGCTTGCCAGGCTTTGCCATGCGGGCGAGATACTCTCGGTAGCTTGCCGGGCTCTCCGAGAGGGGCAGAGGAACTGAATCCAGGTCAGCCGGGTCAGCCGAGTGCACCCTACTCGCTGTGCTTTCGCTCCAGCCCATGCAAAGGGGTAACTACAAAATTTCAAGTAACCTCCATATATATATATATATATATATACTCGAGCGGGCCCAGTAACGTCTCCATTGGAGACTTTGTTGTTACTGTGTCTGGCATATCGAATACTCTCGGTAGCTTGCCGGGCTCTCCAAGAGGGGTGGAGGAATCGAACTCGGGTCGGCCATGTTGGCCGCTTGTAAGGCGAACGCCCTACCCGCCATGCTATAGCTTGTATATATAAAAGCAAATAGAGGGGAAAAATCAAGCCAGAGAAATAGTACAGTGGGTAGGGCACTTGCCTTACATGCCGTCAGCCCAGGTTCAATCCCCAGCACTCCATAGTGTCTCCCCCTACCCCAAGCACCACCAGGAGTAATTCCTGAGTGCAGAGCCAGGAATAACCACTGAGCATCACCGAGGGTGTCCCAAAAAACAAACAAAACCCCAAACAGAACCAAATATCACAAACAGTACAAGAAACCAACCCCTACCGGTTAGCCACGATCTGAACCCTGACCCTCAGTGGCAATCATCTCTCACCCTTTCATGAACACGTGCCTTTAAGCATACACGTATTCCAAACCCTGTTTGACTCCTTTTCATCTGCTTTTGAATTAGCAAGAATTTGCACAGAATCGTGCTCCAGGGAGTTGTCTAAGGTCTCAGTTCATTTAATCCTCAAAACAGTCCCGGGCAGCAGTAACCCCATTCCACAGAGAAGACGGGCAGGGCACAGAGAGGCAAAGAGATCTCCCACATTCCCTCAGATACTAAATGGCAGAACCTGGACTTGAACCCCAACCGTGTGGCTCCAAGACCCAGGATTTTCTCAGGCCCATCGGGCACCTCCAAGTCGGCTTCCTGGTATCAAGGCCAGGGGAAAAAACGCAAGAGGCTGAGTGCAGACCTGGCATGTGGGAGACCTGAGTTTGACTCTTTGAACCTACTGTGTGGTCTCCCAAACAGAACTAAGTATAAAAAAAAAAATTAGCACCTATGTTTTTGTATTTTTGTCATCAAAGCTTTACTTACAGAAAGTGAACAGCTTTTTTGCAGGGTCCCTGAGGCTGCCGGTCACTGACATCCGCCCCAGCCAAAGATGAGGACCTGACCCTCCTTCCAGAGGGGCTTGTGCTGGCAAAGTGGTCCTTCAGAAAATTATTGTTCACGGTTCCTGCAGCACAGAGGCAGCTCTGTTAGACTACATTCATAAAATACCTCCCACTTTCCTTGTTCCCTCGATTATAAAGAAAGTTTAAATTGCTTGACGTTCCCTATATACTAGGATTCTGTTAACATCCTTTTAAGACTTCTTAAATTTTATTTTGCGGTAGGGCATTTGCCTTGCGTGCAGCCAGCCCAGCCGAGCCGGGTTCAATTCCTCCACCCCTCTCGGAGAGCCCGGCAAGTTACTGAGAGTATCTCACCCACACAGCAAAGCTTGGCAAGCTCCCGGTATTCGATATGCCAAACACAGTAACAACAAGTCTCACGATGGAGAAGTTACTGGGCCCACTTGAGCAAATCGATGAACAACGGGAGGACCGGGACCGTGACATTTATTTTTTAATTGAATCACAGTGACATACACATCTACAAAGTTGTTCATGATCGGATTTCAGTCATATAATGTTCCAACAACCGTCCCTTCACCAGTGTACTTTTCCCACCAACAATGGTCCCAGTTTCCTTGCCACCACCCCTCCTGTCTCTTTCTCTCTTTCTTTCTGTTTCTCTTTCTCTCTGTCTCCTTCCCTCCCTCCCAGCCCCCCCCCTTTCTTTTTCCTTTTGGGACTTCCGGTTTGCAATACAGATGATAAAGCTATCAGGTATATCCCATTACCTGTGTCTTTTATCCACAACCTCCCTTCCCACATACTCTTCCAACCATTGACCTACCCTCCTCACCTTGGATAGCAGTCTTATTATATACATATATATTTATTTATTTATTATTATTATTTATTATTGGACAAACTGGCAGAGCCTGCCCACACGGCAGAGTCTGGCAAACTCCCTGTGGCGTACCCAATATGCCAAATACCAGTAACAATGATGGGTCTCATTCTCTTAACCCTGAAAGAGCCTTGAATCTCTGGGCTAGGATGAAGGAGACGATACTGGGGCCTGCTCGAGGCAATTGACGAATAACAGGATGGTCGTCGTGATTTATTTATTTATCCCACAAATATATATGTCTCTATATATTTATCCCACATATAAATGCAGTCATATAAATCAATATTTAAGTCTCACTCTATATATATACATATATTCCACAAATGAGTGCAGTTCATTCTATACCTGCCCTCTCCTGACTCATTTCACTCAAATTGTGTTAACATCTTACATACATTATCCCATTTGCATGCATTATCCCATCACAACCCACAGATAAAAGTATTACTTATCCTTCTTCTTTTGCTTTGTTGTTTGGTTTGAGGCTGTGCTGAGGCATCACTCAGGAGCCTCGGAGGAATCACATGGAGCACTGGGTTGGCTATGTGCAAGGCAAGTGCCCGACCCACTGGACTATTTCTCTGGCCCTCGTCCTTATTATTTACAGATGCTGAAACTGTAAGGTTCAGAAGATTAAGCCACTTCCCTAAGACCACATAGAAAAGAAATATCAAGGCCCACAGGGCCAGAACAATAGTACAGAAGATAGAGCCCTTGTCTTACATGCATCCCATTCAGTTTCGATCCCCAGCACCCTGTAGGATCCCCCCGAGCCCCACCAGAAGTGATCCCTGAGCACAGAATCGGGAGTAAGCCCTGAGCACCAGCAAGTATGGCCTAAAAACAAACTAAAAAAGAAATGCCACATCTTTGCATTCAGTTATATACACAACTTCCCAGGGTCTTAGTCATCTCAGAGGCAACCAAAATCATGCCTGGCATTGAGTAGATGCTCAATAAATATCTGAATGAAAAATACAAAAGAACGATAACTTCTTGGAGACTCAGGGATAACTGGCAAAAATGCCTGCCTTTGCATGCATGAGACATACATTCCATCCTCAATATCACCCAAAGGCGAGTGAGATCCCTGGTGTCATCAGAGATCAGTCTGAGACCCGGTGCTTCTGCCTTATGAAATTTTAATTTCTTTGGGGGGGGGTCACACCCGACGATGCACAGGGGTTACTCCTGGCTCTTAGGAATTACCCCTAGCTGGTGCTCAGGGGACCACATGGGAACCCGGGTCAGCCACGTGCAAGGCAAACGGTGGGGGGGGGGGGGTGTTTGTTTTTAGCTTGTTGGGTCACACCCAGAAGTGCTAAGGGTTTACTCCTGGCTCTGCACTCAGGAATCACTCCTGGCGGTGCTCGGAGGACCATTTGGAATCCTGGAGCTCAAACCTGGGTCAGCCACATGCAGAGCAAATGCCCTACCCACTATACTATTACTCCGGCTCCCGAGTACACAATTTCTGATGCACTGCAGCTAGATGTGTGCAAACTCTGTGACTAACATCTGAGCAGCTCCACAACTCAAGTCCTTCCTTGGTACATGGTTAGCAGTGATTTTCCTTCTCTTCAAGTCAAGCTTCACCACAGCAATCCTTTGCGTTTGACCCCCTTTCCCGATTTCTCACATAATTTCCCAAGTTTGCCTCATCGTGATAACTACTTTGGGGTACTTTCTAGGGACTGTAGATTCCAGGGCCCTGAACCCAGACCTAAAGGTAAAAGGGTGGGGATCAACATGTGTAAGAAGCTCAGTTGTAGGACTGGAGTGAGAGTGCAGTAGTCTTGCACTTGGCTGATGCAGGTTCAACTCCTGGCATCCCACATGGTCCCCTGAGCACTCCAGGAGTAATTCCTGAGGGAAGAACCAGGAATAATCCCTAAGCATTGCTGGGTGTGAGCTCACACACACACACACACACACACACACACACACCCCTGCCACCCTGCCCCCCTCAAAAAAAAAAGCACAGATGTATGTGGGAAGAGCTATTCTGGAACTTTCTGTGGAGCCTGGAGCCCTCACCAGGATGAGGGTTGGCTGGCTGTTAGAGATAGGAATATCACAAAGCCCAGTGAAGGGGGCAAGAAAGGAGGAGAGCTGTAGGACACAAGTAAGAGACCAGCCTGAAGAGTACCCAGCCATAAACTAAGCCCGATTGAGTGTCACCAAACACACCACAGAACCACACACTCTGACCACAATGCAAGGCAACTAGAAATCAATAACCAAAATGCTGCCAAAAAGCTCCTGTGAACTTGGGAGACTCAAACCACACTTTTAAATATTTCATATCACAATCACAATCATAACCATCCTGTTATTCGTCGATTGCCTCGAGCAGGCCCCAGTAACGTCTCTTCGTCCTAGCCCTGAGATTCTTTTTTTTTAGAAAGTGCCATATCCAAGGCTCTTTCAGAGTTAGGAGAATGAGCCCCTTCATTGTTACTGGTATTTGGCATATTGGGTACGCCACGGGGAGTTTGCCAGACTCTGCCGTGTGGGCAGGTTACATTCCGTAGCCTGCCAGTTTATCTAAAGTAGGAATGAGATGATAAGATGTTGTGCGGCCGCAAATGCGGCCGCGCGCTTCCGGGAGCTGGGTTTTATAGTCTCTGAATCTTGGCCGTTGATGGGATTACACAGTGCCAGGGGGCCAGTTGGTGGGTGTGACCACCGCCTACTGGAATTTGGAGGATCTGGGTGGAGGATGCTCAGTCCCAATCCGAGTAGGCTTGGAGATCTCGGCCCCAGAACCCTCGCGGCTTTGTCCCTCTGCCAGTACCTTCATGCGTGTGGAGAGTGGTCTCAGCATGGTGGTGGCTGGTTCTGGAGGTCTTCGGCTACCAGAGCCCTGGTCGGGGTCGGGAGGGAAACTCAACCCACTCCCCTCCAAGGGGCCCCGGCGAGGACAGCCAGGCGCGGGGGCAGGAGACTTTTATATTTCATATAAAAGAAGAAAATTGTCATGGAAATCATGATCAATGACACAAGTATTGTATATCAAAACTTGTGAGATTTGGGGCCAGAGACATAGTAGAGTAGACAAGATGCTGCTTTGCACACACCCAAACAGGGCTGGATTCCCCAGACTCTATATGGTCCCATGAGTATGGCCCGGAGTGATCCTTGCACAAAGCCAGGAGTAAGCCCTTAAACATGCCAGGTGTAGACCAGACCAAATAAATTTAAGAAAAAAAAAAAACTTGTAAGATTCAACCAAAAAGATAATTAAAAAACTACAGCCTTAAATGTTTTTCACTAAATACAAGATGCCATCAATTGTAGTAACCTTAGTATTATATGTACACAAGGAACAGAGGGGCCCACCTAGCTGTGCTCAGAGTTTACTCCTGTTTCTGTGCTCAGGGATTACTCCTGGTGGACTCAGGGAACCCTACAGGGTGCAGGGGATGGAACCTGGATCAGCCAGGTTATTCATAGCACCCAACTTTACAATCGGCCATGATCAAATTCCATGTGCATAATTTTCCTGACCTCAGATCTCGACCCCATCATGCCAGTATCAGAGGTCACTTCGCCTGAGCTCTGGGGCCATATGGGGTGCTAGGGACCGAACCCAGATCAGCAGCATTGCAAGGCAAATGCCATAACTGCTGTCCTATCACTCTGGCTCCTCCTGGCACTGTTTACTTGTGTTACAGTTTTTTTCTTGAGCCTTGTTTGTCTGGATGAAAAACATTTTTAGTTTTTTTAACAAGTCAGATTCCAAAAATAATAGGAAGAGGAGGAGGAGGAGAAAAGGGAGGAGGAGGAGGAGGAGGAGGAGGAGGAAGAGGTGGAAGGGGAGGAGGAGAAAGAGGAGGAGGAGGAGGAGGAATAGGAGTAGGAAGAGGGGAAAGGGGGAAGGGGGAGAAAGGGAAGGGGGGAAGGGGGAGGAAGGGAGAAGGGGGAGGTGGAAGGGGGAAGGGGAGGAAGGGGGAAGGGGGGAAGAGGGAGGAAGGGGGAAGGGGGAGGAAGGGGGAAGGAAGGGAAGGGGGAAGGGGGAGGAAGGGGGAAGGGGGAGGAAGGGGGAAGGGGGAAGGGGAAGGAAGGGGGAAGGGGGAGGAAGGGAGAAGGGGGAAGGGGGAGGAAGGGAGAAGGGGGAGGAAGGGAGGAAGGGAGAAGGGGGAAGGGGGAGGAAGGGGGAAGGGGGAAGGGGGAGGAAGGGGAAGGGGGAAGGGGGAAGGGGGGAGGAAGGGGGAAGGGGAAGGGGGAGGAAGGGGGAAGGGGGAAGGGGGAGGAAGAGGGAAGGGGGAGGAAGGGAAGGGAAGGGGGAAGGGGGGGAAGGGGGAGGAAGGGGGAGGAAGGGAAGGGGGGAAGGGGGAAGGGGGAAGGGGGAGGAAGGGAAGGGGGGAAGGGGGAAGGGGGAAGGAGGAGGAAGGGGGAAGGGGGGAAGAGGGAAGGAGGAAGGGGGAGGAAGGGGGAGGAAGGGGGAAGGGGAGGAAGGGAAGGGGGGAAGGGGGAAGGGGGAAGGGGGAGGAAGGGAAGGGGGAAGGGGGAGGAAGGGAAGGGGGAAGGGGGAGGAAGGGGGAAGGGGGAAGGGGGAGGAAGGGGGAAGGGAAGGGGGAAGGGGGAGGAAGGGGGAAGGGGGAGGAAGGGGGAAGGGGGAAGGGGGAGGAAGGGGGAGGGGGGAAGGGGGGAAGGGGGAGGAAGGGGGAGGGGGGAAGGGGGGAAGGGGGAGGGGGAAGGGGGGAAGGGGGAGGGGGAAGGGGGAATGGGGAGGAGGGGAAGGGGGAAGGGGGAGGAAGGGAGGGGGGAAGGGGGAGGAGGGGGAGGGGGGAAGGGGGAAGGGGGAGGAAGAGAGGGGGAAAGGGGGAAGGGGGAAGGGAGAGGAAGGGGGGAAGGGGGGAAGGGGGGAAGGGGGAAGGGGAGTAGGGGGAAGGGGGAAGGGGGGAAGGGAGGGGAAGGGGGAAGGGGGAGGAAGGGAAGGGGGAAGGGGAGGGGGGAAGGGGGAGGAGGGGGAAGGGGGAGGAGGGAAGGGGGAAGGGGGGAAGGGGAGGGGGAAGGGGGAAGGGGGGAAGGGAGGGGGAAGGGGGAAGGGGGAGGAGGGAAGGGGGAAGGGGGAAGGGGGAGGAAGGGAAGGGGGAAGGGGGAAGGGGGAGGAAGGGAAGGGGGAAGGGGGAAGGGGGAGGAAGGGAAGGGGGAAGGGGAGGGGGGAAGGGGGAGGAAGGGAAGGGGGGAAGGGGGAAGGGGGAGGAAGGGAAGGGGGAAGGGGAGGGGGAAGGGGGAGGAAGGGAAGGGGGAAGGGGGAGGGGGGAAGGGGGAGGAAGGGAAGGGGGAAGGGAGAGGGGGGGAAGGGGAAGGAGGGGATGGGGGAAGGGGGAGGGGGGACGGGGGAGGGGGGAAGGGGGGAAGGGGAGGGGGGACGGGGGAGGGGGGAAGGGGAGGGGGGACGGGGAGGGGGGAAGGGAAGGGGGGACGGGGGAGGGGGGAAGGGGGAGGAGGGGATGGGGGAGGAGGGGAAGGAGGAATGGGGTGGGGGGAAGGGGGAGGGGGGACGGGGGAGGGGGGAAGGGGGGAAGGGGAGGGGGGACGGGGGAGGGGGGAAGGGGGAAGGGGAGGGGGGACGGGGAGGGGGGAAGGGAAGGGGGGGACGGGGGAGGGGGGAAGGGGGAGGAGGGGAAGGGGGAGGAGGGGAAGGGGGAAAGGGGAGGGGGGAAGGGGGAGGGGGGGGAGGGGGGAAGGGGGAGGGGGGACGGGGGAGGGGGGAAGGGGGAAGGGAAGGGGGGACGGGGGAGGAGGGGAAGGGGGAGGGGGGAAGGGGGAGGAGGGGAAGGGGGGAGGAGGGGAAGGGGGAGGGGGGACGGGGGAGGAGGGGAAGGGGGAAAGGGGAGGGGGGGAGGGGGAAGGGGGGAAGGGAAGGGGGAAGGGGGAGGGGGGGAAGGGGGAGGAGGGGAAGGGGGGAAGGGGGTGGGGGGGAAGGGGGAGGGGGGAAGGGGAGGAGGGCAAGGGGGAAGGGGAGGGGGGGACGAGGAGGGGGGAAGGGGGAAGGGGAGGGGGGACGGGGGAGGGGGGAAGGGGGGAAGGGGAGGGGGGGAAGGGGGAGGGGGAAGGGGGAAGGGAAGGGGGAAGGGGGGAAGGGGAGGGGGGGAGGGGGAAGGGGGGAAGGGAAGGGGGAAGGGGGAGGGGGGAAGGGGGAGGAGGGGAAGGGGGGGAAGGGGGGAGGGGGGACGGGGAGGAGGGGAAGGGGGAAGGGGAGGGGGGACGAGGAGGGGGGAAGGGGGAAGGGGAGAGGGGAGGGGGGATGGGGGAGGGGGGATGGGGGAAGGGGAGGGGGGAAGGGGGAGGGGGGAAGGGGGAAGGGGAGGGGGGGAAGGGGGGGAAGGGGAGGGGGGAAGGGGGGAAGGGGGAGGGGGGAAGGGGAGGGGGAAGGTGGAGGGGGAAGGGGGGGGGAAGGGGGAGGGGGGAAGGGGGGAAGGGGGGAAGGGGGAGGGGGGAAGGGGGGAAGGGGAGGGGGAATGGGAGGGGGGAAGGGGGGAAGGGGGTGGGGGGAAGGGGGGAAGGGGGGAAGGGGGAGGGGGGAAGGGGGGAGGGGGGAAGGGGGGAAGGGGGAGGGGGGAGGGGGGAAGGGGGGAAGGGGGAGGGGGGAAGGGGGGAAGGGGGAGGGGGGAAGGGGGGAAGGGGGAGGAGGGGAAGGGGGAAGGGGGAGGAAGGGAGGGGGGAAGGGGGAAGGGGGAGGAAGAGAGGGGGGGGAAGGGGGAAGGGGAGGAAGGGGGAAGGGGGGGATGGGGAGGAAGGGGGAAGGGGGAAGGGGGAGGAAGGGGGAAGGGGGAAGGGGGAGGAAGGGGGAGGAAGGGGGAAGGGGGAAGGGGGAGGAAGGGGGAGGAAGGGGGAAGGGGGAAGGGGGAGGAAGGGGGAAGGTGGAAGGGGGCAGGGGGAGGAAGGGGCAGGAAGGGGGGAAGGGGGAAAGGGAGGAAGGGGGCAGGTGGAAGGGGGAGGAAGTGGGAAGGGGGGAAGGGGGAAGGGGAAGTGGGCAGGGGGAAGGGGGGAAGGGGGAAGGGGGAGGAAGGGGGAAGGGGGAGGAAGGGGGAAGGGAGAAAGGGAGGAAGGGGGCAGGTGGAAGGGGGAGGAAGTGGGAAGGGCCAGGAAAAAAATAATAAAAAATAATAATGATCACTTAATCACTTAATCGCTTAACTTCCCGTCAGTCGTCGATTTGCTCGAGCGGGCGCCAGTAACGTCTCCATTTGTCCCTGTCGCGTGCTCGTGTAGCCCAATGGCATCTGTTCGCTCTGGGAACATGCAGAGCCTCAAACCAATCGTTCATGATCTTCACAAAGAAGTCTGACCATCTGGTAGGTGGGCGGCCACACGGTCTTTTGACATCCCGTGGAATCCAGTCGGTAACAGCTCTAGTCCAGCAGTCATCTTTAAATCTCATTACGTGACCAGCCCATCTGATTTTCGACACCTTGGCAAACGAGACAGCGTCCCTGATTCTTGATCGTCGACAGATGTCGGAACTCCGGATTTTTTCTCTCATTTGACTGAAACGTGATATTCCAAGCATAGCTCTTTCTATTCTTCTTTGGGAGACCTGAATAGCGTTCTCATCTTGTTTGCGTAGGGCCCAGGTCTCTGAGGCATATGTTAATGCAGGAAGAACAGTGGAATCAAAGAGATGTGCCCGGAGCCGGAGGTTCTTCGTCCTCTTAGCTATTTCTTCGACGCTCTTGAAGGCGTTCCAAGCCGCTCTCTTCCTCCTGCGCAGCTCGGGTGCCAGGTCATTTGTCATGTTGACTTCTCGACCTAGGTACACATAGCTGTTGCATTCGGAGATGGTCATTCTGTTGAGAGCGAATGGAGCATCAGGAACGAGGCTGTTTCTCATAAACATTGTCTTCGTAAGATTCAGCTGTAGTCCTACCTTTCCACACTCACGGTCAAAGTCAGCCAGCATTTGTGCCACTTGGCTGATGTTTGGTGTTATTAATGTCATCAGCAAAGCGGAGGTGGTGTAGTTGCCGACCATCTATCTTCACTCCTATTCCTTCCCATTCTAGTCGTCGCATGATGTTCTCGAGGGTGGCACTGAAGAGTTTTGGTGAAATGGTATCACCCTACGAACCCCTCTCTTGACATCAATGAATACTTCTTTGCAGAATGGTGAGATCCTGGTAGTGAATCCGCAATACAGCTCACGGAGGATCCTGATGTATTGGGCTTGAATGCCCTGATTGGCTAGGGCTTCAATGACCGCTTCCGTCTCAACAGAATCAAAAGCCTTCTTTAAATCAATGAACGTTAAGCAGAGTGGCATCTTGAACTCACGAGAAACCTCAATGAGCTTGGTTACCGTGTGGATATGGTCGATGGTGCCGAATCCTTTGCGGAACCCGGCTTGCTCGCATGGTTGTCCTTCATCTAGTGTTCTGCCAATCCTATTTAGGATGACTCGAGTGAACAACTTGTAGATGACAGACAATAGGCAGATAGGGCGATAATTGCTAATGTCATGGATGTCTCCCTTCTTGAACAGTAGTACGGTCCTGCTGGTTTTCCATTGGGACGGAACCTTGTATTCAGACAGGTAGCGAGTGAAGAGCCGAGCCAGTGTGTTGATGAGTACTGACGGCGGCAGGTTCTTCAGGTGTTCAGATCTGACCTTGTCTGGGTCGGGTGCTGTTTGCTTCTTTACCAACGAAATGGCGTGTTGGATTTCGGAAGGGAGAACATTGGGAACAACATACCCATCCTGTGGAATTTGGTATGTCGGCAAGTGGACATGGCTATCAAAGAGATTTGAGTAGAAGTCATGGATAATCTTCTCCATTGCCGTTCTGGAGGATGTGATGGATCCATCAGGACGTTGGAGGGCAGTCATCTTGGTCTTGTAGTTGGCGAAGGACAAGCGGGCGTTCCGAATACTTTTCCCGGCTTCTGCCGCATCTACCAGCACTTTTGCTCTTCTCTCTTTGAGGTCTTCCTTGATCGCATCTCTGCACTGCTTTGCGAGCTCGGACGTTAGCTTGCAGTTGCCTGAGGCAAACGCCAAACCACGCTGGCGAATAAGCTCAAGAGTTGTCGAAGACAGGAGTTTTTTTGTGGTGATCTCTCTCTTGGCGTTCCTCGTACAATCATGGAGGTGCTGAAGCAGCCGATCGTATTCCTCGTCAATGTTGTTAACAATGGCATCTTCCCATGCCAAAGAGCTCCCAATTGGTGGTCGTTCTGGGAGTTCTCTTTTTAAACTTTGCAGCCCTTTCTCCCCACTCTGTGAAGTAGAATTTTGCACGAAGGAGACGGTGGTCCGATCCCGTTCGGAATTTTGGGACAACAGCGACATCAGTCAGGCAAAACCGTCGATTGAATATGATGTGGTCTATTTCGTTGTGGAATCATCCACCGGGAGACTCCCATGTCCAATGTTTAGATTCTGCCTTCTGGAACTGTGAGTTACCATGGATGGTCTTGGTCGACATGATGAACTCAGACAGTCTCTCACCCTGTTCGTTCCATTCTAGGCCATGGATCCCGATGTGAAGTTCTTCAGCTGATCTTCTCGGTCCTATCTTGGCATTAAAATCACTCACAATGATCTTGTAGAAGGTGTGGTCTACTTTATAGAACTTCTCCAGCTCCATGTAGAACTTCCCAATTTCTCTTTCATCATAATGAGATGTTGGTGCGTAGACAACGAAGATAGAAACTGCCGGCAGTGAGCCACATCTATTCAAATGTAAACGTCTGATTCGGGTTGTTAGGCATTCGAATGAATCAATGCTCATGGCAAAGTTTGTGTTGACAAGGACACCGACGCCTCCAACACCTCTTTTATCGCATGTTCCGAGGAACAATTGTTCTCCAGTGTCGAAAATGGCATGGTGAGATTCATGCCTTCTTGTCTCGGTCAGACCAATGATGTCGTACTTGATCTTTTGCGCTTGTACCATCAGGTCTTCGATGGATGCAACTGATGCTCATGTACGTGCATTGAAAGTACAGACGATCATTTTTGTCTTCCTTCGTTGTGGCAGCCTACGTCGGCCTTGAGATTTTATCGGACTCACCATTCTCATCCTTCTCAGTGCTGCTATGTCGGTGAAGCCTTCAGGGTCAGGTGAATGAGACCCATTGTAGTTACTGGTTTTGGCATATCGAATACACAACGGATAGCTTGCCAGGCTCTGCCGTGTGGGCGGAATACTCTCGGTAGCTTGCCAGTCTTTCCTAGAGAGATAGAGGCTTTTGGGGCGATGTCTAATCGCCCTCGGAGGTGTTACCATATTTGAACCCTATCAAATATGGTACAGCAATTCCAGAGGATGGGTATTTAGTGTCTTATGATGTGTCGTGCGGCCGCAAAGCAGCCACGCAGGTCCGGAAAGCATCCTGGGTGTGGCGGCGGCTGGGTAGTGGAGGTAGTGTCAGAATAAAAAATTAAACAATAAAAAATAATAATGATAGAGGAAAAAACATAATAAAATAAATATGTAGAAAGTGGTTTTAAGGAGGAAGTTTTGTCTAACAGGCAGGATCAAAAAGGGTGGCTCGGCTGAGTTGGCCAGCAGCACCTACTCAGGTTCATGCTGACTATAGGATCTTCTTAGAAATAATTCCGCCTCACAGTGAGCTGCAGACACATCAAGGTGGCCTCAAGATGCGTCTCCCTGTCTCCTCAGAAAGGAGAGAGTATTCCAATGCCTCTTTTGCAAACAACAACACCCAAGAGGAGAGAGAGAAAACAAGAGGGAATGCCCTCACAGAGGCAGGGTGGGATGGGGGGATGGGGGGTGGGAGGGATACTGGGATCCATGGTGGTGGGAAATGGGCACTGGTGGAGGGATGGGTATTTGATGGTTGTATAACTGATAGCACAGCGGTAGGGCGTTTGCCTTGCATGCAGCCAACATGGCCAACCTGAGTTCAATTCCTCCTCCCCTCTCGGAGAGCCCGGCAAGCTACCGAGAGTATCTCGCCCGCATGGCAGAGCCAGGCAAGCTCCCCGTGACGTATTCGATATGCCAGACACAGTAACAACAAAGTCTCCAATGGAGACGTTACTGGGCCCGCTCGAGCAAATCGACGAACAACGGGAGGGCCTTTACTTACTTTTACTTATAACTGAAATCCAAGCACAAAAATTTGTAAGTTTACAACTTTACCTCATGGTGTTTCACTAATAAGAATTTAAAAAAAGAAAGGAGAGAGTATTCATAACAAGTAACAGAATTAGCTATCTAGCATTTGCCTATGGCTTGAGTAGTTGTGGGAAACTTCAAAATACTGGTGGTGGGAAGGTGTAATGGTGATGGGATTGGTGTTGAAATATTGAATGAAATCAGTTACTGTGAACAACTTTATGAAAATAAAATCTTTAAATTAATTTTTTTAAAAGGGGGGGGAGAGTGTGCTAGAATCACATTAGATTCCCCCAGCTCCAATACTGACAATGCTCTTGTGAGGGTTGGTCAAGCTACTCTCCAGATCCAGCCTCCCATCTCTCCCTCAGGCCACTGACAGAGGGCAGAATAAAGAAGCTGAGATTCATCTTCTTGAAATGTCACCATTTACCATGAGGACTGGTATTCAAATACAGTAAATGTTCAGCAAGCGATAGGAAGGTCTAACCTGTCACAGAGTACCAAGAGAGAAAGACAGTTGCTGAGACCTCAGTGTCTGTCAGCAGGTAGATGGACAAAGAAAATTATGCATCTAGGGGCTGGAGCCATAGTACAGCAGGTAAGGCATTTGCCTTGCATGTGGCTGATGCAGGTTCCATCCCTGGCATCCCACATTATCTCCAGAGGCCACCAAGAGTAATCCCTCAGCTCAGAGTCAGGAGTAAGCACTAAGCACTGCCAGGTGTGGTCCAAAAATGGATGGAAGGAAGGAAGGAAGGAAGGAAGGACGGAAGGAAGGAGTATATGTATCTATTTAAAATGGAATACTACTCAGCCATAAATGGGAAAAATAAAATCTAGCCATTTGTAACATGAAAACATGCAACAACGGTACAGCAAGGCAAGGCACTTGCAAAAAACCCACCTGGGTTTAATCCCCAGAATCCCATATGGTCCCCTGAGCACCGCCAGAATTAATTCCTGTGTGCAGGGTCAGGAGTAACCACTGAGCTCCCAGGAATGCCCTCCCTCAAAAAAAAAAAAAACCCAAAACATGCAACATGAAAAAATCTAGAAGAGGAACTAGAGAGATAATGCAAAGGTTAAGATGCTTGCTTTACATGTGTTTGACCCAAGTTTGAGCCCTGGTACCACAAATTGACCCCAAGAAGGGCCAGGACTGGTTCCTGAGCACAAAGCCGGGAATGAAGCCCCAAGTACTGCCAAACAAACAGAGAATAAATAAGTTAGAGAAAGACAGATATGGTATGATTTCAACCATATAAGAAACAAATGAACTAAAAAAAATTGAATTTGAACTATAAGAAAAATAAATAGCACTGTAGCACTGTCCTCCCATTATTCATCGATTTGCTCAAGCGGGCACCAGTAACGAACGTCTCCATTGTGAGATTTCTTGTTACTGTTTTTGGCATATCAAATACATCATGGGTAGCTTACCAGGCTTTGCCGTGCGGGCTGGATACTCTCAGTAGCTTGCCGGGCTCTCCGAGAGGGGTGGAGGAATTGAACCCAGGTCGACCTCGTGCAAGGCAAACACCCAACCTTTTGTGCTATCACTCCAGCCCAAGAAAAAAGTGAATGTTTATGAAACTAGGGTGGAGTGATTCTGGGGAAAAGGGTCTACTATAGTGAAGGATGCTAGGAATTTTTTTTGTGGTAAAACTAATATCACAGTGGTAGGGCGTTTGCCTTGTGTGCAGCCAGCTCAGCCGAGCCAGGTTCGATTCCTCCGCCCCTCTTGGAGATCCCGGCAAGCTACCGAGAGTATCTCGCCCGCACGGCAAAGCCTGGCAAGCTCCCCGTGACGTGTTCGATATGCCAAACACAGTAACAAGTCTCATGACAGAGACGTTACTGGGCCCGCTTGAGCAAAAAGAATATAGATGTTGATTTATAATGATGTACAACCAAAGCTTATAATATTTTGAGCCAATGTGACTCCAAGTTAAAAAAAAAAATTAAGGATGATGCAACAAAAATGACCAAGAAAAGGGCCTGGTGATTAGAAAGAAATTCAGTGTGGAGAAGGAGGTTTGGAAGAAAGCTCTTCTTTGATACCATCTGTAAGATTCAAGATAATTAATTCCATTTTTTTTCCAGGCAAGAATAACTCCTTTCCACAATCCAGGCTCTTTTCACACTTGTCATCTCAGCTCATTGACACAATAGCACTGTCTGCTCGGGAGAAAGTAGTACATGAGGCCAAGTTAGCTGAATGTGGTTACCGCCCGTCAACACAGCAGCCCATTCCCCCGCCCTGCAGATTCTGCTTGATCAACCACCAAAGGCTCTAGGATGCTGCCTTTTAAGTCCACCCACCCCCTTCTTGTGGATCACAGACTCGTGGGAGAAGCCTGACAGCAATGAGCCGTCTCTGCTGGGAAATGATAAACACACACCGTTGTGCGTTTGTCTTCAACTGCCTCCTGGAGCCCAGTCCCTTCCGAAAGCTCTGAGCGTGGTCTCCTGAGGGGACACACCCAGAGAACAGAGGAGCAGGTCACAGGGCTTGCTTGCTCTGATGTGAACAGCGGGCTGGTGCTCTCTCGCAACCCCTAACTCAGTAACTCGGAGTCTCCCCCTGGAAACAGCAGCTCCAGCCTGGACTGCAGATCAACCTGGAAGCCGCAGCAAAGTCTGGAAGTTAAAGTTAGAATTCTAGAGGCTGGGGAGACTGTCAGTGGTCTGGAGCACATGCTAGGCATGCAGGAGGCTTGGGTTCGATGCCCAGGAGTGACCACTCAAGCTCCCAGCCAAAAGTAGCCACTGAGCAGAATTTTGGGTTACCCAAAACCCTCCCCTACCAAAAAAAAAATAATAATTCTAAAATCCTTTTCTCTTTTCTGAGTTAGCCATATTGGGCAATCATGGATGACTCTTTTTTAATTTTTATTAGTGAAACACCATGAGGTACAGTTGTAGACTGACAAATTTTTGTGCTTGGGTTTCAGTTATACAATGATCGAGTACCCATCCCTCCACCAGTGCCCATTCTCCACCACCACGGATCCCCCCCATCCCACCCTGCCTCTGTGGCAGGGCATTCCCTTTTGTTCTCATTCTCCTTTGGATGCTGTGGTTTGCAAAAGAGGCATTGAGTGGCAATCATGTTCGGTCCATAGTCTACTTTCAGCATGCATCTCCCATCCTGGGAGGATCCTCCCAACACCCTTTATTTGGTGCTCCCTTCTCTATCTGAGCTCCCTTTTCCCCTAGCATGTGTGGCTGGCCTCCAAGCCATGGAGCAAAATTCCTGGTACTAATCTCGGCCACTCTTGGGTGTTAGTCTCCTATTTTGTTGCTTTATGTTCCCCAGATGAATGCAATCTTTCTATGTCTGTCCCTGTCTTTCTGACTCTTTTCACTTAACATGATACTTTAATCATGGATGACTCTTACTCCTCCTACTCTACCTGCCCTTCCAGGTGGGTGTAGATGAAGTTGAGGAGGAAAGGCCTGAGGTGCAGAGGACCAAGGACCGAGCGAGTGGCGGGCACAGACAGAATTTCCTACCGCCCCCTTGGTATGGTACAAATACTCACCTAGAACAGCTAAATGCCCACCTGGACAATACTCTGAATTTGTCTGTGACTGCAGTTACTCTGCCCGATGACACTGCTCTCTAACAGAAATGTGGGGTGAAGGAGATGAACTTTGTTTTTTGTTTGTTTGTTTTTTGCTTTTTGGGTCACACCCGGCGATGCACAGGGGTTACTCCTGGCTCTGCACTCAGGAGTTACTCCTGGCTGTGTTCAGGGGACCATATGGGATGCTGGGAATCGAACCCGGGTTGGCCGCGTGCAAGGCAAACCCCCTACCCGCTGTGCTATCTCTCCAGCCCAGGAGATGAACTTTGGATGCAGGAGGTCTGAGTTCAATTTTGGACCCCTGGTAGTCAAATACTACACCCACCCCCAGCACCAATATTACAAAACGGAAGTAATCCCTTAGTACAGCTTGGTGCGGTCCAAAAACTGAGAACAAAAAGAAAATAAAGGCAAATATGCCACCCTCACCACCACCACCCCCCCCCAAAAAAAGTCATCCTTGTCTCTCAGAATCAATTTTGGAACTATCAGACAACACTTAACTTCAGCTTTTGCTTCAAGGGAGAGTTGCAGGGTCTGCGTTCTACCTGAGCTGACCGGCCCAATAAACATCTGCAAATTGATGAGGAAGCCCTATGGTTTTGGAGACCCAACAACTCTCCAGTCCCAGCTTCACCGCTCATTGGTGGAAGTGCTGGATGTGCAAGACCCTCTCTCTTCACTCATTCTGCTTGAAAGGCCGTCGCAGCGTCCGGCCTTTACCACCGTCCCTGCTTGGATGCTGCTCTGTGCCCGACCAGCTCTTGCGTGAATGCATCCTCATGCTACCGTTCGAGCAAATGGCCCCGAAGTAGCCGCATCAGGTGGCTCCAAGCGCCTCCTGGCAACCGAACCCACAGCCCGCCCTCCTCTACTGAACTTAACTGTAAGCGTCCGGGTCTCCGCGCTCCGGCGCTGTGTCCGGCTCCTGGCCACCACCCGTCGCTCTGGAGATGGCAGGCAGGTGGCATCCCCGCGTCCCTGGTCCAGGGCTCACCGATTCCTGCATCCAGGCCCGCGGTGATTTTCAGAACTGAAAGCCTCCTCCGGGAATGCAGAAAAGACCTTGGGAAGAAACACCATCCATCAAGCCCCCCTTTCACCAGCCGGAGGGCAGGGTGCGCCCCTCACCCTTGGGGACGACTCCCCTAGATTCTGGACTCCGTCCGTCCCCGCCCCCCGGGGCCTCCCCACCCCCGAGGCCCTATCGCACCCAGGGCCAGCCTAACTGCTGGTCCGGAATCATCAGGACCACACCAACGCCCTGTCCTGTCCTCCGGCTAGGGTGCGCTACTCGGTGGTCTGGGGACACGCGGCCGCCACGCACATCCCACGGGACCAGCCTCCAGGGGTGCCCTGCGGCCACTCTCGGGCTTCTGGGGTCACACACACGTGCCCAGGGCTGGTGCCGGATGCGGGGTGCAGGTGCCGGTGTGGGTGGGGGTGGGGGGCCAGAGCTGGGCGGTGCAGGCAAAAGCTGCTGTGTTTAGGAGTTTGGGTGTTTTAGGGTGTGGGGGTTGCAGGGTTATATTTTTTTTGTTCTTGTTATTGTTTTTTTGTTGTTTTTTTTTTCTTTAGTTCTTTCTCCTCCAGGCAATTTTCATTCCTGGGACTGTAACTCTGGCGACAGTGAGGCATGGGCTGGCCACAATGCTTCCAGATGCCGCTTATAATTGGCATTGATGAGATGGCATCTCCCGCCCCTCCCAGCGCGCCTTTCTGGGCCCGGCGCCCCGGTGCATGTTATCTTCGGCGACCAGCTGCACTTTTCAAAATAGAACGCTGGATGGGAGCAAGCCTTGCTCAAGGTCACGGGAAGATGCATTTCCTCGCCTCCCTCCAAGTCTCTGCTGCTCTTGCTAATCCTTTCCAGCGGCACAGAATCAGCCCTACTGAGCAAGATGTTTCCTCCAAATTGAGTCTAAATACTGCAGTTCTAAGGCAGACCTAATTTCTCCGGGTGACGTGAGGACGGGAATTAGACCGTTTTTATTTTTAACGGAGGCCATTTACTGCTTGTAACAGAAGTGGTCACTGTAGAATTCTTGCAAACTATAAAAGTCGAGTGAAGAGCCAAATTCCGAGGGTTCAGATAGGCCACTTTTTCTGGGGATCTGCTGCTGGATAGCACATTTTTCTCCCCTGTTCTATCATTATTGTCTTCTGGTTTCTGGGGATTGCTAGCCATTGGGGCTCTTCCTGTCTGGGGTCTCACGCAAGCTGCAGTTTGAGTTTCCTCAGCTGGATTTCCTCTCTTATTTCTCTACTCACTCATGCCTGCCATCAACTGGAACCCCAGCTGGGGCTTTGGTCCCATGACCTATACATGGCTTTTCCATGTGCTTCCTTCAAAGGTCAGTTATGGGGCCAGAGCGATAGCACAGTGGGTAGGGCATTTGCCTTGTGCACGGCAGACCTGGTTCCATCCCTGGCCACCCCGAGCCAGCCAGGAGTGATCTCTGAGCACTGAATAAGCCAGGAATAAGCCCTGAGCACGGCCAGGTGTAAAACCATCACCACCACCACCACCCCGTCAAAAAAAAAAAAGAAAAAGGATTTCAGAAGACAATATCTTGAAATATGATATCCTTTAGTTCAGGAAATATGAGAAAGACTAGAGGAAACCCAACCCCGTAAAGGAAAAGAAATTGATTGCACACCCAAGTTAAAATGTGGGTGACCTGGGCTGCTCATTTTGTAAAGCAAATGGAGATAAAAGCCGGAGTGTTGTCAAGGGAAAGAACTTTGAACTTGTGGTCTCCTTCCACTTTGTCAAGGCCCTTTGCTCATGCCAAAGCTTCTCCCCTTGGCAGGGACTTGCCTTCTCCCTTGGGGCTGGCAGAATCCAGAGCCCTTGCAGGTCTTGGTTCATGCAGCTCCAAAGTGGGACAGCCCTCCTTCCTTTGGGACTGGCAAAGGGGCCAGGGACAACAGGGCCATTTCATATTTCAGATCATATCTTGGTTTTATTACTTCCTGAACTCCTTGCCTAGGGGATTTCCCTCTCTGACTACCTACTTGGATCATATTAGAGGGTTTCACACACACACACACACACACACACACACACACACACACACATTTTCTTTACCATGGTCGAGAAGACAACAATTTTGTAATAGAAATATTAGTTATACAACAGCATCATTGTTTGTTTTCTTTTTGTTTTGTTTCCTGGGCCAAACCCACCAATGCCCAGGGCTTACTCCGGTCTCTGCACTCAGAAATCACTCCTGGTGGTGCTTGGGGAACCATATGGGAGCCGGGAATCAAATCCGGATCAGCTGTGTGCAGAACAAGAGCCCTAACCACTGTACTATCTCTATGGCCCCAATAGCATCATTATTAATGGCTTGACCCAACATACTGAGATGCCAGGACGACAGCAACTTTTGTGTCTTGACCACTGCTGTATACCTCATTTGTCATCTGGCATATCTAGGCATTCAGTAATAACTTGTTTAATGAATAAATGAATCAATGAATGGATGGATTGATGGGTGGATGAGTGGATGGGTGGGTGAGTGGGTTAATGGGCAGACGATAAATGATCTGAGATCCCTCTCTCATGCAGTTCCTGGGAGGAAAGAGACAAGCTCCCTCCCTAGCCAAGACCACAAGTTTCCAAGACCTCAGGCCCCTTCTGTTGGTCCACAGATGACAGAGAAAAGAGCAACTTGCAGAACCCAAACTTTCATCCCAGGTGAGTCCCAATGATGTGCAACTCAGAAACCTATCCATCGTCTGCCGTTTTAAAACTTCTCAGACCGTTTCACCTTCATTCTCGGGCAACTTTTAGATGCCTCCTACACTGATCTGTTTGGCAGCAAGGTGGGCCTGAACAACACAGGAGTCACCTGAGGGGTGCTACTGGGGAGTGCCCAGGACCCAGGAAGCAGCCCAGCACAGAAGCCCAGGCAGCTGAATCATGAGATTCAGGGGTGAGTCCAGAAGCTTCTGAAGGCTTGCTAAGGGCGAGAGAGAGAGAGAGAGAGAGAGAGAGAGAGAGAGAGAACAGGACGTAAATCACTCGTGTTGCATATGACCAATCCCAGTTCAATTTCTGGCAACTCATATACACCACCAGGAGTGTGTGGCCCCTGAGCACTGCCAAGAGTGGACCAAATTCCCACCCCCCAACCCAGCCCTCCCCCCAAAAAACAAAATATTACAATATGGGAAGGTAGGAGGAGGGCGTAAAAAGAAAATCTCAAGGGTTTCTTTGCTTTCCTTTCATAGCACTTGTGGCTTCATTCCTAGCCTTGTGACACAGCTAAGTTCTCCAACTTAGAGGTCCATTGCAAACACCCCAGAGCTTTGACTCCTGCCCTACGGAAGCAGCTCTGAGAATTAAGCACGCAGGGTTCGAGGCCAGCCAGCGGCAAGGCAGAGGGTGATGGTGAATCCACTCTATCCTGTCCCTGCCGAGTCTCAGCCCGGCACTGGCTGCTGGGAAGATGGCATGGCTTAGTGACAGGGCAGGAGTCAATGGCGTCAACCACCCCCCCCCCAGACCAACTTGACCCTTTCACAGCCTTAGGGTCCTCCCTGTAGTTCTAAGAGGCGCCCTGATGTGCTATGAGCCTGGGTCCAAAGGAACCCAGAGATCCCATTCCCAAATTGCATTCGATGACCTAGAGCTCAGCTCTGAGAAGGGACAGTGAGTTGGGGACAAGGGGTGACGGGGACAGGAGGTGAGGCAGCTGCTCTGGGCACTGAAATGGGAGAGTTCTGGTCTCCCCCCAACCAGGATGCCTCCAGCAGCCCCCCCCTCCCCCCAGATCTTTGAGAGCAGCCAAAGCAGCTCTGAGAATTAAGCACGCAGGGTTCGAGGCCAGCCAGCGGCAAGGCAGAGGGTGATGGTGAATCCACTCTATCCTGTCCCTGCCGAGTCTCAGCCCGGCACTGGCTGCTGGGAAGATGGCATGGCTGGGTGACAGGGCAGGAGTCAAAGCTGCTTGTGTCTGGGGAATCTGTGGAGCTGAGTGTTATATTGGGGAAGGTGGTCCTGAGCCCTGAGTGTGACCTCTCTCCTCCCAATATCACTGCAAAACAGTTGGGGTAGCTGATCCCGCAAACACACACCAGGGGGCAGTGTGTACCAGGACATGGTAGCTCCCTCACAGGGCTCCGGACCGAGAAGGGAAGTAAGTGGGTGAAATCACCTCCAGAAATCTTCAGTGGAAGGTGATGAACCCGCTAACAACACCTCCAGTTTCCAGGACCACAGTGGGGCGAGGGGGCATCAGTTGAGTTCAGGAAACAGTTCCCAACACCTCCCCAGGACTCAAAAGTAAGTCCCTCAGTCCTTTGTTGAGTTGAGTCATACCCTCCTCTCTACAACCACGACCGACCGACCGTTATGCCATTCAACCTGCCAACAGTGGGGAGTTCTGAGAACTGGCCCCAGGTGACAGGTGAGGAAAGACGGGCTGAGCAGGGGTGTCATGGCTCATCCAGATGGTCAACAAGCAGCATTGGGGTTTCAGCCTAGACTCGAGATTCCGGAGCCAGGGCCTCCCCGCTGGGCCAGAAACTTCTAAGTGTGTGCTCTCAGCAGAGGGGGGAGGGCGCTACTGGCCTGCTCAGCAAGTCCCTTGTTGCATGCTGTCAGACTGCCCAGGAAACGCCTGACTGATATTTTGTCACCAGAAATACAAAAAATCCCCTTGGCTTAGATTCTAGAATAGTAGAAACAAGACTTTAAAGATAACAGAGGCAGGGCTGGAGCAATAGCACAGAGAGGAAAGCGTTTGCCTTACACGCGGCCGACCCGGGTTCGACTCCCAGCATCCCATATGGTCCCCCCGAGCACTGCCAGGAGTAATTCCTGAGTGCAAAGCCAGGAGTAACCCCTAAGCATCGCCGGGTGTGACCCCCCCCCCAAAAATGATAACAGAGGCTACCTAGGAAGCAGTAAATATACCGATGCATATGAGCACGGAGCTGGACCTTACTAGGTTAGGAAGGTTACTCCCGGCTCTGCACTCAGGAATTACCCCTGGCACTGCTCAGGGGACCATATGGGATGCTGGGAATCGAACCCAGGTCGGCCGCATGCAAGGCAAACGCCCTACCCGCTGTGCTATTGCTCCAGTCCCTCTTGTGGATTCTTAAAGCTACTCTCTGACTCCCCGGATCTACCTGCCACTTGTCCCAGCCCTCACCCCACCTCTCACTGCTCTGTGCCCAGGAAACGGGCCTGAATGTACTATGTTCCCCAACTCTCTTGGGAAGCTTTGCAGGCAGCGAGGGAAGAGTCAGAGTATTCAGTCCCCCAGCTCCTTCCTTTTGGAACTCAGTTACACCCCTCTCTCCACAGATACAGCTTCCTGTCGGGGATCTTCTCTGGACAGTGCACTTGGGGTCCAGTAACTGCTTCCTTCTGGGATCCTCAGGCCTAAGAAGGCAGGGACTCCCCGCTGTTCTAGCCCGGAGTCGCTGTTCCCCGTTCCTAGCTGACTTTCTGAAACCCCATCCACCCCCTTGATTGCCTTGATTGCATTCTGCAGGTACACCGCATGTGGGTGCCAGGATCCCAGCTGCTCTGGACGAGCTGGAAGAACCAGGAGAACTACTGGAGGTGAGAAGCCAACCAGACAGAGGAAACCAAGACAACTCCAAGACCAGCAACTTGCGAAATGAATCCAATTGCGTGTTTGTTTCTCTGTGAGCTAGAGAAGGAAAAGGGTTGGCAGGAGCAATGGTTCATTTGGTTTCAGCCAGGCTGGGGTGGGGTGTGGTGGGGGAGCAGGCAGGAATACTGACCAAAAATTATCAGTTGAATGGACTTTGAGAGGTGGAGGGGATACCTAGGGGTTCTCAAGGATTACTCCTGGCTCTGCACTGAGTAGTTACCTCAGGCATCCGTATGAAATGCTGGGGGCCAAACTTGGGTCAGCTGTACACAAAACAAATGCCCTAACTGATGTATACTACCGCTGCAGCTCCTGAATGGACTTTTCTCAAAGCTCTTTCCTAGACTAAGTACCTAGGGATCAGAATTGGGGACAAAGAGACTCTCAGAAACCCACATCCTAAAAGAGCATTTGTCAATGAACAGCCAGAATCTCCCTAGGGTCTAGTTAGAAATTGCCAAATCTCTAAACATTATTGAACAGTTGTTACTTCTCCGGTGGGGGTGGGAGAAGTTACTTCAAAGGCTATGGTCACTTTAGGGGGCTGGAGCGATAGCACAGCGGGGAAGGCGTTTGCCTTGCACGCGGCCCAACCCGGGTTCGATTCCCAGCATCCCATATGGTCCCCCAAGCACGGCCAGGAGTGATTCCTGAGTGCATGAACCAGGAGTAACCCCTGTGCAGCGCTGGGTGTGACCCAAAGAGCAAAAAACCAAACCAAAAACAAAGGCTATGGTCACTTTAAGTGACATTAGGCAGTCCATGGGGACAAGTGCTGGCTTTAGAGCCACAGTCCCTGATTGCAAACCTCACTACTTCCACTCCCTAGCTCTGTGCTCCTAAGCAGATTAACCTCCTCGAACCACACACACACACACACCCCGGTCTCCTCACCTGTGAAAGGAGAACATACCTAGATCCACCTCACAAGGTGGTTAAGGCTGGTGAAGAAACCCAGGTGAAAGCACTTGGCGGGGCAGGCACGTGGCAAAGAGCCAGGGAAAGAGCCTTGGTTCAGAGCCTCTTCCCTCTCTGGCTGACATCTGTAATAATGAAGTATGCACTCAAATCTGACGCTAATGGAACTGAACAGCATTTGGCCTGTTCTCTTGGGAAAGGGGAAGGAGAAAAGATAATAAAAGCCATTTTAACTTTTGCACGTTGTTGAAGAGCTGGAGTCGGGGCGGGGAGAGGAATGGGCACACTCAGCAGTGCTCAGGGCTCACTCCTGGCTCTGCACTAAGGAATCACTCCTGGCGCTGCTTGGGAGAGCATACGTGATGCCGAGGATGGAATCCAGGTTGGCTGTGTACAAAGCAAACGCCCTCCCCACTGTTCTATCACTCGAGGCTCTGGGCTGAAGGAAAGGGGCGACCTTCCTTTGTCACTACACACCCCATGAAGGGGACAACAAAATCCCCTTGTGCCCCCACTGGGGGGGGGGAGGGGGGAGGAGGAGGAGGAGGAGAAGGAGAAGGAGAAGGAGAAGGAGAAGGAGGAGGAGGAGGAGGAGGAGAAAGGAGAAAGGAGGGAGGAGGGAGGAGGAGGGAGGAGGAGGAGGAGGAGGAGGAGGAGGAGAAGGAGAAGGAGAAGGAGAAGGAGAAGGAGAAGGAGGAGAAGAAAGAAGAAAAGAAAAGGTCTCCTGACACAGACCAGACGGGCCCCTCCACCCACGCTCAAACTGTGAACATGGCTGCACTGGACACAGTCCAGCTGGGCTGGAACACAGTCCCCTGGAAAAGGAAGGTTCGAGAAAGAGCCTGGACTCAGGTGTGCAGATTAGGAACACTTCCCAGATGCAAAGGAGTGTTTAGAGGCAGCTTAAAATATTCCGGTTGGAGGTCACCTGATCCACGTTGCACACCGCGGGAACAGCAGAGACAGCGGCCACCCGGTGCAAGAATCAGCTTGAAGACAAGTGCCCAGAGCTCAGGCTGGCGGGAAAGACGAAGCCTGGCACTGAGTCTGGTCGGGCTCCACCTTCCCTTCCCCCTCCAACCTAAGAATTAAGCCGCTATTCTGAGAAAGAGGAGGGCAAAGGTAAAGCAAGAGTCTGAGCACAAAGAAACAGGTGGGAGCAGAGTTTTCTGCTGAGAGTCAGGACTGGGCTAGGAGTGGGCCAGGAGTCCGTTGGGTGGGACTCCTGCCTTTATTAATAAGCACCTTGGCTCAGGAAAACGAACGCCAGTCACTCAGTGAGCTGGGGAGACCAGGCCCTCTGCAAAAGGCAGCGCAGTACCAGGTGGCCACCGACAGAGGTCGCTCCTCTGGGGCGTCGGGCCTGATGCGCACTCTTTCCTGGCGCCAGTTCCCTCCGGGAGGCACTGCTCCCGGCTCCAGAGCTCAGGCTGCAGAGATGAAGGCACTTCCCCTGTTCACAGCCTTCCAGGGCCCAGCTGCCACCACGTCTGTGCTTTGGGGCCTGATTCCCTGCACTTCTGAGTGTAATCAGGGAGCTCGCTAGCAAAGTGTCAACACCCTCTCCAAAGCTGTGTCAGATCTCACAGGCTCCACTTTCCTGTTAAAGCTCCAGGAGCCCAGGTGGATCCCAAAATAGAAGAAGGCTGGAAATCAGATTTGTCCTCCCTGGAAACCCCATAGACACTGTCGCGAGAACACACAGACCCAAAGGCACAAAGGAGGGGAGCGTGTGCGTGCATGCGTGTGCGTGTGTGCGGTGTGGTGTGTGTGTGGTGTGTGTGGTATGTTGTGGTGTAAGTGTGATGTGTGGTGTGTGTGTGTCTGGTATGATGTGGTGTATATTTGGTAAGTGAGATGTGTGGGTGTGTGGTGTGTGGTGTATATCTGTGTCTGGTGTGATGTGGGGTGTGGGGGGTGTGTTGTGTGTGTGTCCGTGTCTGGTGTGATGTGTGTGCTTGTGTCTGGTGTGATGTGTGTGGGATGTGTGTGGGTGTATGTGGGGTGTGTGTGTGGTGTGTATCTGTCTGGTGTGGGGCGTTTGTATGGGGTGTGTGTCTGTGTCTGGTGTGATGTGTGTGTTTGGTGGGGGGGTCAGTGTGGTGTGTATGTGTGGTGTGTATCTGTGTCTGGTGTGATGTGTGTGGCGCAGGGTGCGTCTGTGTCTGGTGTGATGTGTGTGTGGTGGCGGGTATGTGGGTATGTGTGGTGTGTGTATGTGGTGTGTGTCTGTCTGTTGTGATGTGGTGTGTGTTTGGTGTGGGGTGTGGGGGAGGGTGGAGTGTGTGTGTGTGTGTGTGTGTGTTTATATATGTGTGTGAGATCTTCCCTTTGTCCATCCCAACCGCTGCAGCCACATTATTCCTTTCCTCTCATTCCCACCTGTTCTGTGCCTAGACCCAACACCACTTCCTTTGTTACTCACGTATCAGGCCTCTGCTTCACTTGCCCTTTCATTTTCTGCTTCTGCATTTCAGTCTTTGCATTAGTCAACGATTGCAAAAAATGTAAAATCCTTACAAAGTTCCCCAACTCTCAGCATATTACTTTTTTGTTGTTGGTTCTTGGGTCACACCCTGGTGGTGCTCAGGGCTTGCTCCTGGTTCTGTGTTCAGGGATCACTCCCAGGGGTGTTCAGGGGACCATCTGGGGTGCTGGGGATCAACGCTGGGCTGGCAGCATGCCGGGCAAGCATCCTGCAGCTGTGCTGTCTCTCCGGCCCTCTGAGGAAGCTCCATAGCGTTTTCCAAATGAGTCGTATTGATTCACATTCCCACCACAATGCATGAAATTCCTTTCTTTTTGGACTCTTTCCAAGACATGTTTCCGATGGTTTGTGTTTGCTTGCTTTTGTTTGGGGGCCATACCCGGCTGTGTTCAGTGCTTTCTCCTGGCTCTATGCTCAGGAATCACTCCCAGCGGTACTCAGGGGTCCAGATCGGACGCCTGGGATCAAACACATGTCTGCCACATTGCAAGGGAGGCACCCTACCCCCTGTATGGCTTTGGACGCCATCCTGATGCTCTTTGAGATCAGTCATTCGCACAGGTGTGAGACGGTATCTCAATGTGGTCTTCTTTTGCATTTCCCTGATGATCAATATGATCTTCTTTTCAACAGACATCTAAGGGACTGGAAAGATAGAACAGCAGCTAGAGCACAGTGGGTGAGTTCAGTCTCTGGCACCACATATGGTTCCCCAAGCACTGCCAGGAGTGATCCTTGAGCACAGATCCAAGAGTAAGTCCTGAGCACTACCACCTGTGGCCTCAGAGAGAGAGAGAGAGATCTAAAACCTTCCTCCTCAGCAAACCTTTTAGAGAAGACCAAAAAAAAGGCTAAAAATCCACAAGAGAGAGTTGAGTAGGTAAGACACTTGCCCTTGTGTACAACTGACCCCAGTTGAACCCTGGCACTGTATGCAGTTCCCCCAAGCACCGCCAAGACTGATCCTTGAGAACAGAACCAGGAGTAAGCCCTGAGTACCACTGGGTGTGGTCCCAAAACAACAGCAACAACTACATCACCAGTTAAGCTTCCATCCAAAATAGCTTCGGTTTACTCTGAGCGGACATTCATATCACCACTGAGCACCAAACCAAATCCACTTGATCCTGAAGGGATTCACTTTAAACCCGTGCCGAGCAGGAGAAATTAATTGTGAGGTTCGCATTTCTATCACTCACACCGGAGACAGCTGTCTGACACAGGATCATTAACTGTGCTGCAGTTTCTCATGGCAGTGACAGGAAATGAGGAGGGAGGAAGTCTATGAGAACTATCTTCAAGGCTCTCTCTCTCTCCGTGGGGCTGTCATATCCAGCTGAGCATAAACAGATTCACACCAAACTGTTGTTTGCAAGCACAGAGTTTGGTCTCCGGGCCACGTTTGCAAACAACAGTCTTCAGCCATACAGGAAGTTCCTGCAGTAGTCAAATCCAAAACATCTAGGAAAATGACAGTTCCCGGGGATTTGGGGCGTGATGTTGTGATGCTTAACAGGTACACAGTTTCCATCTAAGATGTCAAAAATTTTCTAGAGATGGGTGGTGGTGCAAGTCCAACAATGTGAGTGTCCTTAATGCTGCAGACTTATCCACTTAGAAATGATTGTGAGATGGTTGCAGAGACAATACAGTGGGTAGAGCAATGCAAAAGGCAAATGCCTTACCCACTCTCTGACCCAGAATAAGATGTCCTTTTTTTTTTTTTGAGTGAGGGAGGACAAACTGGCAGGCTACCGAATGTAGCCTGCCCACACGGCAGAGTCTGGCAAACTCCCCGTGGCGTACCCAATATGCCAAATACCAGTAACAATGTTGGGTCTCATTCTCCTAAAGAGCCTTGAATATAATCTCAGGGCTAGGATGGAGACGTTACTGGGGCCTGCTCGAGGCAATCGACGAATAACAGGAAGATTTGTGATTTGTGATTTGCGAGTGAGGGAGTCACACCCAGCAGTGCTCAGGAGTTTATTCCCGGCTCTGCACCAAGGAATTACTCCCGGTGGTGCTTAGGTACCATATGGGATGCTGGTGCTCAAACCCAGGTCAGCCACGTGCAAGGCAAGTGCCCTGCCCATTGAACTGTCACTCCAGCTCCATAGACAGATTTTACACAATAAACTTTTTTTGCCCTGAAAAATGCACCCGCAGTTCCGTGTGCCCTTCTGCGCCTATGGTCTACTCTAGTGAAAACTAGTGACACATTTTAAATGGCAGAGAAATGAATATGGAAAGGGAAGAGAGAAGTAAATGCTGTGAAGAAAATTAAATTGCGGCATGCTGGCAAAAAGGACAGAGAGGTGGAGCCCCAGTGCAGGGTTTGCTAAAGAGTCTGATGATCTTGGGGCTGGAGCACAGCGGGTAGAGTGTTTGCCTTGCACGCGCCCAACCCAGGTTCGATTCCCAGCATCCCATATGGTCCCCCGAGCATGGCCAGGAGTAATTCCTGAGTGCATGAACAAGGAGTAACCCCTGTGCATCACTGGGTATGACCCAAAAAGAAAAAAAAACAGTCTGATGGTCTTCCTCCTCCTGAGAACATCAGAAGGCAATTTTATACTTTTTAAATGCCTTTTGGCAGAGGAGAAATGAGGTTGTCATTCAAGTTCTTAGTGCAGCGTGCCCAAAAAGTCATCGCTCAAAACATTTATGTAGGAGCCACAGAGATAGCTCAATGAACAGAACATATGCTTTTCACATGCAGGAGTTCTGAGTTTGATCCCCAGCCTCACATGGTCCCCTGAGCACGGCCAGGATGGCATGACCTCTAAACGCAAAGCCAGGAGACTCCCCCCCCCCCCGTTCAGCCCCCAGTAAAAAGCAAAGCAAATCAAAATATTTATCTATGATGTCAAAGAAAACTTGAATGCATTCAGGGCAATTAAAAGAAAGCTTCTCGTTTCTAATTAAAATTTTATTTCAACCAAGCACTATTCTCTTTAGGATCTTATTTATTTAACTGTTAGCATCTCCTTGTTTACAAGTTAAATTTTAAAAATTGTCCGCTGTTGGGGCTGGAGCAATAGCACAGCGGGTAGGGCGTTTGTCTTGCACGCGGCCGACCCGGGTTCGATCCCCAGCATCCCAGATGGTCCCCTGAGCACCGCCAGGAGTAATTCCTGAATGCAGAGCCACGAGTAACCCCTGAGCATCGCTGGGTGTGACCGAAAAAGCAAAATAATAATAATAGTAATAATAATAAAAATAAATAAATAAAATTTTTCTGCTGTATATATGTGCGTGTAGTTGGTACATGTGTGTTATAACTGAAAATTATTTTCTTAACAAAAAAAATTATCTTGGGGCTGGAGCAATAGCACAGCAGGTAGGGTGTTTGCCTTGCACGCAGCCGACCCGGGTTCAATTCCCAGCATCCCATATGGTCCCCCGAGCACCGGCAGGGATAATTCCTGAGTGCAGAGCCAGGAGGAACCCCTGTGCATCTCTGGGTATGACCCCCAAAAGGAAAATAAATAAATGAATTGTTTTTAAAAAAATATCTTTTTTTTTTTTAGTTTTTGAGCACTTCCAGTGGTGCTTGGGATCTATTCCTGGCTCTGTACTCAGGAGTGACCCCTCGTGTTTTTCAGGGTACCATATGTGGTGGTAGGGATCCAGCTGGATTCAGTTGCGTGCAAGACAAGTAATTTGCCCTGCTCTAATTCTCAGGACCTTAAAATAAAATCCTATGTGGTTTTGTTCAGAGTCCACGACCAGGGCTGATGAGCAGGCTCTCTGGGCTGGAGTGCAGTCCTGCCTGGTCCCCAGAGCCGGCAGTGACTCCCCAGCTGGAGTGTGGCCCCAAAATCTGGGGGAGGGGATAGTCCTTGATGTGGGTGTTCATTAAAATCATCCCCAGGGGTACAGAATGATAACACAGCGGATAAGGTTCTTGCCTTGCGTGAGGCCAACCTAGGTTCAATTCCTGGCACCCCATAAGATCTCCCGATGCCTGCCAGGAGCGATTCCCTGAGCACAGAGTCAGGTGTAAATCCTCAGCACTGCCGGGTGTGGCAAAATAAGAATAATAGATAAATAAATAAATGAATAAATAAATAGAATCAGCAGCACGTGCTGCCTCTGGACTGGAGAGGTGAAATCTGAGGAACCCACAACGCCCCCTCAGAGGAAGCCGGGCTCAGGATTAGCCCTCCTGAAGCTTCTCTGGCTCCTCTGTGCACGGCCAAACCCCTTTTCTTCCCTCCACTAGATTCCCCCACCCCCACCCCCAGCAACACAATCTGGACTCTTCTGAGTTAATACTCTCTGGGGAGGAGAAAATGTCAAATGTCCTTCAGGCATCAATATTTCTGCAAGACTGCTCCAGAGTAATTAATTACTGCCTTTGTCTTCCCCAGTCTGCCAAGTGCCATCTAATATCTTCGATTTATCATTCCCTCCCTCCCCTGCTCGGGGAAGGGTAACATCATCATCTGCAGAGCTGACAACCGCAGTTAAATCGTTTGCCCAGGATCTGTCAGCCTGCCACTGAGGACGAGCGCGAGTCAGCCGACTGTTCTTCCCGACGCTTCTGGCTCTTTCGTCAGTTTTTACACTGAAAGATGGACTGATTTTACACTCTAAGCCTGCCTGGATGGCACGTCCTAGGTCGCACTACTTATCCACAAATCAAGGCCATAGTGTTTCTGTGACCTGTGCTCTGAAGGGAAGAACTTGGAGCAGGACTGGAAGGACGAAGGGGAGACTCCAGATGTCCTCTTCTGGGAGTCACGGCTCTGCAGGCTGAGAAGCCTCTGACGGGGTAGCAGAAACGTTTTCTGTGCTCTTGCTTGGCTCTGGCCGGCTGAGCAAACTCTTTTATCTTTTTTTTTTGGGGGGGGGTCACACCCGGCAATGCTTAGGGGTTACGCCTGGCTCATGCACTCAAAAATTACTCCTGGCGGTGCTCAGGGGACCATATAAGATGCTGGGAATCAAACCCGCTCAACTGCGTGCAAGGCAAATGCCTTCCCCCCTGTACTAGCTACTATTCTCTCAAGACCTACAGGGACCTCATTTGGCCAAAGCATGCCAAGGTAACGCATACTGGGAAATTTCCTTCCCAGACATCCCGGGAGAGGCTAATCCTCACAGTAGGCTTTCCGGATCCAGCTTCCATAAAACACACCTGTTCCTCTCTTTAAGGAATACTCAGTGTCACCAGGATTGGCCAGCACAACCTCTCAGCCTTGGGACTCAGCTCAAATGTCTCTGCAAAGGAAGATCATCCATGCCCCCACATCACTGGTGCTCTGGCAGCTTTGATCACCTTGTTTAGTTTTGGGAAGTGCTCAGAGATCACTCCTGGAGGGGCTTGGGTGACCATATGGGATGCCAGGGATCGAACCCAGGTTGGCCACGTGCAAAGCAAGTGCCCTACCCACTGTGCTATCTGTCTAGCCCCCTGGATCCCCTCTTTCCTCCCTCCCCTTGTCACTGGTGCCGTGGATCACGGCTTACACACTCGGTTGTCTATGAACAGTCACATTTGGTGGCATCAGGCATGCCAAGGCATGCTGGGATTTTACCTGGGAATAGGGGGTGTTGGTGGAATGGAGCACGGGAGCTCAATCAGGAGCGGTACCCCTGCCCCCACCCTGGCCCTGTGTTGGTCCTCTTATAGTGCACAGGCTCAGCTGTCTGTCCCCAACGGGACCTCCAATACCAAGTTCCCTGAGGACAAGCGTGTTCCGTCTCGCCTGCACACAGCCATCCCATAAGTATTTGTGGAACAGAATTGAATTCATATTCTCTCCTTATGATGTCAACTAGGGCTGGAGCGATAGCACAGCGGGTAGGGCGTGCGCCTTACAAGCGGCCAACATGGCCGACCCGAGTTCGATTCCTCCGCCCCTCTCGGAGAGCCCGGCAAGCTACCGAGAGTATTCGATATGCCAGACACAGTAACAATGGAGATGTTACTGGGCCCACTCGAGCAAATCGACGATCAACGGGAGGGCCTTTACCTTTACCTTTATGATGTCAACTAAGCAAACTATTCTCCTTTTTCTTCCAGCCCTTTGAAAGTTTCTGGGGATGTTTCCAAGCAATTAATGCTGCCAATTAGACATTAAAGCTTGTTATTGAACTTTCTGAAATGCTTTGTTTATTTCTTTGATTTGTTAACCTAATATAAACTTTCCTTGATGTCATTGAGTTGGGTTTTTGGGTGCTCTAAAAAGAGATTTTAAAAGATCTGAGTGGCGGAAAGAAAGGTAGTATAAGGGTTAAGTATCCTGGTTTAATTCCCAAATGATCCCTGAAGCATCGTTGGGTATAGCCCTGGAAGCCCCCACTTATTACCAGGTGGGCTCCTGTAATCCCTGAACCACAGGGCCCCCAAACAGCACCACATCCTTGAGCCCTTGCTTTGAGCCACGGGCCAACCCAGACAAGAATCAGGCCATAGAGATCGCAAAGCGGGTAAGGCACTCGCCACACAGCTGACCTGGGTTCAATCCCTGGCACCACACTCAGTCCCTCTAGCCTTGCAGAGTGATCCCTGAGCACAGAGCTAGGAATAAGCCTTGAGCACAGCCAAGTGTGACCTCCACCCCCCAAAAGATGAATCACCAAGTGGTCCGGGGGGGCCTCCTGAACATGGCTTAGGAGCCCCCAGACCCCCACGAAATGGTTTAAACAAACGAGATTGCACTGTTGTATGTAGCAATGCACGACTGAATAGTCAAGGCAGGAACCCCAGCTCCTTTCACCCTTCGGCTGAGATTCCTGTTTATTTACCTTTTTTTGGTTTGGTTTTGCACCCACACCAGGTGCACTTCTGGCAGGGCTTGGCAGACCATATGGGATGCCCGAGATTGGGCCTGGTCAGCTTCATGCAAGGCCTGGGTCAGCTTCCCTACCGTACTATTGCTCCAGCCTATTCCCTGATTTCTAAGACCGCTCCCAGCCACGTGGAGACCACGTGGAGAGGGGCCCAAACTCAATTCCACATCCTGCCTGTCTGGAGAGACTCAGCAGGGTGGTTCATGGAAAAATTATTACTAAGAGAGACAAAGAGAGGGGCTGGAGCGATAGCACAGAGGGTAGGGCGTTTGCCTTGCACGCGGCCGACCCGGGTTCGGTTCCCAGCATCCCATATGGTCCCCTGAGCACCGCCAGGAGTAACTCCTGAGTGCAGAGCCAGGAGTAACCCCTGTGCATCGCCAGGTGTGACCCAAAAACCAAAAAAAAAAAAAAAGAGAGAGAGACAAAGAGAAATTGAACAATGGGGACAACTGCTAGCTAACTTATGTGGATTTTTTTTGCTGTTTGGGGGGATCACATCCAATGATGCCCAGGGGTTAACTCCTGGCTCTGCATTCAGAAATCACTCCTGGAGGTGCCCTGGGGACCCTACGGGATGCCAGGGACGGAACAGGGTCCACCACAAGGCAAGCAGCTTGCTCACTCTACTCTCTCCAGCCCCACCCCTTTCTGTGGCTGTGTCTGAACTACACTAGAGGTGCTTGGGGGCTTCTCCCAATCTGTGCTTGTGGAGCTCCCACTCACAGGACAAGCACTCAGCCCTGAGCCATCTCTGCAGCCAGCCACCTCATACGCCAGAATCAACGCACTGGACCATCTGGTGGTTTATACAAGGATCTCCGAAATATGAAGTACGAACTCCTGGAAGGAACCAGGCTGCCTGATGTTACACATTCTCCCTTTTCACTGGGTTCCCAGACTTTTTTTGTGGGGTGGGGGGACTCTCAAACAGTTCAGGGGATCTGGGGCCACTCCCAGCGATATTTAGTCCCCTGGGCTGGACTGCTCAATGCTTAGGCACTGAGGTGTTGGGGGCCACCATGAGCACCTCCGCCAGGGCTGGGGGCTGGGAATCGCCTTCAGTGGCAGGGACTGAGCACAGATCACCCTTTGGTGTGTTCAGCGTGCTTGCGTCTAGTGATCACTCTACCCAGTTTGTTGTGTTGGAAAATTAGGTATTAAAGATCTTTAGATCTTTGCCTTGCACGTGGCCGACTTGGGTTCGATCCCCGGCATCCCATATGGTCCCCCAAGGACCGCCAGGAGTAATTCCTGAGTGCAGAGACAGGAGGAACCCCTGAGCATCGCTGGGTGTGACCCAAAAAGCAAAAAAAAAAAAAAAAGAAGATTTTTAGAATTATGTCTGCTCACACACACCCAATGGGAGGAGCCAGCGTGACAGGTCAGAAGGGTGGAGCAAGCACACAGGTTGCAGGAATGAGTCCCCTCTCCACGCTACCCCAAGTTTAACCCTAGACCACCAGGTGTGGCCTCATGGCCCTTCAGCCCAAGCACTGAACCCCTCGGCCCATGTTGCCTGCATTCAAAGTCAGACTTCACCCCTCACTGTTCATGTGACCTTTAATCAAGTCACTTAACCTCTCTATTCCATCATCTATAAAGTGGGATGCAGAAGAGTAACTTATCTCATTGGGCTATTGTGAAAATCAAATGAGCCAATACGTAGAAAGCATGTAAGAACCAAGTATGGGAGACCTATTCTTATTAACTTATCATGTTACTGATTTAGGGGCCCCTGAGTGCTTATGGGAAAGGCCCTCCTCGGAATCAAGCTTCTTGAGCTGATTTGTTGTTATTATTGTTTTTGTTGTTGTTTGTGTGTGTGTGTGTGTGTGTGTGTGTGTGTGTGTTGGGACCACGTCTGGCAGTGCTCAGGGATTACTCCTGGCTCTGTGCTCAGGGCTCACTCCTGGCGGTGCTTGGGGGACCATACGCTGTGCCGGGGACCAAACCCAGACCAGCTGCATGCAAGGCAAACGCCTTACCCATTGCACTAGCACTCTGGCTGCATCTTCTTGATCTTTAAAGCAGATTTTCACTGCTCAGCAGCTCCTGTCCCTCACGCCCCGGCTCTGGGTCGTCTCCCACATGGCTGGAGTCAGAGGGCCAGAGAAATGGAGCACCCTTGCAAATGGCAATCAACTTGAAGTTTGATATGTTTTATCTCACTCACATCCTGCATGCATTTTTAATCGCATCTCAGATACAACAGGGTAAGCGGAGAGCAAATGAGAACTGCATTAACGTGAGGGTTCCTAATTCGGTGTTTACATTTCCATTCTCCAGACACCCTTGCCGACAGACAAAAGCCCCATTTCCAGGGCTATAATGGAACTCTGAGTTCTAATTTATTAAGTACTCACTGCAGCTGGGCTTCCCATCATAAGCCTCTCGCCAGAGAGACTCTCTCCAGCCCTAAAAGCTCAAATGACAAGAACGAAGGATGCCACGGGGAAGTCAGATGCTCTGGCGAGCTCGCTGATTTGATTTCCAAGAGCCACAGACATTACATGAGGCCTCCTCGGGAGCGGATGTTCCCAGGACAGCGCCAAGCTGTGCCCCAGGCCCACAGATAGCCAGGACTCAGCCTAGATATCTGTGAGAAAGAGGAAGGACACGCTAATAGGCTGCAAAACCAATAAATGAACATGGACCCCTGTGCCCTGGCGACAGAGCCTCAGACATGACGTTGATTAGGGCCTCAGGCACGACACCTCCTAGGACCTCGAGCTGTTATTTGTTAAGACACCTGGGTGCAGAGAGATGGTAGTTTCAGAGAGATAGTACAATGGGTAGGGCACTTGCCTTGCTCGTGGCTGACCCAGCTTGAACCCTGGCACTCCAGATGGTTTCCCTAGCTCCATCAGGAGAGATCCCTGAGCAGAGAGCCAGGAATAAGCCCTTAACATTGCCAGGTGAGGCCCCAAATGCCCCATCCTCCAAAAAAAAAAAATATATATATATATAAAAAGGTAAAGGTAAAGGCCCTCCCGTTGATCGTCGATTTGCTCGAGCGGGCCCAGTAACGTCTCCATTGGAGACTTTGTTGTTACTGTGTCTGGCATATCGAATACTCTCGGTAGCTTGCCGGGCTCTCCGAGAGGGGCGGAGGAATCGAACTCGGGTCGGCCATGTTGGCCGCGTATAAGGCAAACGCCCTACCGCTGTGCTATCGCTCCAGCCCATATATATATATATATATATATATATATATATATATATGGGATATATATATCCCATCTCTATTCTTCCTGTGAACCAAAGTGTGTGTATATTCCTCGTTTCTGTAATCATCTCATTTTAAATCGAAAATTCACTTCCCTAGCTTATAAAAGTCAGGACCTATTGGAAGGTAAACCAGGAGTGATTCCTTGCCCGTGTGTCCCCTTACGTCCAACTAGGCGCCCTAAGAGTAAGCCCTGGCTTGTTTTTCTGTCACCTTCCCAGCACCCACAGGCAGAGAGGAATGTGTGTTCCTTCCTTCTCTGTGTGCTACTGTCATACCACTCTGCACATTCTCCTTCTCACTTCTGAGAGTCTTAGGGCCAGAGTGACAGTCAAGTGGAAAGCATTTTTGACTTGCATGTAGTCAACCCACAGATGGTTCCCCTGAATCTGCCAGGAATGATCCCTGAGCACCACCAGGTGTGGCTCCTCCATCCCCCCCAAAAAATCTTGGGGGGGTCCTTTCATAGTATTCTATACAGAATTTCTTTATTCCAGTTTTTTTTTGCTTTTTGGGTCACACCCAGTGATGCACAGGGTATGACCTGGGGTTACGGGGGTTACTCCTGGCTCTGCACTCAGGAATTACTCCTGGCAGTGCTTAGGGGACCATATGGGATGCTGGGAATCGAACCCAGGTCAGCCACATGCAAGGCAAATGCCCTACCCACTGTACTATCATTCCAGACCCTTTATTCCAGTTTCTTAGAAAAGGAAAAAACCAATACACAGGGGCTGGAGCGATAGTACAGCAGGTAGGGCGTTTGCCTTAAACATGGCCAACCCGGGTTCGATTCCCAGCATTCCACATGATCCCCTGAGTACCGCCAGGAGTAATTCCTGAGTGGAGAGCCAGCAATAACCCCTGAGCATCGCCAGGTGTGACCCAAAAAGCAAAAAAAAGGGGGGGGGGGCTGGAGTGATAGCACAGTGGGTAGGGCATTTGCCTTGCACACGGCCAACCCTTCAATTCCCAGCATCCCATATGGTCCCCTAAGCACCGCCAGGGGTAATTCCTGAGTGCAGAGCCAAGAGTAACCCCCGAGCATCACCAGGAATGACCTCAAAACAAAATAGCATCAACAAAAACCACATTAAATTTAACAAACATATACACCATAAAATAAATCCAGACAGAACCATCAAGACCACATTCTCTGAGAAGGGTCTGACTTAACTAATCTGGGTATTCACCTGGCCATTTCAAAACCACATCCTCAGAGGCTAGAGAGGATGCAGCGGGCAGCCTTGCATGTGGCCAACTCAGGTTCAATCCCCGGAATCCCAAATGGTCCCTCAAGCACCACCAGGAGTAATTATCGCGTGCAGAGCCAGGAGCAAGCCCTAAACGCTGCCAGTTGTGGCCCAAAACAAAACAAAACAAAACAAAAACCTCTTCAACTTTTTCAGAATCATCCATCTCCCACTCATGGATAATTTCTTTTACCTCTGCCTCCTACTAGAGGTTGCATAAGTCATGGAGCTGGAATGCACACTTAGGATGCAGGAGGCTTGAATTTGATCCCCAAAATCACCCTGTCCCTCAGCACTGTTGGGAGCAATAAACTGAGAGTGATCCCCGGATACCATTGGGTGTGGTCCCAAAACGAAGCAAAACAAACAAAATAAATTATAAAGAAGATGGTGTCAGGGTGACAGTATGGCAGAGAGAGCACTTGCCTCGCATGTGGCTAACCTGAGTTCCATCCCCAGCCACCCGTATGGAGTCCCAAGCCCTGCCAGGAGCGATCCCTGGGCCCAGAGCCAGGAGTAGCCCCTGAGCACTGGTTAAACCCCAGAAAAATACCATACCGAAGGGGCTAGAGCAACAGTACAGGAGGTAGGTAGGTTACTTGTCTTGCATGTGGTACTTTCGGTTGCCTTAGTTCATTCCCCAGCACCACACACGGTCTGCTGAGCTTGGTACCGAATCACGTAAACCCAGGTACCCCAATGTTGAGCTGAGAGCTCTGGGGTCTTCCCAGAATGGGGGCAAGCAGTCTCTCCGCACCCCATATTTCTGAAAGCCCTGATAGCTACACCCACCTCCCATACTTGCTGCCATACTCACCAACCCATCTGTCCAGCTCTTCTGATTCAAGAACTGGATCGCCAAGGAGATGAAACCCAAACAGGAGTCACATCGGAGCCCTGCCGTGGTGGCACCCCAAAAACCTTCCCCAAGATAAAGAACCTTCCAGGGCCGGAGCAATAGCATAGCGGGTAGGGCGTTTGCCTTGCACGAGGCCGACCTGAGTTCAATCCCGGGAATCCCATATGGTCCCCCAAGCACCGCCAGGAGTAATTCCTGAGTGCAGAGCCAGGAATAACCCCTGAGCATCGCTGGGTGTGACCCAAAAAGAAAAAAAAACATATATATAGATAGATAGATAGATAGATAGATAGATAGATAGATATAGATAGATATATATATATATAGTCTCAGAGACTATAAAAACCAGCTCCCGGAAGAGAACAGTGCAGTCTCCTGCCCCCGGGCCTGACTGTCCTCGCTCACCGGGACCCCTTGGAGGGGAGCGGGTTGAGCTTTCCTCCCCGCCCCGACCAGGGCTCTGGCAGCCAAAGACCTCCAGGACCAGCCACCACCATGCTGAGACCACTCTCCGCACACATGAAGGTACTGGCAGAGGGACAAAGTCACACGGGTTCTTGGGCCGAGATCTCCAAGCCTACTCGGATTGGGGCCAAGCATCCTCCACCCAGATCCTCCAAATTCCAGTAGGCGGGGGTCACACCCACCAACTGGCCCCCTGGCGCGGTGTAATCCCATCAACGGCCAAGACTCAGAGACTATAAAAACCAGCTCCCGGAACCACGCAGCCGCATTTGCGGCCGCGCGACATCTTACTATGACATCTTATTATCTCATTCCTACTTTGGACAAACTGGCAGGTTACCTAATGTAGCCTGCCCACACGGCAGAGTCTGACAAACTCCCCGTGGCGTACCCAATATGCCAAATACCAGTAACAATGATGGGTCTCATTCTTCTAAAGAGCCTTGAATATAATCTTAGAGCTAGGATGAAGGAGACATTACTGGGGCCTGCTCGAGGCAATCGACGATTAACAGGATGATTTGTGTGATTTGTGTGATATATATATATATATATATATATATATATATAGAGAGAGAGAGAGAGAGAGAGAGAGAGAGAGAGAACCTTTCTCAAGACAAAGTCTTGGGACTCCACACAGGTGTGTGTGACCCAGTGACCAAAATAAAAAGGGCAGGAGAAGCTGAAAAATCGTACAGCTGGTACTTCCATACCCTCCATCTAGAGCCCATAATTGTTCACATTCCCGACTCAGGCCTTATAACCTTCTTGCACATGTTCTCCATCCCCCCCATCAAGCATTCCTCCTTTGTTGTTGTTTATTTGGGGGCCACACCTGGTGGTGCTCAGGACTTATTTCTGACTCTGTGCTCAGGGGTCACTTCTGGCGGTGCTTTGGGGAGGGAGCGGGGGGGAGGGAGCCACATGCAGTGCCTTGGATTGAACCCAAGTCATGCACATGCATTAACCCTTGTGCCCTCTTTCTCTCTCCAGTGCTTCAATCCTATTTTTAATGTATCTCAAAGTGAGTTGCAAATATTAAGACCTTTCACTCTAAACATGTCAGTAGGCACACTACCAACTAGACGAAGTATTTGTCTTTTTTTATCCATCATTTATTGGTTATTTTAAAATGGCGGGGCCAGAGCCATAGTATAATCAGTGGGGCGTTTGCCTCAAACGCTGCTGGGTTCGATTCCCAGCGTCCCATGTGGTCTCCCGAGCACTGCCAGGAGTGATTCCTGAGTGCAGAGCCAGGAGTAACCCCTAAGCATCATCGGATGTGACCCGAAATTTTTTTTTAAATTAAAAACTGTAAAAAATGTAAATGGTTCAACTAGGTACTGGAGAGAGAGAATGGCGTGGGTTGGGTGCTTGCCTTGGATGCGACTCACCCACGTTTGATCCTCAGCACCACATATGGTCCCCAGAGCCCTGCCAGGAATGTTCCCTGAATGCAGAGCCAGGAGTAAGTTCAGAGCCCTGCTAGGTGTGGCCCAAAATCAACAGCCCACTGAAAAAAAAATAGTTCAACTTGTTTAGCATGTTTCGTTTTACTTTTCAGCTTCTGTAAATATTACATAATGAGATCCACCTACAACCTAACTCCATGGCTTCACTAAGAATCTCCACAGAACCAAACCACGTAAACCCCAGGTACCCCAATGTTGGACTGGGAGCTCTGGGGTCTTCCCAGAATGGGGGCAGGCAGTCTCTCCCCACTCCCGTACTTCTGGAAGCCCTGGCAGCCACATCCACCTCCCATAACGGCTGCCATACTGACCCACCCACTGGCCCTGCTCTTCCGATTCAAGAACTAAATTGCCAAGAGCGGGAAGCCAAACAGCTGAAATTCATGGACACGCTGGTCTTCCCAGCTGAAAACTCTGGGGCACCCTTGGGAAGGAGGGAGGGCTAAGTCCCTGCCCTGCCAAAGCCTGGGCAGCTGCACCCGCCCGCACTGCTGCTGCCTTGTCAATGGCCTGTGGCCTAACTCCACAGCTACACTAAGAATCTCTACACTCATCCCAGTTCTACAGACCCTGAACTTTCTGGACTTCACAATATCTTCAGATTCCATGGTTCTGAAATTGCAGTAGGAGCAAACCAAATTAAATGGGAAAGTATCCTAGAAGACAACTAAACTTAACAAATAAAAAAATAGTAGCACAAAAGGCTCAACTATAGTTCAGTAAATCTTCCAAAGACTTTACAACCCTAGAGTGAGATATAATAATTTTCACAAATTTTATTTTACTAAGGTATTTTTTTGATAATTCCTTTAGCCATTTGGCTGAAACAAGCAATGTAAAACAAATTATTGTGTGTCTGATTGGGGGGTAGGGTGAGGGGGTGGTTGGGAAAATGGGGACAATGGTGGACAATGGGTCACTCAGGTGGTGGGATTAGTGTTGGGATGTCAGAAGTCCATAACAATTGTATTATCAATAACCTTGTAAACCATAGTGTTTAAATAAAGTAAAAGAAAATAAAATGGCAAGTTTGCTGGGAAAAAAGTACATACTGCGATTAACCTTTCACATCCATTAAATGATTATCATAAAAAGAAAAAATAGCAAGTATTCACTTGGTACATTATTAAAAGGAAATGTAAAATGGTATAGTCTCTGTGGGCAATAGTAAGGTGGTTACTAAAACAAAATAAAAATCAAGGGCCAGGAAAAAATATATAAGAAAAAGAAGAAATGCAGTAAACACAAAATGTTGGGACAGAGAAATAGCTCAGAGATCACTGAAATCAGGCTTCACACACAGGAAGCCCAGTTTCAATCCCTGGCACCATACGGTCCCCTGAGCACCAGCAGATGCAGCCTCTGAGCTCAGAGCCCAGAGTAGCCCCAGAGCACCACCAGTTATGACCAAACATTAAAAAGGCAAATAGTTTTTAATTAACAAAAACAAAAAATAGAGTACCAATGAGACAGCTCAAAGAGTTCATGCCCAATGTGTCTGGTCCCCACAGTAGGTTAGGTGCTGTCCCTCCACCTGCTCCCCCTTGATGGCTCAGTGACCTCCATCCTCCAGAGGTCATTGGACAGTCGCGATTGGGCCTGCAGTGATGACATGCAGGACCTCTTGAGGATGGGGGTGGAAGTCGGCCCTTTCCTCCCCGCCCCAAGGAGATCCCGAGTTGCCGCCCACAAATGGCCTCTCTGGCTCCTGATCAAGCTGCTTAACGGCCATGATCCAAGAGACTCAGGAACAAATCTCGGAGCTCAGCAGGTTTGGGCAGAAATCCCTCCAGATTTAATTGTTAAAATTTCAGAATTCCAAAATTGTGCAGCCACTACTGCGGCCACATGACATCATATGTTATTCATAACCAGCAATAGATAGCAAATTGTCGACTGTTGCCTTTTTAGCAGATCTGAGTGTTGGAGTAAAATCCCAAATAATAATGGTGGGCCTGGTGTCAAAATATTGAATGTAATCAAAGTAGAGAGAGAGTAATGTGAAAATCATCTACCCCACAGATAGGGGGAGAGTGTGGGGTGGGGGGGCGTATAATGGGGTTTTTGGTGGTGGAAAATGGGCACTGGTGAAGGGACGGGTGTTTCATTGTATGACCAAGACTTAAACCTGAAAGCTTGTAACCGCTCTCACGGTGATTCAATAAATAAAACTATAAAAAAGGGAGGGGAAAAAAGTCAGGTGGAGTTCATGCCCAATTCAATCAGCCTAATCAATGGCTGAATAAATAGCAATATTCCTACAAAAAAAATTTAAATAAATTTTTAAAAAAGAGCTCATGCCCATGTTTTGATTATCACTGTATCACTGTCATCCCATTGTTCATCGATTTACTCGAGCGAGCACCAGTAACGTCTCCATTCGTCCCAGCCCTGAGATTTTAGCAGCCTCTCCTTACTCGTCTTTCCTCCCAACACTGCCGAATTGGAGGCTCTTTCAGGGTCAGGGAGATGAGACCCGTTATTGTTACTGTTTTTGGCATATTGAATATGCCATGGGTAGCTTGCCACGCTCTGCCGATTTGATTATATCCAGGCTTTGATTATATTCCCAGCACCCATGTTACCTGTGTTAACAACACGTTGAAATAGCCCCCCACCCTGTTCGACACTGCTGGATGTGACCCCAAAAACATAAATAATATGAAGGGCCAGAGAGATAGTACAGTGGGTAAGGTACTTGCCTCACTTGAGGCTGACCCAAGTTTAGTCCCCAGCACCATCTATGATCCCCTGGATTTCACCAGGAGTGATCCCTAAGTAGAAATCAAGGACGAAACTCTGTTAGAAAAGATGAAGTCAGGACTGGAGCAATAACACAGCGGGTAGGGCGTTTGCCTTGCACGCAGCCAACGAGGGTTCGATTCCCAGCATCCCTAAGCACCGCCAGGGGTAATTCCTGAGTTCAGAGGCAGGAGTAACCCCTGTGCATCGCCAGGTGTGACCCAAAAAGAAAAAAAACAGATGAAGTCATGCAATTTGCACATAAGTGGATCAACATAGAGTATCATGCTAAGTGAAATGAGTCAGAGAGAGGGTCAGACGTAGAATGACTGCACTCATTTGTGGAATATAAAGTAACATAATGGGAGACTAACACCCAAGGATAGTAGAGATAAGGGCCAGGAGAATCTCTCCACGGCTTGGAAGCCAGTCTCACATGCTGGGGGAAAAGGCAGCTGAGATAGAGAAGGGTCCACCAAGTAAATGATGCTTGTGCCCTACCCACTATGCTATCGCTCCAGCCCATTTCATGGTGATTTATTTTTGTTTGTTTGTTTGTTTGTTTGTTTGCTTTTTGGGTCACACCCAGTGATGCACAGGGGTTACTCCTGGCTCATGCACTCAGGAATTACTCCTGACAGTGCTTGAGGGACCATATGAGATGCTGGGAATTGAACCTGGGTCAGCCTTGTGCAAGGCAAATTCCCTACCCACTGTGCTATCGCCCCAGACCCATCATGGTGATTCATTTAATTAAAATATAATTTAAATTAAAAAAGGAGGAAGCCCTGAGCTTTTGATCTCTTTTGAGATTTATCTATAGGTCTCTGAAATAAGGACAATAAATTAGTTTGTATAGCTGAGTGGGAGGTGGTTTGTGGGCATGGCTCCCACATACCTAACTTTCAGTTGTTTAATTTCTTGGTAAACTTGATCCCAAGTTGTTGGGGTCCGGCCAAAGGCACAGCGGCAATTTTGGGGTGTCAGGAAGCCTGAAGGCACCATCAGGCTGTTGATGCACTCACCCCATAGGTACAGGTTGACCTGTTGGCGGCACCATACCCCGGAGACATTTCAACGTAACTCTTAACAAGGCCCAAGCAAACCTGATGTTCCCTCAAGAACTGCTCCTTCTCCAAGCTTTCCCATCTCAGTAACTCTGGTCGCAAGCTTAGAACTTAGTCATTTCCTTCCTAGCATCCTGCCATTGGTGTATATATAGCTCTGCGTCTACATATGGCTCATTCTCCTTCCTGTCCCCAATTATACATCACCACTCTCATGAACAGCATCCTACTAGGTGATCCTGCTTCCCATGAAACCTCCAATGGAAACATCTTCCAAAAGCATAAATAGGGTCAGAGAGATAGTACAAAGAGTAAGAGGCTTACCTTGCATGTAGCTAACCCAGGTTTGATCCCCCAGTACCCCATATTGTCCCCCAAACCCCACCAGGAGTGGCCCCTGAGCACAGACCCAAAAGCAAGCCCTGAGCACTGCTGGGTGTGGCCCAAAGGCAAAAAAATACATAATACCATGTCATTCTCCTGCATCACATCCTCTAACAGACCACCTACAGCAAAGGAGTATCTCTCTCTCTCTCTCTCTCTCTCTCTCTCTCTCTCTGCTCTAAAAAAAAAACCCTCCCGGGGGCTGGAGCAATAGCACAGCGGGTAGGGCGTTTGCCTTGCACGCAGCCGACCTAGGTTCGATTCCCAGCATCTCATATGGTTCCCCGAGCACCGCCAGGAGTAATTCCTGAGTGCATGAACCAGGAGTAACTCCTGTGCATCGCCAGGTGTGACCCAAAAAGCAATAAATAAATAAATAAATAAACAAACCCTCCCCATAATGACCAGCCCAGCAGCAGTGAGTATGCCCAGCCTTCAGTTTGTAGTTCTGAAATACCATTTCCCACTAAAAGTAGCCAGGACTTCTGCCAGGAGCTGTTTCCAAGTCAATGACAAGAAACGTACTAAATGGGCCAGAAATATTTTGTCAGAATAGAAAACATCAAGGAACTATCATTGACGACTAGAGATCATGTCAAAAGAATTCAAAGGACAAACCAGAGATGTCGAGTGACCAAAGACAGGACAATTTTGAGTCTTAACATAAGAATTGCAGTGGGCTAACCCATCAGATAGATTTCAATACATGAGTTTATGATTCTTGAAAAATAAAATAGGTTCTTTTTATTTTATTTTTATTTTACTTATATGTTTAGTGTTTGGGCCACACTCAGCAATACTCAGGGCTTACTCCTGGCTCTGCACTCAGGGATCACTCCTGGCAGGGCTCAGGGGACCATTATGGGATGCCAGGGAACAAATCTGGGTTGACCACGTGCAAAGCAAATGTCCTAGCCACTATTACTATTACACAGTACCATTGCTCTGGCTCCAAACTAGGTCATTTTAAAAGGTGATAACAAATTAAGTGCTATAAATTAAGGGTCAAGGAAATTAGGTATTAACTCTCCCTTTTCTACATTAAAGGACCACCGGCAAACAAAAAATAGAGGAAGTGTATCTCAGGGAGGTGCGGCTGTTCTCAAAGGCTGTTTTGGGCTCTGTGCTCAAGAGTGGCATTTGGTGGTGCTCAGAGAACCATATGCAATGGCCAGGATTTGAACAAAGGCTTGAGCACATGTAAGACAAGTGACTACCCCACCCCCCGCACTGTTTATCTGGCCCTTGTATCTCTTTATATAGAGATAGTGTGGCTTCTGTACAGAAAGGAGATTAGATGTTGTGGTCTGCAAAAGAGGCATTGAGTGGCAAACATGTTCAGTCCATAGTCTACTTTCGACATGCATCTCCCCTCCTGGGAGGAAGACCACAATACCCAAAAGGAGAGAGAGAACACAGGGGATTGCCCTGCCACAGAGGCAGGGGGGGGATGGGGGATGGGGGTGGGGGGGGATATTATCCATGGTGGTGGAAAATGGGCACTGGTGGAGGGATGCGTATCTGATCATTGTATAATCAAACCCAAGCACAAAAAATTGTAAATCTACAACTGTACCTCATGGTGTTTCACTAATAAAAAAAAGAAAAATTAAAAAAAAAAAGGAGATTAGAATTAGAATACCATCATGTGGGTTTGGTGAGACGATACCACGGGTAGGGCAGAACAACATTCGCACGCAGGGCTTGTTCCTGGCAGTGACTCAGGGACCATAAAGGACTCTGGGGATTAAACTTGGGTTGACTGTGTGCAAGGCAATGCCATACACTGTACTATCTGTCCGGCCACTCTACTGTCTAGTCTTGCCAAAGGAATCTGAACATATGTCCAGACATGTCTCTAGATCCAGATGCTAATTTACAGGAAATAGAGAGGACAGGAATAGAACATGTCGAATGTGGCAAACCTTATTCAAATATGCAAAAAAAAAAAAACTTTGGGGGAGAGAGGATGGGGTAGAGTCCTTGGAGAGCTCCTTGGAGGTAGCTGGACAGTGCCAGATGGTGGAGACAAAAGATGTGTGCCCTCTAGAAAGGAGAGATAGGACAGTGGATAAGGCACTTGCCTTGCATGTGGCTATACTAGGAGTGGCTCAAAAGGGGGGAGGGGGGAAAGTTGTCTTCTAATAATTGGGCCAACCAAATTAAACAGAATTAGAGTATCTAATTGTTTTATATTGTGATTATATATATAAATGTATATATATCAACTGGTATGTAGCATATCGACCCGAGTTCGATTCCTCCGCCCCTCTCAGAGAGCCCGGCAAGCTACCGAGAGTATTGGATATGCCAGACACAGTAACAACAAAGTCTCCAATGGAGACGTTACTGGGCCTGCTCGAGCAAATCGACGATCAACGGGAGGGCCTTTACCTTTATGTAGCATATAATCTTGAGGTAGGTAGTCAGGTAGGAGGTCCCTACCAATAAATTTCAGGGAGAGAAAGACAGCTATAAAATAACCAAGAGGGGGCTGGAGCAATAGCACAGTGGGCAGGGGGTTTGCCTTGCACACAGCCAATCTAGGTTCGATTCCCAGCATCCCATGTGGTCCCCCGAGCACCGCCAGGAGTAATTCCTGAGTGCATGAACCAGGAGTAACTCCTGTGCATCACCGGGTGTGACCCAAAAATAAATAAATAAATAAATCCAGCCAGCCCAGCCCTCCCGTTGATCATCGATTTGCTCAAGCGGGCCCAGTAACGTCTCCATTGGAGACTTTGTTGTTACTGTGTCTGGCATATCGAATACTCTCGGTAGCTTGCCGGGCTCTCCGAGAGGGGCGGAGGAATCGAACTCGGGTCGGCCATGTTGGCCGCTTGTAAGGCGAACGCCCTACCCGCTGTGCTATCAAATAAATAAATAAATAAAATAACCAAGAAGTGTTTGCAAAGACAAGACATATTATGAAAAAGATTATTAACCTTTGGAGTGGGCAGATAGTTCAGAGGATAAGGTAACTGCCTTGCATGTGGCCATCCCCTGTTTGATTCCTGGCAACACATATGTAGGGAATATGTTGACCCCAATTAAAAGTGATCCCTGGGCACAAAATGAGGAGCAAACCCTGAGCACAACCAAGTCTGGTCCAAAGCAACAGCAATAAGAGCAGCAGCACCAAGGTTTCCCCTGTTTCCAGCTTAGGGCCTTATCTGGAGAGCATTGGCAGTTAAGAATGGCACCTGGGAAGACAAGGGAACAACTTCCTATCTGTTGCCCTTGGCCCAAGCTTAAGGCAGCTTGGTAAAAACAAACCAAACACCTCTAAAATCAGCTTGCCAGTATAGTCGAAGTGACATCTGCACTTGTTTGTTCATTGCAGCACTCTTTACAATAGCCAGAATCTGGAAAAAACCCGAGTGCCCCAGAACAGATGACTGGTTAAAGAAACTTTGGTACATTTACACAGTGGAATACTATATAGCTGTTAGAAAAGATGAAGTCATGAAATTTACATACAAGTGGTACTACATGGAAAGTATCATGTTAAGCGAAATGAGTCAGAAAGATCGGGATAGACACAGAAAGATTGCATTCATCTGGGAAACATAAAGCAACAAAACGGGAGACTAACACCCAGGAGTGGCTGAGATTAGTACCAGGAATTTTGCTCCATGACTTGGAGGCCAGCCACACGTGCTAGAGGAAAAGGAAGCTCAGATAGAGAAGAGAGCACCAAATAAAGGGTGTTGTGAGGATCCTCCCAGGGTGAGAGAAGCATGCTGAAAGTAGACTATAGACCAAACATGATTTCCACTCAATGCCTCTCTTGCAAAACACAGGACCCAAAAGAAGAGAGATAGAGAGAACAAGGGGGAATGCCCTGTCACAGAGGCAGGGTGGGATAGGGGGATGGGGGTGGGAGGGATGCTGGGACCCGTGGTGGTGGAGGATGGGCACTGGTGGAGGGATGGGTACTTGATCATTGTATAACTGAAACCCAAGAACAAAAATTTGTAAGTCTATAACTGTACCTCATGGTGTTTCACTAATAAAAAAATAAATTAAAAAATAAATAAATAAATAAATAAAATCAGCTTGCCAAAGCAGTTCAAAGCCCTCTGTCCTGGAGTCCACACCCCACTCCGGGCTCATGATCTAGTGTCTATCCTCTTTGCCTAACCATCTTCCATCCATCATCCTCTGTCCATCCTCGGTCTCTCCACCCTCCGCCTCTATCTGCATCCAGCTAACCAGCCTCTGTCTCTGCAGCCTCGATTCCCCCCTCTGGAGTTGTCTGTGCTTCCTTTAGGGCATGACTTGCCTTTACTTGTGGGACTCTCTTCTCTCACATTTTCCAAATACAACTATTTCACTACACAGAGAGCCTGAACCTGGGTGGAGATTGGGTCTGGTTTCTGTTGCCAGCTCTGAGATCCCCCAGTCGCCCACCCCAGTGACAACTGCACAGCTACAGAAGATGGTGGAGAATTATTAGCCCTTAAAAGTGTTCATTGAACTAGTTTTCCAAAGGAATCTATAGAAAAGTTAAATAAACAATTTAAACAAAAATCCCTCTCTTAAGCTCTAACTTGGCAAACTTCTTTGGTTTGGCGGGGTCACATCTGGCGATGCTCAGGGCTTCTTCCTGGCTCTGCACCCAGGGACTCACTCGCTCAGGGGACCTACTGTGTGCTGGGATTGAACCCGGGTCGGCCACCAGCAAGGCAGTGTACGCGTTGTACTATCGCTCCCGGCCTGGCAAACATTCTCTTAAAAGGTCAAACCAAGGATAAGGTAAAGGTAAAGGCCCTCCCGTTGATCGTCGATTTGCTCAAGCGGGCCCCAAGGATGTTCAGTGGATATTTATATGATCATTTCAAGGATAACGACTTCAAAATGTCTCAAGGACAAACCCCTGCGTTGCGACTCTCGACGGTCCAGGAAAATCCTTGGGTTCGGGGGTCCCAGGACGTTCCCAGCTGGGCAGCTCGTCTGGCTCGGCTCTCTTGGCCCTAGCGGACGCTCCACTCCCAAGGCCAACTGCAAACGCCCTTCGGTCTCCTAGCAACAGAGGACGCAACCTCCCTCGCTCCGCCCCAGTGTACCGGGGAGCGAGCGCGCAGGCGCGTCAGGAGCACGGGGCTCCATCCTCCGGCTCCGAGAGGAAGGGTAGGACCTAGGCTCCCCCCCAAGCCTGTGTGCAGGGGCTGGAGCAATAGCACAGCGGTTAGGGCGTTTGCCTTGCACGCGGCCAACCCAGGTTCGATTCCCAGCATCCCATATGGTCCCCTGAGCACCACCAGGAGTGATAGGAAAAAAAAAAAAATCCAAGCCTGTGTGCAGACCCCACCACACCTTTGTCACCTGCGGTAGACTAAGGGCAGAAACAGCATCACCTGAGAGGCAGAAATACACATGCTGACCTCAGCCAGAAGAAGGGTCTGCGGAGAGGGCGCGGGGATGCACACCAGTCCTGACTGGGGGCTGTGTACAGTGCCGTGTGTGCACGGCAAGAATTTTTTTTTTTAAGAATATTTCTTTTTCGGGTGTGGAGGGAAGCTGGGGACCACACCCAGTGATGCTCAGGGTTTACTCCTCCTGGCTCTGTAGCCACGAATTACTCCTGATGGTGCTCAGGGGACCAAATGGGATACTGGGCACTGGACCACGGTCAACCAACGCATGCAAGGCAAACGCCCTACCCACTGTGCTAGCTCTGGCCTGGCAGGGTGGGAATCTTAATTCCTGTATTATTACTCTGGTCTAGACCTTTTCTAACAAGGCCCCAGGAGATCCCCGCTAAGGTTCAAGCATTGCTCTTACAGTCCAAATAAGGCAAAGTCGGCAAAGTCATTAAAAAAAAAAGAAGAAGAAGAAAAAGGAAAAAAAAAAATCCTACTTGAAACCAGGAACACCTTAGAGGTAGCACTTTTAATAGTGCCGGTAAAAAGTCGCCTTCGAGATGTTAGAAGGAAGTCCCCAAAGTTGAGTTCCCTGTGCTCAGTAAGAGTAAAAATGTCCACCCACAATTAGTCCACAACTGAATGTATCACTGACCTCAGATTCCTGCTTTCAAAACCAGTGGGGAAGCTGGGAAGGACAATTTCCACTCTCCTAAGCAAGCAGATCGCTTATGAACAAGGCAAGGGGAGGTGCTAAGGATGGGTGCAGGGATGGGGGGGGGGGGGGGCTGCCATCGCCATCGGCAACTTAAGCCAAGCGGCAACTTAAACAAGGAATGCAGCCCCCTACTTCAGCAGAACCGCTCCCAGGAAGCAGACCCCTGTGTATTTTTGGTGTTTGGCTTGGTTTGGGGCCACACCCGGTGGTGCCCAGGGCTTAGTCCTGGCTCTGAGTTCAGGGATCCCTCCTGGCAGGGCTCTGGAACCACATGCAGTGCTGGGGACAGAGCTGGGATTGGCTGTGTACCAGGCAAGCGCCTCACCCACCCCACTGTGCTGTCTCTCTAACATCTCATGTCTATTTTAAAATGTGAAATTCCAAAGTGAATTTCCTTTGAGTACTGAGATAGTGAATGAATCCTCCTGAGAGAAGTTCCCAGGTGGGGAGCTTCAAGTCTGGTAAATTCCCTCCATCTCCGTCTGTCTTTAGAAACTGCACACCTTAAGTTCTCCATGATGACAGTGGCCAATCTGAATAAACTCATCCCAGTCTTCAAAGAATCAGTCAGCTTCCATGGGAATTATTAAGGAGAAACTGACTTGGGGCACAAAAATTAGCACAATGGGTAGGGTGTTTGCCTTGCGTGCCAACCTGGGTTCGATTCCCAGCATCCCATATGGTCTCCTAAGCACCACCAGGGATAATTCCTGGATATAGAGCCAAGAGTAAGTAACCCCTGTGCATCGCCGGGTGTGACCCCCCCCCCAAAAAAGAGAAACTGACTTGCCAGATAGTCCCACATTTCAAGAAAATAAAATGATCATTTTTTTATAACAAGGAAAAAAATAACAAGATCGGGGTAGCAATTTCAAATAGCAGACAACTCAAAATCTACACTTCTAGAATTTCATGCTACCATATAGGTCACTTGATCACTTGATCACTTGATCCCCCGTTATTCATCGATTTACTCGAGCGGGTGCCAGTAACGTCTCTATTCATCCCTGTTGCGTGCTAGCGTAGCCCAATGGCATCTGTTCATTCTAGGAACATGCAGAGCCTCAAACCGATCATTCAGGGTCTTGACGAAGAAGTCTGACCATCTTGTAAGTGGGCGTCCACGCAATCTTTTGACGTCCCATGGAATCCAGTCAGTAATGGCTCTAGTCCAGCGGTTGTCTGTAAACCTCATTACGTGTCCAGCCCATCTGATTTTTGATGACTTGGCAAATGAGACAGCGTCCCTGATTCTTGAGCGTTGACGGAGATCAGAACTCCGGATTCTATCTCTCATTTGAGTGAATCGTGATATTCCAAGCATAGCTCTTTCAATTCCTCTTTGAGAGACCCAAATAGCATTCTCATCCTGTTTTCGTAGGGCCCAGGTCTCTGAGGTATATGTTAATGCAGGAAGAACAATGGAATCAAAGAGATGTGCTTGTAGCTGGAGGTTCTTTGTCCTCTTAGTTATTTCTTCAACGCTCTTGAAGGCATTCCAAGCCGCTCTCTTCCTCCTGCACAACTCAGGTGCCACGTCATTCATCATGTTGATTTCTCGACCTAGGTATATATAACTGTTGCATTCGGAGAATGCAACATATCATATAGGTAAACCTGGAAAATATGACAACCAAAATGAAAAAGAGACCATCACAAGACTGTTAGAAAATATACATATTGTATTGTTCAGAAATCCCCACCAAAAGCTAGAAAACTGCCTTGAGAATTGGGAAAACACTGTTATAATCTTCTAGCCGACTCAGCTGAGCTCATGCTCCAGAACTGTTCCATCCCAACAAAGGCAAGAGCTGTTTTACAGATTATCTGATGGGGTTTGGGGCATTTGCAGGCAGCTGGCCCCGGAAAGCACAGAAGCAGAAACTCCCAAGCGTGTTACTTTGTAAAGCAGGGTCTGGACCACCTCAAGGACATGAGCCCATCTGGCCGACGTTCCCAGGTTACCAAGGTTACCAATCGATTCGAGGACCATCTCAAGGACATGCTGAATGCACCCATGGTCATGTCAGGTGAACTCAGACTCAACTGGCCCTTGGCAGGAGCTGCTCTCTGGTACTCACCTGACTGAAATTAGCCTGTTTGAAATATGGGCAGGGCACTCATCAGTCTGAACTCATGAAACACTCAGCCAAGGCAAGTTCATAGAGACGAAGCATATCACTGGTTGCCAAGGACTCCTTGTGATGGGGGCTGGGATGGAGGCTGGAGTAGGGGTTAGGGAGTTATTTTGGAAGTGATGAAAATGTTTTAATGGTGATGCGGTGATGACTACACAGCAGCGCATATGCTAAAAGCCACTGATATGCACACTTTAAGTAGGTGGATTTCTATATTTTTTTTACTTTTCATTCCCTCTCCCCACTCCTTCCCTAAGTCTTGGGGCCACACCCAGCTGTGCTCAGGGCCTACTCCTGGTTTCAGGACTCAAGGGACTGTGCAGTGCTAGGGATCAAACCGGGTCGGTTGCTTGCATGGTTAGAGCCTCCCTCCCTCCAGCCCTCTGTAGTGAAGATGGCAGGAAGGTTGCACGCCAGGTTCCTAGACTGCGGTGCTGCCTGCCCTCCTGTTGTTCATTGATTTGCTCGAGCGGGCCCAGTAACGCCTCCATTTTGAGACTTGTTACTGTGTTTGAAATATTGAATATATACTCTCGGTATCTTGCCGGGCTCTCCAAGAGGGGCGGAGGAATCGAACCTGGCTCGCTCAGGCTGGCTGCGCGCAAGGCAAACGCCCTACCCGCTGTGCTATCGCTCCATTCCTCCACCCCTACCATGCATGCATACTTGGTAAATGCTCTCCGTCACTTACGCTTGCACTCGTGCTGCCAGAGGGGGCACTTCCTGGCCATAGTACCCACGTCTCTTAAACTATGGTGCATACGGGTGGGGGGTGGGGGGGTGGGGGTCTCATACCTTTGTGTGTACTCGCACACTCCTGACTGTAGTGTGACTGGAAATCGCTTGTGGGGCCACAACTAGCAGATAGCAGAGCTTCCAGTTCACATTCAGTACATGGGGACGTCGCTGATTTGAGCAGTGACCATATGCCTGCAAGTAAGATGCTGGAAGACTCCCTGCTATTCCTTGGGTCCTAAGCAAGTGAAGTATGTGATAGGCGAATTACATTTCATGGAACCATATAATATGTGGATTATAGTCATATAATGTGTGTTATATTTCATTAACTATTTCATTTGGGGAAAGGGACACACCCCTCAAAAAATCATGCTTCCACACCAGATCCACATCAGTCTTAAAACCCCAAGCGTATTACTGTCATGCAAAACCTGAGCAAAATCTGAGAGAAAAAAAGAAAAAGTAGTGATGTGATGTCTGGGTGAAGGCCCCTGCTAGAATAATTTCTGTAATAATACATTCATGGGCTGGAGCGATAGCACAGCGGGTAGAGCGTTTGCCTTGCACGCAGCCAGCATGGCCGACCCCAGTTCGATTCCTCCGCCCCTCTCGGAGAGCCTGGCAAGCTACCGAGAGTATCTCGCCCGCACGGCAGAGCCTGGCAAGCTCCCCGTGATGTATTCGATATGCCAAACACAGTAACAACAAAGTCTCACGATGGAGACATTACTGGGCCTGCTCGAGCAAATCGATGAACAGGAGGACAGTGACAGTGACAATAATACATTCATATTTCAGTTTGGAGAATTTTTTTGTTTGCTGCAAACAAAACTCCATCTGCAACCTTGTAGAATGACTAAATGTAACAATCACAGCTACAAGGAGAGCACAGGGTCTTGTAAATTTTGTTATGAGTGCACAGTGTTCTCTTCCGGGAGCTGGGTTTTCTAGTCTCTGGGTCTTGGGCCGTTGATGGGATTACCCTGAGCCTGGCTGTCCTCGCCAGGGCCCCCTGGAGGGGAGCGGGTTGAGTTTCCCTCCCCGCCCGACCAGGGGTCCGGCAGCTGAAGACCTCCAGAACCAGCCACCACCATGCTGAGACCACTCTCTACACGCATGAAGGTACCAGCAGAGGAACAAAGGCATGCAGGTCCCGGGGCTGAGATCTCCAAGCCTGCTCGGATTGGGGCTGAGCATCCTCCACCCAGATCCTCCAAATTCCAGGAGGCAGGGGTCACACCCACCAACTGGCCCCCTGGTGCCAATTCCCCTTGGTGTACCCAATATGCCAAATACCAGTAACAATGATGGGTCTCATTCTCCTAACCCTGGAAGAACCTTTAATATGGCACTTTTAAAAAATCTCAGGGCTAGGATGAAGGAGACGTTACTGGGGCCTGCTCGAGGCAATCGACGAACAACAGGATGGTCAGGATGGTCGTGATGGTGATCGTACAGTGTACTTTAAGTGCCTAAAACGGCGATTGACACATAGTAGGCTCAGTGTCTCTCTCTCTCTCAATATATATATATATATAATACATATATACGTAAATATTTGGGGTGGGGTGATTGGTTTGGGGGGGCCCACACCTACAGATGCTGGGGGCTACGCCCAGCTAACTACTCTGGGCTCCCTCCCCTAAACTATCAAATAAGCAAATAAGCAAAGCATAAGCTCCTTCCTCTTTGAGCTATCTCCACCACCCCGATAAACATTTTTTGGGGGGTTGGTTTTGGGGGCGCAACCAGCGACGCTCAAAGGTTACTCCTGGCTCTGCACTCAAGAATCATTCCTGGCGGCGCTCAAGGGACCATATGGGATACGTGGGATGGAACCCCGGTCCGCTACATGGAAGGCAAGCACCCTCCCGGCACCACTATCTGAACTACCTCTCAGGCCCCAACACTTGTTTTTCTGGCTGGGGCCCACACATGTAGGTGCCCCGGGTTTAGTCTGGGCTCTGTACTCAGGGATCACTCCTGGCAGGGTTCGAGGAGGGCTATTCAATAAATAATTTTTTAAAACTTAGTGCGGAGGGATTAAAGCCCTACTGTGCACCAGGAATCGCCTTCTCATTCATTTCCACCCTGGAGGCAGGACCTGTGCCCACCCTACCCAAGTCCTCCACCCGCCAGGGGCCGCTGTTCGCAGCTCCCGGCACACAGCGTCCTCCTCACAGCGCTTTCTCGCCCGGAGGTGCCCTTTGACCCCGTGAAGTCGTTGCCCAGAGTTAAGATGGCGGCGTCGGTAGCGGCCGGGCAGCTGCGGTGGGCCGTTCGGAGGACGCCCCCCTGGCCGGGCCCGGGCCGTCGGCCGCATTCATCCCAGCCCCCTCCAGCCGCGGCCGCCGCCGTGCGCAGCGCCTTCCTGAGCTTCTTTCGGGACCGCCATGGCCACCGCGTGGTGCCCTCGGCTTCCGTGCGGCCCCGCGGGGACCCCACTTTGCTTTTCGTCAACGCGGGCATGAACCAGGTGGGGGTCGGGCCGCGCCGGCGGGGCGGGGCTTGCGGGCGTCCTCCGCGCACGGCGCCCGGGAATTGGACAGAAGCGGCAGGGGGCGGGGCTTGAGGGCGTCCTCCGCGCACGGCGCCCAGGGATTGGACGGGAGCGGCAGAGGGCGGGGCCCGAGGGCGGTGCGGCACAGGCAAGGTTGGGGGCGCTGGGTAGGGGTCCTCAGAGCTCTGCCGGCCCTACCACGTAGGAGCCCGTTAGTAGCGGGTGTGGCGCCGATGGGGCAGAGTCGGGGGTTGTTTGGCTTCATGTCCCTCGTGTTTTAAAATAAACCAATTCGGGAGGCTGGAGTGGTGGTGGTCCAGAGGATAGGGCGTTTGCCTTGCACGTGGTCGACCTAGGTTCCATCCCGGGCACCCCATTTGGGCCCCCCTCCTCCAGCGCCCCGCCAGGAGTCACCCCTGAGCGCAGAACCAGAAGCAATTCCTGAGCACCGCTGGGTGTGGTCCAAACACCAAAAATAGATCTGTAGCACTGTCCTCCGGTTTTTGTTCATGGATTTTCTCAGTTGGACATCAGTAACGTCTCCATTGTGAGACTTGTTGTTACTGTGTTTGGTACATTGAATACTTCACGGGTTGCTTGCCAGGCTTTGCGCTGTGGGTGGGATATTCTTGGTAGCTGGCCGGGCTCTCAGAGGTGGGTGGAGGAATCGAACCCAAGTCCGCCAAGTGCAAGACTAACGCCCTACCCGCTATGCTATCACTCTGGCCCAAACACCAAAAATAAATAAATAAAATTCATTCGTCAAATAAATGTTGATTGACGAGAGTTTGCTAAATTATGTCCTCTCAGCATCTGGCTTTGTGTGACATTTTTACCCTCTCCAGACCAGACGCCATTGTCTTCATCCGTAAAATGGGCGACATGGTCGCATCCCTATTAAGTACTGACATTGTTAAGAAGGAGTGCCCCGTGCATTCTGTTGTGTACCCTGGAGGTTCTGGGTATGGTGGAAGAGGCTGGAATGAAGGACACAGTCGTGCCATACCCTGTTCTCGGCCACCAGCAAGCACATTTCTCCCCTTATTCACTCTAGCAAAGGGTCTGTTTCATAACTTATTTTTCCCCTGTGTGCCCCCCCATACAACAGATGGGAGACCCCCAGGTCCCCCATTGCCCTCTGGACCAAAACCGCACTGCCATAGCACCGTCTCTGCTCTGTTCCCCACATCCCCCTCCTACTGAGGGACTGGGCTAGACCCCTTCCATCCTCTCCATGTGTTTCCAGTTCAAGCCGATCTTCCTGGGTACTGTGGATCCCCGAAGTGAGATGGCCAGCTTCCGAAGAGTGGCCAACAGCCAGAAGTGCGTGAGGGCTGGAGGCCGCCACAATGATCTAGAGGACGTGGGCCGGGACCTCTCTCATCATACCTTCTTTGAGATGCTTGGCAATTGGGCCTTTGGGGGGGAATATTTTAAGGTGAGTGTCTCTGGGAAGCCCCTGGGATTGGGAAGGGCTCGTGGTCAGGACCGAGACGGGGTTCATGACGAGCCCTGTCCTCACTCCTTGGGTCTGCCGAGGCGGGTCTCATACTCGACAGGCTAAGTGCTGGAATCGGACTGTCTCTGATGCCTGAAGGCTAGTCACTGTTTGTAGGAACACACGCTCAGGTGGTAATATGGACATGCAGGAGTGAAGTCATCCCAGTTCAAGCTGGCTGGAGGCTCTTTCCTGGAGGAGAAGGGGTTTGGGAACTTGAGAAATAGTTGGCTCAGGAAGAAGAACAAAGCTTTCTGGGCAGGAAGAAACTCAAGCAGAGGGGCGAGGAAGATAGCAGATGCTGACATGGCCCCCTAGATAGCAGATGCTGGCAAATAGCCCCCAGCCACAAGGTGGGGGGATATCCCCCAGTATCTCAGGGTGTGGCAGAGACAAACAGAAGCCAGAGAGAGAGAGAGAGTACAGCAGGGAAGGTACTTGCTTTGCCCCCAATCAACTCAGGTTCCAGCCTTGATGCCACATCTGACCCTTTGAGCAATGCCAGGAGTGATCCCTGAGCACAGGGATCAACACAAACCCTCTGGACACAAGGTGGGCAGTGACATGGGCGTCAGACATGGAGGGATGGGTTCATGCAGCTCCGTAGACTCTCCACCCTCTGCCTCTGCCCCACCCCCCGCAGGAGGAAGCTTGCCGCATGGCCTGGGAACTGCTGACCCAGGTCTACAGGATCCCCGAGGACAGGCTCTGGGTCTCTTACTTTGGTGGGGACCCCAAGATGGGGCTCGGCCCAGATGTGGAGAGCAGGGACATCTGGCTCAGCTTAGGGTGAGTCCACACCTCCACGTTTGTCAACTCGCTGAGGGTGACCAGCGCCCATCGTCAGCCCCTTGGCATATGTCAGGGTGCGATGACAAGGAGGTTCAGCACCTCCTGTTGCTGGGCCCACGGGACGGGTGCTCGACCCAGAGGGTTTGTCTGTGTCCCCACCGGGCACCCAACTTTCTTCCCAGGGTGCCTGTCAGCCGTGTGCTTGCCTTTGGACCACAAGAGAACTTCTGGGAGATGGGGGACACTGGGCCCTGTGGGCCTTGTACCGAGATCCACTATGACCTCGCTGGTGGGGTGGGAGCCCCTCAGCTGGTGGAGCTTTGGAACTTGGTCTTCATGCAGCACAACAGGTAATGGGGGTCCTGAAGCAGGAGGAAGTTCCCCAGTCCAGTGGCCCGGGTAGCCCTCAGGAGACAAGAGTCCCCTCCTAGACGAGCAGGCCCTGCAGTGGTGCTTCGGGGCACATCCCAGATAACACGGGCTCAGACCAATCGTGCTGCTCTCTGGCCTCGGCTCTCTTTCAACATGGATTGAACTTGACAGTCGCTTAAGCTTAAGCTTGGCTGCTGGGGCCAAAAGAAAAATGCAGAGGTGAAGGCCTTGCCTCCTCCCTGCTGTCTGTTTGATCCCTCTGGTCCCTCAAACACCACCAGGGCATCACTCCTGAGCACAGCCGTGAATGACTCCTGAGCATCACCTGGTGTAACTCAAGAACAGCTGTCACTGTCCTCCCATTGTTCATCGAGTTGCTCGAGCGGGCCCAGTGACGTCTCCATTATGAGACTTGTTGCGACTGTGTTTGGCATATCAAATACGTCACGGGGAGCTTGCCAGGCTTTGCCGTGCGGGCAAAATACTCTCAGTAGCTTGCCGGGCTCTCCGAGAGGGGGTGGAGGAATCGAACCTGGTCCAGCCAGGTTGGCCACGTGCGAGGCAAACGCCCTTGCGCGGCTGTGCTATCACTCTAGCCCAACTCAAGAAGAACAACAAAACATAATTATTGCCAATCTGAAGAGTTTTGTCCTGGACAGGGGATGTCTGGGTTCAGCAAGGGGGGTGGGGGTCCAAGCAGGGGAAGGTGGTCACCCTGATGAGGAAGGACAGGCCCAGGGCCATCACTTTGCTTTTGGGGCAAGGCTGGGAATGGTTTTCTGCACTCCCTGCCCACCTGCCCCTGTCTTTTTCCTCTCGGGTCTCGGACCCGTGCCGGGACCACACCCCGCTCTCCTCCAGAGAGGCTGATGGGAGCCTGCAGCCCCTGCCCCAGCAGCATGTGGACACGGGGATGGGCCTGGAGAGGCTGGTGGCCGTGCTGCAGGGCCAGCGCTCCACCTACGACACGGACCTCTTCTCCCCTCTGCTCAGCGCCATCCACCAGGTGAGCCCCGGCGTGCCCGGCCCGCTGGCTGTGCAGCTCTTGCAGACCCTGCTGTGCCCACCCTCTCCCCCCCACCCCCACCCCCGCCCCCAGAGTGCTGCGACCCCCACGGCAGCATGTGCGCGGGTCTGGCCCCTGGGTCTCCGGCCCCCTGCTGAGTTAGGCCGGTCCAGCTGTGACCGACACCCCCATGTCTCCTCTGCTTCCCAGGGCTGCGGGGCACCCCGTTACCAGGGCCGGGTCGGGGCGCTGGACGAGGGGCGTACGGACACAGCCTACCGCGTGGTGGCTGACCACATCCGCACCCTCAGTGTCTGCATCGCCGACGGCGTTTCCCCGGGGATGTCGGGTGCCCCGTGAGTCACAACGGGGGTGGGGGGCGAGTGGGGGGGGGGTTGGAGATTGAGGTGGGGGCGCACGCTGCCGCCCTCTGTGCCGCTCACATCTGGGCTCTGAACCCTCCAGACTGGTTCTCCGACACATCCTGCGGCGCGCCGTGCGGTTCTCTGCCGAGGTGCTGCGGGCACCCCCCGGCTTCCTCAGCAGCCTGGTGCCGGTGGTGGTAGAGACGCTGGTAAGGACAGTACCCAGGGGCCTCCCCTGGACCTTCCTGGGGAGCGGGGAGTTGGGCCAGAGGTGGTGCCCCAGCCCAGGCTCTCCCAGGGTGCATCATCCTGTCCGCCGCTGGAGGACGCTGGGCTGCATAGCGGCCCTGGAACCCGCCTCTGCCTGGACCCGCTTGGCAGAGTCCCAGGGTGGATATCTGGGGGGGTGGGGGGGGTGGGGGGCCGATTGCCATCCCCAGCCCTTAGGCCTCTCCTCATCCGGCAGGGAGACGCCTACCCGGAGCTGGGGAAGAACGCAGAGCAGGTACAGACCCCAGCCCCAGGCAGGGGGGACTGAGCAGTGGGGAGCTCCCCCGCCCAGCCCTGTGCTGCCCTGTGCCCTGCAGGTGGCCCGCGTGGTGTCCGAGGGCGAGGCCGCCTTCCTGGCCTCCCTGCAGCGGGGCCGGCGCATCATCGACAGGACCCTGAAGCGCCTGGGCCCTTCCGACCTGTTCCCAGGTGAGTAGGGCGCTGGGGGGTGCCCGCCCCCCTTCCGTCCCATGTTGTCCTCTCCAGTGGCACGCCCAGAGGATGACCCCCCTTCCCCCAGGCTGCCCAAGTGCTCTCTGTGTGGTCAGAAACACTGGCCCTTCTCTTTTTTTTTCTTTCAGTGTAGGAGTACTGCTATTTATTCAGCCACTGATTAGCTGATTGAATTGGGCATGAACTCCACCTTACTTTTTTTTTCCCCCATTTTTTAAAATTTTATTTATTGAATCACCGTGAGAGCAGTTACAAAGCTTTCGGGTTTAAGTCGGGCTGTGAATACAATGAAACAATGAAACACCCGTAACTTCACCAGTGCCCATTCTCCACCCCCCAAGACCCCAGTATGGGACCCCCATCTCACACCTTCTCCCTTCCTGTGGGGCAGATGATTTCCACATTACTCTCTCTCTACTTTGATTACATTCAATATTTTTGACACCAGACCCACAATTGTTATTTGGGATTTTACCTTGCACACAGCCGACACGGCCGACCCGAGTTCAATTCCTCCGCCCCTCTCGGAGAGCCTGGCAAGCTACCGAGAGTATCTCGCCCACACGGCAGAGCCTGGCAAGCTACCCGTGACGTATTCGATATGCCAAACACAGTAACAAGTTTCACAATGTTACTGGGCCCGCTCAAGCAAATCAAGGAACAACGGAAGGACAGTGACAGTGACCCCAACACTCAGATCTGCTGAAAAGGCAACCGTAGACAATTTGCTTTCTGTTGCTGGTTATGAATAACATATGATGTCACGTGGCTGCAGTAGTGGCTGCACGATTTTGAAATTCCAAAATTTTAACAATTAAATCTGGAGGGATTTCTGCCAAAACCTGCTTGGTTCCGAGATTTGCTCCTGAGTCTCTTGGATCATTGTCATTAAGCAGCTTGATCAGGAGCCAGAGAGGCCGCTCATGGGAGGTGACTCAGGGTCTCGTTGGGGCAGGCAGGGAAGGGCCATCTCCACCCCTATCCCATGAGGCCCCACGTGTCTCGTCACTGAGGGCCCAAACCTGACTGTCCAATGGCCTCTGGAGGATGGCGACCACCGAGCCGTCTAGGGGGAGCAGGCGGAGGGACAACACCCTTTCCCCCTGGAATAACACTGGCCCTTCTCTGACCTCCACCACACACACACACACACACGCCCTGTCCTGCCCCCTTTACACACTCACACCCCCTATCCAGCCCTGACCCTTTCACTCACACACCCTGCCTTGTCCTGCCTCTCCCCCCTCCTTTTCCCTTGTTTTCCTCCCTCACAGCTGAGGTTGCCTGGTCCTTGTCGCTCTCGGGGAATCTGGGGATCCCCCTGGACCTAGTGGAGCTGATGCTGGAAGAGAAAGGGGTGCAGCTGGATTCTGCCGGACTGGCCCGCCTGGCCCAGGAGGAGGCCCAGGTACAGGTTGGAACCCCCCCCCCCACCCCTCCCAAGGTTCTGTTGGCCACCTCCCCCTGGGCTCCTGGAGGGGAGAGGTCCTCCAGGAGAGCCATCCCTGCCCCTGTCCCTCCGCGGGGGTGAGCAGGGGCGACCTGCCCCTGAGCCCCGCGCGCCGGTGGGCAGTCTGTGAGCTCCCTGTGGGCCTCCCTGCAGCACCGCGCCCGGCAGGTCGAGCCGGCACAGGAGCAGGGGCTGCAGCTCGACGTGCACGCACTGGGGGAGCTGCAGCGCCAAGGGCTTCCCCCCACCGACGACAGCCACAAGTACGACTACTCCCTGCACCCCAGCAGGGGTTACGGTGAGAGCCGGGTACCCAGTTGGGGACCCAGACCAGCTTGCCTGACCCAGATGGGTCTGACGTCCCTGCATTCACCGGGGCGGCCACTGGGGGCGCCATATCCCTCCCTCCCCCCCCCCCCCCCCAGGATGAGTCCTCCCCACTCCCCCACCCCTCAGACCTCTGCCCACCCCGCCCCTGCAGAGTTCGGCCCCTGTGAGGCGCAGGTCCTCCAGCTGTACACCGAGGACGGAAAAGCCGTGGCCGCCGTGGGGGACGGCCAGCGCTGTGGCCTCCTCTTGGACCGGACCAACTTCTACGCCGAACAGGGGGGCCAGGCTTCAGACCGGGGCTACCTGGTCCGGGTGGGGCAGCAGGTGAGCCCCCACCACCCCACCACACCCCCCCCCCAGGACGCAGGAGGCGTCTGGAGCAGGGAGGGGCACCCAGGAGAAAGAAAGGCTCTGATCGGTCCCCTGCCTGCCCGCAGGACGTGCTGTTCCCAGTGACCCGCGCCCAGGTCTGCGGGGCCTTTGTCCTGCATGAGGTGGTGGCCCCCGAGTGCCTGCAGGTGGGGGACCAGGTGCAGCTGCATGTGGACAAGGTAGGGCCCCACCCCGCTGCCCCTCTGCACTGCCCTCCCCCACGCACGCACACCCCACCCCACCCCACCCATCCTCGCCACCATCACCCCTTCACCCTCAGGCCTGGCGCCTGGGCTGCATGGAGAAGCACACGGCCACCCACCTGCTGAGCTGGGCGCTGCGGCAGGCACTCGGCCCTGGCACAGAGCAGCGCGGCTCCCATGTCAGCCCCGACCGGCTGCGCTTCGACGTGGCCACCCAGGTGAGCAGTGCCCCGGCAAGGCGGGCGTGAGGGGATCGTTTCGGGGGGGCAGGGGAGGGGCAGAACAGGGTCGATCCGATAGTGGGGGCGACCCTGGGACTCTGGGAGGCCGCAGTAGTGAAGACACATCCAACGGGGTCATGCGCTGCCCCGAAACGCCAAATGCTGCAAACTAACGGCTTGTCGGTCTGTGGAAAAGAAGGATGCTTGGGCCCGTGTGGGAAGTTGGAGGTTTCAGTCCCCGGGGTCCCCCATTTGTTCGTTGAGTGGTTGTCCTCTTCCAAACCCCTCCGTTGCCAGGCAGGGTCAGGCCAGCCCCTCTCTGCACCCCTGCTGTCCCCTCAGCCCCTCCCAGCCCCCCACCCCCACCCAGCTCCCTTGTTCCTGTGTTACCCACGTGCTCTCTCACCTGCTTTACGTTTGGACCAAAGCACTCACAGGGTGCCAGTTCCCCAAGTGCTCCTTGCTCCGCCATCCTATGCCCCTTGCAATCAGCTGCCCCTTGAGAGCTCCCCGACTGGAAACAGTTGCTTCTTGTCCAGCCACTTCCGGTGCCTAGGGAAAGAACTGTAGCCGGACGCCCAGGGAGCTTCAGAGGGCAGCTGCCAGCTCCTCGGGTGTCTTGTCAAGGGGCTGGGGATGTGCTTGCAAGCGTGAGGCCCCAGGCTCCAGCCCTGACACCACCCCAAAAAGCTTGCTTTGTTTGGAGGCCACATCAGACGATGCTCAGGGCTTCCTCCCGGCCCTGTGCTCCGAGGCCACTCCAGGTGGAACTCAGGGCTTCCTCCCGGCTCTGTGCTTAGGGGTCATTCCTGGTGGAGCTCAGGTATTCCTCCCAGCTCTGCGCTCAGTCATCCCTGACAGGGCTCAGGGATTGAACTTGGGTTGACCTTGTGCAAGGCAAACTCCCTACCCACTGTACTATCTGGTCCCTGCAAAAATCGATTTTAACTCACCATCACACACGTTTATTGGGCACCTGTTAGGTGCCAGCCTCCCTTGGGAATCTGGGGAGAGTGGGAATTCTCTGGCACACCACTTCTACCATCCAGGCTGCCTGACATCCTCCCCTTCCTCCCCACTGACCCCTCCCCGCCCACCGCCCAGGCGCCCTTGAGCCCAGAGCAGCTCCGGGTGGTGGAGGGTACCGTGCGCCAGGCTGTGGAGCAGGATGAGACCGTGTACACGGAGGAAGTGTCCCTGGCGCTCACGGCCCATGTGCCAGGCCTGCGCTCCCTGGACGAGGTGAGCTGGGGGAGCCCCTGGAGTGGGGGTGACCGGCCCCTGTCCAGCCAGTGTCCGGACGCGGGGGCCTCTCGTTCTCACCCTCAGGTGTACCCGGACCCTGTGCGGGTGGTGTCGGTGGGGGTCCCTGTGGCCCAGGCCCTGGACCCGGCCTCCCAGGCGGCACTGCAGGCATCCGTGGAGCTGTGCTGTGGCACGTGAGTCCCCCCTTTCCCCCGCCCCACCTGCCCACCTGGCTCAGGGGGCTCCGGCTGCTGTCCCCTCCCCCGCGGCTCCCTCACTTCCTGTCCCCTCTGTCCGCAGACACTTGCTCCGCACGGGGGCAATTGGGGACCTGGTCATCACAGGGGAACGCCAGCTCACCAAGGGCACCACCCGCCTGCTGGCGGTCACCGGGGAACAGGCCCAGCAGGTGAGCCAGCCGGCCGGGCCTGGACGTGGGGGATAGGACACACGGACATGCCAGGGCGCAGGTGCCCAGCGGCAGACCCGTGTCCACGCGGGTTCCCCAGGCTGCTCCCGGCTAACTACTCGGGGTCTCCTGGGAGACCCTGACCAGCCGTGCTCTGGGGGGCCCCGGGGCCCGGGAGAACACAGCCAGAGAGCGCCTGGGCGTCCTTCTCTCCCCCTGCAGGCCCGCGAGGTGGGCCAGCGCCTGGCCCAGGAGGTGGAGGCGGCCGCCGAGCGACTGAGCCGGGGCAGCCAGGACTCGGTGCAGGCACAGAGGCTGGCCAAGGACATGGGCCGCCTCTCGGACGTGAGGCTCCCTGCGCCCCACCCCACCCCCACTCCCTCCCTCTCCAGTTCCCCTGTGCTGGGTGGGACCAGGGTGCGCGTGGCGGGCCAGGGATGAGGGACGGCTTCTGGCCTAGGCAGTGGACACGGCCCTGATGCCCCAGTGGCAGCGGCGGGAGCTGCAGGCCGCTCTGAAGACACTGCAGCGGCGCGCCAACACCGCCGTCCGGAAGCTGGAAGTGGGCCAGGTCTGCACCCCTGCACCCCGAAACAGAGACACGGCAGAGACAAGCCCTGGGGAGGCAGGGGGGCGGTGGGGGGGGGGCCGCAGCCTTCTCCTGCCAGACACCACACCAGCCTCCTCCCCCGTCACCACACCCCCACACACACCCCTGCCCCCCCCCCCCGTTCTGGCCCAGCCCCCCTCCAGGAAGCTACTGGAATGAGCCCTTCAGCCCTAATGCCCCTCCCCCCCACATTGTAGCGTCTCCTGCTCTGGCCCCCGCCTGCCCCGTCCATCTGTGCTCCAGCCTGGGGATGCGCATGCGCACCTCCGTGGCCTATTCGTGGGGGCCAGGAGCTAAAGAGAGGAAGGGCAGTGGCGGGGTAGGGGTATGGTGAGGGCAGTTGGACCCTGCCACCCCCCACCGCAGGCTGAAGGTCACACTGCCACGAAGAGAGAAGAGGAGTGGACGGGCCTGTGGATGGGGTTTGGTGCAGAATTGGGGGCCTCGTGCCTCCCAGGTTGACGCACCACCGTCCTCCTGAGCTCCCCACCACCACCCCCAGGCTGCCCAGAAAACCCAGGAACTGCTGAAGCGGCACTCGGAGGGGCCCGTGATCGTGGACACAGTCTCCGCTGAGTCCCTCTCGGTGTGTGAGTGGGGGGTGGGTTCCGGGTCCGGGCACAGCAGGGGCCCTGGGGTCACTCTCGGCTCCCCTTCCCAGGTGCTGGTGAAGGTGGTCCGGCAGCTGTGCGAGCAGGCGCCCCACACCTCCGTGCTGCTGCTCAGCCCCCAGCCCCTGGGCCGCGTGCTGTGTGCCTGCCAGGTGGCACAGGTAAGGGGTGGGAGGGCACACGCGGGCAAGCACACACACGTTACAGACACGTGCACACACAACCGTACGAGCACAGGTGCTGATACACCTGGACACACATATGCATGATACACCCAACCACATGCATACACACGTGCACACACACGTGCACGGAGGCGCTCACTCACAGGTACACACAACGATCACACACATGCACATACTCGCACCCTCCCTGACCTCCACGCCCTGCCTTCTCTTGGCCTCACCTCATCAATCCCCCCACCTCCGTTTGGCGGGTGCACAGAGCAGAGGATGGGGAGAGCCGCTGTGTCACTGCCCCGGTGTCTCTGTCCCCAGGGCACCACACCAGCCTTCACAGCGGAGGCCTGGGCGCTGGAGGTGTGCCGCCACATGGGGGGTAAGGCCTGGGGCTCCCGGGTGGTGGCCCAGGGCACCGGAAGCACCTCGGACCTGGATGCTGCCCTGAGCACAGCCCGAGCCTACGCCCTCAACCAGCTCTGACCCAGGGCCCTCCCCCCGCCCCCCCCCAACCCCTGGGAGCTCGGATGATTCCAGATGGGGGGGAAGGGGACACGCTGGTGGCCGGAGCCCTGGAGGAGCCTGAGAACAGCCCCTGAGCCTGAAGCCCAGGACTGGAGGCCGGAATCCAGCTGCTGAGCGGAAGGAGGCCATTCCTACCAAGATTGCCTGCAGAGGAGATGTGGGCTGGGGGCGGCGGAGGGGCCCAGTCACCTCCCCCCCCACCACAAATGTGACTGTGTAGAAACAGGCTGTCTGCCTGTGCTGGCTCGTTAAAAAGTATTTCACAGAGGAGAGAGTGAGCTCTCGAAGGTTCCTTTGCTTTGCCAACAGCAGACTTTCCCCTCCAGCAGCCGGCCTATGGTGCCAACCTCTCAGCAGTCTGACCCCACACACACACTAGGCAGGAAGACCGCCGGGCATCCAGACCTGGGCCATGCCAGAAACCCAGGAGTGCCCAGTGGGCTCCCTACGTCAGACCCATCCAGGCACCCCAAAGGGCGTCCCTAGCACCAGGATCTCGAGCCGGAGGCCCGCAGGGTGGGTCTTCGTGGCTGTCCCTGACGTACTAGCACTGACGGCCCTGGGAGTCACAGCAGGACCGTCAGCGCCTCCCTGAAGGTGAGCAGGTGGCATTGGGTTTTAAACTTGTGAACTTGCACTTCTGCCTCTGAGTCCTCTCTGGGTCCCACTTTGTTGATGAACTCAGCCACAAGCAACTGGTCAGTTGCTGACTCAGCGGCAGGAATCCAGCAGACCTGCCTTGTGGAGGTTTAACTTCTAGTGGGGAAAACAGTCCCACCAAAGGAAGTATATATATATGGGTGCTGGAACAATAGGACAGTGGGTAGGGTGCTTGCCTTGCATATGGCCAACTTGGGTTCAATTCCCAGCATCCCATATGGTCCCCCAAGTACTGCCAGGAGCAATTCCTGAGTGCAGAGCCAGGAGTGACCCCTGTGCATCGCCGGGTGTGGCCCAAGAAGCAACCAAGCAAACAAAAGAATCCAGCAGCAGTGAGTGATGAGGTCTCTGCAGAAAGGCGGGTTGGAAGGGTTGGGAAGGTTAGGAAGCAGCTGGGCCTCGTGGACATGGAGGACGAGGGAGGGCCAAGACCTGTAGGAGGGAGGAGGAAGCACAGTCCAGTGGGAGCAGGCGCGAGGGGCGGCGGACTAGAGCAGAGCCCCTCAGTGACACTAGTGAGAGACCCCCGGAAGTGGGCAGTCCAAAGCCGGAAACCCAAGACAGAGAGCAGCTCCCGCCCGACCTGCTGGCACCACGCACTGGCCCACACCGGACGCTAGAGCTCCACCGCTGTCCCCAAATGGCTTTTGGATGAAGGGAAGGGCCCCGGGGGACCCATCTTCAAGTCCAGAGCCCCCACGTTGTGAGGTATCTAATTAAAGTTAGCAGAGCGGAGCCAGCCCTGCTGCCTGTCCCTGTCCCTCCACCCGATGCTCCAGTGACTTGCTGGTGAGTCACCAAGGAGGGCCGGAAGGGCCCCCCCCCTCCAGTCCCTGCCGCTCGCTGGGCTCCTGGGAGTTGGGAAGTTTTCCTAGGGGAGTGTGCCCCCCCCCCCCAACCCTTAACCAGGACACAAAGTTGCGGAACTGTGCGTGTGTCCCTTTCCTCACACATCAGTTTCTGAGCGGCTAACTGATGCCGGTTACCACAGCAGCGTCCTGAAATCAAAACCAAGCTCTGCCTGCAGGCTGTCCTGCCCACTACTCTGGGGGCTCCCCTCCCTCCCCCCTCCCCGTCCGCAGGACCCTTTCTTTGCTTTCGAGCCCACCTGCGCCCCTGAAGGAGAACCAGGCCTCCTATCACCCAGGGCTGGAGGAGAGCCCCGAGGTAGGGAACCTTCCAGCCTGGTGCTGGGCTGGGAAGGGAGGGGACAGTGGGAGCCTGGGGGCTTGCAACCCCACGGAGCTTTTCCCTGGACTATCCCTCCGCCTGCCCGTCACCCCCATCCCCACTTCCACTCAAGGACCAAGAAGGAACAAGTTTGCCCATTTCCCATCCGGGAGCTCTGCCAGGGCCCCTTCCTCTACCTTTGCCCACAAAACAACCCCACCCGTCCGGGGGGGGGGGGGGGGGGAAAGGTGCCCCAGAATGCCAAATCACGGGCAGATTGGCTCTAAGGCGCCGGCAGGGACCCTGGGCGGGTGGAACTCGGGCGCACGCGCCCCGGGCCCGCCCCCTGGCAACGCGCGGCGTCCCTAACGACGGGAGCCCAGCCCGCACCCGGCCCCGCAGGGTCCTGGGGGAAGCAGAGCCGGCTCCGAGCAGGTGAGGGAACCTCCACTCAGCCTGGGACTCCCCTGGAACCGAACTCTCCCGGCCCCCCACACCCTCCGGCCGGCCTGAACCCCCCTCCTGCGCTCTCTCCCGCAGAGCCCCCAGACCCTGGTCAGCAGCCCAGGCCAGCCCCAGTGCTGACCCCAGGTTGCGTCCGGCGCTGGGGAAGGTGCGGAAGGGCCGGGCGGTGCCTTTGGAGGCAGGACGCCTGCATCCTCCCCCGCTAGATTCTGCTCCGTGGATGCGGGGAAGGGAGGTAGTGGGGAAGGTGTCAGAAAGGGCCACCCCACCCACCCCAGCTCCTGCAGGCTGCAGGCCCCCGCTGAAGGCCCAGAAGCTTCTGGACTGACTTCCTCCCAGTGCATGTTTCCCTTGGTTACCAGGCAGCAGCCAGTGGCAGAAGGAGGGGCGGGCTGGCCTTTGGAGCTGAGCGCCTGGCTGGTGTCTCAGCAGGGGGGCGTGAGGGAGACCGGGCTTGGGGCGACGCTCCAGTCCTTTGCAGACCACAGCTCGGCGAGCAGGAGTTGGGGGAGGAGCCTGGCCCGGCTGGGTAGGCCTGCTGCGGCACTTGACAGAGCCGTCTGTTCCTCTTCTGTTGATTTCACCACAAAACCAGGAATTCTGGCATCATCCACAGGGACTGAGGAATCAGGAAGGGGCTGGAGCAATAGTCGGGCGCTTGCCTTGCACCTGGCCGACCCGGGTTCAATCTCTGGCATCCCCTGAACACCACCTCGAGTAATTCCTCAGTGCAGAGCCAGGAGTAACCCCTGAGCACGACCAGGTGTGGCATTTTTAAAAAAAGGGGGGGGGGGGCTGGAGAGATAGCACAGCGGATAGGGTGTTTGCCTTGCACACTCCGACCCGGGTTCGATTCCCAGCATCCCCTATGATCCCCTGAGCACCGCCAGGAGTGACTCCTGAGTGCAAAGCCAGGAGTAACCCCCGTGCATCGCCAGGTGTGACCCAAAAAGCAAAAAAAATTTTTTTAATTAAAATTAAAAAGTAAAAATTAAATAAAAAATTAAAAAAGGAAAGAAAGAGAGGCTGGAGCAATAGCACCAGGTGTTTGCCTTGCATGAGGCAGACCGGGGTTTGATTCCCAGCATCTCATATGGTCCCCCGAGCACTGCCAGGGGTAATTCCTGAGTGCAGAGCCAGGAGTAATCCCTGTACATCGCCAGGTGTGACCCAAAAAGCTAAGAGAGAGAGAGAGAGAGAGAGAGAGAGAAGGAAGGAAGCAGGGCCAGAGCTATAGTACAGCAGCCTTGCAGGAAACAAGCTGGGTTCTCCAGCACCCCAAGCTCCCCAGCACTGCCAAGATTGATTCCTGACAGAGCCAGGAATAAAAACTAACAAAGAAATCAGGAAGGATTTAGACAAAAGCCCAGTTCCCGAGGACAGTGATGAGCCGGAAGGGTGCAGAGTGCCCCCCCCCCCCCGCCCCAGGCGGGAGGTGAGAGGGCTGGGGCCCAGAGTGGACAGACCGAAGTGGGGACCGAGAAGGATGGAGAAGATCTGAGACCACCTCTGAGCTGGCCTGGACGCTGGACAGCGGACGGCACTTCCAGTCTGCTGGGGAGGGAGAGAGGAGCCCTTGGGAGCCCGAAGGAGGAAGCCCGAACTGCTTAGGTCAGCTCTGAGGGGGTTACCAGGATTTCACTTTGGTAGCTCGTGAGCTGGAGATCTTGGGAGGTTTGCGGGGAACAGGCGATGAGGGCGGGGCAAGTGGAGAAGACACCCCAACATCTAGTTATTTGCTTTGGTGCGTGGAAAGAAAGAAGGGCCTTGGGCCCAGAGTGTCGTCGTACAGCAGGCAGGGCACGTGCCTTACAAGTGCTAGGTCGACCTGGTTCCATCCCCGCACAAAGCACCTCAAGCACTGCCAGGAGTGATTCCCCAGTGCAGAACCAGGAGTTAGCCCTGAGCATCAGTAGGTATGGCCCCATTTCTTTGAAGTGAAGGGGAATTTAGAACAGGCATGAGCCACACTGAGATGGGTGCTAAGCCCGTTGCCTGCTTTGTGAAGTGGGTGTTCTAGTTAGTGACCAGGACAGTCCTCCATAATCAACATGGATGATTAAGATACATTGGCCGGGGGGGGGGGGGGGGGGGCTGGAGTCATAGTACAGTGGGTAGGGAGTTTGCCTTGCCCACGACCGACCCAGGTTTGATTCCCAGCATCCCATATGGTCCCCAAAGCACTACCAGGAGTAATTCCTGAGTGCAAAGCCAGAAATAACCCCTGTGCGTCGCCCGGTGTGACCCCCAAAGCGGGAAAAAAAAAGATACATCAATCGGGGAGGCCTCTACCATCTTCTGATAATCCCCGACATGCCCCTGGAACTCTGGCTCCATCCAACTCCGGAGGAAATCTCTCTCACACACGCTCCCTTCACTCTGGACACTTCCCTGAATAAAGAAGGCATGGAGGGTTCAGTGACATGCCCATGGCCTCACAGATGGGGCAGTGTAGAGATTTGGTTTGTGTATTTAACAGGGGCCAGAAGCAGTGGTGCTTGCAAGTCTGGCGTTCTGGGGATCGAACCCAGGGCCCAGGGCCTCAGCCATGCTAGGCATGTGCTGTACCATTGCACTGTCTCCCCAGCACGGCAGAGCAGAATCACCTTAGACACAGTCACTCCTGAGTCCTCAGGCAGCTTCGATGCTGCCTCCTACTGAGCACCGGCAATTGAGGGCCGAAAACAAACAGGAACTATTTATAGGCAGAACACTTGCCTACTAGACGCCAGCCATCCAAAATGAGGACACCCCGGGCCAAAGTGGGACGCTGCAGCGCTTTTGATGACCTGTGCTTGGGACCGCAGACAGAAGAACCCACAGAACCCTCTGAGTGAGGACATAGAGTGGGGCCGTCAGCAGGGAAGGCTGCGATTTGGGGGGATAGCCAGATACCCTGGAGGCATGGCTCTGAAAGCCGACAGACCCCCACACAGACACCCGAAGGCCGGGCACGGAGCATTTCACCCCCACTTTCCTGAGAAACTCCATCCCAGGGCTCCTGTTTTCTCCCTAGACTAAACAGCATAGGTGTCTGCCAAGGGAAGGAACCAGAGGTGGATTTGTTTTGTTTTGTTTTGTTTTTTATTCATTTTTTGTTTGTTTGATTTGGGGTTACACCTGGAGGTACTCCGGAGTTACTCCTGGCTCTGTACTCCGGAAATACTCCTGACAATGCTCAGGGAATCATATGCTATACCAGAGATCAAACTCGGATTGGTCACGTGCAAGGCAAGCACCCTACCCACTGTCCTCTCTTTCCGGCTCCTGTTTTTTATTTTTGTTTTTGTACCACACCTGGCAATGCTCAGGGATTACTCCTGCATCGGCACTCAGAAATCATTCCTGGCAGTGTTTGGCTGGCAGTGTTTGGGGGAATTTATGGGATGCTGGGGATTAAAATGGATTGGCCACAGGCAAAGTAAGTATCCTATCTGTTGAACTATTGCTCCAGCCCCTCCAGCCCCTAGTTGTTTTGTTTTGTTTTGTTTTGTTTTGTTTTTTGCTTTTTGGGTCACATCCAGCGATGCTCAGGGGTTACCCCTGGCTCTGTACTCAGGAATCACTCCTGGCGGTGCTCAGGGGACCATATGGGATGCTGGGACTCAAACCCAGGTCGGCCGCGTGCAAGGCAAACGCTCTGCCCGCTGTGCTACCGCTCCAGCTCACTGTTTTGTTTTGTTTTTTTTTTTAATTTTGGTCTATGCTCATGGCCAATTCTTGACTCTGCAATCAGGGATCATTCCAGGCTGTGCTCTGGGTCCTATGCAGTAGCAGGGATTCGAACGCACAAGGCAAGCACCTTTATCATCTCTTCACACTTCCAGTCCTTAAAGTCTAGATTCTCCTACTGCCCCATAGTTCCTCGGGGAAAGAAAGTTCCAGAAAAGGTCATTGCTTCTGGGCATCCCTCTTGGGTCCTTGGGAGCTCCCTAGGTCCTCATACACACGTCTCCTGCATACTTCAATTCTCCAAAAGGATGCTGTATCTCATGGCATTTTCTTTTTAAGATTGATACATTCAGGACCTGGGAGTTAGCTCTAAGGGCTGGAGCACTGCTGGCCATGCACAGAGACTTGGGTTCAATCCCGACAGCATTGGGGCTCCAGAGCCCTGCTGGGTATAGTCCGGGTGGCCCGCAGCACGCCTAGAAAGGCTTCTGTGCACACACTCACAAAAGCTTCTAAGTTTGCTCTATTTGTGTCAGTATATATTTCATAAATACTATGCCTTATTTGTTTGTTTGGTTGGGGGCCCCACCCAGCAATGCTCAGGGGTTAATCCTGGCTCTGCTCTCAGGAGTCACTTGTAGCAAGCTTGGGGGACCATATGGGATGCCGGGAATCAAACCCTGTCAGCCACATGCGAGGCAAATGCCCTCCCTGCTGTACTATCTCTCCAGCCCCATTATGCTTTTGATTGACGTTTAAATGACGGAATGTAGGGGGCCGGAGCTATTAGTACAATGGGTAAGGCGCTTGCCTTGCACATGAATTGCCCGGTTCAATCCCTGGCACCACAGATGGACTGTATAGCCCCACCAGGAGTGGTCCCTGAGCACAGAGCCAAGACTGAGGTCTGAGTACCACCAGTTGTGACCCCCATACCCAAATTAAATGAACAAAAATAAGATAAATGTAGGAGACCAGGTAGATAGCTGAAGGGTAAGACTCTTGCCTTGCATATGTAAACAAACTCACTCAGACTCCAGCACTACATATGGAACCGCACTGCCAGGGGTCACTCCAGAGCACCCCAGGGCGTACCCCTCCCCTCCAGGAAAGGATGAGCTGCATGCAGGCACATCTCAGACTCGACAGCACTGATAAACCAGTAGCAGCACAAAACACAACACAACAAAACACAAGCACACAGGGCTCCACCTGTCACACCATCTTAGTAATCCCGTTTACGAGGACTCAGTGGTTCCATGGTGAGAGACAGTTTTCACTAACTTTCTTCTAGGAAAACATTTTTGGTCACTCTGTTAGCCAATTATTGATAATAAGTAATATGAAATAAATTATAGAGGGCCTGCTATGGGGACAGGCTTAAGGGATGGTTGAGAAAAAGGTGTAATGGTGGTGGGATTAGTGTTGGAATATTGAATGCCTGTACCACAAACAACTTTGTAAACAACAGAGTTTATATATATATAAAGTGTCATTGCCACTGTCACTGTCACTGTCATCCCGTTGTTCATCGATTTCCTCAAGCAGGCACCAGTAACTTCTTCATTTGTCATAGCCCTGAGATTTTAAGTGTTTAGATTTTATATAAAGTGTAAGGGGGAAATTTATATATGTAGGCCTTATCTATTTTGTAAACTCCAAAATACATTAACACAGAATTGCAAAAGAGGAGAAGGGGGGAGGGGGAGGGGAAGGAGAAGAAGGAGGAGGAGCCGGAGGAAGAGGAGGAGAAGGAAGAGGAGGAGGAGGAGGAGGAGGAAGAGGAGGAAGAGGAGGAGGATGATCTGAGGAAGAGGCAGATCATGAGATGAGCATGTGGTTTTCATGCAGAAGGCCTGGCGGTTAATTCCCGCCACCACATGGTCCCCTGAGCAAGTCCAGGAGCAACCCCTGAGCACAGAGCTGAGAGTAGTCCCAGGGCACCTGTCAGGTGTACCCCAAAAACATAAACAATTCCAAAAAAAGAGGCAAAAAAAACCCAAAGAGCTGTATTTTCCAAAACCAGTTCAATGTTTATTGGCTACCATCAACCCTCATGCACAAACGTAATATTAAGATTCTATTCCTAGAGCTGGGGGTGTAAGCCGGTGGTAGAGCTCATGCCTTACATGTGTGAGGTCACTGGTCAGTGCCTGGCGCTGCCCAGTGAACATCCCTTCCGACACTGGTGGCAGGAATGGACACACTTGTGAGGGGAAAGAGGGTGGTTGTTGAAATCTATGCACATATGCATGAAACTGTCTCATCAGAGTGTTGTAAATCACAGTGCATGAAATAAAATCAAAAGAATTCGATATTGGGGCTGGAGAGATAGTACAGCAGATAAGGTGCTTGCCTTGCTTGTCAGATCCAAGTTGGATCCTCGGTATCCCATATGGTCCCCCAGTCCTGCCAGGACTGATCCCCAAGTCAGGAGTAAAGCCAGGAAGATGCTCCATGGGGCAGGAGCACAGCCTGTATGCAGGAACCCTGACTCTATGCCCAGCGCTTCACGGTCACCCAAACTCTACCGGAAGCAATCCCCTCTTTTTGGGGGGCGGGGGCATACCCAGCAGTCCTCAGGAATAACTCCTGGCTCTGCACTCAGGATTTGCTCTTGGCAGTGTTTGGGATACCCTATGGGAAGCCGGGGATCGAACTCGGATCAACACTTGTATAGAACTTGTATTCTAGGGGCTGGAGTGATAGCACAGCGGGTAGGGCATTTGCCTTGCACACGGCCAACCCGGGTTCGATTCCCAGCATCCCATATGGTCTCCTGGGCACTGCCAGGGGTAATTCCTGAGTGCATGAGTCAGGAGTAACCCCTGTGCATTGCCAGGTGTGACCCAAAAAAAGAAAAAAAAAACTTGTATTCTGTTCAAGAGCCCTACACTCTATACTATTTCTCTGGACCCAGATAAAACATTTTTAAAAGATTTCTTTCCTTTAGGAGGAAAAACTTTTTTTTTTTAAATTTTGTCGGGGGAAAGGATACAGGGTGGGTCAGACTCTGCTGTGCTCAGGGCTCATCGTGGTCTGTGCTCAGGGATTACTGCTGGCAGTACTCTGTGGACTATATGTGGTGCCCAGAATTCTATCCATGTCAACCACATGTGAGGCAAGTGTCTTAACCCTTGGTACTATCTCTCCAGCCCCAGAAAACCTTTTTCACTAGGGCTGCCTTCAGCAGTGTTCAGGGAACCCAGGATCATTCAAGGGAATGCTCAGGAGACATACCATGCTGGGGATCAAACCCAGGGCCTCACACATGCTGGCCTTGAGCTCTATACAGCCTTGAGCTTAGTATCTGTGTACGAGCATCCTATCCACTGTCCAATCTTTACAGTCCTGGGGAAAGCATTTTTGGGATGGGTAATACCCAGTGGTGCTCAGAGTTTATTCCTGGTTCTGTGTGTCCCGAGATCACTCCTGGCAGAGCTCAGGGGACCATATGGGATGCCAAGGATCGAACCCAGGTCAGCCACCTGCAGGGCAGCACCCTACTTGCTGTACCATCTCTCTGGCCCTATTTTGTATTTTTAATGAGTTACGCCTACCTATACGGTGGGGGGTCAGGGAGTATATAGGGCTGAGAATCAAATCCAAAGGCTCTCATAACACAAGGTTTTTGCTTTACCACTTGAGTCAAAAATATATTCTCTAAGCTGTAGCACTGTCCTCCCGTTGTTCATCGATTTGCTGGAGTGGACGGCACCAGTAACGTCTCCATTGTGAGACTTCTTTGTGGTTTTGGCATATCAAATATGCCACGGGGAGCTGGCCAGGCTCTGTCGTGTGGGCGGAATACTCTCGATAGCTTGTCCTTGTCGGGCTCTCCGAGAGGAACAGAGGGATCGAACCCAGGTCGGCCGCATGCAAGCAACTCCCTACCCGTTGTGCTATCCCTCCAGCCCTCTATAAGCATAAAAAAAAGGAGCGATAGCACAGCGGTAGGGCGTTCGCCTTACAAGCGGCCAACATGGCCGACCCGAGTTCGGTTCCTCTGCCCCTCTCGGAGAGCCCGGCAAGCTACCGAGAGTATTCGATATGCCAGACACAGTAACAACAAAGTCTCCAATGGAGACGTTACTGGGCCCGCTCGAGCAAATCGACGATCAACAGGAGGGCCTTTTGTCTTTGAGCCATACCTGGCAGTGCCTAGGGCTTACTCCTGACTCTGTACTCAGGATCATTCCTGGTGGGCTCAGGGACCAGACAGGTGTCAGGGTGCACGTGCAAGGCAGAAATCCTACCTGCCCACCCACTGTATTATACACCCAGCCCCTATACACAAGTGTATTTTTGAAACAACACACATTTAGAGGGCCAGAGAGAAAACATTTGGAGCTGAAAATTCTCCTTAGAAGAATTCGCTGTGACTAGTAATAATTCGCTTACCAAAAATATTTTGTAATGTCTATTTTTAAAAAATCAAGATGCGAGTGAGTGGAAACTTCCGCTGTGTCCGCGTGAGTTTCAGCATTGACATGAAACCCCGTGGATGGGGGCTTCTATGAATCTGGCAGGTGCGGGGGAGGGGTGTGTTTGGGGGGGAGTCCTTGACACCAGCTGTGCTGAGGGTTGAGTGGTGGAAGCCCTCAGGAAGAGGGTTTGTGCAGACAGTATAAGGGGTAGGGCACTTGTTCCGCACATAGCTGACTCTGATTCATCCCCCAGAAACACATATGGTCCCACCCGAAGCGCCACCAGGAATGATTCCTGAACACAGTCAGGTGTAGCCCCCAAAAAATAATAAATTGAGGCTGGAGAGACAGTACTGCAAATAGGGCACTTGCCTTGCACTTAGCGGACCAAGATTCGATCCCCAGATTCCCGTATGGCCCCCCTAAACACCACCAGGAGTTATTTCTAACTGCAGAGCCAGGAGTAACACGTGAGCATCACTGGGTGTGGCTCAAAAAACTAAGCAAAACAAAAAACCCAAAAGAATAATAAATAAATAATTGTTAAAAGACTTCAAGCCTTGGGGCCAGAGCAATAGCACAGTGGGTAGGGCGTTTGCCTTGCAAGTGGTCGACCCGGGTTCAATCCCCGGCATCCCATATGGTCCCCCAAGCACCGCCAGGAGTAATTCCTGAGTGCAAAGCCAGGAATAACCCCTGAGCATTGCTGGGTGTGACCCAAAAAGCAAAAAAAAAAAAAAGACTTCAAGCATCGATGCCACCCGCTTACACAGTGAGGCTTGAAGGCACCCCATCCCAGAAGGCCCCCACCCTGCTCAACACGTGGCTCCCAGAGGAAAGAGGGGGTGAGTAATGCCCACAGAGCTGGCTCCAAGGCAACACCCACCAGGGAACTGGGGCTCCCTCTGCTGTTCTGGGGCCTGCTCCCCTGAGTGACCTTGGGGTGTCCTTGGGGTGTCCCGAGACATGACAGCCAAGGAATATACTTGAGTGTTGAGGCCAGAACTTGGAGAGAGCCCGATGGGTTACTGGCGGGGTCAGGCCTGGCCTGGGGTCTCAGTCCTTGTCCTGATGTCCAGCCTGCCAGGGCCCCCTGAACCCTCACATCCTGAACCCCACCGCCCTCACAGAGCTGGAGAGACCCCCCCACACACACTCCCCTGGCACACTGTCACCCTGTCATCCCTGTCTCTACAACAGTACCTCAGAGAAGTCTCCCCGTTTTATGGATCAGGAAACTCAAGCTCGGAGAGGCGAGGAACTCGGCCAAGGTCACACCGCAAGGTCCTGGCACAGCCCAAGAGGCTGTTGCCTGGTGCTTCTCAGCAGCACCTGTGCCGGACCACACCCTCTGAGGGGTCACTAGTCAATCACACACCCAGGCTCACCCCACAACCCTGGGCAGATGCACTGCTTGTGGGTTTGCATAAGGGTGTGACAAATACAAACATCTCCCCTCATTCCTCTCTCTCTCTCTCTCTCTCTCTCTCTCTCTCTCTCTCTCACACACACACACACACACACACACACACACACACACACACACACAGAGCGAGGCTCTTCCTCCTTGAGATGCCGGGTGGCTAGGTGGCACCATCTGGTCCCCTCCATCTGCCAAGGACACCTTGGCTGGCTCAGAATGTCCCTTCCCACCGGCCACTGCCCAGGGCACAGAAGCAGGGAGCAAAACAGCGAGGCTCCGCCATGCCACCTGCAGCCTGGGGATAGGCTCGGACAGCCCGGGTGCAGGGAGGGACACGGACACTGTCCCCAGACGCACGCTCTGTCTTGCTTCAGCCCCAGATTTAGCTGCCTTTTCGCCTCCCACGCCGTCGTCTGCTTTCCAGAATGCCAGGAAACGGGCAGGACGAGGAAGATTCCAGGAGGAGGCAGAGAGGAGGAGGAGGGAGAGCTTAGCAGGGAGAGAAGAAATGCTGGCGCCTGGCAGGGCAGGGGTCTGGCGAACCTCTCCCTTCCCACGCTGTGCAGAGAAGGCTGGGAAGGACGCAGGTGGCTGTTGTTTGGCTTGGAGGCCACACCCAGGGGTACTCAGGGCTGACTCCTGGCTCTGTGCTCAGGGATCACTCCTGACTGGGCTCCGGGGATCATAGATAGAGGTGCCCGGGGTCAAACCTACGTCAACTGAGTGCAAGGCAAGCACCCTGCCTACGGAACATATCTCAGGCCCCCAGAACCATCAGAGATTTCTTTTTTTTTTTGCTTTTTGGGTCACACCTGGCAATGCACAGGGGTTACTCCTGGCTCTGCACTCAGGAATTACTCCTGGCGGTGCTCAGGGAACCATATGGGATGCTAGGAATTGAACCCGGGTCAACCGCATGTAAGGCAAATGCCATACTCACTGTGCTATTATTACAGCCCCCATCAGAGATTTTTGTTTGTTTGTTTGTTTGTTTGTGGGCCACACCCAGCGATGCTCAGGGGTTAGTCCTGGCTCTGCGCTCAGGAATCACTCCTAGTGTTGCTCCAGGGAACACATGGGGCACGGGGATCGAACCCAGGTTGGTCACATTTACCGAAGAATCACGATCACGATCATCCTGTTGTTTGTCAATTGCCTCGAGCAGGCACCAGTAACGTCTCCTTCGTCCCAGCCCTGAGATTCTAAAAAGTGCCACATTCAAGGCTCTTTCAGGGTTAGGAGAATGAGACCCATCATTGTTACTGGTATTTGGCATATTGGGTACACCACGGGGAGTTTGCCAGGCTCTGCCGTGTGGTTGAGTATCCTTCCCCGACCCGAGCAGAGTCCCGGAAGCCGAAGACCTCCAGGACCAGCCACAACCACACACCGAAGAATAGTTCTTGAAAAAGTGGCCCTGGGGCGGGAGTGATAGTACGGCAGGTACGGTACGTGCCTTGCACGTGTCTGACCCAGTTTCAGTTCCCTGCATCTTGTATAATCCCCCTGAGTGCTCCCAGATGTGCCCCCCAAAACAAAAAGAAAGAAAACCAAGAAATAATAAAAAAAAAGTGGCCCTCACAGTTGAGACCATGGTGTTCAAGGGTCAGCTGTACAAAACAGCTCATTGGATCACAACGGGTGATACTTGGGCTTACTCCTGTCTCTGAGCTCAGGGATTATTCCTAGAGGAGCTTAAGCGGGGACGACATGGGGTGTCGGGAATTGAACCTAGGTCGGCCCTGTGCAAGGAAAGCATCCTATCTGTTCTATTATTGTTCCGCCTGCGCCCTTACAAATTTTTCTAAAAAGAAAACATGGGCCTGAAAGATAGTACAAGTAGGGCAAGGGGCCGGCCCAGTTTGATTCCCAGCACCACATATGGTCCCTGAGCATGGTCAGGAGTAAGCCCTGAGCACTGCCAGGTGTGACCCAAAAAAGGAGGGAGGGAAGGAAGGAAGGAAGGAAGGAAGGAAGGAAGGAAGGAAGGAAGGAAGGAAGGGAGGAAGGAAGGAAGGGAGGAAGGAAGGAAGGAAAGAAGGAAGGAAGGGAGGGAGGGAGGGAGGGAGGAAGGGAGGGAGGGAGGGAAGGAGGGAGGGAAGGAGGGAGAGAGGGAGGGAGGGAAGAAGGGAGGGAAGGAGGGAGAGAGGGAGGGAGCGAGGGAGGGAGGGAGAGAGAGGGAAGGAGGAAGGGAAGGAAAAATAACAGGGGCCAGATTTCAGTGACAGCTGTGAGTTTTGAGACCTAATGACAATGAAGTCGTCAAGATGGTTAGATCTAGAGCTGGGCAAACAGTACAGGAATTAAGGCACTTGCCTTGCACAAGGTTGACCTCACTTTTTGAATTTCCTACAGACCATATGATCCTCTGAGCCCTGTCAGGAGGGATCCCTGAGCACCAAGCCAGGAGTTAGACCTGAAGCACTGCCAGGTGTGGTCCAAAAACAAAATGGGGGGAGGGGGAGAGATAAAGAAGAACAGAGAAGAGTAAAACAAACAAATAATGCCCCAAAGTGATAAAAAAAAAATTTAGGAGCTGGAGAGATAGTACAACATACAGGCACTTGCCTTACACACAACCAACCTGGGTTCAATCCCTGGCATCCTATACGGTCCCCTGAGTATCACCAGGAGTAATTCCTGAGTGCAGAGCCAGGAATAAGCCCTGAGCATCGATGATTATGACCCAAAAACAAACAAACAAAAAACTTTACATTGATTGCACATTTAAATTATAAGATTTACGCTGTTCGATTAAGTCCCTGGCATACAATTCCTTGTAATCACTAACAGCTATTTCAGTTGAAACCCTTGTATGTTCCAAGGTCTCCAGTGGGTATCTGAAATCACAGAAAGGACCAAACTCTATAGAGATTGCTTTTTCCTATAAACACAAATTTAGGACAAGGTTTAATTTATAAATTAAGGCTGGTAAGAGATTAACAAAACAACTTACAATCAAAACAGAACAATTACAGCCAGGGGGAAAACTCAATGGGCTAGAACGCCCCTTTTCATGGGGAGACACGGGTCTTATATAGGACTCCCAGATCCGTACAATCCCTTCAATCCCAGGAGTGACCCCTGAGCACTGCTGGGTGTGCCCCTCCTAGAAAATAAAATAATGATGATCATAATAATAATAATAATTTTAAAATACTGTAACAAAAGTGATGTTGAAATAGCTTATCTCTCTCAAAATATCTTATTATGGGCCCAGGGATGTGACTCAAGTGTATGTTCATGGCCCTGAGCTCCATCCTGGCACCTGGTGGTGTTCAGGCACCACAGAGGAGGCTCCCCCATAACAATAAATCTAATTAACAATTCACTAGTAATTGGGTTATAGAGATTATACAGGGGTAAGGCACTTGCCTTGCACTTGGCCAGCCCTGGCACCACTATGGTCTCCAGAGCCCCATCAGGAGTAACTCCTGAGCACAAAAACAGGAATAATCCCTGAAAACAGCCAGATATCGCTCCAAAATAAAAATAATTGGACCAGAGAGATAATGCAGTAGGTATGGCATTGCCTTACACACAGCCAACTTGGGTTCAATCCTCAGCACCCCACGTGGTCCCCCTAGCACCACCAGAGTGATTCCTGAGTACGTAGTCAGGAGTAACCCCTGAGCATCACCAGGTGTGACCCAAAAACCAAAATAAAATATTTCATTGTACGTAGTATTTTCAAACCGTGGGTAAGTGCTGAAGGGCAACCGTGGCTGAAGGAGGACAGAGATCATTGTTTGGAGTTGGGGCGCTCCTTGCTAGTTTCTTCTAGTGCACAATTCTATTCCACTCACTTGTCCCACTCACCCCACTGGTACATGTAACCTCATTTCACAGAAGAGGGTCAGAGAGAAGCCCCACAGAACCAGGTAAGTGGAACTTGGTGACCTTGGACTCCAGGCTCAACAGGACCCAAAAACGGAGATCCTCTGCCTGCTTCCACCAAACTCTGGCGACCCAGGGATCACACCCAGAAGCCCCACCCTGCCGGAGCCAGATAAATACCTCATCTGCTGACCTCCACTACCTCCACTATCCAGGACCACACAGCCAGTCACAGGCTTTGCTTCTGGACCTCCAGACAATGCCAGCAAATGCCATCTGCCTAGCAAGAGTGAGGCCGGGAGGGGCTGGAGTGATAGCACAGCGGGTTGGGCGTTTGCCTTGCACACGGCCGACCCAGGTTGGTTCGATTCCCATATGGTCCCTCGAGCACTGCCAGGTGTGATTCCTGAGTGCAGAGCCAGGAATAATCCCTGAGCATCGCTGGGTGTGACCCCCAAAAAAGCAAAAAATAAATAAATAAAACAAAAAGAGTCGGGCCAGGAGTGTGATTTCCCAAGATCGTGCAAGCACTGCCAGTCCAGGGTGCGGGTCCTGGTGAGTCCCGGAATCTGCACGGGTGTAATCACCCCAGAAACATGTGTGGCAGCATGCCAGCCCCACAGCCGTGTGCACGCGCCACACCCCAACCTCTGCAGCAACATCCTTAACAGCTATTTTGCACCCCTTCCCGCCTCCTCTTGCTCTAGATTCCCCACTCCCCACCCGGCACCCAGGACCAGCCAGTCTGAGAAGCTTCCGACTACAAGACCATCCCCCAGGGGCCACAGGCCCCGTGGCCAGGCCGCAGCATGGCGGATTCTAAGAGGGCATCATCAGCCTCGAGCAACCAGCGGTCCAGCATCGTGCCCTCCTCCATCAGCCACATGGCCAGCGTGATCCCACAGGCCCCCAAGTCAGCAAACACTCAACTGCCGATTCGAGACACGCCCAAGACTTCTCGTGCCATGGGCACTGTGCGTCGGATGCGCAGAATTATCTCCGAGGATCCTGAGTGGACCCTGACCAACGTGCCCTACCTCACAGAGCTCTGCATCAAGCACATCGTCCAGAACTTTCAGAGTAAGTCCTCCTTGCCCCGGGAGGATGGAGAGATCTAAGAGTCTGCGCCTCACTCCAGGCTCTGAGTCCCACTGACCTTCCCTTCCCTGTGGGGCCAAAACAGTGTCCCCCACTGTCCCCCATTCCAGTGTCCCCCACTGTCCCCTGTTTCAGACAGTGTCCCCTGCTGTCCCCATTTCCAGACACTCACTCACGAGCACCCACTCTCTCCCACTCTGTCCAGCTAAACCCGGGGCCCAGGCTAAACTGACTCCTCCTCCGTGGGGAGTCTGGGTTGGCTCCGTATTCTGTGCTCTGAGGAGGTGCATTCTTTCCAAAGGCCTGTGGCCATTCTTTAACCTCTGAAACCAAGCACCATTCACGGGGTGCTTTGGTTTGGGGTTTGGGACTACATTCAGCAGTGCTCAGGGTTGACTCCTGGCTCTGTGCTCCCAGATCGCCCCTAGCAGACTCAGAGAACCACATGGGAAGCTGGGCATGAAACTCAGGTCAGCCAAGTGCAAGGCAAGCGTCCTACCCACTGTACTATCATTCTGACCCATATTCTGTTTTTTTCTTATGCTTTATTGAAGGGCCACACCACCCAGTATAGCTGGGAAGTTTCTCCTGGTGAGGCTCAGGGGCCCCTGAGGTGCCAGGGGTTGAACCCAGGCCTGCCATATGCAAGGCATGTGTTTGTACCATCTCTCCAGCCCTCATTAATTTCCTCTTATCCCCTAAGCTTTTAGAACGCTATCTTAAACAAAGTAAGCAATCCCAAAAAAAAAAACTTGGTAAGCACTCAAAAAAAATTGGCCACACACATCTGTGCTCAGGAGGCCCTGTGATTTACAAGGGCTAAAACAGGACTCAGCCACACAAGGCGAGTGCCTTATCATTCTCTCTCTCTCTCTCTCTCTCTCTCTCTCTCTCTCTCTCTCTCTCTCTCACTCACTCACTCTCACTCTCTCTTCTCAAAACCTTTTGCAATCATTGTTTTGTAAATGATGAGTCCAGTCAAATTTGGAGGGGGCGAAGCAGCAAGATAGCATAGTGGGTAGGATCGTGGCTTGCTCGTGGCCAATGCGGGTTCATCCCCAGCATCTCCTATGGATCCCTGAGCACAGAATCAGGAATCAACCCTAAGAACCACTGGGTGTGACCCCGAAACTAAAATACAAACCAAAGAAAAAACAAAAGCATCAAACTGGGGACTCTGAAATCAGGCATCGTGCCCATCAGACTGAAAGATCCCTAGGATCCGATATCTAGGATCGAGATCTAGGATTGGGGCTCAGGCCTTGCATGTACCTAGCCCAGATTCAGATGCCAGCACTAGGTGTCGTCCCCCAAACTACAGAGGTTGTCTGTCCCTGAGCAGCACCAGGCCAGACCCACAGGGACCTAGTGGTACCACAGTCTGAGCATCCCTGAAGGGGACCAAGGCTCCCTGAGCACTGTCTGGAACCTCTTCCCCCATCCCCACCCCCCAAAAAAAGACTAGTCGCTGAAGGCAGGACCTGAGTGTCTTCATCAGGGGTGGCAGCAGGGTTCCCAAGGTGCTAAGGTGTCCAGCCCCATGCAGGGATGTCCCAAAGCCAGGCCAGCGTGTCCTTCTCCTCCCTCCAGTTCGGCCTTCCCGAGAGCAAAGGCGACCTCCCCTCTCAGACTGGGGCTGCTGGAGGCCTGGGAATGGGCAGGCCCAGCCGGGTGTCAGGCCCCACGAATTGGACATCCAGCTCTCCCTCCTGCTCCAAAGGCAACCCGATCCTGACGGAGCTGCTCCCAGAGTACCAGAAGAAGGTGCTCAGCTCGCTGCCACCCGACCTGCCGATCTCCATCACCGCCAACCTCATCGACGACGAGAGCTACTGGCAGCGTTGTTGCATGCAGCGCTGGAAGGTGTGCCATGTGGAACGCCACGGGGGCAGCTGGAAGCACATGTTCTTCGAGCGGCATCTGGAGAACCTGCTCACGCACTTCATCCCGGGCACCACGGAGCCTGCCGTCATCCTGGACCTGCTGCCTTTCTGCAAGGATTACGTGCGGCGGCTGCGCGTGGACCAGTTCCTCCCTCCCGTGCAGCTCCCACGCCACTCAAAAGACGGCGAACAGTCGGACTCGGGCAGCGAGGGGGACATGGAGGACTCCATCACCGACCACTACTGCCTGGGACCGCTGGTGGCCGGCCTGAAACATCTGGAGGAGCTGGACCTGGTGTTTGGCGTCAAGGACTGTGGCATGAACTTCGAGTGGAACCTCTTCCTCTTCACGTACCGCGACTGCCACTCCTTGGCGGCCACCATTAAGGCGTGCCACACCCTCAAGGTACCGCCCATCCCACCAACTTTCTTTCCAGTCTCTTGGATCCCTCTCTCCTCTCCTCTCGCCCCCACCCCGCTGCCATCATTCCTCCACTTCCTTCTCCTCAGTTGACCAAACGTCCCTCCTAAACCCTGCAGGGAGCTGAGGTCCTCTGGTTGTAGAAACTAACATTCTTGGCCACACATTTACCTGCCTGGTTTTGGTGTGTATTTGGTGCACTGGCCCTGTCCTCGGTGCTGAAGAGGTAACATTGCACAAACTCAGATCGTTGGTGCCTTCCAGGCTACAGCTGGAACTGAAGGCCCCCGGTCCTCAAGCACAGATATAAAACATTGCAAGTAGGACCGGGTTGCCACAAATAAAACACAGAATGTCCAGTTAAATTTGAATCTTAGATACACAACGAAAGATTTTGTTTAAGTATGTCCCAAGTACTCTTGGGAAAAAAGGAAGCACCGGCCAGAAATTCAGAGGAAGGGAGAAATGGGGAATATAGAATTGGATCTCAAAGCCAAGGGCAGGGCACATTTCAAGAAGAGGAGGTGGGGCTGGAGCGACAGCACAGCTGGTAGGGAGTTTGCCTTGCATGCGGCCGACCCGGGTTCAATTCCCAGCATCCTATATGGTCCCCTGAGCACCACCAGGAGTAATTCCTGAGTGCAAAGCCAGGAGTAACCCCTGAGCATCGCTGGTGTGACCCAAAAATAAAAAAAGAGGAGGTGATGGGATGTGGTTTAGCAATAAAACACATGCCCCTGGGTTCAGTTCTACACACCTCCAAATAAAAACGCCTAATTCCCACTTCTCTCTCCTGCCCCAGCCCCAGGTAAAGAATAAAAACCAAAACAACAAAAGAAAGGGAGATAGCTCTCATTGAGGTACCTGTCAGAACTGTGAAGAAATAGGAGCCGTAGCAATCATACAGTGGGGAGGACGTTTGCCCTGCACACGGCCAACCCAGGTTCAATCCCCATTCGATTCCCCTAGCACCCCCAGCCTGGCACGCTACCCATGGCGTATTCGATATGCCAAAAACAGTAACAATAATAGGTCTCATTCCCCTGACCCTGAAAGAGCCTCCAATCATTGGGAAAGACGAGTAAGGAGAGGCTGCTAAAATCTCCGGGCTTGGACAAATGGAGACGTTACTGGCGCCCACTCAAGTGAATCAATGAACAACGGGATGACAGTGACAGTGACAGCACCCCCAGGAGTAATTCCTGAGTACAGAGTCAGGAGTAACCCCTGAGAATCGCTGGTCATGGCCCCAAAATAGGAGAAAGAGAGGAGAAAGAGAGAGGGAGAGAGATGAAAGAGAGAACGGAGAGAGAGAGAGAGAGAAGAGATAGCTCAATGGGCTGAGATTATATTTGAACCCCGGGGATGACTTCCCCCACCCCAGCACAGAACAGGGAGTAAACCTTGAGCAGCACCAGGTATGACCCCCCCTACTCACACACACACACACACACACACACACACACACACACACACACACAAAAAAAAAAAAACCAAACCAAAACAAAGAAAACCTCCCTCTCTGGCTTAATCATGGTGATGCTGAGCCAATGCTCCATGTGCCCTAAGTCTCCCTTTCTCATCTGTAAACTGCAGAGAGCTCGCTCAACCCCATCGGGATGCTGAGGGTTAGAACTAATGGTCACGAAATGTTCCAGCACACCCTACACAGAGTAATTGCTCTATAAATGGCAGCCTTCTCCCTTCCACCGCCACGGATTCTGTACAATTCAGTCCTACTGGGTCGGCCTGTCCTCTTCCCACAAGAACCCAGTCCCAGCTTTGGGACATCAGGCCCCCGTGTGGCAGAAAGAGGTAAACAGGCAAACCGAGCCCGGGGGTCCCAGCGACCAGGTGCCTTGACCCTCTCTCTCTCCCTTCCCACAGATCTTCAGGCTGACCCGAAGCAAAGTGGACGATGACAAGTCACGCATCCTGATCCGAAGCCTCCTGGACCACCCAGCCCTCGAGGAACTGGACCTGTCCCACAACCTCATTGGGGACCGAGGGGCACGGGCTGCCGCCAAGTTGATGAGCCACAGCCGCCTGCGTGTGCTCAACCTGGCCAACAACCAGGTGCGCACGTCCGGTGCCCAGGCACTGGCTTACGCCCTGGCACACAACAACACCCTCACTTCCCTCAACTTGCGCCTCAACTACATAGAGGATGAGGGCGGCCAGGCGCTGGTCCACGCCTTGGAGACCAACAAGTGCCTGACCACGCTGCACCTGGGGAGCAATGAGCTGTCCGAGAGCACGGCCACGCTGCTGTCCCAGGTGCTACCCACCAACACCACCCTCACCAGCCTCAGTCTGGCCTGCAATAACATTGGGCCGGTGAGTCACGTGAGTCGCCGTTTCCGGGACCAGGCGGGGGGTGGGGGGGGGGTCCAGGACAATGTTGAAGAGCCCAGGCTTTACCCGGTTCCCATCCCAGCTCCGTCTGTTTGCACTTTATTCTGATCTGCAAAGTGAAGCTAACAATAGTGTCTGTTTCTGGGGCCACAGAGAGGAACACTGAGGCTTTGCGAGCAGGTATGCCTGACGCTTCCGGTTTGATCCCTAGCACCGCGTGGTCCCCAGAGCACTGCCAGTTCCAAGTCCTCACCCTGAGCACTGAACCAGGAGTACGCCCTGCGCATCACGGAGTGTGGCCCCCAGAGAAACAAACACAAATGGTCTCTTTCCCTGGGTGTTGTTGATCAGAGGATTGAGTGAAACTCTGACTGGAATTGAATATCCGTGGCAGGCACTAGCTAGACCCACAGGAACTTCCTGTTGTTACTATTACTCGGGGCTCCATGTATCCGGTACCCAGTAGCCATATAAATGCCTTTAATCCTCCCAGTTTACGCAGAAGGTATTGTTAGTGTTGGGGGAGAAGGTGGAGATCAAACCTAGGGTTCTCAGTGAGAGGGAAAACCTTGGCCCAAAAGATGTGCATTTTGGGGGCTGGAGCAATAGTAGAGTGGGTAGGGCATTTGCCTTGCACGTGGCCCACCCAGGTTCGATGCCCAGCATCCCATATGGTCCCCTGAGTACCACCAGAAGTGATTCCTGAGAGCAGAACCAGGAGTAACCCCGGTGCATCGCCAGGTGTGACCCAAAAAGCAAAAAAAAAATGCACATTTTTATCTTTTTAGGGTGTTGGTTTCAATTAGCAATAATCGGGCTAGAGCGATAGCACAGCAGTAGGGCGTTTGCCTTGCACACAGCCAACATGGCCGACCCGAGTTCGATTCCTCCGCCCCTCTCGGAGAGCCCAGCAAGCTACCGAGAGTATCTCGCCCGCACTGCAGAGCCTGGCAAGCTCCCCGTGACGTATTCGATATGCCAAACACAGTAACAACAAAGTCTCCAATGGAGACGTTACTGGGCCCGCTCGAGCAGGGTGTTGTTGGTTAGGTCACTCCAGGGCCACCCAGTGGCTAGTGAGGGGCATGTGGTGACAGGAAGCGAGCTCAGAGCCCTGTATGGTTAAGCCTGTCTCTAGCACTAGGGATCTTTCACCAGTCCCAAGATGCATATTTTTTTTTAATTTCTCCTTTTTTTGTTTGTTTGTTGTGGTGCCATGCCTGGTGGTGCTCAGGGTTTTGTCCTGGCTCTGCACTCAGGGATCACTCTGAGTGGTGGGGTTCAGGGGACATCTGGGGTGCTAGGGATGGAACCCAGGGGCCGCATGCAAGGCAAGCATCTTACCCACTGTACTATTGCTCCGTCCAAGAGGTGTACTCTCAACTTCACTTTATGGGTGGAGAATTGAGTCTCAGAGAAAGATTAGTGAGCTTCTCAAGAAGAGCCAGTAGTCATTGCAAGGGTCAGAGCTGTGGTTCAAACTGATCAGGGGACACGTGGGAAGGCTGGGCTGAGCCCATTCCAACAGACATCTCTCGAACTTTCTCAAGGGAGTTAGAGTCAGAAATGGCCATTTATACAAATACCTAGAGAACATATACATCCAAGGTATATAACTGAGGTTTATCCTTCACTGTTCTTCATACAAGAGATGTTTCCCTGTATAATCTCCTACACATTTTCTCTCTTTTGGGAGCCAGAGCTGGAAGTGTTCAGGGCTTACTCATAAATCAGGGGTTACTCCTAGAAGGGATTGAGTGACCATATGACTAGGCAAGCACCTTAACTTTTATACTATATCTCTGGTCCCAATTTTAACCTTCATTTTTTGAGGGGTTCACACTGTGTGGTGCTGGGAATCCTAATCTCAGGGACCATATAGTTCCAGGGCTAAAACTGGGGTGGGCTACATGCAAGGCAACTGTCTTCACTCCTGGGCTATCTCTTGACCCCTTCTCTCTCTCTTTTTTTTTTACTCTTTTTTTCTGCTTTTTGGATCACACCCAGCAACGCTCAGGGGGTTACTCCTGGCTCTGCACTCAGGAATTACTCCTGGCGGTGCTTGGGGGACCATATGGAATGCTGGGAATCAAACCCAGGTCGGACGCATGTAAGGCAGACGCCCTACCCGCTGTGCCATTGCTCCAGCCCCCCCCCTTTATTTTTTTTACTTTAAATGTCTCTTACCCCACGGATTTGATTCCACAGCACTCTGCTGCTCACAGTCATACAGCAAAACCCTGGTTTGTAATTTGTGTGTATCGGGATTTGGGGGTATTTTTTTGGTAGGATCACATCTGGAGGTGCTGAGGGCTTATCCCTGGCTCTGCATTCAAGGATCACTCCTGGTAGGACTTGGAGAACTGCATGGAGTGCCAGGGATCAAACCCGGGTCAGCCATATGCGAGGCAAGTGCCCGGACAGCAGAGTTCCGCTCTCCATAGGATGTTCTCTCAGAGAGCGCCTGGCCCACCAACCCAGGAGGGTCGAAGCTATGAAGACTAGGAGTGCCCTTGGGTTACTCCTGCTAGTCCCCTCACACCCTCACCCTGGACCTGTCCTCCCCAGAGACTGTCCTGCTCACAGATGCCGTCTCCAGGCAGTGCTCTGGCTTACGAGTAACCAGAAGTCCCTCACCATCTGCCTCAAAAATCCCAACCGGAAGTCTCAGAGTAGGAGGTTTGGGGTTCGCCAATCCCTTGGCTCAGCGTCATCCCTACTCTGCCCAACAGGCCTCCCAGGCCTCCCTGCAGCTGGGCCTCCGCCCCCACTCCTCTCTCAGGACCACATTCAGGGGCAGGAAAAGGCCAAAGACCCCTCTCTCCTGCTCCCTTTTCTGTCCCGAGACCCTTTCTGGAAGTCACTGCCTCCTCTCAGCCGTGATCCTCTCAGCCAGATTTGTCTCACATCCCCAGGGCTGAACTGAGGGACAAAATCACCATCATTACCACACAATCATGGTTTTCAGCCTACTGAGGTGGAAGAATCAAGTTAGCGAATCTCTTGAGCACCATTTTCCTCTTGGAGCAGGAGAAATGCCAGGAAGCTGCCCAAAGCCAGAGAGTGAGGGGAACTTCTGTTTGGTTTCCGTCACATTCCCCCCCCCCCCAAAGAAAAACATGTGTGTGTGGAGGGGGGCGTTAACAAGAAAAAAACCATTTCTTGTGCCCTCTCCCAGGATGGTGGGAAGCAGCTTCTGGAAGGGATGTCTGAGAACCGGACGCTCCTGGAGTTTGACTTGCGTCTCTCCGAAATAGCCCAGGAGAGCGAGTACCTCATCGGCCAGGCTCTCGCCACCAACCGTGAAATGGCCCGCCAGCGGGACCTGAACCCCAGCCTTTTCATGTCCCCCATCATTGCCAAGGGATCGGGGAACCCTGTAGGATAGAGGTGAGGCCATGCCTACTGCAAGGCATCATTTTGGTGGGGGGGGGGGGTCAAAAATCATCTCAGGGCAAATGATGAAGGGTTGTGTGAATCAAGCTATGAGGGCAAGGGGCTGGAGCGATAGCACAGTGGGTAGGGCGTCTGCCTTGCACGCAGCCAACCTGAGTTCGATCCCCAGCATCCCATATGGTCACCCGAGCACATGAGCCAGGAGTAACCCCTGTGCATTGCCGGGTGTGACCCAAAAAAAGCAAAAAAAAAAAAAGATATGAGGACAAAATGGAAGATGAGGGGGGAAGTAGGGCCCAGTTGTCACAGCGAGTGATATTACTGGAATGCCGCCCCCACTCCAAATGACCACAAACAGGGACAGGAAGGAGAGAGGACACTCCACGGACCTATGCCTGCGGGGACTCTCCCACCAGCCCCCAGCTTCTCCCGGACTCCTCCTTCCCCCCACCAGCCCCCCTCCCCGTGAATAGATTCTTCTTGACCTTCTCTCCCTCTCTCTACCTCTGCCAGGCTCACCCACCCTCCCCCCACACATGCCCCTCCCCGGCCATCCCTGAGTCTCATCCCCAACCTGGAATGAGGGAAGTGTGACTGGAGAGTGTGAGCCCCAGGGGGCTTCCCCCACGAGAGGAGAGGGGTGCGGGGGTGCACGCCGGGAAGGGGCACCAGTGAGTCATCCACAACTTTATTTTCCACCAGTTTGATTTGTACAATCTTTGCGCTTGGAAATCCACAACGGAAAGGCCACAGTGTGATGTACCCGATTGACAGAGACCGTCACCCCACAAACTCTCGTCCCCAGGACACACAGTCTCCCAGTGTCCTGTGCACCCCCCGGGACCACACCCATGGGGCTTCACCATCCCCACCCCAGGGCCCTGCTAGATGGATTCAAGCTGAACCCCAGCTCCCCTCCTCCTGGGGTGAAGCACCCCAGAACCTCCAGACACACATATTTTGAGATGGGGGGAGATGCCACCACAGCCTGGGGGGCTGTTCCTCGGGGTACTCCTCCCAACCAGTAGGCGCTGGGTAGAGCACCAAAGGGGGCTCGGGGGTGACGGCCCTCACGCGCCTGTCAGAGCCATTGGACCGCCCAGCCTGACCCCCTCTGTCCGCTCTGGGGTGCCAGCGTCCAAGTGTGAGTGCGTGCGTGCGTCTGAGTGTGGGATATGTGCAAGCCACAGTTGCTAGCAGAGGTTCTAATTAGAGAAACAAGAACATTCAGTGTAAAGTTTAATTTTAGAGATTAATTAATTTTTCTGATTTTCCCTGGCAATCAATAAAGCTACCAAGAAAAATAGACCAAAGGACTTGGTTTCTCTCTAAGTCTGTGCGTTTGTGGAAGGTGAGGCTGGCTGTGTAAGGGGGTCGTAGGCAAAAATGGTCAAAACAGGAGAAAAAAACGGGGTTTCCCCCTACCACCACCACCGGTTCCCTTCCTCTGTCTCCAGAGCTGGCCTAAGGGAGGAAGCTCCGAGTTCCTCCAGCCTGGCAGCCCTGAGGGGAGCCAGGCTGCCCCCAGCTCCACAGCTGGGCCTCACAGATCGGCACTTCCCAGTTCCGAGGAAAGAGGCAGCAGGTTGAACACTGCCCAGGGCAAGCCAACAGGGAGCCCCATCTTTGTCCACTCAACCATCTCGGGCAGGAAGGTAAAGCTCACCGCCCCAGGGCCACAGGTCTGCAGGGTCCCCCGGCAGCTGCGCCATCCACATCCCGTCTGGAAGAGAGGGCAGGAGGGAGGAAGGGAAGCCGGGCTGTTGCATAGGTGGGTGTCGAGGGGCCCAGTGAGAAACAGGTGGGGAGCAGTGTCGGAGCCCCAGGACTCGTCTCTCCAGCTGGAACCGGCAGCCAGGGGAGCTGGGGGAAGGCGGTGGATCAGACATGCACAGGAAGCATCTCGGCTGGGAGGTGAGGGGCGGGCCCAGGGGTGTCTGAACTTGGGACCACAGGGCAGGGCCCCTGCCCCTGGACCGGGCGGGGGAGGGCAGGGCTATCAGGCAAGACCAGGAGAAAGTCGGCCTGGCCTCGCTGTTGGCTTCAGGTCTGAGGCCTCCCCCAGCTGGGCACCAACTTCTCAGCCCGAAGACACCCCCACCTCCTGGAAGCCCTTCCATTCATTCCTCGACTTCCTGACTCCCACCTGGTTTCCAAGTTCCCCTCTGTCTCCCCCAGAATATCTGCTACTGCTCCCTCGACCCCATCATCCACCCGGGCCAGCTTTCAGGTAATGGTCCTGGGGGTGTTTCAGCCCTTCCGGGTGAGGTGACCGCGGTGAGTCCGGGAGGGGGCCGAGGGGCTCTTTAGAGGAAGGACCGAGGGACACTGCGCCCACCCGCCGCGCTCCTCCTCACCTTGCCCCGCCACAGCCTCGCAGAGCCAGCAGGGCGCCAGGGGGACGGGGGAGAGGTGCACGGTGAGCTGTCCCTGCAGGGCCCCAGGCGGGGCGCCCCGGGGGACCCGGGGAGAGCAACAACAGCCGAGGGAGGGGCAGAAAGGACCGCGCGAGCGGGCGGGCAGCGCCAAAGAGCGGAGAGCAACGTCGGGGGCGTTTTGAGATGAAGACCAGGGTGGGGGGCTGGAGCCGTTTGGAAACCAGCCCTGCCCGGGGCCAGAGCGCCGCCCCAGCTCGCTCGCTCGCTGGCTAGAAGAGTGGGCGAGGCAGCAGAGGGAGAAACGGCCCCCAATTCGCTTCCCCACCGCCCCTCAAGCTCCCCGGCGGCCCGTCGGGGGTCTCTGACTGCAGATGAGGCCCCGCGCGGGCGGATCCCCACAGCCCAGTAGCCACGTAACAGTCAGTAGTAGATAGGTTGAACTTGTGTGTGCGCGCGCAAGGAAAGAGAGGCGACCCCAGGGGGACGCGGGGGCGGGGCTGGAAGTGACCATCCGCTGGGATGGGGCTCTCGGAAGCTCTGACCCCTCCCACCCATCCGTCTATGTACAGGAAAACGGAGGGACGGGTGGTCTCCGCCCCGGGTGAGTCAGTCCCCTGCGCCCGCCCGCCCGCCCTCCCTCGCCTCCCCGACGTCCCGACTCCCCGGCCGCGCGCGCGCAGGGCGCACGGCGGGGCGAGGGGGCACGTCGGGGGGCGACGCGGTCACAGTGAGGTCTCCACGCAGGAGCCGTGGCGGTGCAGCGGCCGGTGACTGTGGCCCAGGCAGCCCTCCTGCCGGTGCACGATGAGCACGGGGAAGTAGAGGGCGTCGTGGTAGGGCGGCGGCGGCCCGGCCTCCTCGTCGTCCTCGTCGTCGTCGTCGTCGTCGTCCTCGTCGTCGCCCATGCTGGCCTGGCTGGACAGGCGCGTCTGCTCCGTGGGGCAGCTCGCCTCGTTGACGCTCCCGCTCCGGCTGCGCCACAGGCAGCTGCGCCGCGAGCCGTAGAGGCGGCCGAGCGAGAAGCGGCTGCCCGCGCAGCCGGGGCCGCCGCCGGGCCCCGGGCCGGCCCGCGGGCTGGCGCAGATGCTCAGGGCGCTGCGCGAGAAGATGGACGAGCTGCTGGCCGCGCGCTGGCAGTGCTCGCAGCTGCGCCGCAGCGGGGCCACCCCGGCCGCGCCCGGGCCCCCGACGCCGCCGTAGCGGCCGGCGGGCGCGTAGCCCCCCGACGCCGCCGCGCCCCCGGCGCAGCGCGCGCCCAGCCCGGCCAGGTCCATGAGCACCGCCTCCGAGTAGCTGGGCACCAGCTGCTGGTTGGAGCGGATGTGCCACTCGAGCTCCGTGCTGTCCACCGTGTTGACCCGCGGCAGGCGCTGCGTGAGCGGGGGCAGCAGCTCGTCGCTGGGGCTCAGGCCGCCGCCCGCGCTGCTGGCCGAGCCGGGGCCCTCCAGGCCGAAGAGCTTCTCCACGTGGTAGTGCGCGTAGGCCGTGCGGTACTCGGCCAGCACCCGCAGCGGCCAGGACAGCGTGAGCAGCGCCGCGGCCCAGAAGGCCGACGAGCAGGCGTACCAGGGCGGCCGCGCCGGGTCCGGGAAGGCCACCATGAACTCGCGGAAGTCCACGTTCTTCAGGTGCATGCCCTCGCGCGCCTCCATGTAGTCGTCCAGGCCCTCGTTCTCGGCGAAGAAGCGCGCGCGCTGGCACAGGTAGGCGTTCTCGGCCTCCACGCTGGCGAAGCTGAAGCACTTGGTGAAGCGCAGCCGCGTGGCCGGCGCGCCCTCCAGGCCCACCAGCGCCTTGGACACGTCGCGGACGCCGCAGCGGGCGTAGTCGAACTCGGCCTCGGCCACGTGGGTGTTGACGCGCTCGTGGTAGACCTGCGGGCGCCCCGGGGAAGGCAGCGGGTGGCGGAGGGGGTCGCTTCTGGCCGCTCTCCCCCCCCCAACCCGGGGGTCGCCCCGTCATCGTCGGGGCTCCGCCTGGCCTGGCCCAAACCCTACGCCCGTTTGCCCACTGCGGCCTGGCCCAGGTGGGGAGCCGCGGCTCACCTGGTTTGCGGAGAGAAACTGAGGCCGGCAGCGCCGTCGGGGGCGCTGGGCGGTGCTGGCGGGCTGAGAATTCCTCCCTGCCCATGCCTCGGCTTGTGCTGATTCTGAGGTCGGTGAAGGCCTTGCCTTGCTGCTTTCTGCCCCGCCTCCTCTGGACCCCATTCCTGCACGCTGCCTCGCAATGCAAATGCCCCCACCCCCAAGAGGGCCCGAAACCACAGTACAGCGAGTAGGGCGACTGACTTGCACGTGGCCCACCTGAATTCCCCACATCCTATACTCCTGAGCACCGCCAGGAGTAATTCCTGAGTGCAGAGCCAGGAGGAACCTCTAAGCATCACTAGGTGTGGCCAGCCCAGAAACCAATGGCACCCTGTCCAGTGCCTCCATCTCTTAACTCCTTCTCCCTACCTTAGCCATCACCCAGCTTTCCCACCTAATGCCCACCCGCCCCAGGCTTGTGTATCAGCCTCACACTGCTCTGGAGGTCATCCGGAAAATATCCCGACCTCCTCCTCCAGGTCTCCCGGAAATCTGACCTTGACAAGTGCTGGAGGACTGACTGGTATCAGCGGGCTGGCCCCCTCCTCTGGGAGCCTTGGCCCTGGGGCCCAGGGACTGAAGTGTGGTGCTAGCACCCTCATGTAGAAGCTGGAGAGATAGCACAGCGGGTAGGGTGTTTGCCTTGCACGTGGCTGACTCGGGTTCAATTCCCAGCATCCCATATGGTCCCCTGAGCACTACCAGGAATGATTCCTAAGTGTAGTGCCAGGAGTAACCCCTGAGCATCGCTGGGTGTGACCCAAAAAGAAAAAAAAGAAGAAGCTGCATGCCTTGGGCACGTCCCTGACTGTAGATCTCCTTACCTGAGGCCACTTCACCAGACAGGTGAGCTCATGATTGTGAGGCTGAGCCTGTGAAGCTGCCTCCACCCAGTAACCCTGGATCCCAGCTGCGGGAGTTCGAATCCCAGCTTTGCCACATGCCTGTCATTTGACTCAAGGATCAACTTCCGAGTCAAACTTCCGTTTGACATCTCCACGCCTCCAAAAGGGGGATAAAGATCCCCTAACCTCAGAGGGTTCTGAGGGCTCAATAAAACTTTGAAGCCGAGTGAAGGACTTGGGCTCTGATTGGCTGCCAGCTTGAGCCGGCAGTTTGCTGGGGGCGCTACCCACTGGCCCTCACTGCAGCCTGTGCCTCTCTCCCCAAGGGCTGGGGAGCACCCCAGCACCCCTTCCCGCTGAACTGGCCTGTGCCCCTCTCCAGCCCCTCACCTGGGTGGTGGTGTAGGCGTCTCCGTTGCGGTACCTGGTGACCTGGCGCGTCCGCCTCACGTAGTGGTAGCTGATGGCCTTCCACCAGATGCAGGGCGTGGCTTGCTGCATCCGCCCCACGCGCTCCCTCACGCTGCTCACGTCCACGCGGTGCTGCAGCTCATGGCGGGCTTGGCAGTGCCAACACTCCACCAGGTAGACGGCGTACAGCATGAGCAGGAAAGCCAGGGGGATGTAGACGTAGCCGTTGGAGCAGGGGCTGTCATGGTACATGAGGCTGTTGCCCTGGTAGGCGCTGCTGAAGGTGAGGCGGGTCACCGTGGTGACGTGGCACCAGGCCACGGCCCCCAGGCAGCCGTACATGAGCAGGGAGAGCAGCAGGCACTTCCAGTGGGACTCACGGCAGAGGGACTTGGTGAAAGAGGGCTGGACGGGCCGCTGCTGCTCAGAAGGGATGGGCAGAGGGGCCGAGGAGGGGGGAGGGGTGGCAGCACAGAATGAGGGACGTGCAGACACAGGCAGAGAGAGGCAGGGGGGTCAAGGGGCAGCCACCGACAACGACACAAGGGAAGGGAATCACGGGAGGCCAACACGGGGCCGTGCAGAGAGAGAACAGTCGCAAGAGGCAGAGAGAAATCAGAACCAGAGACGGGTGGGGAACGAAACAAGGCACAGATGGAGAGGATGACGCCCAGAGTCAGGACAAATGGCCGTGGAACGGGAGAGGTGTGGACAGGGTGGGAGAGGGGAGGACAGACAGACAGGCATCAGCCAAGGTAGGTCTCCAGCCCTTACCCCCTCCAGGTAATCCAGGAAGCGCGGGGTGGGGGCTCCCACATCACCTGCCCACTTAGGAGAGGACCTCCCGGCCCGGAGTGCTAGAGAAGTCACTTCCCTTTGACCCATCCACCTCTCCATCCTCTTTTTGAAAGGGGGTCCCCAGAACAGCCCACGCCCTGAATTCCCAGCCTCGCTTCCGGGTCCCCTACCATCCTGAGCAGAAAGGCTGCCCAGGCGGAGCTGGTGCCAAGGGCAGAGGCCTGGGCTGGAGAGAGGAAGCGGCTCCCGACCCAGCCGTTTGTCAAGACAAACCGATTAGTGGGGTGCGGGGAGGCCCCCCGCAAAAGCACCCGCCACGCTCTGTCCCACACTCGCGCAGCGGGAGCTGTTTCCACGTCTGGCTCCCCCCCACCCCCACTCGACTGGGTGCTCCTGAGGGCACAGCCTCCTCTTCTTCGCAGCCCCTGAACGGGGCGAGGACGGAGTTGGCTTTCTGGGGGGTGGCCGGCACTTTCCCACCCTGCTGCCCGCTGTCCAGCTTTCTGGCACGCCGGGCGCCTCCTCCCGCTGAGCCTCGTTTCCTGGGCTCCCCGGGGCAGGAGGGCCACCCGCAAGCGGCCACCCACCCAGAAGCGGGTGTGGACTCGGAGGGAGCGGGCGTGCGATCTGCCGGGCAAGGGATGGGCAGCGGGAACATCCACCCGGGACCTTGCCGCTTTCGGGAGCCTCGTCCTCGGCGGGGTGCAGATGCGCACCTCCCGGCCGGGCGGGGTGCCCAGGAGAGCCTGGGTGAAAGCACCTTCCCCGGCCCCTGCCGGATCGGGGCAGGGGTCCGCGAGCGTGCACGGGGTGGGGGGCGGGGGTGCTGGAACTTGCTCCGATTCTTTGTCTTTGCGCCTCGGGTCACTGTTCGGAAGGACTCCGGGGCTGGGGTGGGGGCGGGGGGGCGGGGGGCAGGCGGCTGCGCGGCCCTCGGGGTGCCCAGGTGCGCCCCCCGCAGCCCCGGCCACCCGGGGGGCGTCGCCCCTGCCCGCGCTCGGCCGAGCCCGGCCTCCGGGGGCCGCGTCCGCGTCCCCCTCCCCGCCCGCCGCCCGCCCGCTCCCCGCTCCCCCGGGGCCCGACCCGCGCCCCGCGCCCCGCGCCCCGCGCCCCGGCCGGGCGAGGCTCCGCCCCCAGCCCCGCCCCGCCCGCGACCCCCGCGCCCCGCCCCCGGCGCGGCCCCCTCCCCGCCCGCCGCCGGGCCGGCCGGGGCCTCCGGGCGGGCAGCGCGCGGGACTGCGGCTGCGGGGCGCCGGCCGCGCTGCGGCGGAACGGCCGGGGGATGGGGCCGGGCTGCGGGCGCTCACCTCCTCGCGGGCCGGGCCCTCCGCCGCCGCCGCCGCCGTGGGCTCCTCCGCGACCCCCGGGCCGCCGCCGCCGCCGCCGCCGCCGCCGCTGCTCTCGCCCGCGGCCGAGCCGGGGGGGGGACATGGCGCAGAGGGGGCGCGCGGAGCTCAGGGCCTCCCGGGGGGCTGCCGGGGGCCGCGGGCATCCTGCGCGGGCCCTGGGGAGGGGGCGGGAGGGGGCGGGGCCCGCGCTGCTCCCCACCCCCCGCGGGGGGAGGGGGCCCGGGCAGGGCCCCGGGGGGCGGGGGCGGGGCGGGCCGGGGGGCCGGGCCGGGGGGGCCGGGGCCGGGGGCGGGTGTCACCTTGAGGCCCTCGCGGCGCCGCTCCGCTTCCCGCCCGCTCCCGCCGCCGCCTTTTGTCTGAGCCGAGCCGGAGCCAGCGCGGCCCCCCCCTCCCCGGCGCCGGAGCCCCGCCCCCGGCCCCCCAAACCCCGCCTTCCCCGAGCCTGCCGGAGAGCCCCCCCGGGGGCAGAAGCAACAGGGGCTCCCCACCCCCGCCCGCGTCCCCCCCACCCCCGCCGGGCTCGGGCCGCAGGGGGCGCCCACCCCAGCCCCGGCTCCCGCACGTTTCCGGGGCCCGGGGTGGAGCGAGGCGAGGAGGAGCCCCGGGCCGGGGAGCCCGCGGCTGAGCCCGCCGGCTGCCCAGTGGGGACTAAGGAGTTAAGGCGGGAGAGCCCGACGTTAGAGACCCCTCGGCCCAGGGCCGGGCCAGAGGGCCGGGAAGGGACCCGCGCCGGACTCGGCGAGGGCTCGCGGGGGGCGGAGGAGAGGACAGGGCGGCCGGTCTGCGGGGATGCGGCTCGTTCCGCCTGGAGCCCGGAGGTGTCCGTCCCCGCCGCGGGAGAGCCAAGTCTTCATCCTGCCTTTAAGGAGTCGTGTGACCTTGGGCAAGTGTCTCCCTCTCAAGGAGACTCCAGTTCCTGGCAACACCAAAAAAAATTGGAATTCACCTCTGGGGATGCAGAGGCATAACTGAAACAGAACACTTCCGTCCCAGCACCTCTCCAAAACAACACGAAATAAACCTGTGCGAACTGCCCAGTTCTCGTAGGGACGAGATCAGCAGGAGAGCTCGTGCCTTGCCTGCTGGAGGCCCTGAGTTCAGTCACAGGCCTAGGAAAAACAAAAGGAGTCGGAGGGCTGGAGGGATAGCACAGCAGGTAAGACATTCACCTGGCATGTGCTCAATCCAGGTTCGTCCTCCAGATCCTCTGAGCCCTGCCAGGAGTGAGCCCTGAGCCCAGAGTTACCTCCTGAGCACCACTGAGTGTGCTTTTCCCAAACAGACAAACAACAAATCCCAAAGTCTCCATCCTTCCTGGTCCTCCCCAGGTCAGTGGGTCTATCCCGCTGGCCCTAACAGAGGAAGCAAGTGGCCTTAAAGAGGTAGGGTTTCCCCTTGGCTCCCGGAGCAGAGGAGATGGGGGGTCTCAGTTTGTTCCACTACATTGCACCCTTGTTTTGAGGGAAGTCCCCGCCCCAAAGCCCAGTCCACCCAGTCTTCTTGTACCACCAGCTCAGCGCTCCGCACTCTGCCGGATGATGCTAGGTTGGCAGAACCCAACCCAAAGAGATCCCTCAAAGTCCCCATCCACCGTCCTCCTGACCCCCAACCCCACCGCCTTAACCTCTCTTCAGGGACTTCAGGGAAAGAGCTAGCCAACCCCAGAACTCCCGAGAGATGCAAGCCGACATCACTACGTCTCCATTTCCACTGGAAGCCCGGGGTGGTTTGGGAGGGCACAAAGCAGGGCCAGTGGAAGACAACAGCTGCCCAGCTGCTCACATGGCCACCACGCCTGTTTCCTCAAGACAGCCTGCATGAACTGGGCGGAAGTTGGGTGCTCAGGCATGCCACAGAGAATCAGAAGATTCACCAGCCGGGAGAGGAGGACCAGATGTGTCCAGCCCGGGAGAAAAACGGGGCTGGGGAAATCAAGTCAGGGCTCCTGATCTTGCTGTGGCGCGAGACAAAATCTTCAGGTCATCTTTCCAGATGACACTGCAAGATCCCTTTTCCCCTTTTCTGAAGAGTCCCCAGCAGCCTAGCTGGGAGAGCGGTGCTGGACCTGGTGAATGACTCGATGCTGACCCCAAGTGGCCAGACGAAGGACTGCCGCACACCTGTTCGTGTCTGCGCCTTTTCCCCTAAGTTCAGCCTCCGTGTGAAGCAGGGGAGACGTCAGCACGCGCGCGCACACACACACACACACACACACACACACACACACACACACACACACACACACACCTGAGTTCTTGCAACCCTACAATGAGTGCACATGCTCCAACCCCTTAGATGTTCTGGGGACTGGGGGTGAGGGGCGGCGTTTACATTTCGGAACAGGGACAGGAGAACCTGGCTTGGCACTCTTCAACCTTGGCTAAGTCAAGTCTCCAAAACTCCCTTTTCCGGAGCCCTAAATGGAGGTGACAGCTGGAGCTCTAGCCATCTGTGTCTGGACTTGGTGACTGAGCTTTTGCTTGGGACTTTGAGGAGGGAACTTGTTATGGGAGGAAGTGGAGAACCTCTGAAGTCACACCGAGCTCAAAGGAAGGAGGCTGTTTCCTGGGGCTTTCCCCGCCAGCCTTCTCCTCCCTCCTGCTCAACACATTCTCCCTGGGGGGATTCAGGCTCTCATCTCCTCCCCCTGCTCTTCCCCCTCCACTCACCACTCCCAAGAAGCCTCTGACCCCAGCCCTCTTCCCTTCCCGCCTGCATCAGGTCCCACTGCGTGTACCCCGGTTCTCCTGTCTTTGTACAGCACCCCGTTTGATGATTACTAGCGGGTTTCCTGAAGACTTGGACTCAAGGGCAAGTTTTGGGGAGGGGCCCCTGGCTTTTGTAGGTCATTACTGTTACTGCAGGACTTGGTTTTGCTTCCAACAGGAGGAGCAGTGTTGAAATCTCGGCACAGCTCCATTCATGCTCATCATGCAATGGGTAGAAAAATGAGTCTCATGGTGGGACAGGGTGCCTTGCACGCAGCCAACCCCGGTTCGATTCCTGGCATCACGTATGGCCCCCAGTCACCACCAGGAGTAATTCCTGAGCACAGCTGGGTGTGCCCCTCTCCCACCCCCCCAAAAAAATGAGTCCATGAAAGATGGCAAGTAGCAATCAACATATTGACACTCACTCCAGCTTCCTTTCCTCTCTGCCAGGACCTGGCCCTTACGGAAGATCCCTGAAGGCATTGCTGGTTTCAGATGATGGTAACTGGCGGAGAAAATAAATCATGATTTGCAGTGCATTGTGTGGCCTCCCGAGGTTCAGAGAAATCAGGGACCAGGAAGGAGGAAAGATGTTTTGGAGCTGAGGCTGCAGAAGGAGGCAGAATGTGACCCGGCATGTCTAGGCCTCTCCATGTCTGCCCCACCATGAGGAACTAAGTTTCCCCTCAGGAACCTGATGTGGTAACCACCAAGCTATGTTTCATCCCTGGAGAAATGGCTTTTTTAGATAAAAGGTAAAGGTAAAGGTAAAGGCCCTCCCGTTGATCGTCGATTTGCTCGAGCGGGCCCAGTAACGTCTCCATTGGAGACTTTGTTGTTACTGTGTCTGGCATATCGAATACTCTCGGTAGCTTGCCGGGCTCTCCGAGAGGGGCGGAGGAATCGAACTCGGGTCGGCCATGTTGGCCGCTTGGAAGGCGAACGCCCTACCCGCTGTGCTATTTTTAATTGAGCGCTGGGTTTTGTTTGAGATACATTTTTCCTCTTGGTTTTGAGCCATACCCAGCAATGCTCAGGAACTGCTCCTGGCTCTGTGCTCAGGTGTCACTCCCAGTGGTGCTTAGTGTGGGACTCAAACTCAGGTCAGCCCCCTGTATGTCAGGTAAGTGCCTTAACCTCTGTACTCTTTCATTTTTTTCTTTTTGGGTCACACCTGGCAATGCACAGAGGTTACTTCTGGCTCGTGCACTCAGGAATTACTCCTGGCGGTGCTCTGGGGACCATAAGGGATGCTGGGAATCGAACCCAGGTCAGCCACATACAAAGCAAAAGCCTTACTCGCTGTGCTATCACTCCAGTCCCACCTCTGTACTATCTTTCTGGCCCAGGGTCTCCACACCGTACCCCCTACCCCAGAAAACTGCCTGAAAAAAACCTTCAAAAAAACAAGTTCCGTCCCCAATTCTGTGTGATCGAGGACGTGATACAGGAGATCAATCCAGGACCCAAAGGAAAAACAGCTCCTTTATTATTTATTTATTTTTGCTTTTTGGGTCACACCTGGTGATGCACAGGGGTTACTCCTGGCTCTGCACTCAGGAATCACCCCGGTGGTGCTCAGGGGACCATATGGGATCCTGAGAATCGAACCCGGGTTGGCCGCATGCAAGGCAAACTCCCTACCCGCTGTGCTATTGCTCCAGCCCCAGAAGAGCTCCTTTAAAGACAGTGAACAGGGAGGAGAGATAGTAAAGCAGGTAAGGTTCTTGCCCTGCACACAGCTGTCCCAGATTCGATCCCGACATCCCAGAGCACTGCCAGGAGAGATTCCTGAGTGCAGAGCCAGGAGTAACCACTGAGCATTGTCAGGTATGGCCCCCGAAGCAAAAAAATAAATAAATAAAGATAATGGAGGAGTTCCATCTTGGCACTGCAAGATAAATAAATAAATAAAAATAAAGATAATGATAAGAGTTTCCCTAACCAAGCTCCTGGCACTGGGAGATGAGAAAGTAAAATAAATGCAGAGAAATTGGGGGGGGGGAGGGGTGGAGCAATAGCACAGCGGGTAGGGCGTTTGCCTTGCACGCAGCCGACCTAGGTTCGATTCCCAGCATCCCATGTGGTCCCCCGAGCACTGCCAGGAGTAATTCCTGAGTGCATGAACCAAGAGTAACTCCTGTGCATTGCTGGGTGTGACCCAAAAAGAAAAAAAAAAAGCAGAGAAATAGGTGGTGGACAGGAAATTGCGGTTTCATGTCCCTCCACCCACGTGGTCCTCAACAATAAATCCTTTAAAAAAACAAGTTAATTGGAGGGACCCAAGAGATAGTACAGCAGTGGGTAAGGTGTTTGCCTTGCCCTCGGCTAACCCAGGTTCAACCTCCAGCACCCTATATATGGTCCCCCTAGCCTGCCAGGAGTGATTCCTGAGCACAGAACCAGGAGTAAGCCCTGAGTGCTGCCAGCAGTGGCCCAGAAACCATAGTAATATATATATATATATATGTATATATATATATATTTGCTTTTTGGGTCACAGCCGGAGATGTACAGGAGTTACTCCTGGCTTTGCACTCAGGAGTTACTCCTGGCGGTGCTCAGGGAACCATATGGGATGCTGGGAATCGAACCCGGGTTGGCCGCGTGCAAGGCAAACGCCCTACCTGCTGTGCTATCTCTCCAGCCTCAATAATAATAATTTTTTTTAATTTAAAGTAAAATGTATACGATCACGGCGAGCGATAGGGCATTTGCCTTGCACGGGGTAGGCCTGGTCGACTGGAGTTCGATTCCTCCGCCCCTCTCGGAGACCCTGGCAAGCTACCGAGAGTATCTCCCTGGCAGGGCAAAGCCTGGCAAGCTCCCCGTGAGGTATTCGATATGCCAAACACAGTAACAACAAAGTCTCACCATGGAGACGTTACTGGGCCCGCTGGAGCAAATCGAGGAACAACGGGAGGACAGTGCAGTGCTCAAGTAAAACGAAAACGAGTGAGTGGGGGACTGAAGATGAAGCTCTACAGTAGAACACACGCCCCAACCCGCCAAAGTCCTGAGTCCATCCTGGCATCCAAACAAAAGGAAAGGAAATAATGAATGAATGAACTGAAGAGACGGAGGAAGGGAAGCAAGACCGCGTGCAGAGAAGGGCGAGCCGGGAGCAGAAAAGAATGAATGGGCGGGTGGGTGGGTGCGCGCACGGTGGGTCGGGAGGCCGCAGGGACGCGCGGCGGGTCAGGGCCCGGGGCCTCTGGCGGGGGGCGCGCGGGGCCGGGGCCGGGGGATTCCGAGGGGCGGAGCCTCGGCCCGGAAGCGCCCGTCGGGGCGGGGCTTGGGGCGGGGCTTGGGGCGGGCCGGGCCGCGCGTCAGATCTGGCTGCCCAGCTGCAGCCGTTGGCCGCCGCCGCCGCCGTGGACCGCGCTGGCCCTGCGCGCCGGCCCGGGCAGCCCCCGCGGGACGCAGAAGAGGCCGCGGCGGCCGGGCGGACGTGCAGCCCCGAGCCGTGGGCCGGGCCCGCGGGCATGTCGGAGGCGCGGAAGGGGCCGGACGAGGCGGACGAGAGCCAGTACGACTCGGGCATCGAGTCCCTGCGCTCCCTGCGCTCGCTGCCCGAGCCCCCCGGGCCGTGCCCCCCGCCGCGGGGCCCCGTCGAGGAGCCGCAGGGCGAGCGGCCGGACCCCGCCCCCGGCCCCGCGCCGCGCCCCGACGCCCGGCCTTTGTCGGGGAGCCCCGGCCCGGAGCCCCCCGCCGGAGCCCTGAGCCCCCAGCAGCTGGAAGCGCTCACTTACATCTCCGAGGACGGGGACACGTGAGTAGGGCGGGGGGTGTGCGGTGGGAGGGGGGGTCCCGGCTGGGACGCAGAGAGCCCCGGCCCGGACCGGCCAGCTCGCCTCCCCGGACCCTCGCGCGCGCCCAGCGCCCGGGCGCTGGCCCCGCCTGCAAGGGACAGTCCCCGCACTTCCCAGCTCCACGGGCCACCCCGAGCCGCAACCGGGCCGGGCCGGCTGGAAAGAGACGCTAAGGTCTCGCGGCCAGCCCTCTGGGGACCCCCTCCCCGGAGTAGGCACCTGCAGCCGCCGCGCGCGCGCGCGCCCCGCCGCCCGCCCCCCAGCCCGGGAAGAGCCCCCCGACCGGTGCAGCCCATCCGTGTCTGGCGAGGGGAGAGGCTACTTCGTTTCCTCGAGCTCTGGGGTGCCCAGCCCCTGACCTCAGCCCCGAAGGAACACACGGTGCCAGCTACAGGCTGCCAGGGGGGGACCCAGGAAGCGCGCGGTGGGGGTGCGCCCGGGTGCACTACCCCGTAGGAGTGGGGGTGCTGAGACGGGCTGGGGCGCACCCGGCCCAGCAGACAGGCAGCGCTGTGAGCCCCAGCTCACTTCCTCCTCTGCAGAGAAAGGGGAAGTGAGGGCTGGAGTCAGTGTCCTGACACCCTCTGCTGCCCGAACCCCCAAATCCCCCTCCCTCTGCCTTTTTCCACGGCCAGCCCCGCCCACCCACCCCCCCTGCCAGGTTGAGTTGTGGGGAACTGATGTGAGGGGCAGCAGCTGCTGTGGTCTCGCCCCTGCAGAAGAAGAAGAAAGCTTTGACAGGAGACGGGGATGGCTGCTGGGGTTAGGGGTGAGATGGGGGGAGCTGGGGGGACGGGAATGGGGTGCACTCGGGGTGCCAGGCAGAGGAAGCTGGAGGTGTCTGTCCTGAGCTGAGGTTCAGAGATGCAACCTTGGCAGACCCAGGGTGGTTTGCAAGAAGTAACCCCAGACCTTTCAGTTCTCTGGGCCCACCTCTCAATTCCCAGGCCCGAAGAAGCCAGTTCTGGGGTTGCCGCCTGGGGGTGGGGCAGGGCCTCTCTAGTGCAGACCTTTGACCCCGGGAGTGGGGAGCTGGTCTTGAGCCTCAACTTTTTTTGTCTTTTCCCTGAGGGAGTCAGCTGGGGTGTCCAGACTGGGGTGGGGGGGAGGGGTCAAGAATCCCCAGGGGATCCCCAGGAGGAAGGGGGCATGTTCTTCCCAGGGAACTGTCTGGGATGCGTGGAACTGGGAAGAGGAAGTGGGAGGAGGGACGGGACGAGCTGGGGAGAGAGGGAGGGAGGTGGCTTCAGTCGATGACCAGCCAGCAGCCCTGGCCTGGCGCAGGGGATTTCCAGCCGTGGTTCCTCCCTGCCCCCTGGCTCCTGGGCCTGCCCACCACGGTGGCCTGCCCCCTCCCCAGCCAGGCCTTTGAGTCGAGCTGCCGCCCTCCCCCCCCTCCACAGACCCTCCAGCTCTGGCTGTCGTCTGCCCCACCTGATGCTGGGGGGAAAACCCCAGCACAGGAACTTCCCCTCCCCACTGGCCCCTGCACGCAGCCCAGCCCTACACGAAGCCTCTTTGTCCTCTGCCGAGAACACACTTGCTCTGCAGAACACAACCTTCCCCCTCAAGGGTGCCTGGAAGAGCACGGAGGCCAAGCAGCCCCGAAGCCTCAGTCCTCAGGCGGGAGTGGAGGGCCGTCATGGACTCCTCCGGGGGCCAGTGCTGTTTGCTCTCCTGGGTCTCGTCCAGCTTTCTCTTTTCTCTGCCTTGGAATGAATAATACCAGTCGCTGGCAGGACAGGGCACCTGTGTCTTCTCTGCTCTGCCTCTGGCCTAGGGGGTGTGACCTGCAGAACTTCAGCCTCCACGATCCCTCCCTGGGCGCTTTCAGCTGCAGCTGGTCTTGGAAGGGATCAGGAGAGGGACCAAGGGAGCCCGTTGCGGGTGGCCGCACAGGAAGCTCCTGCCCACCCCCCGGCCCCCGCCTAGTCCAGGCTCTCTGGAAGGTCAGGGAATTGGAGCCCCCACAGCCAGGCCCCCGGATTTTCTGCCCCCATTCCTGACTTCCTGGCCCACACTCTCACTTTCTGCATCTGTCCTGTGGATAACTACGTAGAAGGCCACGCGTTCCTTCAAGCCCCAGGAAACGCGGGCCCGCTGTCCCCAACCCCAGCCCCTCTGGCCTTGGAGCCGGACCCCCAACCCTGCCTTCTGCCCCTCCCCCAGGCTGGTCCACTTGGCGGTGATTCATGAGGCCCCAGCTGTGCTGCTCTGTTGCCTGGCGCTGCTGCCCCAGGAGGTCCTGGACATTCAGAACAACCTCTACCAGGTGGGTGGAGGGGTCGGGGCCCAGAGCCGTGTCCTCGGCATGGGCTGCACGCTGAAGAAGCACATGTGAGGCCCGCTGAAAGCCGAGGTCCAGAGATGAGTAAGATACAGCCCTGGACCACGTGGTGCTCCCGGCCTGGCCAAGGGGACTCCTACTTAGCCAGCAGGTGGCCCGGTGCTGACACCCCCGTACACAGCAGGTGGCCCAGTGCAAGGAGTGGGACAAAGGCCAGCTGCCAGGGGGGACCCCCCCTCCAGAGGGGTGCTGACAGAGGACTGTGCCAGGCGCATGTGGCCTCTCCTCTTAGCCCTGAGGGACAGCAGAGGGCTCTCACCAAGGAGGGGAGGGGGGACACACGCTCCAGCCTGACCCTGCTGTCCTTTCTCAGGGACTGAAGGGACACTTGGGAAGAGCAGGGGAGGCTCTCCTCCCTGCAACTTCCAGAACTGGGGTTGCAAGAGCTGGGTCAAGGATGACCAAGGGGGCACTGGAGAGATAGCACAGCGGGCGGGGCGTTTGCCTTGCACGCGGCCGACCCGGGTTCAATTCCCAGCATCCCATATGGTCCCCTGAGCACCACCAGGAGTAACTCCTGAGTGCAGAGCCAGGAGGAACCCCTGTGCATCGCCAGGTGTGACCCAAAAAGGAAAAAGAAAAGGATGACCAAGGGGGGAGCTGGAGTGATAGCACAGTGGGTAGGGAGTTTGCCTTGCCCGCGGCAACCCGGGTTCGATTCCCAGCATCCCATATAGTCCCGAGCACCACCAGGAATAACTCTTGAGTGCATGAGCCAGGAGGAACCCCCAAGCATCGCCAGGTGTGACCCAAAAACAAAAACAGAAAAGGATGACAAAGGGGAGGAAGACCACGGTCAGCACCTTTAGAAGCTGTCCTCAGAGGTCATTGGCAGCTGACAGTGCTGTACACCCCCACCCCCTTCCCAGCGGAGAGCGGGGGTGGGGGTGTGCCACGGTGGCCCTGTGACCCTCTCTTCGCACCTGCAGACAGCGCTCCATCTAGCTGTACATCTGGACCAGCCGAGTGCTGTTCGGGCCCTGGTGCTGAAGGGGGCCAGCCGGGCGCTCCAGGATCGGCGTGGGGACACAGCCCTGCATGTGGCCTGCCAGCGCCAGCACCTGGATTGTGCCCGCTGCCTTCTGGAGGCACGACCAGAGCCAGGCAGAGGACCCCCCCACTCTCTGGACCTCCAGCTGCAAAACTGGCAAGGTGCGGTGCAGCCTCAGGGACGTGGGAGGGGACGGGGGGCTGGGACCCCACTCAGGGAAAGGAAGATCATGACCTGTCCATGGATCTGCCTCCACATCCGTGGGTGCATACACACATAGGTGCCCAGTCCATCTCTACTAAATGAATGAATGAATGAGGGACTGGAGCGATAGCACAGCGGGGAGGGCGTTTGCCTTGCATGCGGCCGACCCAGGTTCAATTCCCAGCATCCCATATGGTCCCCTGAGCACTTCCAGGAGTGATTCCTGAGTGCAAGGCCAGGAGTAAAGCCTGAGCATTGCTGGCTGTGACCCAAAAAGAAAAAAAAAGAGAATGAATGAATGAATGTAATGAATGTGATCTTTGAGTTGACTGAGAACCTAGTGCAGGCTAAGCAGAATTTAACCTTGACCTCATTCCATGTAAATGTATTACTTAATTTGGCACTGGGAGCAATAGTACAGCAGGTAGGATGCTTGCCTCGCATGTGACTGACCCATGTTCTATCTCTTGCATACCATATGGTCCCCTGCTCATGGCCAGGGGTAGTTTCTGAGTATAGAGCCAGGATTAACGTCTGAATATCACTGGGTGTGATCCCAAACCCAAAACCAAAAATAATCTAAAATAGGGGCTGGAACAATAGCACAGTAGGTAGGGCGTTTTTCTTGCACCTGGCCGACCTGGGTTTGATTCCCAGCATCCCATATGGTCCCCTGAGCACCGCCAGAAGTGATTCCTGAGTGCAGAGCCAGGAGTAACCCCTGAGCATCACCGGGTGTGACCCCCCAAAAAAGCAAAAATAATAATACTAATATAAAATGGGATTACATGGCGCCAGGGGGCCAGTTGGTGGGTGTGACCCCTGCCTACTGGAATTTGGAGGATCTGGGTGGAGGATGCTCATCCCCGATCCGAGAAAGCTTGGAGATCTCAGCCCAAGGACCCGCATGCCTTTGTTCCTCTGTCAGTACCTTCATGTGTGTGGAAAGTGGTCTCAGCATGGCGGTGGCTAGTTCCGGAGGTCTTCGGCTGCTGGAGCATCCTCCACCCAGATCCTCCAAATTCCAGTAGGCAGGGGTCACACCTACCAACTGGCCCCCTGGCGCTGTGTAATCCCATCAACGGCCAAGACCCAGAGACTATAAAAAGCCAGCTCCCGGAAGTGCGCGGCCGCATTTGCAGCCGCGTGACATCTTATCATCTCATTCCTACTTTGGACAAAATAGCAGACTACCGAATGTAACCTGCCCACACGGCAGAGTCTGGCAAACTCCCCGTGGCGTACCCAATATGCCAATTGGTCCCCAGTAACAATGATGGGTCTCATTCTCCTACCCCTGAAAGAGCCTTGAATATGGCACTTTTTTAAAAAAAATCTCAGGGCTAGGACAAAGGAGACATTACTGGGGCCTGCTCGAGGCAATCAATAAACAAAAAAAGGATGGTCGTGATCGTCGTGATCGAATATAAAATAAATGTATTACCTCATTTGTGTGGTGAGGGAGGGGAGCACCAGGAACCTCATACATGTAGAGCATGTGTTCTGCCACTGAACTGCATCCCTAGTCCATGTGACTCATATAGTAGAGATTAAAGGAATCCGTTAATTTGCACTGAGGACCTTTTGCGTGCCAGATGCTAGTCTAGAAGCCTGGCCTGAATTTCTTTGTTTCTGGGAACAAAACAGAACCACTGAGACACAGTAAATGGAAGGAGTGAGGCAGCTTTTCTTGGAGGAGTCCAGGGTTGGTCTCTGGCACCCGGTAGCCCGAGCTTCACCAGGAATAATCCTCAAGCACCGTCAGGTGTGGCCTCCTCCCCCCAGCGCTCCCCGGAAAATGAACTGAGTAGGTTCATTTCATAGTAGTTTATTTTTTTTTTAAGTAAAACATTTTATTTGGAGGGTTTTTGAAGGGAAGGAGGAAGAGAACGTGGGCGAGAGTGGAGCATAAGAGAGACGGAGTAGCGCACTCAAGAGAGAACCCGGGTTCCTCCAGGGGCAGAGAGAGCCCCTCCACACACCCCAGCATTGGGCATGAGAGCATGAAAGTCCACATCTCAAGAGGGGAGATGTGGGCGACATGTGTGCTTAGTCACTGCATGTGCTTGGCCACGTGGGCACAAGCAGCTCACGGGCTGGGCTCGGGCAACACACGTACGTGCCTCATTTTCTAGTAGTTTCAAGGGGGAGGGGACCCCCTGTTCATTCTGTGGTTTCCCCCTATTCTGTGAGTATGAATACAGTAGAGGTTAAAGGGGGGGGGGGAGAAAGAGCAGGATGAGAACTGGAAGGGACCTTGAAGTCATGTTTTTTGTTTTTATTTATTTTTTTCTCTTTGGGTCACTCCTGGCGATGCACAGGGGTTCCTCCTGGCTCTGCGCTCAGGAATGACCCCTGGCGGTGCTCAGGGGACCATATGGGATGCTGGGAATCGAACCCGGGTCGGCTGCGTGCAAGGCAGACGTCCTCCCCGCTGTGCTATCGCTCCAGCCCCTTGAAGTCATGTTGGAATAGGGGAGACAGGGACCTTTGAGCAGTGACTTGGAGGAGGTCAGGGATGTAACTAGGAATCTAGTTCTCCAAGCAAAGAGCAGGGGTCCAGGCCAGGAAGGAAGGAGCAAAGGGACGGAGGGAGCCTTGGGGGTGGGCGCAGGCAGACCTGGGGAGGTCTGAAGGAGGTGGCTTCTGAATGGGGCTTGGGGGTGGGGTTTGAGAGAAGGAAGGGGGTGAGCGGGGGAGGGCGGTGATGGGGCGAGTGTGTCACTCGGCAGCCTGACCCTTGGAGCATGAAGCATGAACGCTGTGATAATATGACTCTGAGAGATGGAAACTTTGAGTCCTTTCCCCCCTAAGACTTTTGAGGGGGTTTTGGGGTTTGCGTTTTAACAGTCCTGTGACCCAAGGCAATTTAGTGGGCAGTGGGTCCCTTGGGGCTGAAGAGAGGTCCCGGAAGAGAGAGAGAGAGCCGGGTTGGTGGGTGCACCTGATCAGCCCCGGCGTCCGCCCCGTCCCAGGTCTGGCCTGTCTCCATATCGCCACCTTGCAGAGGAATCGCAGGCTGATGGAACTGCTGCTGGGGAACGGAGCTGACATCGACGCGCAGGTGAGGCGGCCAGTCTGCCAGTGGGGGGGGGGGGGCGCGGCGTGGACTCCGTGGCCCCCGCGGCTCGCGCCAGGCCCTCTCCGGGGCTGACTGACGTCCTGATCTCCTTCCAGGAGGGCACGAGTGGAAAGACAGCCTTGCACCTGGCCGTGGAGACGCAGGAGCGGGGCTTGGTACAGTTCCTGCTCCAGGCCGGCGCCCGGGTGGACGCCCGCATGCTCAACGGGTGCACGCCCCTGCACCTGGCGGCCGGCCGCGGCCTCAGCAGCATCGCGTCCACCCTGTGCGAGGCCGGGGCCGACTCCCTGCTGCGGAACGTGGAGGACGAGACGCCGCAGGACCTGGCGGAGGACGTAAGAGGCCTGGGCAGCGCTGCCCAGGGACCGCCCCACCCTGCCCAGGGGCACTGGGTTAGGAGGCCCCGTGAAGGCCGTGGCTCTCACCAACAGCGTGGACAGCCTCCTCCCCCCACCCCCGCCCCCGCGCTACCCTCTGAGGCCCCAGATGGACTTGGCCGGCCTCCCTACAGATGAGGACAGCTAGGTGTCGGGTCAGTGGGGGCCCAGAGTCTGTCCCGGATTCCTGGGCTCCACTTCAGTAGGTGGTTGCAGATGAGGAATGTGGCTCAGGTATTTCCACGGTTGGAATCAAAAGTAAACGGGAGAGGGGCTGGAGAGATGGCACAGCGGGTAGGGCGTTTGCCTTGCACGCGGCTGACCCGGGTTCGATTCCCAGCATCCCATAGGGTCCCCTGAGCACCGCCAGGAGCAACTCCTGAGTGCAGAGCCAGGAGTAAAGTAACCCCTGTGCATTGCCAGGTGTGACCCAAAAAGAAAAAAAAAAGGAAACGGGAGATTTTCTATGAATTCTTACCTTCCCCCCCCTATCACGTACCTTCAGAAAAAAAAAAAAAAAACAAGAACAGACCCATAGACTGTATTACCTCCTAGGTGCTTCTTAGTTCTGATATTCCGGCGTTTCCCTCGAAAGATTACTTGACTGTGACCATGGGGCTCTCGCTATTCCAGAGGGGTCCCTTTTTTGTGTTTTTTTATTGTTTGGCTTTTTGGGTCACACCTGGCGATGCACAGGGGTTACTCCTGGCTTTGCACTCAGGAATTCCGCCTCGGAGGACAATATGGGATGCTGGGACTCGAACCCAGGTTGGCCGCATGCAAGGCAAACATCCTACCCACTGTACGATAGTGGGTATCTTTTCTGAGTGTGCAGAAACATCAACTTCATAGAAGACAGAGGATCTAACCAGAAAGCGAAGCAGTCAGATAACAGTTGGGGTCTTGCTAATCCAGTCAACAGCAGTTGAAGTCGGGGGGCCAAAGAAGCGGGGTCACTGCTAAGTCTTTTCTATCCAGTTCCAATCCTCAGGGGCGTTGGAGGGAGCCCTCGTTTTTGGAGATCAGTAGGAAGTGCTCCCTGGTATCCTTCCGCTCTCACTTGGTCGGGAAATGGCCCCAGGGTGCTCCCAGCTTCCTTCCTGGGTGGCTGCCCTTTCCAGGGGCCTGACGTCCACTCTCCCTTCTCTCCCGTAGCCTCTTGCTCTTTTGCCCTTCGATGACCTGAAGATCTCCGGAAAGCCACTGCGGTGCAGCAACTGAAGCCAGGCAGGCTCTGCCTTGCTCCCCCGAAAGCCGGGAGCCACAGCGCGTTTGCACCCGGGCGCGTGCCCTTCCTGTGTCCCCAGGACCGCGGAGGCCAGCCGGTGGCCAGCAGAGGAGGAACCCACAGTGAGAGCGACCGTCTGGAGGGCCCGGTGCTCCAGGCGGCAGAGTTGCTGGGACAGTCGCCCCCCCCTTTTCGCCGCCCCACCCCCTTCCAGCCCTGGATGACCTGAGCAGAGCCTGTCTGCCTCCCCTGAGGTGGGCTGGGCCTCATTTTCCCCCCGGGTGTTGTTGGGTCAGCCTGGAACTGCCAACCTGTAGGAAGCATGGATGCCCCCGAGGGGGGCAAGACTGAACGAGGAACCCGCAGGAGCCGGAGGGGTTCCGCCTCATTGCTGAGGACTCTGACTGAAGGACTTCACACCGGAGCCCCCAGGCTGGCCGATGGGGAAGAGGAACTCTCGGTCACACAACACTAAACCTGCAGAGACTCTGCTCACGCTCTGCCCCAGTTGTTTTGTGTACGTGCATGTCAGGGTGTTGGGAAATTTTAGGCGAGCCGCTCAGTGACCTTGTGGCGGCTGCAGGGAGAAGGCTGGGGCCTCGTTGGGGAGGGGAGAGGAACCCACGGTCCTCAGGCCTTTCTGCGGGAATGCAGGGGGCCGAGGAGGAGGGAAAGGGGGACCCAGGTGGGAGGCTTCCCCCTCCCCTCCGTCCCCAGGGGGCCATCTGGAGAGCCTGGAGCAGATGGGCTGGCCTGGGAGGGTGACCCGAGGTGTCGAGGTGTCGGTGGCTTTTAAGTGACTTTTTCTTGCATTCCACGTATGTTAGGTCAGGCTCCATTGCGATGAAGAATATGGGGGAGGGGCTGGAGCGATAGCACAGCAGGTAGAGTGTTTGCCTTGCACACGGCCGAACCAGGTTCGATTCCCAGCATCCCATATGGTCCCCTGAGCACCTCCAGGAGTAACTCCTGAGTGCAGAGCCAGGAGGAACCCGTGTGCATCGCCAGGTGTGACCCCAAAAGCAATATATATATATATATATATATATATATATATAATATATGTATAGGAATAAATCAAGTCTCTGGCCCCTTGGAGCTCACACACAGTCCAGTGAGCCAGGCGATCACTCATACACGTTCCAATAAATTCGTTATTGTGAATTACGGCGGGTGCTGCGGAGGAAAGGGGCGGAAGGGAGGGCCGCGGAGCGGGTGGCCGGCCCAAGAGGCCTCTGCGCGGCCAAGTGGAGCAGGAGGCAGGAGGCAGAGGACGGGACGGGGGAGGCCGTTCGGGGAAGTCTGGGTGAATTAGAGGAACTGAGAGCCGGCCGGGGGACTCGGGCGGGGGCGGGGGCGGGGGCGCTGCGGACCGGGGCCGGGTCACGCCGAGCCCCGAAGGTCACGGGGGCTGTGGGGGCCGGGGGTGGGGAGCGAGCGCGGGCAGCCCCGCCAGGAGAGGAAGGTCACGGGCCGACGGCGGCGACGTGCGGAAGTGCGGGGACTCCGGAGGGCCTCGCTGTGCCCGTCCCGTCCCCGTCCCCGAGCTGGCCCCCCGCCCCCGTCCCGCGCGGGACGAGCCGTGGGAAGCGGGGACGGAGCGGAGGCGCAGGGCGGGGTGCGGGCGGCGGCCCCCGAGCCGCCTCCCCTCCGGGCCGCGCGAGGGCGCTGTGGCGCGGCGGCGGCGGCGGCGGCGGCGGCGGCGGCGGCCCAGGGCGCTGCGTGGCCCGGCCGGGGGCGGGGGGGCGGCCCGGGAGGGAGGCGGGAAGAGCCGGCACTTCCGCTGGCCGCGCTCACACGGCTGCTGGCGGCGGCGGCGGCGGGAGCGGAGGGCGCGCGCGGCCCGGGGACCCGCATTCCCCGGCCCCCCCTCCGCCCCACGGCCCGGGAGCCATGGATGCCAGGTGCGGGGGGGGGCCCGGGGGGCGCCGCGGGCTCACGTGACCGAGCCCCCGGGCCACGTGACCGCCTTTGCCGGGTCCGGGCCGGGGGGGCCCGGGCGGGGGTCGCTGCTGGGGGGGGCGGCCGCGGGCCCGCCCGGTCCCCGGCGCCGGCGGGGCGTCGGGGGCTGCAGCACGTTCCTTGGGGGCGTCCGGAGGAATCGGGGTCCCCGGAGGGCGGGGGGAGCCGGGGCGGCCGCCGTGGGCCCGGGCTGCGGGCCGATCGCGGGGAACAGAGGGAACCTGTGTGGCCCGAGGGGCGGCCCGCCCCCGGGAGGAGGGCCGGAGGGAGCCCGGCCCGGCCGCGCCGGCCCCCCCAGGAGAGAGAGAGGCTCTTTGTCCGGGCCGGCTGCAGCTGAGGGGGGCGGGGAGAGGCTCTCCGGCGTGGTCTCCTCCCGAGGGCCGGAGGGATGAGCCCCGGGGCCTCTGATTCCCCGCCCGCTTGTCCCCGCAGGTGGTGGGCAGTGGTGGTGCTCACGGCGCTCCCCTCCCCGGGGGCCGGTGGGGAGACCCCCGAAGCCCCTCCGGCGTCCTGGACCCAGCTGTGGTTATTCCGCTTTCTGGTGAACGCGGCGGGCTACGCCAGCTTCATGGTGCCCGGGTACCTGCTGGTGCGGTACTTGAGGCGCAAGAACTACCTGGAGACAGGTGTGTGGGGTACGGGTGGAGGGTCCCGGCTCCGGGCTAGGAGGGCCGCGGGATGCGGTCAGGAGCCGGGGGAGGAGGGAGGAGGGGGAGGGAGGGCCGCAGCTGGGGGGCCCCCGGAGGGCGTGGTGGGGCCTGATCTCCTGTGCCTTTTCAGGCAGGGGTCTCTGCTACCCCCTGGTGAAAGCTTGCGTGTTTGGCAACGAGGCCAAGCCTTCCGACGAGGTGCCTCTGACTCCCCGGGCAGAGCCCCCAGAGACCACCCCCACTTGGCAGGCCCTGAAGCTGCTCTTCTGTGCTGGGGGTCTCCAGGTAGGTGGGCAGGCTCTGCTTTTCTTTCTGGGTGGTTCCTGGTGGGTGGGCAGGGTTCCTGGAACCCAAGTTTTCGCCTTCCCAAAGTTGGCTGGTTGCTGTCTTTCCTGGGCCACACTCGGCCACCATCTTCTTCAAGGGCTGGAGGCTCTATCTCTTGTCCTTCCGTTACCCCCTTTTCCATGTTATCTGCGATGCCGTTACTACACTTCCTCCTGCAGTGGCTCATCTGCTGTAAATCTGATGCAAGTCTGAGATCGCTGTTTCAACTTTCCCCCCGCAAAGGCCTGCCTGAGGGTTGCTAAGCCGACCTCATAGCATTTTGGAATGGGCACTGTTCGTTTCACCCCAAAGACCCTGTCTAACAGCTTTCCAATCTTCTCTGAGAATTCTTGCTGGCCCAGATTGGTTGAGTTGTATTCATAGAATGTTCTGGAGTTATGTTCATTCTCTGGACACAACTCTAATATACCCTAATATAATATACCCGAGTGGGGAAAGACAAGGTCTGTACTTTTGTCATTTTAATGTGCCTTGCATATTCGATTCCCTACGAGGTGAAATCAGGCTTAGGAAGTGGAAACTTCTAGTCACTAGAGAAACCAGAATATGCTGCTCTTTAGATCAGCGGTTTCCACTGGGGGTTAGTTACTCCCACTTAATACATGGATTATGTCGTTGTATCAGACAGCGGCAGCCCATGGACCAGGGGTCAGAACCACTGCTTGAAGTAATTTCCGCTTCCTGGGGTAGACTAGTGAGATCCAATCTTGTTCACTTTTTCTCTGTTGCTTATTTATTGTCTGTTCCCCCCCAGGCGTCTTACCTGACTTGGGGTGTCCTGCAGGAGAGAGTGATGACTCGAAGCTATGGCGCCACACCCACATCCCCAGGGGAGCACTTCACAGACTCACAGTTCCTGGTGTTGATGAACCGAGTGCTGGCACTGATTGTGGCTGGCCTCTGCTGCATGGTGTTCAAGCAGCCCCGGCATGGAGCACCCATGTACCGGTATTCCTTTGCCAGCCTGTCTAACGTACTTAGCAGCTGGTGCCAGTATGAAGCGCTCAAGTTTGTCAGTTTCCCCACCCAAGTGCTGGCCAAAGCCTCCAAGGTGATCCCTGTGATGCTGATGGGAAAGTTGGTGTCCCGGCGCAGTTACGAACACTGGGAGTACCTGACAGCTGCCCTCCTCTCCATCGGGGTCAGCATGTTTCTGCTGTCCAGTGGACCAGAGCCCCGCAGCTCTCCGGCCACCACACTCTCAGGCCTCATCCTGTTGGCGGGCTACATTGTCTTCGACAGCTTCACCTCCAATTGGCAGGACGCTCTGTTTGCCTATAAGATGTCGCCAGTTCAGATGATGTTTGGGGTCAACCTCTTCTCCTGCCTCTTCACAATGGGGTCCCTGCTGGAGCAGGGGGCTCTTCTGGAGGGGACTCGCTTCATGGGGAGACATAGTGAGTTTGCTGCACACGCGCTCTTGCTGTCAGTCTGCTCTGCATGTGGCCAGCTCTTCATCTTCTACACCATTGGGCAGTTCGGGGCTGCCGTCTTCACCATCATCATGACCCTCCGCCAGGCCTTTGCCATCCTTCTCTCCTGCCTCCTTTACGGCCACACCGTCACTGTGGTGGGCGGGCTGGGGGTGGCTGTGGCCTTCATTGCCCTCCTACTCCGGGGCTATGCCAAGGGCCGTCTAAAGCAAAGGGGAAAGAAGGTGGCACCTGTAGAGCCCCCAGTCCAGAAAGTCTGAGGGGCGAGTTTCCTCTATGGTAGCCGCTCAGAGGCTGGCTGGCTCAAAGGCAAAATGCAGGTTTCCAGTACATGCCAGCTTAGCAGCTGGACACGGGCAGCCCTGGAGGCAGCCCCCAACCCCCCTTTGCCTTAAGTCACCACCCTTCTTCTCAAGTGTGATGGAGTCCAAGGTGGACAGAGGGAGGGAGGTCCCAGAAGCCAGGCACCTTCCAAACCCTTCCACCTGCCCTTGTTGACTCTGCCACTTCACCTGTGCTCAGCCCCGACCTGGAATACGTTTGGGTTCCTCCCAGTGACATTCTTACTCTGGCGAGAAAAGCACAAGTGTTGTAGGCTCAAAATGCTGCTTTCCAGGAAAAAGATGGTGCTGTGCTGGGGTTAAAGGGGTATCAGCCCAGTAATGCCACCACCCCCTATAATGCTCCTGGGTCACTAAGCTCAGCTCCATGAGCCAGTTGCAGGTTTTGGTACTTTGGATATGTAACTTTTGGCTCTATTATAATTTTATTTTATTAAACTGCTGCAATGTCTTGGTCTTGTGTCATGTTTCAGTAGCCAGTTTCATGGTGTGACCAGTTGAATTGGTTACATGGTGACAGCATTTTAATATAGGTAAGCAGCGTATTTGTACTTGTCTCAGAGAGCAGAACTGTAGAAAACACATCATCTTTATTTTGCATACTTTAATTTCAGAACAAAATAAACAAACACAATACACAACATCCAAACCTGTAGTCAAATTTGAAGGGGGGCGGCTTGAGACCCTACCCCTAACCTGCCTTAAGATAGAAAAGACAGGAATGGGAGAAAAAAAAAGACCACTAGAGCCAGGTGGATAAGACCACTCAGGACTGCAAGGGGAAGGGATTAGGACACTATACAGAGAACAGATCTGCAGGTAGAAACTTCTAGTCTACTTCTTCCATGCGAGATGCATCCTCATCACCCTCAAGAGGGGGGATCTCATCAGGAACAGCAGCACTGGGCTCCTCAGCTGTCACTTCATCTTCGTCAATACCTACAAAGTAGAGAAGAAGTGACCTGAGATTTGCTGCAAGCACTGATTCAAACCTGTCCCCTAGGAGTGGGGGGCTCCTGGCGCGTCGGGCACCAAAGGGAACTTACCCAGGCCTAGCTTGATCATGCGGTAGATACGGTTGGAGTGGGTCTGGGGGTCCTCAAGTGAAAAGCCAGAGGACAGCAGGGCAGTTTCGAACAACAGGACCACGAGGTCCTTGACAGCCTTGTCATTCTTGTCTGCCTCTGCCTTCTGTCGCAGTGTCTCCACAATGGGGTGGTCAGGGTTGATCTCCAGGTGCTTCTTGGCCATCATGTAGCCCATCGTAGAGTTGTCCCGAAGGGCCTGAGCTTTCATGATCCGCTCCATGTTGGCGGTCCAGCCATAGGTGCTAGTCACAATGCAGCAGGGTGAAGATACAAGCCTATTGGATATTGTGACCTGTGAAGAATCACAAAAAGCCCGAATTGACATTATATCGGGTTCCTACCTTAAGAGCATCCTCAGTTGAAGGTGTTTTAAGTGGCTCAAATTCTGAAGGGACGCCAAATTCAAATGGATCAACTTAAAGCTGTTGGTACAGGCTAAGAGATCAAATACCAAGTCCTCTTGTTTTGGGGGCCACACCTAGTGGTGCGGTGCTAAGGATCAAACTCAAATCAGCCAAGTGCAAGGTAAGTGCCTTACCTATGTACTTAACTATCTATCTGGCCCCTGAACCAACTGTCTAAAATCTTTGTCTCGGTCTTTAAAGGGCCACGATGGCGAGAACATCCTTTAGTGCTTACCTTCTCAACCTTCTTATCCAAGATTTCCTTCATTAGCTTGCACAGGTTCTCAAACTTGGCCTTGCTCTCCTCCATTTTCTTTTTCTCCTCTTCATCCTCAGGCAGCTCCAGGCCTTCCTTTGTAACTGAGACCAGGGTCTTCCCATCGAATTCCTTAAGCTGCTGCACGCAGTATTCATCAATGGGCTCGGTCATGTACACTACCTCAAAGCCCCGCTTTCGCACTCGCTCCACAAAGGCCGAGTTGGCAACCTGTTCTTTGCTCTCACCTGTTAAGGTTTATTGAACAACAGCTCAAAACAACGCATACGTCTGTTGTCAAGTATCTTCCCCTCAAATAAATATTCCTCCTCCCTACCCAAGGTTTTAATCAGACCTAATGGCTCCAACATACCAGTGATGTAATAAATGGATTTCTGAGTCTCCTTCATGCGAGAGACATATTCTGAGAGAGAGGTCATCTCATCCCCAGACTGAGAAGTGTGGTAGCGCAGCAGCTCAGAAAGGCGTCGCCGATTAGTGGAGTCCTCATGGATCCCAAGCTTTAAAGACAAAAAATTTTTACTTGGAATTAATCTTTTACCTACGTAACTACTTTGTGAGTGGACGATCTACCTAGATTACCAATAAACGTGATCTTACCTTTAGGTTTTTAGAGAATGCTTCGTAGAATTTCTTGTAGTTCTCCTTATCTTCTGCCAGTTCAGAGAAGAGCTCGAGACACTTCTTAACGATGTTTTTGCGAATGACCTTCAAGATTTTACTCTGCTGGAGCATTTCTCGAGAAATATTCAGGGGCAGATCCTCAGAGTCAACCACACCACGGATGAAGTCTGCGATAAGCCAGGGATGAAGAATGGTAAGCAGCAGACGTGAACACAGGGTGGAGCTCCCACTACCCATGCAGATGAGGCATTAGCTGAATGATTAACCCTCCCTGAAGAGACGGTGACACTGTCAAGTTCATGTCACACAGGTACGAATCTCATGGAAAAAACCTTCGAATTACTTAGTATTGTTTTGGCCAATGATCTAACTCAGTGCTACGTAAAGCACTTAGCCTTGTATTTGAAAGACCTCATGTTTGATTCCAAGAACTATAAAGGAACAAGATGACAGGGTCAGAGAGAGAGCACTGTGGGTAGAGAAACAGGACCCTATCCACTATAGGTAGGGTAGGATGATGCTCATCTTGCACTCAGCAGACAAAAATCCCTGAAACCACATTTGGCCCACGCCCTGCCAGGGTATCCTGGAGTGTAAGAGCCTTGACCATTGCCGTTAAGTGCCCCCCACCACACTTTTTTAAAGGAGATGGCAGGAGACAGCTGGCTGTGCCAGGTCTAGGCTGAATCCCTACCAGAAAAACTAGAACGACATAACCAGAAGTAGCACCTCAGCTTGAAAAAAGTGAGGGAGAGTTCTCGGGATGCATCAGTAAAAAATAGTTTTTCACTGTTAATTGTTAATTTATAGAGGATGCTTATAACAAGCTTATAACATCCAATTCCCAAATGATGTAGATCAAAGTAAAAACACTTGAATGTCATAGTTCAATCCATGACACCAGAATAGTATGGCTAGATAGGGAACTGCTTAATAATAGAACATATATTGCATACATTCAGGCCCTCACCAGCACCACTGAGGAAAACTGGTTACATTTCTGTTAAGAAAGAGGTTTTAACTGTGTGCAGGGCTAGACATAAGAGTACTGAACCAAACAGGCAGGTTTATCTTGCACACAGCAGCCCCACATTAGAGCTCCATATGGTTTCCCAAGCCCAGCAGGATTCCTGAGCTCAGGAGTAACTCCTGGGCACTGCCAGATGTGACCCCCCCCAAAAAAAGCTTTAACCATGTACAACAAAGAGGATATACTCACTCAGATATTCTGGTATCAGCTCATCACAGCTGTCCATGATGAACACACGGCGGACATACAGTTTGATGTTGTTCTTCTTCTTCTTGTTCTCGAAGAGGTCAAATGGAGCGCGGCGTGGGATGAAGAGCAATGCCCTGAATTCCAACTGACCTTCTACAGAGAAGTGCTATAAAGAAATGCAAGGTTAAGAGTATTAATGCAAGTAGTGGTTGGGGACAGGTTTACAGAGCAAGGTGTTTGCCTTCCATGCACTGACCTAAGTGTTAGGGGATCTCCCTTAAGACATAATAGTGATTGAGCAGTGTTAAGTTAAATAAGCACTGTAACCTCTTGTATTGCCTCCTCATTTAATACCATCATTGAATCTCTGTAGTCAAGTTGACGTCGAACAGTTAATTTAATATGAATCTTGGATGTAAAATTGTGTGCAGTGACAAGTGTCCCAACAGAACACTGGATATGTAAAACTGCCGTGGAGATCTCTGGGAAGACTTAGCAAAACCCTCTATGCTTGCTCCTACCAACCAAAGCCTCCTTTCTCACCTTGACTGCCAAGTGGTCTTCCCAGTCATTGGTCAGACTCTTATAAAACTCTCCATATTCCTCCTGGGTGATGTCATCCGGATTCCTGGTCCAAATGGGCTTCGTCTTATTGAGCTCCTCCTGATCAATGTATTTCTCCTTGATCTTCTTGGTTTTCTTTTTCTTATCCTTACCACTATCATCCTCCTCATCTGAGCCAACATCTTCAATCTTGGGCTTCTCCTCATCATCTTTATCTTCCTCTTCTTTCTCTCCTTTCTCCTCTTCTGCCTCATCATCACTGATTTCTTTCTCTCTCTCTTTCTCCAACTGCCAGTATTAAAGACAAGGGTTTGAGGTTCGAGAAGGGATCACAAGCTGCAGTTCCCACATGAGGTATCAGTCAATACTCACATAGAGGGTGATTGGATAACCAATAAACTGTGAGTGCTTCTTCACCACTTCTTTGACTCTCCTTTCCTCTAAGTACTCTGTCTGATCTTCTTTAAGATGGAGGATCACTTTGGTGCCCCGGCCAATAGGTTCACCTGAAAGTCACCATTAGTGCAAAGTGAAACTGAAGGTCAACTCAGTCAAGATTTATCCCCTCCAGAAGTTAAACCCAGGCATCTTAAAACCTACCATGGTCTGCACGGACAGTGAAGGAACCCCCAGCAGAGGACTCCCAGGCATACTGCTCATCATCGTTGTGCTTTGTAATGACAACCACTTTCTCTGCTACTAGGTAAGCAGAATAAAAGCCAACACCAAACTGCCCAATCATGGAGATGTCTGCACCAGCCTGCAAAAAAGTTTTCAAGTCAAACAGCGGTTTGAAATAAGACAGAATACTAACAAAAAGCAAACGCTGTGCACCTAAATACCACATACCTGAAGAGCTTCCATAAAGGCTTTCGTGCCAGACTTGGCAATGGTTCCCAAATTGTTTATAAGATCAGCTTTGGTCATGCCAATGCCTGTGTCCACCAGAGTCAGGGTGCGTTCCTGAGGATTTGGGATGATGTCAATTTTCAACTCTTTCCCGCTGTCCAGCTTGGAAGGGTCTGTCAGGCTCTCATAGCGAATCTTGTCCAAGGCCTGCAAATACAATCCGCAATTTATGAGTCTGTTTAATAGTTTCCTAATGTGGAGTTTTGCGTGTTTTTTGGGAACCAGCTACCAACACTATCCAATATACCCACACTGATCAAAGCAAACCTTTTAATGACGGTCTTGACCATCATCACGAATTGCAAAATACCAAGTTACCCCGTCTTTTTTTCTTCCCTTTAGCGTGGAAGGCAAAAATACAATTGCAGACCACTCACATCAGAAGCGTTACTGATCAACTCCCGGAGAAAGATTTCCTTGTTGGAATAAAAGGTATTGATGATGAGAGACATCAACTGGGCAATTTCTGCCTGGAAGGCAAAAGTCTCCACCTCCTCCTCTCCATGGTGCACTTCCTCAGGCATCTAAAACAAGAATCGATGATCAGAGGATTACAGGACTCGTCAAACTGACTCCAAAATTCCCCACAATCTGTTGAGACCAGGGACGATTTCAGGGCACCGTTCCGAGTCGGGCGTCAGCCCGCAGCCCCAACCCAACACGAGGGGGGCATCACCCCCACGAGCGAGCTGGGACGCGGTTCGTGGGCAACTGGCGACAAAAGCCGAGGCCATCGGTTCGCCCAAGACCCTCGGACGATCGAACGAGTCACCCACGTTTCCACCACCCTCGGGGGCGAGCAGAGCCGACCGGTCGCCTGCCGTTCAACGGCGGCCCCGCAGGGAGAGATCGCGAGGCGGGCGCCCCACGCGGGGGAGGGGACGAGGACCTTTGCCCCCGAAGCCGAGCGGGGTGGTCCCCCCCGCCGCACGGGGCCCCGGCCGGAAGCGAGAGTGCTGGTCCGGCCACGACCCCTCCACGGGCAGGGCTCCCCCTCCAGCGGGAGCGCCAGCTGACCCAGCAGATCAAAATGGTGGCCATGGTCGCCCCTCGTCACCGCCGGACACGCGCCGGCCCGGGGCCACGCGAGGAGGGGGCGCCGCCGCGCAGCCTCCTCCCTCCGTCCGCCCGTCCCAGCATCCGGGCACCAGGGCGGGGCGCTGGGCTCCCGAAGCTTCCAGAACAATCTCGGCTCCCGGGGAGGGGCGGGGGAGGAGGGAGGCCCCGAAGCTTCCAGAACCTGCCCCTCCCCCGCGCCGCCGGGCCGTCCCTCCGCCTCCACCGGGGCTTCTGGAAAGCTCTAGAAATCGGGGGGGGGGGCGCACGGCGGGCCGAGGAGGCCCGACGCGGTCTCCCCCCACCCCAGGCGCCCTCCCCGCCCCCACCCCGGCAGCTTGACCAACGGGTCCGGCGCGGGGCCCGTTGGGCCGAGCGAGCCCGGCCAGCGCTGAGTCACGCCGGCCAGCGCGCCAACGACCACCCACCCTCGCGCGGCGGCCGGGGACGTGCCCGGCCCGGAAGTGGAGGGACAAACATGGCAGCGTCCCGGGCCGGCGCGGCCACCACGTGCCGCTGCCCGCTGCCCCCGCCCCGCCCGGCGGCCGCCCACCGCCCGCCGGCGAGGAAAGCCCCGAGACGCCCCCCTCGGCCCGCTCTCCTGAGGAGACGGACGCGAAGCCCGCGGGGCCACCAGCGCCACAGGCGCCCGCGCGGCGCAGACCCCCGGGCCGAGTCGGGCCGGGGCACCGGCGGGCGCCGCGAGCTCGGGGAGGGCCGCGGCCTTACCTTGAAGGAGAAGAGCCGTGAACGCTAAGGAGCAGGGCGGGCTCGGGCCGGGTCCAGCTCACGCGCCGCGACGAGGCTGCACGGGGGCGACTCAAGAGAGCGGCTCCGGGGCCCCGGTCGCCCTATATAAGGCGCAGCACAGCCCAACCGCCCGCCCCGGATCCCTCCGCCTTAAAGGAGGCGTCCGCACGCCCCGCACCTGCGCCTCCCGGCCACGCTGACGTCATGGTCCAAAATGGGAGGGGTGGGGGGTGGTGAAGCCAGCGAGCGGCGGTCGCCTGCAGTTGGCACGGCCCCGTCCCTCCCTGCCTGGCTTGGGACCCCCCGGCTGGGAGCCAGGACTTGGGGATGGTGTCAGGTCATGCACGCTTTCTCTAGCTTCCCCCCCCCCAGACCCGAAACGAGGGGCGCAGCGGGACGGCCGGGCACACCCCGCCCGCTGCCCGCTCGCCCTTGCCCGGGGAAGTGCGCAGACCGGGAGCGGGGAGGATATCGGCGGGGACAGGGACCGGGACAGGGCCCCGTGCGGGCCGCGGGGTGTGGCCCCGGCGGGGGGGAGGGGCGCCGCCGGGGCCGGCCGAGGGACTCTTTCGGGCGCGCGCGGCGGAGGGAGCGGCGGCGGCGGCAGCGGTACTGCGATCCTTCCAGCAGTTTCTAGGCTGGTCTAGGCGCTCGCGCCCCCGCCCCCGCCCCTTCCCGGAGCCCCGCCCCGCCCGCTGCAGCCCGGGCCTGCTCTGCAGCGGCCCCGCCCCGCGCCGAGGTCTGCGGCCTCGGGGGGCTTCTCGGGCTGCTGCTGGACCCCGGCCGCGGGCGGGCTGGCCGGCCCTCCCGCCCCACCCGGTGCTGCCCCTAGGCGTGGGGGGGGGATGGAGAGAAACGGGGTCCCCCCAGGGACCGTGCCCGCCGCCCACGAGCTGCCTCTCGGTCTGCCTGGTGTTTCGCCCCCCCCCCCTCAGTTCTGCAGAGGCCTAGACCTGGGGAGGGAAGGGTTCCCGGGGACCCCCACCCCCTCCAGCAGGGTGACGGGGCCTTTGGAGGCTGCGGGGGATGCTGGCCCCAAAAGGGGCACCTGAAACCCGGTAGTTCAGCTTCAAAAGCTCACAGTCCCCCTCCCCCCCAGGCTCTGTCGCGCATGCCCGGTGCCGCTGGGACCCACTGTTGATGCCCCCCTATGCCCCCTAGCTGGGGAGCCGGCCTTGCCTCATCCCCAGCCCCCAGCCACCCAGCCACCCACCCACTCTGCACCCCTGGTTGCTGGGGAGGGGCTCCCACAGCCCTCCTTGCCAGCGCTGCTTCCTGGACATTTTCTTTGTTCTTGTGTTGCATGAAAAGGCCCCTGGCTTTTCTGCTGCATGCCCCAGGTTCCACCTCACCGTCCCTGCCACCGTCTCGCCTCTCCCTCCTTCTCGCCTTTGCTGAGGTCCAGAGAAACCTGAGTGTGCGGAGGAGGGTGTGCTGCAGCCCCAGAAGGCCCCAGAGTGCTCCTTTCCAGTGGAAATCCCAATCCCAGGCCGCAGCCTCAGCACACCTCTCCCCCTGGACAGAAGTCCCGAAAGGCTGCTCCTGCCATCCTGTGAAGGGGTGAAAGAGAGCTGGCCGCCCCCCACGCACCCACCCCGGGCACCTTCGTGAACTGGGAACAGAAGGCTGCCGCTCCACTCCTTTGTCCCCCGGCTCTAGTCTTCCTCCCCAGACCCCTGTGCAAAACAGGAAGCGTTCTTGGTAAATCAGGTGTCAAGACCTGGGAGTCTTCAGGCCTCTCCTGATGAGGAAGGCTCAGATCCTGCACCCGCTCGCATGGAAACTGCTCGCTTTTCTAGAAGAGCCCTTCTAGAATCACTCTCCCACACTGCTGACACTGAGTCCCCACTCTGAGCGTCGCTTGGGGAGGCAGAGATGCATAAACAAGGACAGGGTGTCCTCAGCCCCGGTGGGGGCTGCAGCAGGCCAAGTGTGAATCATAGCAGTGTGGGAGAAGCACCAGAGACTTAGAGGCTCGGCCCAGCAAACCAGGCAGGCTCAGGGCTCCGGCGGGCTCCAGTTAGTGAAGCTGCGCAGGTCTGTTCCCTGAAAAACTTGGAAAGACACAGACTCAACAGAGGGACCGTAGCCCAGGAATCTCCAAGAAAGGCAGGAGAAGTTATAAGGGGGTCTAGTCCTCCTCGGCCACAAATGCAGGACTGGAGCAATAGTACTCGGGGATCACTCCTGGGGGTGCTCGGGGGGACCCTATGGGATCCCAGCAATTGAACCCAGGTTGGTTACGTGCAAAGGAAAAGCCCTACCTGCTGTACTCTCTCTCTAAAGTTAAAATAGTTTAACAAAGGGCATTATAGCTGGTCTGATCATTAAAGAAAGTCACAGCACGCTTCAGCGTGTTGATCATCCTTGCGCTGGAGCCATGCTAAGGTAAGGCATCGAGTGAGGCATCTTGAGGTTCGAGACCCAGCATCCCATATGGTCCCCTTGAGCACTGCCAGGAGTACTTCCTCAGTACAGAACCAGGAATAAGCCTGTGGCCCCCAAGCCAAACAACAAGCACAAAAAGAAGGCCACAAATCACAAATGCAGTGCTCAGGAGTTCTGGCCTTAAAGGCAGGAGTGACGGTACTGCCAGTAGGGCGCTCGCCTTACCCAGACCCACCCGGGTTCCATCCCCAGCACTCAGCGTGGTCCCCTGAAGCCAGAAGCTCTGGGCACAGCTGCAGGCGACCCAAACCTCATCTGGCTTTAGCTGAGATTGAGGGACGTGACTGAGACTCAAGCGTGTGATGACCCTGTGCTCACTGCAGCAGCGCATACACAAAATCAGAACAGACAGAGATTAGCATGGCTCCAGCGCAGGGATGATTGACACGCTGTAGCATGCCATGTTTTTCTTTAATGATCAGATCAGCTGTAATGCCCTTTGTTAAATTATTTTAAACTTTGGAGAGGGGCTGGAGTGATAGCACACCGGGTAGGGCGTTTGCCTTGCACGCAGCCGACCTGGGTTCAATTCCCAGCATCCCATATGGTCCCCTGAGCACTGCCAGGAGTAACTCCTGAGTGCAGAGCCAGGAGGAACCCCTGTGCATTGCTGGGTGTGACCCAAAAAGCAAAATAAATAAATAAACTTTGGAGAGATAGTACAGCAGGTATTGCTTTTCCTTTGCATGTAACCAACCTGGATTCAATTTCTGGCATCCCAATAGGGTCCCCCCGACCCCGAGCCCCCCCAGGAGTGATCCCTGAGTGCAGAGACAGGAGCACTGCCAGGTGTGGCCCTAAAACCAAAAAAAAAAAGTTTTAAACTTTTCCCTCTTTTTCACCAATACGGTTGTAAGTAAACACCATCATACAATAAAATCTGAAAAGGAAAAAAAAATTATGCGACACTATGAGCTATCTCCTGAAGCCTTGTCCACTACGGCACCGCAGTCCTGCTCGTTTCCAAGATACTTTTCATTTCCGACCAGACCTTGGAGAGTCAGTCCAATATTCTGCTACTGGCAAGCAACCAAATGAAGCAACACGCCCGACAAGTCACAGCCTGCAACGTGTTGCTTGTTTTCATAGTTTTTTTTTTTCTTTTTGGGTCACACCCAGCGAGGCTCAGGGGTCACTCCTGGCTCTGCACTCAGGAATTACACCTGGCGATGCTGGAGGGACCATCTGAGATGCTGGGAATCGAACCTAGGTCGGCCCCGTGCAAAGCAAACGCCCTACCCACTCTGCTGTCGCTCCAGCCCCTGTTTTCATAGGTTTTGAGGGTAAGAATTTTTACATTTTTTTAATGGTTGAAAACAAATTTTAAAAAGAGTGCTATTTTAGCGTTTGAAAAGTGGATGGAATTAGAACTGTGATCGGGGGCTGGAGATGGGGCTCAGTGCAGAGCAAATGTGATGGCCTGGATTTGCGCTCTGACACCAACAAGATTACAGAAAGAATTTATGACCCTCCAGGGTTACTAAAATAAAGCCACACTCACGTGTTCCATGTTTTGGGCTGTCTTCACGCTGGTGATGAAGAGTCAGGAGGGAAATAGGGTGAGGTTAGCAAGAGAACGACCCCAGAGGAAAAAAAAAAATTTGAGACTGGGTTTAGGATGTGCAAATGATAATTCAACCCTCCAGCTCTTCCCTCAATCCCCTTCATTGGCAGTTTGCAATCCCCTTCATTGGCAGTTTTCATTGGCAGTTTTTTTTCTTTCTTCTTGGGTCACACCCGGCGATGCTCAGGGGTTACTCCTGGCTCATGCACTCAGGAATTGCTCCTGGCGGTGCTCTGGGGACCATATGGGGTGCGGGGAATCGAACCTGTGCCGGTCATGTTGGCTGCGCGCAAGGCAAACGCCCTACCCGCTATGCTATCACTCCAGCCCTAAAAGGAGGTTTTTCACCTTTCCCCTGCAACCTGCTCTACGACCCCCATGCCCCAACTTCCCTGCCCTGTCCTCCCCTTCCTCGGAGTTTGTACTGAATTTGGCCATTTTATCTCCAGTCCTCTGCTTCAATCTTGATCACCTCACAACCTGAGAGCATTATAACACTGATAGCTGCGGCAAAGATAATATATCTTGTCAAATCTACATTTCGTTGTTTTGAGGACACACCTTCTCACCGGCCTTACTCCTGGAAGAGTGCTCCAGGATCACTCCTGGAGGTGCTGGGGGAGCCCTAGTTGGACACAGGCTCAGACCAGGGTCAGTTCCGTGCCAGTCAAGCGCCTTAAGCCCTGTACTATCTCTCCTGCTCTAAAATTTACAGGTTTTTTTTTTTGCTTTTTTGGGGTCACACCTAGGGATGCACAGGGGTTACTCCTGGTTCATGCACTCAGGAATTACTCCTGGCCGTGCTTGGGGGACCATATGGGATGCTGGGAATCGAACCCGGGTTGGCCGCATGCAAGGCAAACGCGCTACCCGCTGTGCTATCACTCCAGCCCCTAAAATTGACAGTTTTACAGGTTCTTATCCTCTTCCCTTTCACAGAAGAAGTTTGCAGACTCCTGGAAGCTAAGTGAAGTCCACTAGTGAGAATGGCCTAGGCCAGAAAAGACCAGAAACAATCAGTACTGGCCGGGATACAGAGAAAAAGGAAAAGAGGACTCCTCAGTCATTTGGGGCGGGGAGGCGGGGTGGGGGGAATGTAGAATGGTTCAGCCTCTCTGAAAAAAAGTTTAGAAACTTTCCAGAAATTGGGGTCAGTGGGACTGGAGCAGTAGTCCAACAGACAGGGCATTTGCCTTGGCGTGTGGCCAACCGGGTTTCATTGCCTGGCACCCCGCATGGTCCTCGAGCACCACCAGGAAAAATTCCTGAGCTCAGAGCTGGGAGTAACCCTTGAACATGGCTGGGTGTGGCCCAAAAACAAAACCAAAAGAAATTGTAGTATACTGACTAGAGGTAGTATAATGGCTCAAGTGCTTGCACCTGGCCAACCTGGGATTCTGGGACCAGTCCTCAGCACCCCCTCTGGTCCCCTGAGTGATTCCTGAACACTCCTGGATGTGGCCCAAGCACAACCCTCCCCAAGTTGTGATGTAGAAGCGATATAATACTACTCAGGTGTCAGAAAGGATGAACTCTTGCTTTCACTACAAACTTAGATGGAACTAAAAGGCCTCTTGTTAAGAGAAATGAATCAGAAGGAAAAAAAGACCAGAGATATCACTCCTATGTGGTCTATAAAGAAAGAAGGCTGGGGCCAGAGCCACAGGACAGCAGGTAGGGTGCTCGCCTTGCAAGCTACCAGCAGGACTCCATCCTCAGCACCCCATTCAGTCCCCTGAGCCCACCAGCAGTGATTCCTGAGTTCAAGGCAGGAGGCAGCCCTGTGCACTGCCAGTTGTGGCCCCCAAACCACCAAAGAAACCGAAAACCATGAAGCATAACCAAAAACACGGACCTTAGGGCCCGTAGAGAGAGTATAGTGGGTAGGGCTTTGCACGCTGTGACCAGGGTTCAATCCCCGACACCTCATCTGGTCCTTTAAGCCCTGCCAGGAGTGATCCCTGAGTGCAGAGCCAGGAATAAGTTCTGAGCACTAATAGGTGTGGCTGAAACACAAAAGCTGGGCTTGAGGAATAGCAAAGAACTTAAGGTCCTTTTTTGCGTGCAGTTAAAGAAGGCGTGACCCGAGCTCAACCTCTCGGCAGCAAACACGATGCCCTGAGCAAGCACTGCCAGGGGTCATCGCTGAGCACAGAGCCAGGAATAGCCCCTGAACATCACCGGGTGTGGCCCCCAAACAAGCCGGGGTGGGGTAGGGGGCAGTGGGAAGCCGAAGAAAAGTCTAGATTTGTTGGTTTTATTTTTGGGTTTTTAGGCCACACCCGCTGGTGCGCAGGGCCTATTCCTGGCTCTGTGCTCAGGAGTGACCCTTGGCAGTTCTCTGAGGACCATATGTGCTGTTGGGACTCAAACAAGGACCAGCTGTGTGCAAAGCAAGTGTGGCAGCTCCTGTATCTCTCTGGCTCCTAATTTCTTGAGTCTTTTGTTTTGGGTTTTGGGATCACACGTGGCTAGGCTCAGGGCTTCCTCCTGGCTGTGCTCAGGGATCCTTCTGGTAGTGCTCAGGGGACCATATGGGGTGCAGATCAAACCTAGGTTGGCTGGGTGCAATTACGTTAGCCCCTATACTAGTTTCCCAATTCCTTTTTGCACATTTTAAATCTGAACAAAGTATTAAAATTAGATTTTAATTTTTAAATTATTAAAATTAGATTTTTTAATATAAAAAATTATTAAAATTATTCTCTTGTTAAGAGAAATGAATCAGAAGGACAAAAAGACCAGAGTATTAAAATTAGATTTCTGGGGGCTGGAGTGATAGCACAGTGGGTAGGGCGTTTGCCTTGCACGCGGCCTGACCCAGGTTCGATTCCCAGCATCCCATATGGTCCCCTGAGCACCGCCAGGAGTAATTCCTGAGTGCATGAACCAGGAATAACCCCTGTGCATCGCTGGGTGTGACCCAAAAAGCAAAATAAATAAATAAATAAATAAAATTAGATTTCTGCACATACTGAGAATACTGGTTTTTGTCATTTTCTCACTGTGTTTATGTTTAACTGATTAATAGACTTACTGAAACTAAAATGATGGACGCCAGTGATAGTACAGGGGTAGGGCACTTATCCTGCATGCAATCTACCCAGGTTTTATCCCCAGACTACATATGGTCCCTGACTCTTGCCATGAGTGATCTCGGAGCACCTCAGGATGAAAAAAAAAAAAACAGGAAAAAGACTAAAATGATGTCTCTTTAAATTTTTATAGTTTGTCACATATATAACTTGACTGGGGAGATAGCTCAAAACTCTAATGTGTTTTTATTTAAATCTCGTCATCCTCTTTTCTTTGACCTCATGTGTGTATACATATATAATGTGTATAAGGTCCTTTTCCCCACGCGTTTTAATGGTTCTCCTCTTCCCTTCCCCAAGTTGCTATTCTTTTTTTTTTTTTTGCTTTCTGGATCACACCCGGCGATGCACAGGGGTTACTCCTGGCTCTGCACTCAGGAACCACCCCTGGCGGTGCTCAGGGGATCCTATGGGATGCTGGGAATCGAACCTGGGTCGGCTGCGTGCAAGGCAAACGCCCTACCCGCTGTGCTATCTCTCCAGCCCCCCATGTTGCTATTCTAATGTGTTGCGATGACTGGCTTGCACATCCTTGGTATGGTGCTTGCATGCTAGGTTATGACACTTGCTAGGGGTCCCAAACAGCGGAACTGCCTGCTCTGAACCGGCACATACGGGTGGCAGCAACGATCAGACTCACACTTGCTGGGTGGCTGCTTTTAGCCACGGAGCCATTCCCAGGCTCCTACTTTTGATTTTGTTTTTGGGCCATATCCAGCAGTGCTCAGGGTTTACTCCTGGCTCTGTGCTTAGGGCTCGCTCCTGGCTTGGCTGGGGGACCCTGTGTAATGCTGGAGATCGAACCCTGGTCCACCGCCTGCAAGCCCATCCACTGTACTATCACTCTGCGCCTCCCTCCCCTGCCTTTGACTATCTTTTAAATGTTCTGTCTCCTTTTCCTTGTAAAAGTATTTCAATATTTTATTTCATATCTTTCTTTTGGGTGGGGGGCCACACCTGATGATGCTCGGGGGGTAACTCCAGGTTCTGCACTCCAGGATCATTCCTGGCTGGCTCAGGGGAACATACGTGGTGCCAGGGATCAAACCATCAAACCCCAGTCAGCTGTGTGCAAGGCAAGACCTTACTTGCTGTGCTATTGATCCGGCCCTCTTATTTCATATCTTATTCATGATCAATTTCATCGAACATTTGCCCATCTTATTTGTATTGATCTTCATTTATGTTTCACAGGACTGGATTTTGGGCCACCCCCAGCAGTGCTCGGGGCTTATTCCAGGCTCTGCATTTCAGGATCACTCCTAAATGAGGAACCATATGGGATGTTGGAGATCACAGCCGGGTCTTCTACATGCAAGGCAAGCATGCGCCCCTCTGGCCCCAACCTTCTTTAATTTTTTTTTGTTTTTTGCTTTTTGGTCACACCCGGCGATGCACAGGTGTGACCTCGCTCTGCACTCAGAAATTACTCCTGGCGGTGCTCGGGGGACCACATGGGATGCTGGGAATCGAACCCGGATCGGCCGCATGCAAGGCAAACGCCTTACCGGCTGTGCTATCCCTCCAGCCTCTTCTTTAATTTTTTTAAAATTTGTTTTTGGGGCCGGAGCGATAGCATAGCGGGTAGGACATTTGCCTTGCATGTGGCCGACCCGGGTTCAATCCCCTGCATCCCATATGGTCCCCCAAGCACCACCAGGAGTAATTCCTGAGTGCAAAGCCAGGAGGAACCTCTGAGCATTGCTGGGTGTGACCCAAAAAGCAAAAAAAAATTGTTTTTGTTTTTGGGGGGCTGGAACAATAGTATATTGGCTAAGGTTTTTGCCTGGTACGGCTTGGTGCTGGGTGCCCAGGGCTCACTTCTGGTTTTGCTTGGGGGACCATGCAGTGCTGAGGATTGAGTTCCTTCATGCAAAGCATGCACCCTAGCCCACTGAGCTACCTCTCTGACATCACTTTTAATTTATTTATTGGCAAGGGTTTGGGCCGCACTCAGAGGCACTCAGAGGCTACTTCTGCTTTGTGCTCAGGAGTGAACCTTGGCGGTGATGTATTTGCAAGCAAACCAGGCTTGCAGCTGAAGTGCCAAATGTAAGGCAAGTAAGTGCCTCTCTCGCCTCCTGCACTATCTCGCCGATCTTTAATCCCTCACTTGCATTTTTGGGGAAATGTTTGCTTTGACATGTCTGTTAGGAGGCCGGGAGAGAGTTCAACAGACAGAGTGCATGCTTTGCATGTGCAAGCTCTGGGTTCAATTCCCACCAAGGCGTGAGCTCCTGAGTGTATTAATCTCCGGGTGGCTAGGGGAAGCCCCCGTGGCTCTCCCGCTGGCCGCCGCATTTGGTGGACCCGGGCCGCTCCCCCACCCCGGGCAGCCCAGGCCATGGGGCGGATGAAGGAGGAAACGAGGGTCAAGCTGGTTGATGATGATCAGTTGCCATTTATTCTGGTTTCCCCACGGGCCTGTTCCAGTCTTGCTAAGCTCCCCATTCTAGTCTCACGCTGCCTCTCATTCCCGTCTCCTCCTGTCTCTCCCGCTCATCTCTCCACGCTCCCTCTCTAGCTGCATCTCTGGGCTCTCTCCGCATGCCTGATCCTGCATTCTTTCCCTCCATTCTTCTCCCTCAGTCCCCCTTGCTAGTCTCTCCGCTCTCCATCTCGCTGTCCTGGTCTCTCTCATCTCTTCTCAACTCTCTGTATTGGGAGTGGTCACCACACCCCTTCCCGCAGCAAAATCAGCATAAGAAAGCCCTTCCTTTGCTCACAGACAAACACCACTTAAGGTGTTTTTCTCCTTTCCTCAGTTCAATAACTTAATAACTTAATTAACATCTTAATTCTACTTTTCTTTTTCTTTTTCTTTTTTTTTTCTTTTTTGGGTTACACCCAGCGATGCTCAGGGGTTATTCCTGGCTCTGCACTCAGGAATTACTCTTGGCGGTGCTCAGGGGACCATATGGGATGCTGGGAATCGAACTTAGGTCGGCTGCGTGCAAAGCAAACGCCCTACCCGCTGTGCTATTGCTCCAGCTCCAATTCTACTTCTTAATATTAGTTGTTTTCCATGGACCCAGTAAGAGATACATTGAGCTCGTAGGATGACTCTCCTGGGCACATCTCGCTACAGGCTCAGACTACAGTGCTCAGGCCTCATTAATCATTCCTAACCCTAGCAGGGTCAGAATCTAGTTATTGTTTTTTGGATCATGACAGCATTTGTCCATGACCATGTTCTTAACTTATAGTTAAGTGTTATGGCACTTTGGCCAGGCCCATTTCGATGCCAGGGTGGCACTTAGCCCATAGCTTTCCATGGGTCCACCTAGTCCCTCGTTGAGACCCTGCTTTGGGGTTGCTTGGAAGTAAGGGGAACTGGGGTTTAGGTCAAGAGAACAGATGCCCTGAGGCTTAAGTCGGAGAACAGATGCCCCGGAGGTAATATTATCTGGAGCTGATTAACTCCCAAAATTAATTCCCGATTACAAAAGCATAACATTAACTGGCTTCTTGTGCCCATACAAAAAGGACATTGCTCTGAATTAACTATGCAAAGGACTTAAGGAAGAGAGAAAAACAGTATTTTTTGTTTGTTTCTTTGTCAACAGAGCACAAAGAAAGAGGTTACAAATAAGCACAGAGGAATGGGAGCACTGTGAGGGGAGTAACCCAATAAACCTAAGCTCCCTGCGGCAAGTCAGAGAGGACAAACCAATGTTATCCTCCACCTGAGAACTGCTGAGAGGGTCCCCAAGAATGGGGCTGAACCGCTGAAGTGATAGGACAGTGGGGAGGGCGCTTGCCTTGCCAGGACCATCCTGGGTTCAATCCTCGGCATCCCATAGGGTCCGCAGGGCACCTCCAGGGATGATCCCTGAGTGCAGCACCAGGAGTGACCCCTGAACATCCCCGGGTGTGGCCCAAAAACGAAAAAGAAAAACAAAACAAAAACTGGAGTTGAGAGTAGCCTTCAGCACCACAGGGTGTGCCCCCAGCCAAAAAAAAATTGTTTGTTAAATATTCAATTCTCTGTTCTTTTTAATTTTCTATTTTGTGTGCTGTGCTGTTTATTTTTGAGGGCGTAGGGGCACCTCTCCTTGCTGAGGGCCACCAGGTCTATCCTCAATGTTCTAGAGGGGTTGAGGACCAAACCCAGGCTATGTGCATGATGGACATGCTCATTCCCTTCAGTGGTCTTCCCAGCCTTTACCCGGTTTTCTTTTCTCTCTCTCTTTCTTTCTCTCTCTCTCTCTTTCTTTTTTCTCTATTTCTTTCTTATTTTTAGGCCACACCCGGTGGTGCTCAGGGCTTACTTCTAGCTCTGCACTCAGGAATCACTCCTGGTGGTGCTCAGGAGACCCTATGGGATGCCAGAAATCAAACCCAGGCTGACTATGCAAGGCAAATATCCTACCTGTGGTACTATCTTGACCCTTCTCCTATTTTCTTAACTTTACTTATTTTTGCTTTGCTTTTTTTTGGTGGGGGGGATGGCGTCACACCCGATGATGTACAGGGGTTACTCCTGGTTCTGCACTAGAAATTACTCCTGGCAGTGTCGAAGAACCATATGGGATGCTGGGAATCGAACCCAGGTCGGCCACGTGCAAGGCAAATGCCCTACCCGCTGTACTATCACTCCAGCCCCTTAATCTTATTTATTTTTATTTTTTGTTTTTTTAGGTCACAACCAGCAGTGCTTATTGCTTACTCCTGGCTATGTGCTCAGGGACCAATCCTGGCTGTTGCTCAGGGGACCATGTGGGATGCTGGGGATCAAACCCGGGTCCACCATATGCAAGACAAATACAAAATCAAAAGAGTGTCGCTGTTCTAGCCCTTGTTCTCTTAACTTTAATATTTAGTATATTTGGGACCAGAGTAATGATGGGGCAGGGTACTTACTTGCCTTGCCTGTGGTTGATCCTTGACCCCCCCTGAGCCTGCCAGAAGTGATCCCTGAGTGCAGAGGCAGGAGTAAGTCCTGAGCACTTCTGGGTGTGGCCCAAACAACTAGATAATAATTCGCACATCAAGATTTTAACCTCTACCCCTTTCTGATGTAAGGTTTGAAGAGGACAGATTTCTCAAATGCTCTTTTAGCTCTATTTTGTAAATCTCAATCATTGGATTTGGGGGCACGGGGCTCCTAAATATTCTTCAGAGGTCCAAAGGGCCTCTCCCAGTAGTTCTTGGCCAACGTGCTCTATGGCTCAGTGCTAGGGCCAAGTACGCAGTTCCTCTTCAGGCCCGATGACACCGGGGACCACCAGCAGTATTTGGGGGTTTTTGGAGATGACACCGGGGACCACCAGCAGTATTTGGGTTTTTTTGGAATCAAAGCTGCACGACTATGTCTGGTGACGTTGGAGTCTTTGTAAGTGCTGCGGATCGACCCAGCTTGGTCACATCAAGACATACATCCTACCCCCATACTGTCTACTTAGCAACAAGTGATATTTTTTTTCTTTCTTTTTTCTTTTTTTGCTTTTTGGGTCACACCCGGCGATGCTCAGGGGTTACTCCTGGCTCATGCACTCAGGAATTGCTCCTGGCGGTGCTCAGGGGACCATATGGGGTGCGGGGAATCGAACCTGTGTCGGTCATGTTGGCTGCGTGCAAGGCAAACGCCCTACCCACTGTGCTATCACTCCAGCCCCAACAAGTGATATTTTCATCACTTGTTCTTCCTTCATTTTTTTGCTTTTTTTTTTTTTTTTTTTGCTTTTTGGGTCACACTCGACGATGCTCCTGGCTTTGCACTCAGGAATCAGTCCTGGCGGTGCTCAGGAGACCAAATGGAACACTGGGAATCGAATTTGGGACAGCCGCCTGCAAGGCAAACGCCCTACCCGCTGTACTATCGCTCCAGCCCCCTTCTTCATAATTTTCACTTCACCACAGTGTCCTGATGGATTTCCCCCTCCCCCGGCTTTCGTTTCTTCCTATTGCTGCCTTGTGTGGGACACGTACTCTGGGCTCCATGCATTTCAAGTGGCCCTTGCACACCCCACTTTGAAGCATCAGAGATCAACCCCAGCCAGGGAGAGACGGCGCTTCTGGGACCACACTCTGCTCGTGGGGTGGTGTCAGGGACCCGACTCTCAGTCTGTGGCTGCAAGGCAGTTCATTTTGCCACGGAACCACATTCCTTGTTGATCAGTTGTTACGTGTTTCATTCAGTAGTTGCGGTGCTGGAATAGAACCCAAAGCCTCATCCACGGCAAGGCCTGCTGCTACTGAGATACAGCTCTCACCTGATAGGGTTTCATCTCTTGCTAGTTTTGTTCATGATACAAAACAGTTTTTATTGACAGATATTTAAAGACATATCCAGGGACAGAAATAGAGATAAAAAAATCAAGAGAGAACCCAGACTTTTCCAGAGTGGGAAAAAGTCTCCAGCCGTTATCTTTCAAATTTTGTTTTTTTTGTTTTTTGTTTTCTTTTTGGTCACGCCCAGCGATGCACAGAGGTTACTCCTGGCTCTGCACTCAGAAATCACCCCTGGCAGTGCTCAGGGGACCGTATGGGATGCTGGGAATTGAACCCGGGTTGGCTGCGTGCAAGGCAAACGCCCTACCCACTGTGCTATTGCTCCAGCCCCCTTGAATTTTGTTTTTGAGTGATACCTGGGGGTGCTTAGGGATTATCTGTGGGTCTGTGCTCAGGGGTCATTTCTGGCAATGCTCCAGGGGACCATATACAGCACCGAGGCTTAAATCCTGGAGGGCAAGGACCTACCCACCCTCTCTTCACACACACACACACACACACACACACACACACACACACACACACTCAACTCTCAGCCCCGGGCTCAAAATGGTTTTTATTTGGGGGTCTGTAGAGATAGTATAGGGTTAAGGAGCTTGCTCTGCACATAGCAGACCCCCAATCTGAGCCCCAGCACCATGTTTTGCCTCAGGAATCACTAGGATTGATCTCCTACCACAGAGCCAGGAGGAAGCTCTCAGTACAGTCAGGTGCAGCCCAATCTCCTTCTCTGTCCCCTCCCCAAAAGAAAAAAAAAGTTCCATATTTTTATATTTCTCTTTCATTATATTGTAGATATGTAATGGTTGTGATGATATAAGCATTTTTGGGTATTTGAGACTTGATGTTTCTCGGGAGTTCAAGATGCCGCTCTGCTTAACGTTCAAGATGCCGCTCTGCTTAACGTTCATTGATTTAAAGAAGGCCTTTGATTCTGTTGAGACAGAAGCGGTCATTGAAGCCCTAGCCAATCAGGGCATTCAAGCCCAATACATCAGGATCCTCCGTGAGCTGTATTGCGGATTCACTACCAGGATCTCACCATTCTACAAAGAAGTGATCGTTGATGTCAAGAGAGGGGTGCGGCAGGGTGATACCATTTCACCAAAACTCTTCAGTGCCACCCTCGAGAACATCATGCGACGACTGGAATGGGAAGGAATGGGAGTGAAGATAGATGGTCGGCAACTACACCACCTCCGCTTTGCTGATGACATTGTTTTAATAACACCAAACATCAGCCAAGCGGCACAAATGCTGGCCGACTTTGACCGTGAGTGTGGAAAGGTAGGACTACAGCTGAATCTTACGAAGACAATGTTTATGAGAAACAGCCTCGTTCCTGACGCCCCATTCGCTCTCAATGGAACGACCATCTCCGAATGCAACAGCTATGTGTACCTAGGTCGAGAGGTCAACATGACAAATGACCTGGCACCCGAGCTGCGCAGGAGGAAGAGAGCGGCTTGGAACGCCTTCAAGAACGTCCAAGAAATAGCTAAGAGGACGAAGAACCTCCGGCTCCGGGCACATCTCTTTGATTCCACTGTTCTTCCTGCATTAACATATGCCTCAGAGACCTGGGCCCTACGCAAACAAGATGAGAACGCCATTCAGGTCTCCCAAAGAAGAATAGAAAGAGCTATGCTTGGACTATCACGTTTCACTCAAATGAGAGAACGAATCCGGAGTTCTGACATCCGTCGACGATCAAGGATCAGGGACGCTGTCTCATTTGCCAAGGTGTCGAAAATCAGATGGGCTGGTCACGTAATGAGATTTAAAGACGACCGTTGGACTAGAGCTGTTACTGATTGGATTCCACGGGATGTCAAGAGACCGCGTGGCCGCCCACCTACCAGATGGTCAGACTTCTTTGTCAAGGTCATGAACGATCGGTTTGAGGCCCTCCATGTTCCTGGAGCGAAGAGATGCCATTGGGCTACACTAGCACGCGACAGGGACAAATGGAGACGTTACTGGCGCCCGCTCGAGCAAATCGACGACTAACGGGAAGTTAAGTGATTAAGTGATTAAGTGAGACTTGATGGGGAGGGAATGGCACCATGCTTGGCAGTGCTCAGGGGTCACTCCCGATGGTGCCAGGGGTCCAATCAGGGCTGATCACACACAAGGCAAGAGCCTTAACTCCCACACATCACTCCAGCCCCTGTATCTAAGACTTCTTTTGTAAGCTAGAACATGGTTAATATTTGCAGATCTTTCACGTGTGCTCAAGAGTACCCGGTTGTCAGATAAAAGCCTGAGTATGTTCTGTCTACTAGCTCGAGTCAGTTCATTGTCGGGCTCTCCCCAAGAGGGGCGGAGGAATCGAACCCGGGTTGGCTGCGTGCAAGGCAAACACCCTACCCGCTGTGCTATTGCTTCAGCCTTCGAGTCAGTTAATTGTATTTGTCCAAGTCATTTGGAGATTACACAGGGCTTGGCTTGAAGAATATAAAGGCTGCAGGTGGGGAGATCAGTGAAAGGCCAGGTGTGTGCCCTTCTGATCTACAGTGAGGGGACAGGGACCAGAGCAATAGCATAGCGGGTAGGGCATTTACCTTGCACGCGGCTGACCTGTGTTCGATCCCCGGCATCCCATATGGTCCCCCAAGCACTGCCAGGAGTAATTCCCGAGTAGCAGAGCCAGAAGTAGTGAAGCCAAAGTCATGGAGATGAGGAAAGTATCTTGGGCAGAGCCAGAGATAGTACAAGTACAGTGGATAGGACACTTGCCTTGCACGCCACCAACCCAGGCTCGATCCCTGACAACACATATGCATCCCCTGAGCACAGCCAGAGAATGTGATGAGATCAGGAATTGGTTTGATTTTTGGTTTTGGGGCTACACCCGGTGATGCTCAGAGCTTTCTCCTGGCTCTGCACTCAGGAATCATTCCTGGCAGTGCTCAGGGGACCATATGGGATGCCAGGGATCGAACCCGGGTCTGCTGCATGCAAGGCAAACGTCTTAGCCGCTGTACTATCGCTCTGACTAGAAACAGCCGTTCTGGATTTGTAAGTGAAGCTTCTGTTCATACTCATAGGACTGTGTTTGGACTTTCTAAGGAGGTGTGATCAACAGCCCAAGGGATATGGCGGAGTTCTCCCAGCCCGGGCCCCAAATTAGACATAGCTTGGCAGGCTCCCTTTAATTAAGAAAGTGTAACAGCCCCAGGGGGCTGGAGTGCCTACTTTGCATGCAAGAGTCTTTGTTCTGGCACTGCAAGGTACCCCCGCCCAGCACCTCTCAGGTGCTCCTGAGCACTGCTGGGTGTGAGCCCCGAACAAAGGCCTGAGTGTTAGAGCTGGTGTAGGCTAGAGGCAGGGCAGGGAACAGGGGGGCAGGTGGCACCACAAACAACACTGACCTACTTAACTGTTCCGTCTGCTACCTGTCCCGCCAAGGCACAAGCACTCCCTCAACTGACTGGGTTTCTGGGTCATTCCTTAGCAGCCAGATAAGGGGTTGGCGAGGCTGTGATAGGCCTGTGGGGTATGAGGAATCAGGGATGGCTGCTTTTTTTTTTTTTGCCTTTTTGGGTCACACCTGGCGATGCACAGGGCTTCCTCCTGGCTCTGCACTCAGGAGTCACTACTGGTGGTGCTCAGGGAACCATAAGGGATGCTGGGAATCGAACCCGGGTCGGCCGCGTGCAAGGCAAACGCCCTACCCGCTGTGCTATCTCTCCAGCCCCAGGGATGGCTGCTTTTAGCTTGGAAGGATGGGACAGAATTCAGTTTCCAAGGCTTGGGAGCCACCAGGATGTGGAAATAGGGCAGTCTCTGGGCTACTTGGGAGCAGGGAAGGAAGGTGAGAGAGATGGGGTGAGATAGGGAGATGGGGAGGGAGGGTGTAGGGGTGAAAAAGTAGTTTACCTGGTGCTCTGCGGTACAGATTCTTTTTTCCATCCTTTAACTTTTTGAGCCTTGGTGTTCTAGAGTTAAAGGGCCTACCAGGGGCCTGGAGTGATAGCAGACCGGCTAGGGCGTTTGCCTTGCACGCGGCCGACCCAGGCCAACCCGGGTTCGTTTCCCAGCATCCCATATGGTCCCCCGAGCACCGCCAGGAGTAATTCCTGAGTGCATGAACCAGGAGTAACCCCTGTGCATCGCCGGGTGTGACCCCAAAAAGCAAAAATAAATGAACAAATTAATAAAAAAATAAAGGGCCTACCAGGGAACCGGAGTGATAGTGCAGTGGGTAGGGCGTTTGCCTTGCACACTGCAAACCAAGCGTTCTATCCCCAGGATGCCCCCGTTCACCGCCACGAGTAATTCCTGAGCGCAGTCGGGAGTAGCCCCGAGCAATGCCGAGTGTGGCCCCCAAACAAAACAAAAACAATAAAGCGCTTGGCAAGGACTGAAGATGCACGTAGGAGGGTGCTCGCTCGGAAGCAGCCGGGCGAAGTAATCCGAGCTTGTCTCCGTGGAGTTTTGCAGCCGGGGAGGTAAACAGAGCACCCGCTCACCCCAGCTTTACAGATGAGCGGCTCGGAGATGGAAAAACGCCCGGTTCAAGGTCACCCAGGCTCACGGGGGAGGCGGGGGCGGGGCGCACCTGCCGGCTGGTCCCCCACCTGCCCCGAGTCCCGGGCGAGCGCAGGGCGCGCGCTCCCGCTAGGGGGCGCCCTGCTCGGATGACGTCACCCCACCCCAGCTGCGGAGCGGGGCAGCGCCCGAGCGCCCGGGTTCTCGCCGGGGCCCTTGCACCGCCAGCTGGGACCCAAGCGGTAGCGCGCTGGACAGACGGCTGGCGGAGGGGAGAGAAGAGGTTCTGGAAGCTTCCGAGGGCCGGAGGTGCGGGGGAGGGGAGCCCAGCGGGCTGTTATCTTTAGGTCCCCGCCCCCCCCCCCCCCCCCCCCGCATCCGGGCCCTGCCCAGAGGCGAGATGCCCCTTCATTTCCTTTGGAAGCGCATTAGACACAGATAGCCCCATCTTTTGGTTTTGGGGGACCAGGGGTTTGCTCCCAGCACCCCATCCAGGTGGTCCCCAGAGCCTGCCAGGAGTGATCCCAAAGGGCAGGGGGAGTTGTTTTGTTGGGGGAGGGGAGAGGAGTTGGGGCCACACCCGGCGATGCTCAGGGATGACTCCTGGCTCTGCACTCAGGAATCCCTCCTGGCGGTGCTCCGGGGGACCGTGCGGGATGCCAGGGATCGAACCCGGGTCGGCGGCATGCAGGACAGAGGGGGTGAGTAAATAAGTAGGCTGTGCGGCCGCAGCTGGTACCCTGCACAAGCCCCAGATGGACTCGTAGGCTCTGAGTGGAATGGCCAGTGGCGACCACGGGGAAAGAGCTGGTGCACAGGCCCCGGCTTTGTGAGGTGGTGCTGACTCACTGAGCACACACCCAACCATGGGTGGGGGGGTGGAGAATGCCAACTGGCTCGGGGTCAGGAAGCACCAGGTCTCCTGAGGCATGCAGGGGGTCTGAGTGACACATCCTTTCCTGGGGGAGGGGGGCAGGGGAGGGGTGAGGGCACCGAGCCGGACCCAGGTCATGTGGAGCTGAGCTCATGGAAACCCAAGCTAAGGACATGGTGAGGGGCACTGGGGGTCCAGCCCATCACAAGTACCCGTCTTCACTGACCACGGACTTGCCCCGGGAACCAGTGTCAACCGCCGTGTGAGTTCTGCAGGCCGGACTTCCCCCTCAGCAGCTTGACTTCAAGGCCTGCTGGCCGGTCCAGGGCTGTCTCTTTAAAATGACTCTGCATTTCTCCGTTCACATCCATATTGAGTGACTGTCATGGACGGATTTGTTTTGGGGGCCCACACCCAGCGGCGTTCAGGGCTTACTCTTGGCTCTGCCCTTTGGGATCACTCCTGGCAGGCTCTGGGGACCACCTGGATGGGGTGCTGGGGAGCAAACCCTGGTCAGCCACAGGCAAGGAAAATGCCGAACCCCTGGAATATCTCTCTGCCCACCCAACTGCCATCGTATGACATTCTAGGGAGTATTTCCTAATAATTGGAACTTTCCTATAAAACACCACCCCTTCCCCATCGTATACATTAATTACGCTCTTCACATATTCAGCCCAAAGGTATAGCCGAGGAGACAGAAAATAAGGCTTCACTTCTGTGAATGACTGCAGATTTTCCCCTTTTCCAACCCAATTCCATGACCACTGATTCTGCTGGGGTGTTTAGTTTTCCCCAAAGCTCCGAGGGCCCATGCTTTGTATGCAGGGAGACTCGGTTTGATTCCCCCTGGTACCACACGGACCCCTGAAATGGGATTAAGCCAATGAGCACCACCAGGTCTACCCCCAAACTAAATATTCAACAGGAGGGAGCTCGGTTTCCGTGGCAGCCACCCCAGGGAGACCAGCTGCTGAGCAGCGTCTGGTATGTCGGGTTAGAAATGCCGCAGAGGGGGCTGGAGCCATAGCACAGCGGGTAGGGCGTTTGCCTTGAACGCGGCCGACCCGGGTTCGATTCCCAGCATCCCATTTGGTCCCCTGAGCACTGCCAGGAGTGATTCCTGAGTGCAGAGCCAGGAGTAACCCCTGTGCATCGCCGGGTGTGACCCAAAAAGCAAAAAAAAAAAAAATGCCGCAGAGAATGAAGGTGATGGGCAGGAGCAAGTCCTGGAAGAGGCAAGAATCCTTGGGCGATGGTTGTGCTCAGCTCTTGGAGGAAGCTAAGTACTGGCAGAATCGGGCCATAGAGACCGGCCTCCCACGGATAATGTGGAGTGCACAGCGCCAGCTTGTGGTCGGAAGCCATTACTGCAGCAGCAGGCAGGAAACCGAACCACCTAACCGAACCCCAGCTCCTACCTCACACTCCCAGCTACTCAGCCCAGCTGTGGGTCTTAACTGATCAATACCAGAATCCAGATTTTTTTTCTTTTTGAGTCACACCCGGTGATGTTCAGGGGGTTACTCCTGGCTTTGCACTCAGCAGTCACTCCTGGCTGTGCTCAGGGGACCATATGGGATGCTGGGAATCGAACCCAGATCAGCCGTGGGCAGGGCAAACGCCCTATCCACTGTGCTATCGCTCTAGCCCCAGAATTATGTTTTGCAAGACTGGCAGCCAATTAGGTTCATACCTGGAGGTGCTAGGGGCAGCCAATGTGCTGAACTCGGGACCCGGGGCATGGTATCGTGCGTTGGAAATTTTCAGCTACTTCCCTCCCTGCTCCTGAGACCTGATACTAAGCCCCACTCGTGTTGCCAGGTGGAAGGAAGGTCAGAGGAATGGAAACGAGCCTATATTTGGGGTACTGGCATTAGAAAGCACTGTGAGGCTGCTGAGAGCTCAAAAGGCCCGATGCTTAGCAAGCAGGAGTGCAGGCAGTGCCCCCCTGACCCCCCCCCCCAAAAAGAAAGCATTTTAAGAAAGAGCCTCATGATTCTCTGCAACATCCCCTTCACTTCAGAAAGCGGTGGCTGTGATCTAGATGTTTCTCCCTCCTTCCTGCGACGGCTGGCGTTCAGACACCCACTCCACCCCGTCTGCCTCCCCCATGCGCACAGACCATGGAAACAGATGAGGCATTCAGGCCCGCCAGGGAGGCAGCAGATTGGAGACACACTCTGGCAGCGGGGAAGGTCCTTGCTTAAGGGACTGGTTGTGGTGGGGAGCCCTGTGGAAGGGCTTGTCAGTTTGGCCTGCTCTGGCAGGACCTGAGTCTGCCTGAGTGTTTGCATTCTGTGGCCCTGTGTGGGAGGGGCTGCGAGAGGCCAGGTAGCAGTGGGGATGAGACCAGGGCAGGTGCTCAGGAGCCCCATTGGTCTCTCAGGATTGGGTCCAGTGGGAAGTCAGGTCCAGGTGTGCTGCAGCCCATCCACTGCCAAGCAACACACCGAACACTAGTGAACACGGAGTTCACTAGTATTTTTTTTTTTTTTTTGCTTTTTGGGTCACACCCGGCGATGCACAGGGGTTCCTCCTGGCTCTGCACTCAGGAGTTACTCCTGGTGGTGCTCAGGGGACCAGATGGGATGCTAGGAATAGAACCCAGGTCGGCTGCGTGCAAGGCAAACGCCCTACCTGCTGTGCTGTCGCTCCAGCCCACTAGAATTTTTTTCATCTGAAAAGTATTCCCTTGTTTTCCACTGATTTGAGACATACCCTCGCTGGACAAGAACTGGACGCCACTTCCTGATCCATGATGGGGGGAGGGGGAGGCTGTAAGAGTTTGGATCACACCTCGCAGCGTTCGGAGGTTACTCCTGGCAGTGCTCGAGAGACCATCTGTGGTACTGGGGCTCAAACCAGGTCAGCTGAGTGCAAGGCAAGGATTACTCCTGGTGGGGTTTGGAGGACCATATATGGTGCTGGGATTGAAGCCAGGTTGGCTGAGGGCAGAGTGGTCACTCTCCCCAACGTGCTGTCTCTCCAGGCCATATCCTAGAACTTTCTTAACTAAGATTCCAGAGCTCAAAGAGCTTTGAAAATGTGCTAATGGCCTTGAATGAGGCCTTAAGGTAAAGGTAAAGGTAAAGGCCCTCCCGTTGATCGTCGATTTGCTCGAGCGGACCCAGTAACATCTCCATCGGAGACTTTGTTGTTACTGTGTCTGGCATATCGAATACTCTCGGTAGCTTGCCGGGCTCTCCGAGAGGGGCGGAGGAATCGAACTCGGGTCGGCCATGTTGGCCGCTTGTAAGGCGAACGCCCTACCCGCTGTGCTATCGCTCCAGCCTTAAGGGTTCCATTAAATCGAAGTGAGAGCAAAGTCCTACCAGAGATGCCAACCCTAGAGTTACCCAAGGTCAGGGGCCCGTGAGCAGTGAGGGCTGTACAGGGGGAAGAGCCGCCCGCTCTGAGGGCCAGGATGCTCGAGGCAGTGGTCACCCACCTACCAGTTTCCACTTCTGGTCAAGAAGTCATGAGGGGTGGGCGGCGGAGCATTGGGCCAAAGCTGGCTGTGCTCAGGGGTCACTCCTGGTGGTGCTCTGGGGACTGCTGAGGACCAGATGGGAGGCAGCCACATACGTGGCCAAGTGCCTTCCCTACAGGCAGGCAGTTTTTTGAGAAGGCTGCCCAGAGCTGGGGTGGGGTCTCACTCTCTCCTGTCCCTCCCCAGGGAAAAGAAGCGGAGAGGGCTCAGTTTCAAGTTGAAGACACATAGGCCCCTTGTTCCCCAGGAAGCAAAGTCTGGGCGTCAGGGCCGGGAGCCAGGTGGGGGCGGACCCACAGCCCGCTGCCTCTTCCTGCCCAAGGTGTGGGCGCATGGCCAATCCTGCCCAGCTCCTTCCTGGACCCGAGGGCTAAGAACAGCGAAGACACAGGATCGATGGGGTGCCGTCTCCATCCAGAGCCCTGTGGAAGGAGGAACGGAGCAGCCCAAAATGGCTTTGCTTGGTCTGTTAAGAGTCTGGGTGTCCCGGCTCTAGGCCTGTCGCTTCTTGGTCCCCCAGCAGGTGGCACTGCAGCCCCTTGGGGGCCCGGAGGACAACTCCCTTCTCCCCCCTCCGCCCGCCTCGCACCCCCACCCCACACCAACTTGGACCTGGGCCCAGCGCTGGCCCTGGCCCAGCTAGGTCAGGCTCGCCCCTCCTCCCCCTCCCCAGATTAAACTGCCCTTCTGTCATCTCTGTCCTCTCGGGGCTGGAGGACACGGGCAGGCCATGGAGGAAAAAAAAAAAGTTTATTTAATCATCAGAGAGCCTCTGAAGGCACCTGGTTTCTGTCTGGTATAAAAAAAAGGCAGTAAAATAGCAACTGTACAGGGTGCGTGATGGGTAGCCCGGAGGCAGGGGGAGGCAGGGAGGGGCACGGGAAGGGAAGTATCTGACGAGACCTTTAGCACAGTCCTAGCCCTCGGTCAGACGGACATTCGGACACATTCGGCCAGCCTCGCCTGTGCTGCGATGTTCAGCCAGGCCTCAGCAACGGCCTTGCACATGTGGGGGTCCCCCAGACAACGGTTCCTCTTCCGACTTGGACCCTCTGCGTTCCACACACCCCCCCGCCCCCATCCGGTGTCCCTCCTCCTGGGGCCCAGTGCAGGCTGTGAGAAAGCAGAAGTGGTCAGCCGAGAACCGTCCAGGGTGCTCCTGCCCATCCCTGGGAGGAAGGCGAAGCGGGCGGTCCATACAGTCCTCTCGGCCGTCCATCCATGCTCACACGATCGCCCGGAACAGAAAGGAGAAGACGGCCCCCAGCGCCAGGCCCAGGGACAGAAAGAAGGCCATGATGGCTCCTGCTGTCTCTGCCTCGGTCGGCTTCACTTTCCTGCGGAGAGGGGGCAAGGGCGCCTTAGGACCCCCAAACACTGTGGGCCGGCCCAGAGCATCTGGGCCGGGAGCCATCGGGGTAACCCAATTCAGCGCCACCACCCTGCTTCCCACCCGGTCTGCAACTTGTCCACCCCAGGACAGCCCCCCACCCCGGCCACTCTGCACCCCCGACTGCATCAGCTGGGGGGCCCCTTTGGCATCCCCGCCACCCGGGGACCCTGAGCTCCAACATGGGGCTTGAACTGCTGACGCGTCCACTCACTTGGGCCCGAAGCACATGCAAAGGCTGGCGAGGTAGCCGTTGGAGAAGGCAAAGGCGGCCATGAAGAAGATGAACCAGGCGTCGTGCTCGAAGACCACGGGCAGGTAGCGGCGCGGCTGGACGTTACACAGGAGCAGAAGAGGCACGAAAGCCACCCGGGCCAGCACCAGGCCCGGCAGCCACAGGCTGTCCTTCCCGGGCTGCAGGGACAAAGCAGTGCTTCAGCCCGACCCTCACTGGCTCCCCGCGCGCCCATGCATGGGGACCAGTCGAGATCTGAATAGGGACTTTATTTTATTATTTTTTTGCTTTTTGGGTCACACCTGGAGATGCATAGGGGTTACTCCCGGCTCTGCACTCAGAAATTACTCCTGGCGTGCTCAGAGGACCATATGGGATGCTGGGAATTGAACCCGGGTCGGCTGCGTGCAAGACAAACACCCTACCTGCTGTGCTATCGCTCCAGCCCCCTTTATTTTATTTTGTTTTGTTTGTTTTGGCGATGCTCAGGAGTTACTCCTGGCTCTGCACTCAGGAATCACTCCTGGTGGTGCTTGGGAGAACCATATGGGATGGCAGGGATCGAACCTGGGTCAGCCACATGCAAGGAAAACGCCCTCCCTGCTGGACTATCTCTCTTGGCCCTCTGGACAGGATTTTTTTTTCTTTTTTTGCTTTTTGGGTCACACTTGGAGATGCACAGGGGTTCCTCCCGGCTCTGTACCCAGGAGTTACTCCTGGCAGTGCTCAGGGGACCATATGGGATGCTGGGAATCGAACCCGGGTCGGCCGCGTGCAAGGCAAACGCCCTACCCGCTGTGCTATCTCTCCAGCCCCTGAACAGGAATTTTAAAACTGGGCTGGAGAATGATATGCAGGCCTGACTGGGAGATGATGGGACTTTCTTTCTGTACATCTCTTCCCGGGCCCAACTAAGGGCTTTCCCAGGCAATGCTTGGTGGGGTGTGCGCGCGCTGTGAATGTGTGAGTTTTGAGAGGGGAGGGTAATGCTGACAGTTAAATGCTTGGGTGCTTCAGAGGTCCATACGGGGCTGGGGGTCCCACTCAGGCATGTGGTGGTCCTATACTCCTTCCCTTGAGCAATCTCCCCAGCTCACAGATATCTCTTTTTTTTCTTTCTGGGTCACGCCCTGTGATGCACAGGGGTTACTCCTGGCTCTGCACTCAGGAATTACTCCTGGTGGTGCTTGGGGTAACCATCTGGGATGCTGGGAATCGAACCCGGGTCGGCCACGTGCAAGGCAAACGCCCTACCCACTGTGCTATGGCTCCAGCCCCACAGCTATCTTGATATGGATGATGAGTAGACAATATAGACAGCTAAGTCCTCCTTAATGCCAACCAGTGGAAGCTGGGACTGAAGTTAAATTACTCGCAACAAAAGCAGCTCCTCAAACAATGTTGGTGTTCAACACTGACCAGGATTGTTTATTCCTTGTTAAAAAAAAAAATTGTGTTTGGGGGCCCACCCGGTGGTGCTCTGGGCTTCCTCCTGGCTCTGCACCCAGGGGTCACTCCTGGCGGAGTTTGGAAGACCATCTACGATGCTGGGGAGCAAACCTGGGTTGCCCACATGTAAGGGGCAAGGCCCCGAACCCCTGTACGTCCACTCCAGTCCCCACCTTTAGTTTTCCAAAAAAACGAAGGTGACTAGGGACTGGAGTGATGGCGGGAAGGGTGCATGCCTTGTACACGGCCCACTCGGGTTCAATCCCTGACACTCTGTGGTCCCCTGAGTCCACCAGGTGTGATCCCTGACTACAGGGTCAGGAATAAGCACTAAGCACCCCCCCACCCCAAACCCTGATGGTGAACAAAATGGTGTGATTACGGACCCACTGTGCGCTGTGTATACACAGACATATTCCAGTGTGCACCAAGACTTGTACTCTTTATGTATTTATGAAAGAATACGTCTCTGCTTTTTATGTTTGTTTTGTTGCTTTTTGGATCACACCCGGCAATGCACAGGGCTTACTCCTGGTTTTGCACTCAGTTATCACTGCTGGCAGTGCTCAGGGGGCCCTATGGGATGCTGGGAACCAAACCCGGGTCATCTGCGTGCAAGGCAAACGCCCTACCCACTGTGCTTTTGCTCCAGCCCCTAAGTCTCTGTTTTTAAGTTGAACATGTTTCCTCTACTAGGGTACTGCTGAGATTCTTAAAGTCTTTTTGTGTGGGTGAGGAGGAGAGGAGTGGAGGGGGGCGACTCTGGGCTACACCTGGGGGCACCTTACCCCTGCTGAGCTCAGGGATCACTCCTGGCAGTGCTTGGGGGACAGTACGTGATACTGGAGATTGAACTGGGTTGGGCTGCTCGCAAAGCAGATGTCCAGCCCCCCATCTTCCTGGCCCAGGACTTCCCTTTCTCACCTCTCGGGCTGCATACTCTGACCTCTCCTAAGAGCTCAACGCTCCTCCTGCCTCCTTTCCCTTAAAATACTGGACCAGGGTTTGGAGTGATAGTACGGCGAGGAGGGTGTTTGCCTTGCAAGCAGCCAACCCGGGTTTGATTCCCAGCATCCCATATGGTCCCCCGAGCACCGCCAGGAGTGATTCCTGAGTGCAGAGCCAGGAGTAACCCCTGAGCACAACCAGGTGTGGCATTTAAAAAGAAAAAAAGAGGGGCTGGAGAGATAGCACAGCGGGTAGGGCGTTTGCCTTGCACGCGGTCAACCCGGGTTCGATTCCCAGCATCCCATAGGGTCCCCCAAGCACCACCAGGAGTGATTCCTGAGTGCAGAGCCAGGAGTAACCTCTGTATATCACTGGGTGTGACCCAATAAGTCAAAAAAATAAATAAAACACTGGACCAGGGCTTACGCCTGGCTCTGTTCTCAGGGATTACCCCTGGAGGATCTTAGGGGACCACGCAGGGTGCTGGGGACTGAGGCCAAGTCATCTACATGCAAGGCCACCACCCTCCCTGGCCCCTCGGTGCCCCTCTTTCACTTACCCACATGCATACAGCTGTGAGGCTCCGGCCCAGCCAGTCAAAGACATTGAAAATCAAGAAACAGGACACAGGGATGAAGTAATTTTCTAGAAAAGAAGAGATCAGGGGACCATTACCAGACACAGACAGGCAGATCTGGCAAGTCGGACCCTCACCGGAAACACTGCGATCAGCAGAAGCTGCTTCCAAAGCCAGGAAGGGCACATGGATCAGGAAAGCCGTGCCGAGAAGCAGCGGCCCAGGCTCTGCCTCTCTCAGGCCTGCACCAGCCCGTCTAGCACAACCCCCCCACCCACCCAACCCCGAACCCTGGGGGTCCTCACTCCAGGTGTGGCTGTCCGTAAGGCTGGAGCGGACCTCGGCAGCCACGGCGGGAAACATCCCAATGGTGATAGTGAAGATGAAACAGACGGAGAAAGCCAGGACTGAGATCTGCAAGAAAGAAAGGAAGGGGCTGGAGCGATAGCACAGCGGGGAGGGCGTTTGCCTTGTACACACGGCCGACCCGGGTTCGATTCCCAGCATCCTATATGGTCCCCTGAGCACCGCCAGGGGTAACTCCTGCGCCAGCGTGACCCAAAAAGCGAAGAAAGAAATAAAAATAAAAAATAAATTGTAGCACTGTAGCACTGTCCTCCCATTGTTCACTGATTTGCTCGAGCGGGCCCAGTAACATTGTGAGACTTGTTACGGTGTTTGGCATATCGTGTGTTTGGCATATCGAATACGTCACGGGGAGCTTGCCAGGCTTTGCCGTGCGGGCGAGATACTCTCGGTAGCTTGCCGGGCTCTTCGAGAGGGGTGGAGGAATTGAACCCGGCTCGGCCGGGCTGGCTGCACGCAAGGCAAACGCCCTACCGCTGCGCTATCGCTCTAAATAAAAAAAAAAAAAAAGGAAAAGGAACAGGCTGTGTCTTCAAGACAACCACCTGGCGAGGAAGAACCCCGAAGCGAGAAGCCCCGTTCCCCCCAAGGTGCGTGTACCCAAGGGACAGAGGGAGAGAGACAGACACACAGCCAGGGAGGGGAAAGGAAGGAGCGCCGAGGACCGGCGCCCTGTTCCACATACCTGTCTGAGAATGGCCAGGACGGAGTGACTCTTGGTGACGGGGTGCGAGTTGGGGGCCGAGACTCTGGCCTCTTTGCCTGGACCTGGTTGTTCTCCTGCGGGGTGACATGGTGGGAAGCGCAGAGCAACACATGACACCGAGCTGGGGGTGGACACTAACCCCATCACCCTCTCCTCCCCAGCGCCAGGACACAGGCTGCCAGGGTGCTGCTGGCCCTGACAGGGTCCCCCCCCAGATCCTGCCCCCGTCCCCGGCCCTTTAGGCTCTCAGACCTTTACTGATGAGATCCAACTTGGTCTCCTGCTCCCCAGGACCCTCGAGCTGCAGCTGCTGGTAGTACCTGTAGAATTCCTATCCAGGCGGGCGGGGCAACGGGGAAGCGGGATTATCAGGTGGATCTCCAGAACACTAGAGCATCAGAGCACTGGAGCCCCCACCCCCACCCCCCAGGCTTTGTCCTGGTGCTCACCAGCCGCGGCAGAGCCAGATAGCAGATTATGGTCAGGACGATGACCACACAGGCGGTGATGAAATAGCCGAAGGCACTCTCGGCCAGCTCCGAACCAGCTGGGGTGGGCAGGAGGGTCTGTGAGGAGACGGCCACACCCCACTCCTCCCCTCACGCTTCCCACTGGCATCCGGCTCCCACGGTAACGGGGACAGACATGCGGCACTTACTGGCAATGGCGCAGATCATGGCCACTGATGCAAAGAGCCCAGCCAGGCCCTGGCCACTCATGATGGGGGCTGTGTAGCTGGCGGGGAGGAGGCCGGCCAGGCCGAAGAGGCTGCCTTGCAGGATGGCGCCAAACGCTGGGGGGGCAGACAGGGCTGTTGTCAGCAGAGGGGGGGACCGGGGGTCTCACTTCCACGGAGGAGGGGCTGGGAGGTGCTGAGGTCTGGGGCAAACAGGTCTCTAATTCTGCTTTTTTATTTAATTTGTTTAGCTTTCTGGGTCACACCTCAGGGGTTACTCCTGGATCTGCACTCAGGAATTACTCCTGGCGGTGCTCGGGGGATGCTATGTGATGCTGGGAATCGAACCGGGGTTGGCCACGTGCAAGGCAAATGCCCTACCCGCTGTGCTATTGCTTCTTTGTGTGTGTGTGTGTGTGTGTATGCGTGTGTGTGCGCGTGCTACTGCTTCAGCCCCTTTATTTTTGTTTTGTGGGCCCCACCCAGCAATGCTCAGGGCTTACTCTTGGCCCTGTGCTCAGGGGTCTCTCCTGGCAAGCTGTTGGGGATCTTACTGAGTGCTGGGGATCGAAGCTAGGTCGGTGGTTGCAAACACCCTACCCGCTGTCCCGTTGCTCCGGCCCCTCTAGTTCTGTTTTCATGCCCACACACATTCCAGGCACTGCTCCTGGCCATGCTCCTTGGCCCAGCGGTGTGGGCCTGAGGCGGCTACACTTCAAGGTGCTCACGGACCCGGTGGTGCCGTGCCGGGGCCTCACCTGGGCTGGGCCCGTGGCACGAGCCCTGAGCCACATCCCCAGCCTTGCTCAGGGCTTACTCCTGGCTCAGGCAGGCGTGGGGGACCCTAGGGGAGGCCAGGGATCGACGTGCAAGGCAAGTGCCCCATCCTCTATCCGATAGCGCTGGTGCTGCTGCTGTGCTTTGATGCTGAGAAGTTTTTGTTGTTTGCTTTTCTGGGTCACACCCAGCAGTGCACAGGGGTTACTCCTGGCTCATGCACACAGAGGAATTACCTGTGGCGGTGCCCGGGGAACCATATGGGATGCTGGGAATAGAACCCGGGACCCGGGTCGGCCGCGTGCAAGGCAAAAGCCCTACCCGCTGTGCTATCACTCCAGCCCCCGATGCTGAGAAGTTTTCCCCTCTGCCTCAGCCCTGTGCCAGCTCAGCTCTCTGGCTCCGCAGGTCCCTGACTGCCCAAGAGAATCCCTGTGGCCTACAGGGCAGAGGGGGGACTGTGACGGGCGCCCCCGTGGACTGCCTGTGGGTCTGAAAGGCCGGAGACATCCAACAGGCTTCTGCACATACTTGTCCCGCAGGAAGCCTGGATTGGACCCCCAGCACTGCACGGTGCACCCCTGAGCACTGCCAGGAGAGAGTCCCCTGAGCACTGCCGGGAGTGATGGGGATAAAAAACAAAACAAAACAAAACAAAAAAAACGACAATGAGGGTGGGAGGATTTCTTACAGTTAATGAGCATGATCTTGACCATGGTGATGACGAAGAAGGGCAGCGCGTCCATGGGGACTTTCACCAGCACCGCGGTGACAAGGAACACCAGCAGGATGGCGAAGAGACTGCTGAGGATCCGGACAGACTGGGAGACCCTGCCGTGGAGCGGGGGGACTCAGCCACGGGTCCCCCGCAACCGGCAGGCACGGGGGCCGGGCAGGGGCTCACCTCTGGTGCAGGAAGGAGTTCAGGCAGGTGAAGAGCAGCAGAGGCAGCATGGCACACAAGGTCATGACGTTGTTGAAGATGCCACTGAGGGCGTTCCGGCCTGGAGGGGGCGTGGTGCCGCTGACATTCCCGATCGGGTTATCGGTGGCGGCAGCGGTGGTGGTGGTGGTAGTGGTGGTGGCGGCCAAGGTCATGTTCTGGGACTTGTCCAGGCGGTTTGTGAAATACTTCAGGGTGGCAGAGACAAGGGTTGGGACGTCTCTCCTGGGTCCACAGGGGCAGGTCGAGGCCCCGCAAGCCCAGCCCTCCGGCTCCCCGCCCATCTCACCAGAGTGGCGGTCATGAAGAAATTCCAGGGGAGCAAGGTCCCCAGCCCCAACATGAAGAAGATGAGCCACACGGCTCGGTACCTGGAGGTGGGAGAGACAGGGCCGTGACCCACCGCCACCACCCTCGTTCCTGGCTGACGCGAGCCGGGAAACGCCCTCCCCGCCCTCCACCCACTCCCTGGGCCTGCAGAGGGCCCAGGGCACAGAGCATCCCTGGGCGTGTTTGCGTCCCTGGGCGTTTGGCCTACGGGTGGAAGTGGGGGGCGGGGGAGGTGTCCCGGGTAGGGAAAAGGGCACAGCAGCGTGTCGCGGGGGAAGGGACCGGGAACACAGGCCCGACAGAAGTCGGTGCTCAGCAACCAAGGCTCGGGGGACCCAGCAGGCGTGTGACCCACACATCCGGAGGTGGTTTTGGAAATCCTACTCAGGGCTCAGGGTGGGCGGGTCAGCGAGACAGCAAACAGCAAGGATCTTCTGTACCCCACGGCCCTCTCCCCTGGGCTGGCTGGAAGTGATTATGTCTGGGCAGGAACTCTGTGGCTCCCCAAAGAGGATTCTGAGGTCAAACTCCCAGACCGTCAGTGTTCGTCTGGGACCCGCTGGGCCCGGGGGCGGAGTGCCTGAGGGCAGCTGGGAGGTAAGGGAGCCGTTTCCCTCCGGCCCAGACAGAACGGGCTTTGTAGATGCCACCAGCGAGGTGAGGCCAGGAGGCCTGGGATTAGGGGAGTCATCAGGGGCCCCAGACGGTCAACAAGCATTGCTGGCTTTGGCTTGGACGCCGCCCGCCTGAGTCCTCCACGCAGGGTCTGTGTGGGACGGGCCAGCTCCCGCCACCTCCCAGCCCAGGCTGTGGTCTACCAGCCTCTCTCCCACGCACCCCTGCTTTCTTCAGAACTGGCAGAGATGAAGTCCAGGGCCACAAAGAGACAGGACAGGGCGGAGCTTGGGTGAGCACCCCCAGGGGGCAAGTCTGAGCAACCTAACTTTCTCCTATATGTCCCCACCGTGAAGGCCGAGCTAAGGGCTGGACGCAGAGGCCCAGAATGAATGGAAAGTGTCAGCCAAGGACGCAAAAGTGGAGGGCTGACCAGCAAAGAGGGGGCAGGCGGAAGTGGCTAGGCCGAGCCAGGGGGTTTGAGGGGGACCAGCAGGAGCCAACGGGGGCCTGCCTTAGGTCTCCTTAACCTGTGTGAAGACCCTCAGCTCTTGGTTTACAGGAAGGAAATGGTCTCCGACATCAAGCTACAGGGGTCTGGAGGCCGGGGGTGGAGGGGGTGGGGCCAGCGGAACAGAGATGAAGTGGGCGGGGGGGGGGGGGGGGGGGGCGGGCAGCAGGAGGAGCCTGGGGTTGCCGCCAGGCCTTCCCAGTTTCCCGGGGCACTGGACTCCCTGGATGAAACAGTGGCGCCTCCCTCCACATGTGTGTGACCCCAGCTGCCGGCTGGGCTCTAGGGGGTGGGGGCACACCCCTCCCCCCAGAGATGGGGCCGGTTAGCTCAAGGCCCAGCATAGATGGGGTCATCGCGGGCAGAGGCCCTGTGCTGGCCCCCAGAAGGAGCGGCGGCAGCTCTGCCAGATGTGCTCTGGGGTGTCAAGGGCTGCCAAACCTCTCCCCACAGCCCTGGCGGGAGGAGTCGGAAGCGGCTCTGGGCCTGGAGAACAATAGTGGAAACACTGACGGGCCAGGGAGGGGCGGCCCAGCGGCCAGCCAGCGCCCAGCCAGTGCCCGCCCGAGGCTGGACCGGACTCACAGCTACCTGCTGCTGCTAGGCCCACCGCCTGCTCCCTGGAGTAGCACCCCCCGCCCCGGCCCCACTGCCCCCTGGATCCTCAGCCTGGGTCCCCCAGTACCTGTCCTGCGGCTGATGGCTGGTTGTCATGGTGACAGCAGTCTGGGTCTCGCCTGGCTAGCAGTTTGCTCCCTCCAAGGCCTGCTGAGGACAGAGCAGTATGAGGCCACGTGTTGGCTCGGCCGCCCCGCAGACTCGCAAGGAGAGGAGGAGAGGAGGAGAGGAGGAGGAGGAGGAGGAGGAGGAGGCAGGGCAGACAGCAAGCCCAGGGAAGCTGGCTGGAAGTCCCCCGGCTCTTCCCCCCCCCGCCCCTCACCCCGTGGCCCTGCCTCTCAGGGTCGCTTGGCAGCCCCGCGCACCCCCTCGCTGGAGAGGCTCTACCTGGCTCCGGCCTGGCCAGCAGCTGCCCCCCTGCTATTTTTATCCTGCGGCGAAGCCAGCAGTGAGCAGAGCCAACAGTGCAAGCGTGGAGCGGGGAGGGAGGGCCAGGAGGGTGCCAGGCAGGCAGCGACGGCGAGAGAGGGGGGTCAGGGACGGGTGGCGGCGGAGGGGGGGGGCAGGAGGGCCAGGAGGAGGGAGACAGAAGAAGAGGGGCCGGGAGGCGTCAGAACACTCCGATCTGTGGCCCTGGCCTCGCCCCCAGTGGCCTCTCTGCAGGCCTGACCCCGTCGCCCGCCCCAGCCCCAGCCCCTGGGCGGCCACCTCGGCCACTTCGCCCTTCCTTGCCAGCTGCTGCCCGGGGGCTTCCGAGTTCAGGCCAGTTTTCTAGGAAAGCCGCCCTCCCCCGCCCCCACTGAGGTGCGGGGACACAGGCCGTCCCCTGACCCCAGCCCACAGTCACCCCTCTCTCTTGCTTCCTCCTTGAGTCACTCCTCTGCGCGCCACTTCCCTGTTCTGAGGGCAAACGAGAGGGAGAGCTTGGGGGGCCCAGGGCATTGACCCCCTCCTGTTCACTCTGGCTCATGCAGCGGAAACACCTGGTCCCACCACAGCACCTGCCCCTCCCCGGCCCGTGCTGGCAGGGCTGCTCTGGGCCCCGGGGCACCCACGGGGGTCTCCCATTGGCCAGGGGGAGGAATGGGGGGAGGCCGGGGTAGCCGTGGTGCGGGGCCTCACCCAGGCTCAGTCATGGCACAGGGCGTATCAAAGAACCCCAGCCACCTGCCTTGCTGAGGGGCTGCCTCATTCTGAGAAGCCTGGCAGGCGCGCGCGCACACACACACACACACACACACACACACACACACACACACGAGGGGAGCTGCCCCGTTTTGAGAACCTGGTAGAGCCCCCAAGAGTGCATGCCCGCGTGTGTGCGCGCACACATACACACACGCACACATGCTGAGGGCAGTGGCCCCATTCTGAGAACCTGGTACCGCCACACACACACACACACACACACACACACACACGAGGGGAGCTGCCCCGTTCTGAGAACCTAGTAACGCCCCCCCACCAAACGAGCGCACGCAAACACACACACACACACACACACACACACACACACGAGGGGAGCCATCCCGTTCTGAGAACCTGGTAGCGCCCCCAAGAGTGCAAGTTCGCGTGTGTGTGCACACGCATAGACACACGCACACATGCTGAGGGCAGTGGCCCCATTCTGAGAACCTGGTACCACCACAAACACACACACACATCACAGGGAGATAAGACCACTCCTGTAGCTTGAAAGATTACAGAGTCTCCTCTGCGGGGGGGGGGGGGGGGGGGGGGGTAAAGGTGTGGCCAGGGCTGAGACAGACTGTCCAGGCCTTCCTCGGTCTCCCAGAGAGAATCAGAAGACTCCTCTGATCCTTCTACCAGTTGTTCGCTGGCCAGGCATGGCTCTGGCTCCAGCACTGTGTTCTTCAGGGGTGCAGGGGATGGAACCCACCGCTTCATCCACAGCCGGCCGGGCTCTACTGTCGAGCCACCTCCCTGGCCCTGGACAGGTGTCCTTCCCATTTTTCTGGGAAATGGGGGCAAGGGTGCAAAGGCCTGGGAGCGGGCAGGAAAGGCTGGGCTCAGGGGTGGCTCCTGGTGATGCTCGGGGGACCATGTGAGATGCGGTGTGCGTGGGGGGTGGGGGAGGGGGACCGACCCTGGCTGGCCATGTGCAAGGCCAGCGTTATTATCTCTCTGGCCCTGAGACCCAGCTTTTCTCCCGGGCAGAGAGAGAGAGAGAGAGAGTGTGTGTGTGTGTGTGTGTGTGTGTGTGTACACGCGCAGTGGGCAGGGTACAGAGATCCCCCAGCTTCTCACCACCAAGCACCCTCCGGCCCCCGCAGGCAAGATTCCTGGCTATTAAGAGCAAGTGCGGTTCAACCCAGATCAACCCAGACTAGACCGGGGTGGAGAGAACTGAGCCCACAGTGGCACAGCTTCCTGGCCTCCCCCCCCCCCCCCGCCGGGTTCTGTACCCCGGCTCTCAACAGCCCCCACTTACCTCTAGGGGCAGCCCCACTCCCTCCCTGCCCACATCCGGACACTGAGCTGCCAGCCCAGGTGTCCCGTTCTTGCCCTCCTTTGCCCAGCAGCAACCAGGGATTTGATCCCAGCTCAGAGCACTTGGCATCCCTCTAAGCCAGGCCGTGGCCTGCCGAGATGGGGCCCTTGCACGCAGCCAAACGCCCGTGCCCCTCCTCAAGCCCCAGCTCCCGAGACCTAATGCTTAAGAGCCTCCCCTGGGAGACAAACCCTCCCGATTCCGTGGAATTCTCCGCACCCAGGAGCTCAGATGGGGCCAGCCAGCACCTGCAGACACCCAACACCCCCCCCCCCCCTTCACAACCACCTGGAAGCCAGTACACAAAGAGATGGGGGCAGCTGGGCTTGGGGGCGGGGGTTACCCGCCTGAGGTCACAGAGCTAGTGAACGGGGCTCAAATTCAAGAGATGCTGAGGGGCTGGAGCAATAGCACAGCGGGTAGGGTGTTTGCCTTGCATGCGGGCGACCCGGGTTCGATTCCCAGCATTCCATATGGTCCTCTGAGCACGCCAGGGGTGATTCCTGAGTGCAGAACCAGGAGTAACCCCTGTGCATCGCCAGGTGTGACCCAAAAAGAAAAAAAAAGAGAGAGATGCTGAGGGCAGGGTAGGTGATGTTCTTGCCTGCCGGCAGCCAACCTACTTTGATGCCTACAGTGACATCCCTCCCTCACCACTGCATGGGGGGGCATCACTCCTAAGCGCAGACAAGGATGTGGCCCTGAGCACTCCGGATGCGGCCTAATACCTGTCCTCGTAAAAAAAAAAAAAAAAAAAAAAAAAAAAAAACCCTGATGCTTAGGCATGGGAGTGAGTACAGCCAGGAAGGCACTTGTGCGTGGCTGACCCGGGTTCGATCCCCAACATTCCATAGGGTCCCCCAAGCACCAGCAGTAATAATTCCTGAATGCAGAGCCAGGAGTGACCCCCTGAACATTGCCGGGTGTGACCCCAAAACAAAATACAAACAAACACAAACAAAAAGTGTGATACTTAGTCTAAGCTCCCGGGGTTGAGAGGAAGGTCTAGAGGCTGATTTCCCTTAACGTTATTAGACCAAAAAAAAAAAAAAAAACAGAGTTCGGCCAAGAGAAAGTACAGCAGGTAAGGCACTCAGCCTACCCCTAGGGTTCCATCCCCAGCATCCCCAAATGGACCCAGGGTACACCAGGAATGACCCCTGAGGACAGAGCCAGCCCCGAGCACTGCCGGACGGAGTCCGAAAGCAAAAATAAAATTTTTAAAAGGGGGTGTGCTCTACTCTAACTAAAGGGATAGGTATGGGGGGGTTGAGGTCACCCCTGGATGGCACCCCCCGCCCATAACAGGCATCCTGGCTCAGGGCGGGGGTGGGGAGGGGGCTCAGGAAGGCGGGACAATGGGAGGTCTGGAGGTCACCTAGAGGAGTGGGTGCCGGACGGGGCCGCGGGGTGGGACCTGCCCTACTCCCTGGGGGAAATCGAGCGTTCTGATCCTTCCACTGGGGGGACGGAGGGGTCCCCTCGGGCGGAAAACGGGGCCGAGCGGGGTCCAGAAAAGTCGCGAGGGGGCCGGTCGCCCCTCGCGCCCTCCGCGCCCGCGTGTCCCCATCCCCGCTCGCCCCCGCGCGGCGCGGCCCCTTCCCGGGCGATCGATCGAGATCGACCGTCTCGTCTGCGGCCCCAGCAGCGGGTCAGCTCGGCCACCGCGGGCTCCGGGTCCCCCCGACCCGCGCCCCCAAGGGGCTCCCCCGCGCCCCGGCGCGCGGGCGCCACGTGCTGCGCCGCTAGCTGCCCCCGCGCCCCGCGCCCCCCGGCCGGCCGCGCAGGGTCCGGCCCGGGCCCGGCCCGCCGGCCTCGCGGGCAGCGGCGCCCTCCGCCCGGGCGCGCCCGTCCCCCCGGGGCCCCGGCAGCACCTGCAGGGTAGCCGCGTCCGCCGCCCGCTCCGCACTCCGTAGCAGCTTCCCGCGCCCGCTCGCCCGCCCGCCCGCCAGCCCCAGCACTTTCAAACCCGCCCCCCAGCCGGGCCCGCCCCCGGCGCGCCCCCGCCCCCGCCGGGCGCCGCCCGCCCGCCCGCCCGCGCGCCCGCGCCCGGCCCGCCCCTCCCGGCCCAGCCCCGCGAGGGCCACGTGGCTCCGGCGGCGCTCCGGGCCCGCCTGGGTGCTCCCACGCTCCAGACACTGGGTGCCCCCACCCTCCAGGCACAGGGTGGCCCCACCCTCCAGGCACGGGGTGGCCCCACGCCCCAGGCGCTGGGTGCCCCCACCCTCCAAACTCTGGGTGCCCCCCACTCTCCAGGCACTGGGTGCCCCCCACCCTCCAGGCACTGGGCGGCCCCACGCCCCAGACACAGGGTGCCCCCACCCTCCAGGCACTGGGTGCCCCCACCCTCCAGGCACTGGATGGCCCCACCCTCCAGGCACTGGGTGGCCCCATGCCCCAGACACTGGGTGCCCCCACCCTCCAGGCACTGGGTGGCCCCATGCCCCAGACACTGGGTGCCCCCACCCTCCAGACTCTAGGTGCCCCCACCCTCCAGGCACTGGTGCCCCCACCCTCCAGGCACTGGGTGCCCCTACCCTCCAGACTCAGGGTGACCCCCACCCTCCAGGCACTGGGTGGCCCCACCCTCCAGGCACTGGGTGGCCCCATGCCCCAGACACTGGGTGCCCCCACCCTCCAGGCACTGGTGTCCCCACCCTCCAGGCACTGGGTGCCCCTACCCTCCAGACTCTGGGTGACCCCCACCCTCCAGGCACTGGGTGCCCCCACCCTCCAGACTCTGAGTGTCCCCCCACCCTCCAGGCAGTGGGTGCCCCAATGCCCCAGACACTGGGTGCTAACGCTCTCCAGACACTAGGTGCTAACACTCTCTTGTGCAAGATGTTTTTCTTTTTCTGGGGTACACCCTCCCTTTTCAGAATCACTTTTTTTTTTTTTTGACAGCGTGCTCAGGTGGTGTCCAGGAGTTACTCCTGGCTCTGCACTCAGAAATTATTCCTGGCCCTGCTCAGGGGACCATATGGGATGCTGGGGATTGAACCCCATAGTGCTATAGCTTGTACAGTACTTCCTTTCTCCAGAAACATGGCTCTCCCCGGGTGGGGACTGCCCCACACCCCCAGAGTGTAGGGGTGTGGGGAAGTCCCCTCTGACCTACATGATTCCTGTTCCTGGCTCTGATATACAACCCATCTCACTTGGAGGGGGATGGGAGGGCAGGTTGTAGCTACCTTATGATGCACTCTTTTTTCCCCGGGTGATCCGGATGAATGGAGACGTTACTGGCACCCGCTCGAATAAATCGATGAATAACGGGGATTAAGTGATTAAGTGAAGTGATCCGGAGGGGATGTTTGGGTCAAACCCGGTGATGCTCAGAGGGCTTTCTTGGCTCTCCTCACAGGGATCACTCCTGGCAGGCTGGAAGGGAGCCAGATGGGGTACCAGGACCCAACCCTCGTCACTGGAGTGCACTGCACCGCACTGCCCACTGTGTGCGTTACTCGACTCATGACTGTCTCGCCTTCCTTCCATCCTTGCCTTTCCTCCTGGCTCTGTGCTCCAGGATCTGGCAGGGTCTGGGGATGCTGGGGATAGAACCCAGGTTGGCCATGTGCAATGCAAATTGCCGTACCCGCTGTACTATCCCTCAGGCCTGGTGATTCACTCTCTCTAAACCCAGCATTTTGGAAAAACAGAGACACAATTGGAATGGCAAGAGATTGGAATGGCTCCTGTAGGAACACCAGGTCCTGTGCAAATCCTAGTCTCAGATGTTCGGAGAGCTCCCACTCCCCCCATTGTCTGGGGAGGTGCGTATGCCCCAGAGAGGCTCAGTCCTCTAAATTTCCAAGACGGTGTTCAAAGACTCTCTCTTTTGGCAGGTGGAGGGCGTTTGGTCACATCCCATGGTACTGGGGATCAAACCTGTGTTGGTTGCAGGCAAGGCAAGCCTTTAACTCCTGTACCATCTCTACAGGCTGGAGTGATAGCACAGCGGGTAGGGCATTTGCCCTGCATGCAGCCGACCTGGGATCGACTCCTCCATCCCTCTCGGAGAGCCTGGCAAGCTACCGAGAGAGTCTCCTGCCCGCACGGCAGAACCTGGCAAGCTCCCTGTGGCGTATTCCATATGCCAAAAACAGTTAAGTCTCACAATGGAGATGTTACTGGTGCCCGCTCGAGTAAATCCATGAAAAACGGGAGGACAGTGCTACAGTGCTAGTCTCTACAGCCCCAGAATTCCCTTCCTTCTAGTTAGACAATAAATTGGGGTGGGGGCACGCGTTACTGCCCCTCTAGCAGTTGTAGGTGCCAGAGGAAAATCCAATGGCTGGAAAGATGCTGAGTAAAAAGTCAAGATCTCTTCTCCACCCTGCGACTACCCCGGAGTGCTGTCCCGGGAGAAGCCACAGACACTAATTAACAATTAGCGGTACTAACATCCTCAGGAGTCACACCCTTTCCCCAGAGAACAGGGCCCTGAGGGGGAAGCAACAGCTTTTATACTTAGGGTCAAGCAGACGCAGGGCTGTTCCAGAAGGCCTGTTTTCAAGCCGGCCGGCACAGGGCCCCACCGATCATGACACACGGTCCACTCAGCCTTGTCCAAACTGAGGGCAGGAAGATGGGTCTGGTGGTGTTTTCCTAGGCGCTGCTTCGCGTCTGGACCTCCGACCCACTCCCTTCCTATCCTGTGTTTGTCCAGACTCTCTCTCTTCCTCTCCCCTCTTCCTTGGCCTCAGTCTCTCTTCCCACTTCATTTCCTGTCTCCGGGCCTTGGGGGCGGCAGGTCTGAGTGGTCAGAGGCCACAGCTGTGTGCAAAGAAACTGGACGGAAGTGGTGAGGGTCCTGGCGGGACCGGGCAAGGCAGTTCTCCTCCCCACCCCCTCGGCGGCCTGATGGTTCAATATTGGCATGGCCGTGCCGGGGCTGTTATTGCTGGAGGGGAGCCCATCTGGCAGTCAGTCACCCTGCCTGGGCCCCCAGCCAGCACCCACACTCCTCCCGAGCTGCCTCCCTGGACCTGGTTGTTGTGGGTGCCCGGGGCCCCCTGGTGGACAGCTCAGGGCCCCCAACTCACACATTTCCTGTGTGGGGAGTTTTCCTAGACAAGCCCCACACGCCTGTTGATCGCTGCCTGCCAGGTGCCCCCGGCTTCCTTCACCTGGAGGACGATGAACAGGTTCACCAGCTCCCTCAAGTTTCTCCTCCTCCCTTGGGAGCTGTTGCAATGATCCAGGTCACACACACACACACACACACACACACACACACACACACACACACACACTTGGTTGTTGTATGTCTGAGGTCACTTTGTTGTGCCACTGGGATTGCACAGTCATGTGGGGTGATGCCAGGGATCTAACTCGTGGCCTCATGCTCGACCACTCTGCCATCCTCCAGCCCCCAATTTTAAGACTGTGGTTTCCCCCAATTTCCCTGCTCCTGTCTCTCCCCCTCCCCCCATTCTTTCCCCCTCTCCAGGTGTCTCAGGTGTTTGTAGCTTCCCAGCTGTGTTGAGACTTTATTTCCAGGGCTTGTGGGTGTGGGAGGGCTGGGACTAGGGAGGGACCCCTGAGACATTTGCCTGAGGGGAGTGTTAAAAATAAAACTCAGAAACTGGGGCTGGAGAGATGGAAGCTCAGTGGTTAGGGCACTTGCCTTGTACTCACCGAGGTGGTTTGATTCCCAGAACCTCATATAGGGTGTGATCCCTGAGTACCACTGGGTGTGGCCCCCAAACCCAAACCTCCTCAGTAATATTTTGGGAGGCTGCACTAGGCAGTGGTCAGGGTTCACTCGGGGCTCTGTGCTCAGAGAGCCCTCCTGGGGGGAGTCCAGGGTCCATATGGAGAGTGAGGGATTGAACCTGGGTTAGCCATGCACAAGGCAAGCACCCGCTGTACGATCTTTGACCCCAGGCCTCAATAATTAAGATAAATAGTATCTCAAAGCTCTATTTAACAATACTAAAGTTAATGCAAAAAATAAAAAATCTTGATAAACAAGACATGACTGGGGCTGGAGTGATAGCACAGCGGGTAGGGTGTTTGTGTTGCACGTGGCCGACCGGGGTTCAATTCCCAGCATCCCATAGGGTCCCCAGAGTACCACCAGGAGTGATTCCTGAGTGCAGAGCCAGGAGGAACCCCTGAGCAAGACCAGGTGTGGCATTTAAAAAAAAAAAAGAGGGGCTGGAAAGATAGCACAGCGGGTAGGGTGTTTGCCTTGCACGCGGCCGACCCGGGTTCGATTCCCAGCATCCCATAGGGTCCCCTGAGCACCGCCAGGAGTGATTCCTGAGTGCAGAGCCAGGAGTAACCCCTGAGCATCGCCGGGTGTGACCCCAAAAAATAAAACAAAACAAAACAAACCAAGACATGACTTCAAACTGAGTGGAGACAGGGGGGCTCCCGTGGGCCACCTTCCTTGTGGGTGTGGGTATGGGGGGCCGGACTCGGGGTGACCTTGGTCTGCCGGGCTACTTTCTCAGACCTCGGCCCTTGGCCAGGTCACTGACCTTGAGGACATCCTTAGTCGGGAGGGGGAGGAGGAGGGTCGCCCTCTAACCGTGGCCTTCTACGTCCCAGAAATGCGTCCCTCTCCTCCCTCGGGTGCCAGAAACTTCCGAGTCCATGGGGAGCGCACCCCTCCGTGAGAACGTTGCAGACCCCGCACCCCCGCACCCCCTCCGCACGACGCCCCGCCTCGCGCCCCCGCGCACCTGCGACACTTCCGAGGGGGGCACCCCCGAGCAGGTGGGGGACGGGAAATTCCGGCCCCGCGGGGCCCCTGCCCGCCTTCCTGGCCTTGTCACCTCCGGGCGGGCCGGGGCCAGCGCCCAGGCCGGAAACCGCCGCCTGCCCGCGCCCGCCGGCCCCGGCCCCGGCCCCGCTGCCCGCCCCGGAGCGCGGCTGCAACGGACGCGGCGCGCCGGCCGGGCCCGCAGGGATGCGCGCAGCAGGGGACGCGGGAGCGGGCGGGGGTCCGAGCAGCCCCCCCGCCCCAAGAGGCGCCGTCCCCCGCGAGCACCCCCCCAGGCCGCCTTCCGGAGAGCCGCGGCGAGCACAGGCGCCTTGGAGGGTGGCGCTGAGCGGCGGGGCTGGGGCTGGGGGCTCACGGCCCTGGCCTCGATCCTCCCCACCAGGGCAGCTGGTGTGGGGTCCAAAGGGGGCTCCCGAAAGGCTTTTATGTTCCCCATAAAGCCACCCCCACCCCTCGCCCTACACCCGGAGCCTCCTGCCGGCCGTGAAGGGCGCAGGGCCGTTGCACAGGAAGAGAAAGCAAATGATCCCCAGGCTAAGCAAACAGACAGCTGGTGTTTGCATGCGTGTGCGTGCAAGCGTGTGTGTGTGTGTGTGTGTGTGTGTGTGTGTGTGTGTGTGTTCGTGCGTGTGTTGGGGGCCATATTCTGGGGTTCTCACGAGCTACTCCCAGACCCCCACCCTGCTTGCACGTGTGTGCGTGCATGCGCGTGTGTGTGTGTGTGTTGGGGACCATATTCGGGGGTTCTCACGAGCTACTTTCAGCCTCTCCCAGCTCTGCCGGCTCTGGCTCGCCTGGGGGCGGGGATACCCCGGGGAGCTCTCTCCAGGAATCAGCGCAGGGCCCCTGCATGCAAAGCTTGTTTGTGCTCAGCGCACAGAGCTCTCTCTCCTGACCCAAACTGACACCTCTTAGCAGACTCTGCAGGCGCTGGCTGCCAGCTGGAAGAGGGTGTCACCACCCACTCCCCTCATCCAGGTCTCTTCTTCGCTTCCCTGGGGTTCTCCACACAGGGCTCCTCCTACCCCAGCGCCCGCTGAGTCTCCCCCCTGGCGGCAGGACCAGTGCCTGTTTTTTTTTCCTTTTTGGGTAACACCCGGAGATGCACAGGGTTTCCTCCTGGCTCTGCAGCCAGGAATCATCCCTGGCGGTGCTCAGGGGACCCTATGGGATGCTGGGAATCGAACCTGGGTTGGCCACGTGCAAGGCAAATGCATTACCCGCTGTGCTATCGCTCCAGCCCCAGGACCAGAGCCTGTTTGCTTCTTGAGTTTGTTCAGATCTGTGACTTAGGGATCACAGAGTGACATTCTCACTGAGGTTGAACCAGAGAAAGTACCAGGAGTGACATTAAGCATCAACAGGGAGCAAAAGGAAGCCTAGAGCTCCTGATTCTCCCCGCCCCCCCATCACACAGAATTTCTTCCTTCCTATCTTTTCCTTCTGGGGTGGAGGGCTGGCATTTGGGCCACACCCTGTGATATTCAGGGGTTACTCCTGGCTCTGTGCTCAGGAATGACTCCTGGTCGTGCTCAGGGGACCATATAGGGTGCCAGGGATCGAACCCAGGTCAGCCACATGCAAGGCAAACTCCCTACTTTCTGTACTATTGCTCTAGCCTCCCTCCCTCCCTCTTTCCTTCCTTCCTTCCTTGCTTCCTTCCTTCCCTCTCTCTCTCTCTCTCTCTCTTTTTTTTTTTTGGTTTGTTTTTGGGCCAGACCCAGTGGTGCTCAAGTTACTCCTGGTTCTGCACTCAGGGATCACTCCTGATGGGCTCTGGCACCTTATGTGGTAACCTGGGATCCATCCCAGGTGAGCCAAGTGCAAGGCAAGCACCCTGGACTATGGGTCCAGCCCCCTTTTTTTATTTTTTAATCTTAAACACCTTGATTTACAATACAACTGATGAGAGGGTTCGTGCATGCAATATTCCAACAATGCATCCTCCACTAGACCCACTGACCTCCCCCCCTCAACCAGCCCTCCCTCCCCCCTCCCTTCCTGTTAGTTTGGGGGATTGTTTTGGAGAAGAAGCAGGGTTGGGCCATATTAGATGGTGCTCAAGAGTTGATCACATGCAAGGCAGGTACCTTAACCCCTGTACTATCCCTTCCCCAACACACACACACACACACACACACACACACACACACACACAACTAGAAGGCTCGCTGGGGCACCAAAACCAAACGAAAACAAGAGAAAACTCTCTCCCCCACAGGCTAAATTGTCCACTGTCATTGTGGCTGGGTTAGACATTGTCCCCAAAGCATCTCAAGTCCCCATTTGCTTGGAGAGGAGAGGGGCCAGGGAGGAAGATTCTCCTCTCCAGGGCTGGTCTGGAGGGGATAGGCAGAGTTCTTGGGAGGAAGAAGAGAAGATGGCTCTTCCGCAGGACACAGGGCTCCGTGGCAACCCATCCCGCTGGGAGAGGGAAGATGAGTCCCGGCGAGGCTCTTCCTTCTCACGATCACTCCCAGCGTGTTGGGCAGGCTGCAGTCAGAGACGTTGCCAGAAGGGTCTGACTCCGAAGGAAAGCGTTCCCATGGCTACCGCAGCTTCCGGGGCTGGGGGGTTCACTTGGGGGGTGCTAGCCTGTCTTTTCTCTCCGGGCGGGCTCCCCCAGAGGCCTCAGCGGTGGCAGCAGCACCCGGCGGGTGTCTCTGGCTGAGAATGAACAACAGGCAGCCCAGCAAGGCCTCCCGCAGGCTCTGGGAGCGCAGGCGGCTGGCCAGGCCGCGCAGCAGGGGCAGGAGGTGCTGGCGGGCCAGGCGGGCTGCTGGCAGCAGCAGGCGGGACAGGAGCATCCGTAGCAGCAGCGGGAGCAGCGGGGCTGGCATGGCGGGGACCCTCGGCTCAGCTCTTCCGTGTCCTCCCTGGCCAAAACCTGGGGGGAGGGGGGCCCTGGGGCGGGCAGGAGAGTCTCAGTACAGTAGAGACAAAGAGATAAAGCAAGTGGACCCTCGGCTAGGGCCTAAGGCTTTTTTTTTCTTTTTTGGGTCCCACCCGGTGATGCACAGGGGTTCCTCCTGGCTCTGTGCTCAGGAATTATCCCTGGCGGTGCTCAGGGTACCATATGGGATGCTGAGAATCGAACCTGGGTCGGCCAAGTGCAAGGCAAATGCCCTTCCTGCTGTACTATCGCTCCAGCCCCTGGGGCCTAAGGATTGTCCCCCCCACCCCCACCCCCCGCCTCCTGACTTTCCCTGGACACTTTCTTCGTCTGGTCAAAGCCCTCCACACCTCTTGGCTCCTGCTCCCCCCTCAGTACCTGACTTTCTCCTACACCGGAAGTCCTCTAGGCTTTACCAGGGAGGAAAATCTTCATTCACCTTCACCTGATTTCCCAGCGCCTCAGCCCATGTACACACACACACATACACACACACACACACACACACACACTCACACACACGACCCCAGCTCTCACACAGACACACTGACTCACACACACCCGCACACACGGCTGGCAGCTCTCACCCAGAACTCCTGCTCCTGAAGGATCTCAGACTGAATGTGAGACTCAGCACAGCCTCCCCAACCCCACCCACGACAGCTTGCAGGGGGGAGGGGGGCAGGGAGCAAGGGAGAACAGCTGCCTTTGGACGGACGTGGACATGAGGGACTTGGATGGGAGGGGCCGTGGGCTGGAAGAAGATCCAGGATTTTTAGCCAGGGAAGATCTTGAATTTGAACCCGGACTGCACGTTCCCAGGGTGTGAATGTAGGCACCGTGAGTCTCCTGGACTCCGGTTCCTCAGTTCCTCTGTAAGTGGGAGGGACAGGGAGCAAGAAGCAGCGGGGACGGTGGATCAGATCCTGTCACCCACACTCCAGGGCAGTAAGGCCACAGCCTAGGCCACAGGCTTTGATGCGGCAATTAGGACCCAGGCGATATGGAACCAATTATAGAAGAGAGTGTCCCTCCCGGGCAGGCTCAGAGCTGGTCTCATGGCATCTCCATTCAGACGGGAAGATGGATTCTGGGCCTTGGCAGATAGTACAGCGGGTGGGACACTTGCACATGCCCACCTGAGATGGATCCCCAGCACCCCATATGGCCCCCCAAGTCCAACAGGAATGATCCCTGAGTGCAGAGCCAGGAGTATGCCCTGAGCACCACTAGGTATGCCCCTTCCCTTCCGAAGAGGGATCCTTACTTTGAAGTCCGTGGGCCCCACGGGTGGCTTATGTGAAGCAGGGAGGAGCGAGATGGTCCCTCTCTCCCCATTCGCCTCTGTCACCCTGAGACCCAGGGTTACCAGTTTTGTCTCGATTCGCAGAAAAGAATTTCAGGGCTACTGATCAAGCTGCTTAACGGCCACGATCCCAGAGACTCAGGAACAAATCTCGGAACCCAGCAGGTTTTGGTAGAAATTTCTCCAGATTTAATTGTTAAAATTTCAGAATTCCAAAATCGTGCGGCCACTACTGTGGCCGCGTGACATCATATGTTATTCATAACCAGCAATAGAAAACAAATTGTCTACAGTTGCCTCTTTGGCAGAACTGAGTGTTGGGGTAAAATCCCAAATAATAATGGTGGGTCTGGGGTCGGAATATTGAATGAAATCAAAGTGGAGAGAGAGTAATGTGGAAATCATCTGCCCCACAGGTAAGGGGAGGGTGTGGGATGGGGGGCATACTGGGGTTTTTGGTGGTGGAAAATGGGCACTGGTGAAGGAACAGGTGTTTCATCATTGTATGACTGAGACTTAAACCCCAAAGCTTTGTAACTGCTCTCACGGTGATTCAATAAATAAATGAATAAAACAAACAAACAAGAATTTCAGGAGTAGACAAGCAGCAGTGAAGTCAAAACAGATTTTATTTGGAGGCTTTTAAGAAGGGGAAGGAGAGAGAGAATGTGAGAGAAGGTAACGCGCTTAGGAGAGAGTGGGGGCTTCTCTAAGGGCAGAGAGAGCCCCTATACACACCCCAGCATTGGATATGAAAATATGAAAGTACACATCTCAAGAGGGGAGATGCGGGCGACACATATGCTTGCTCGGGTGCTACATGGGCACAAGCAGCACGTGGGCCCAAGAAGCATATGTGTGGGCTGGAGCAACAGCATAGCAGGTAGGGCGTTTGCCTTGCAGCCGACCCAGGTTCAATTCCCAGCATCCCATATGGTCCCCCGAGCACCGCCAGGGGTAATTCTTGAGTGCAGAGCCAGGAGTAAGCCCTGAGCATCACCTGTGTAACCCAAAAAGAAAAAAAAAAGTATGTGTGTCCTTCCTTTGTTCAAGGTGGCTTTTATAGGGTTTTTCCAACCTGCCCCTACATGGGGCTTCTGCCTAGGTAAAAGTCCATTGGGAGGGTGGTTGCCAGAGGGTGGAATTGGGAGTGGTCGATAGTGTTCTTTGAAATTCCTTTCCTTTGTTCCTGCTGGAGCTTCTCTCTGAGGGGGGTCCAGCCTTCCAGCCTTCTCTGGGTCTGTTGCTGACTCCAGGTGAGGTTCTTATCATGCCTGAGCTCCTAGGGTGGGCTCTTCCGCAGGGTTGAGCTATTGGTTTTACTATGTCCCAGGAATTCTGTTGCCATGGGCCTTTCCCATGGCACCCTCTTCCCTACCCACGTTCCCTTATTACCCTCAAGATGAAATAAAATTCCGAGATAGAAGATACCGGTACAACCTGGTTTTTTGGTTGGTTTTGTTTCTTTTTGGTCCACACCCAGCAATGCTCCGGGGTTACTCCTGGCTCTACACTCATGAATCACTCCTGGCAGTGCTTGGGGGACCATATGGGATGCCGGGGATCAAACCAGGGTGGACCGCATGCAAGGCAAATGCCCTACCCGCTCTGGGCCCCCTATGTTTTGATTTTAAATTCCTCCTTCTTGGGCTGGAGAGATTGGTCAATGGCAAGCACATGCTTTGCATGCCAGAGGCCAGGGTTCAATATTCAGCCCCAAACAGTCCCCAAGAACTTCTGGATTTGGACCCAAAGGAAACACACACACACACACACACACACACACACACACACAAAACAACAACAAAAACAAACCCACAAAACTCATTCTGTTCTTTATAAAATAGGTCTCATTTCTGCCATGCTGGACTCCTGGCCATGAAACTACTTTGCAAGTGTCACAGCCTAGTGAATGTCATTGTCATCCGCCCAGCATTGGCCGCCAATAGCATCATCATGGAACTTAAATTCAGGGCCAGGGAGGTGACTCAGCAGGGATCTTGCCTTGCATGTGTGAAGCCTGGGGTCTGTCCCTGACACCATGATATGATCACGGTCACGGGCTTCCTGTTGTTCGCTGATTTGCTCGAGCGGGCCCAGTAACGTCTTCATCGTGAGGCTTGTTGTTACTGTGTTTGGCATATCGAATATGTCACGGGGAGCTTGCCAGGCTCTGCCGTGCGGGTGAGATACTCTCGGTAGCTTGCTGGGTTCTCTGAGAGGGGCGGAGGAATCGAACTTGGGTTGGCCATGTTGGCCGCTTGTAAGGCGAACGCCCTACCGCTGTGCTATTGCTCCAGCCCATAAATGCAAATAAATTTTTAAGGGGCTGGAGAGGTTGTTGGGTGGGTAAGGTGCTTGCCCAAGCACTGTCAGGAGTGATCCCCGAGCTCAGAACCAGGAGGAAGCCCCGAGCATGGATGAATGTGAAACAAAAATCAAGATAAAAATGAATTTTGGTTGATAGGGCCAGAGTGATAATACAGTTGGGTGGGGCACTTACCTTGCACGTGGCCAACCCAGGTTCAATCCCCGGCATCCCATATGGTCCTTCAAGTTCACCAGGAGTGATCCCTGAATGCAGAGCCAGAAGTAAACCCTGAGCACTGCTGGGTGTGGCCCCCAAACAAGAAACAAAACACAAATTTTCTTAAAAACTTTAGAAAGGTCACTCTACGTCTGGCCAGAGGCAGCTGAGGCAGTGCCAGCGGAAGAGAGATTTCTCTCCTTTCTTTTCTGCCAGTGGCTTCCAGAGACACCGCAATGACTGTGTCCTCCCTGACCTGTGCACAGGCTATGTCCACACGCATGTTGCATGGTGAGTTTAGGAACGCACACCATTCTAATTGCCACACCACGGGGGAACAGTTAACCTAACCGTTGAGCAAATGAAGACACAGGTTCCTAAAACCACAAAGCTGATACACCCGAAGAACTTCTGGCCCCCAAGAGCTCTTATTTTTCTGTTGCTGCGTCCCCAATGCTTGGTCATTTGTCATAAGAATGAATAGTGCGAGGGGTTGGAGAGACAGCACAGTGCGTAGGGCGCTTGCTGTACTCTGACACCTCAGATTCATTCCCTGGTATCCCATATGGTCCCCTGAACAACGCCATGAGTAATTTCTGAGCATAGGGCTCGAAGTAACCCCTGAGCATCACCAAGTGTGACCCAAAAGAGAAAGAAAGAAAAACAAAAAGCTGGAGAGACAGTGTGGAGGGGAAGGCTGACCCGGTTTAATCTCCCACACCCCATACGATTCCTCAAACCCACTAAGAGTTACCCCTGAGAGCAAAACCAGGAGTATGACCTGAGCAGCACTGGGTATGACCTCCCCCTTAAAAAGTAGTGCGTGGGGCTGGAGTAATAGCACAGCAGGTAGGGCGTTTGCCTTGCACGCAGCCAACCCAGGTTCAATTCCCAGCATCCCATATGGCCCCCTGAGCACTGCCAGGGGAATTCCTGAGTGCAGAGCCAGGAATAACCCCTGTGCATCACCAGGTGGACCCAAAAAGAAAAAAAAAAGTAGTGTGTGCCAGGGAAATAGCTCAGAGGACTGGAACACATGCTTCAATGAGGGAGAACCAAGCTTAGTCACTGCTGGTCCAGCATGGTCTCCCAAGTATTGCTGGGAGCAATCCCCAAGACTAAGTTGGGAGTAGTCCACAGCACCGCTGGATGTCACCCCTCCTCTCCCTGCCAAGATAAAGAATAACTATTGGGTGAACTGGAGTGATAGCACAGAGGGTAGGGTGTTTGCCTTGCATGCAGCCAACCCGGGTTTGATCCCCGGCATCCCATATGGTCTCTCAAGCACCGCCTGGAGTGATTCCTGAATGCAGAGCCAGGAGTGACCCAAAAAGCAAGCAAAACAAAACAAAAACCTCCAAAACAAAAACAACAACAACAAAAAGAATAACTATTGGGGGGCTGGAGCGATAGCACAGTGGGTAGGGCGTTTGCCTTGCATGCCGCTGACCCGGGTTCGATCCCAGCAGCCCATATGGTCCTCTGAGCACTGCCAGGAGTAATTCCTGAGTGCATGAGCCAGGAGTAACCCCTGTGCATCACCGGGAATGATCCCAAAAGCAAGAAAGAAAGCAAGAAAGCAAGAAAGCAAGAACGCAAGCAAGCAAGCAAGCAAGCAAGAAAGAAAGATTAACTATTGGAACCCTGGGTGATGAGTCCATGATTTGAGGCGTCTTGCCTTGTGAGCATGAGCTCTTGCGTTCCAGACCTCAGTGCAGTGAGAGGCACTGAGCACTCCAATCCTGCAGTATGGACCCTGTGTCGCAATCACGTGCACTGCAGTCACAAACAGGCGTGTAAAGCTTAGAACCACAGCTAAAATCCTGGTGAGTCAGGGTTGGAGTGATAGGACAGCAGGCGGGGCTCTTGTCTTCAACAAAGCCAACCTGGGTTCGATCCCAGGCATCCCCTATGGTCCCCCCAAGAACTGCCAGGAGTGATCCCTGAGCTCAGAGTCAGGAGTAACCTCTGGGTGTGGCCCAAAACAAAGAAATATTCTGCTGTCTGGGGGGAGAGGGGCCCTGAGTGACAGGGGATCACCCTACTCACCCTACTGTGTCTGAGCTGGTGTTACAATACAAATAAATGTGGTAGCCAGTCCACTGCCCCAACCACACCCAGGTACAAGAGTGTGTGTGACCTTTGGTCTGCAGCTAGAACAAAGGGAAGGGGAAAAAGAATGAAAACCAGGTAAATCAGTACCCTGGGGAGAGGAGGAGGGAGTGGAGGCTGAGAGGGGGGTGGGGAGGACAGTGTCCAGCCCCCTCCTCTTTTCTCCTCACTTTCCTCACCTAGCTCCCTGGGCAGGGCCGCAGGCATTTTCTCCATGGCCAGAAAGATTTCTGCTAAGGACTTCCTCAGTCTTTTCCTGGAAAGTGTCTTGTCCTCTCTGGCCGGCTTCCTGGCTAAGCACTGAGAAACAGAGCCTGCCACAGGCCCCTCTGCAAGGGTGGGAGGGTCTGGCCATTTTTTGGGGGGAGAGTCACACCCAGCGATGCACAGGGGTTACTCCTGGCTCTGTGCTCAGGAATTATTCCCGGTAGTGCTCGGGGGACCCTATGGGATGCTGGGAATCAAACAGGGTCGCCGTGTGCAAGGCAAATGCCCTACCTGTTGTACTATTGCTCCAGCAACTGGGTCTGGCCATTTCTGAGGAAATTGATGAAACCTCTTCGTTTAGCACATTGTGGGGAGACAGGGGAGGGGGGAGGGGGGAGAGAGGGAGAGAGGGAGAGAGAGAGAGAGAGAGAGAGAGAAAGAGTGTTGAAAGGACTGGAGCATGAGCTTTGCAGGTAGGAGACCCAGAGTCCGTCCCCGGCATCTCATGGTCCTCTGGGCACTGCCAGGAGTGCCAAAAACCAAAAGAAAAAGAAAAGAATCAGTGTCTGGGTGCCCTTGGGCTTCTTCTGATCCCTTCCCAGGTCCTCAGGGCCTTCAGAAAGCATCTTGCTAGAGCCTCAGCACTCCCATTTCATGGCCCCTCAGCACCCCCGTTCACAGGATTCCTACACCCCGATTCATAGTATCCTCACATGCCCCAGTCACAAGCCCCATGTCAACCCCACTCACTTCTGGAGGATCGACAGAAGACATGTGGTCCCCACTGTTGGGAAGGCCTGTGCAAGGGGTCAGGGACCCTGATGTGGGGCTGCCAGAGATTGACAGGCAGATGGAGTGAGTAGCCAAGGACAGGGTGGGGAGTTACACTGAGTTAATGGGTTCTTTTTGGATGATTTTTTCCTTTTCCTCCTCCTCCTCCTCCTCCTCCTCCTCCTCCTCCTCCTCCTCCTCCTTCTCCTCCTTCTCCTTCTTTTGCATCATACCTAGTGATGCCCAGGGGTCAACTCTGGCTCTGCACTCTGGAATTACTCCTGGTAGTGCTTAGGGAACCATAGGGGATGCAGGAACCAAACCTGGGTTGACAGAATAGAAGGCAAGCAAACGCCCTACCTGTTGTACTATTCAGCCCCGTAACAGTTCTTCTGAGAGAGGATCCAGCTCCCTCATCTGCCTTCTGCCCAGCCTCCTCTGGCCTCCTCAGACTCTGTAACTTGGCCACCAACTGACCCAAGGAAACGCAGGGTGCCTCTGCGTGTGTCATGTAGGACAGATTCCCTGTTGTCCTGCATCCCGAGATTGATGCCACCCAAAGGTGGCCTTTCTTCCCCAAATGGCAACAGCTCAACACAGCACTGGAGAGAGACCCGAGAGGCTCTGTTTCCAGAGAACAGGTGTCCTGGGGATGTCCTAAGTTAGTCAGAGGTCAGAGGTATAGGAAGGGAAGGAGGGGCTGGGCCAAGAGTTGGCAGTTCAGGGGCCCATTGCTCAACGGGCTGAGCACGTGATTTTCATGCTGAAGGCCCAGGCTCTGTGCCTGGCACTGCCTACCGGCCCCTGAATACCACCAGGAGCAACTTCCAAACACAAAACCAGGAATAGCCCCTGAGCACTGTTCGTGTTGCCCAAATACCAAACTGAGAGTCGGGAGTTCAGTCCAGTCACCATCTGTCCCAGCACCTCTCTGCTCGGGGCAATCATCACTCCCCAGCCTGAGTGGGACTGCCCCGAGGCTCCAAACAGGGCTGCACCTGAGAGAGCACCTAGGGGCTCCTGAGGTAAGAGTTCATAGCTCAGGGCGAATGACCCCTACCCCTGAGCCTCACTCTGCCCTCCGACTCTAGGCACGGAGAGAGTAAGACACGCTAAACATGTTCATAGGATGTCAAGAAAATGACTCAGGGGCCTGCGTGTGGCCTGAAGGGGCTGAGAGAGCTGACAGGTGGGGCGCTCCCTGACCACAAGCAACAGTTGCTGCCGCCCGGTGGGGAGAGAGCAGCCTGCCCAGAAAGCCCCGTTGTTCCACAGAAACAACTGTTCCTCCTCAGACTCAGCTGACAGGACTGAGGTGGGAAGGGTGAGCTCCTCAGGCTGGGTCAGCTGTTGGGGCTGGGCAGCTGCTTCCTGAGCAGATAGCCCAGAGCACGCAAGGACCCGAGATGGGGAAGGTCAGGCCTGTGGTAGCTGATGTGGGAGAGAGGCCTCACAGAACCCACAAGACCAAATCTACAATGAGTGAAACCCTAGTGGAGAAAAAAATTTTGGGGGGACCAAGACTGAGGGTCTCGGGGACTGGAAAGGGAGCTCTGTGCCCCAGTTTTTCTCTCACTCTGCGTGGACCCCTGAGCAGCACTGAGCGACCCTCTGAAACAAAAGCTAGGGGCTGGAGTGATAGTACAGCAGGTAGGGCATTTGCCTTGCACGTGGTTGACTGGGTTTGATTCCCAGCATCCCAAAGGGTCCCCTGAGCACCGCCAGGAGTAATTCCTGAGTGCAGAGCCAGGAGAAACCCCTGAGCATTTTCTGGTATGATCCAAACACCAAACAAAAACAAAACAAATTAGGAGCTGGTTTAATAGCACAATGGGTAGGGCGTTTGCCTTGCACTTGGCTGACTGGGTTCCATTCCCAGCATCCCATATGGTCCCCTGAGCACCGCCAGGAGTAATTTCTGAGTGCAGAGCCAGGAGTAACCCTTGTGCATCACCGGGTGTGACCCAGAAAGGAAAAAAAACGAATGAAACAAAATCTAGAGTAGCCCTTCCTTCCATCAAGGGTACCCCAAAACACAAACAAGAACAGAACACAAAGGAGATCGCTTGCCTTGCATGCGGTCAACCCTTGAGTGCTACTCAGTACAACCCAACCCTGCCACCCACAAAAAAAAGAATAACAACTAATGTGTATGTGTGTGTGGGGGGGGTGCAGGTTGAGGGGGGGATACTGGTGGAGGAGGGTGGGGTGTTGGAACAGTATACGCAGAAACCCTACCACTAGCCTTTCTGGTAGGACTTTGGGGACCATATGTTGTGCCGGGGTTGAGCCAGGATTAACTGCATACAAGACAAATGTCGTATCCATTTTTATTATTTCTCTGTCCCTTCTGTTTTGTATTTGGTCCACACCCGGCAATGCTCAGGAGTGACTCATGGCTCTGTACTTAGAGGAAACTCCTGGTGGAGTTCAGAGGTACTGAGGATCAAACCCGGGTGGGCTACACACAAGGAAAGCACCCTACCTACCCTGCTGTACTGCCGTGCTGTCCCAGGCCCCCATTTAAAATATTGGGGGTGCTCAGGGCCTACTTCATTTGGTCTAGAGATGGAACCTGGATTTCCCCCACCCTCCAGTCCTTCATGCCCTCTCCCCAGTCCTTGTGTAGAGATTTTATTTTATCTTATTGTTTTTAATTGTGGGACCACTCAGTGGTACTCATGATCTGCCCCTGGATCTGTGCTCACCTGGTGGTTCTTGGGGGACCCTGTGTAGTTCTGGGGATTGAACCCAGGTCGCCTGTGTGCCAGGCGTGCGCCTCACCCTCTCTCAGGTCCCAGGTAGAGAGATTTTTACAAGCTTTTGCCGTGATAATTTTTTTTTCTTTTTGGATCACACCCAACAACACTCAGAGGTTACTCCTGGCTCTGCACTCAGGAATTACCCCTGGCGGTGCTCAGGGGACCATATGGGATGCTGGGAATCGAACCCGGGTCGGTCGCGTGCAAGGCAAACGCCCTACCCGCTGTGCTATTGCTCCATCCCCCCCTCATGATAATTTTTAAGATCTCACAGAAGTAGATATCGTAGTACAGTGAACCCAGTGTGTAATCACCCACCTGCAGTAATAACTCAGGCACCTTTACAAGCAGGCAACACTCTATTTTTTTGGGTCACACCTGGCGATGCACAGGGGTTATTCCTGGCTCTGCACTCAGGAGTTACTCCTGGCGGTGCTCAGGGGACCATATGGGATGCTGGGAATCAAACCCGGGTCGGCCACATGCAAGGCATACGCCCTATCTGCTGTGCTATCTCTCCAGCCCCCCAAGCAGGAAACACTCTAAAGCAAGGGAGAAGATAGTACAACAAACCAGAAGAACTTTGCAACTCACACAGCTGAAGAGGATTGGGAATCAGTACAGAAAGTACATTTGTTTGTTTGATCATTTGTTTTGGGCCACAGCTGGCTTTGTCTCTGCACTCTGGAATCGCTCCTGGCAGTGCTCGGAGGACCGTAAGGATTGGCCAAAGATAGAACCCGGGTCAGCTTTATGCAAGGTCAACACTGTAGATGTTTGTAGGCCCAGCCCCCCTCCCCCCCATCGAGTACTTCTAAAATCAGTAAGAAAAGGACCAAAATCCACCAGAAGAATAAAGACAGGATATGAGCAGGCCATTTCCTGGGAAGGAGACGCAAGTGGCCCCATAAAAGTGAAAAGCTGCTTGTCCACACCAGCACAAGTGGTGGAAGTGAAATCTATATTCAGGAAAGAAGTTGCATTTTACACCCTCGAGAAGGAGAAATTCATGGATATAATAATTTTAGAGGTCAATTTGGCCATATCTAGTCCAATAGGAAACACACTTTCCTGGAAGCCAGAAATTCGTCTCTATGGAACTCTAGAGAAATTCTCACAGAGAGAATGTGCAGAGGGAAACACACGCCAGGATGTCCATTCATGCTTTTTTATAGTAACCAAAACTCAGGAAGCAACAAAAATGCTCATCAGCAGGAGAATGAAATGCAAACAGAACCATTAAGTGGAATACTATGCAGCAGATAAAACCACTCTGCACTATCTCCAGGCATTTATGTCTGCTACCTTTGATTCTATTTGTTGGTCCATCTATCCGTGTCTGTGTGTGTGTGTGTGTGTGTGTGTTGGTGGGGGGGGGGATATTCCAGGGATCTAACTTAGAGCGTCATACATACAAAAGTGTGTGCTCTTGGGCTGGAGAGATAGCACAGCGGGTAGGGCGTTTGCCTTGCATGCGGCCGACCCGGGTTCGATTCCCAGCATCCCATATGGTCCCCTGAGCACCACCAGGAGTAACTCCTGAGTGCAGAGCCAGGAGTAAACCCCTGTGCATAGCCAGATGTGACCCAAAAAGCAAAAAAAAAAAAAAGTGTGTGCTTTACCAAACTACATTCCTAGTCACTCTAAAAATTTTTTGGTTTGTGTTTGGACCATACCCCAAAACCAAACTAAGTGGAAGGCTTAGTCCTGGCTCTGCATTTGAGATCATTCCTGGTGAACTTGGGGGACCTTATGGAGCACTGTGGCTTGAACCTGGGTCACACATGTACAAGAAAGGGCCTTAACCATTCGCTGTACTCGCTGTCCAGACCCTCCTTTCAGATTTTCCCATAAATTTGTCTCTGCATTGAAGAGGGCAATGCCAACTCCGTGCTGTGGGGTTGCCTTTGGCACTGCTCAGGGGACCATGCAATGCTGGGGCTCAAACCCAGGTGCCTGTCGTGCTAAGCCGACGTTCTTTAGTTCCTGTTCTGTGAGCACTCGGTTTCCTCTTACCAAACATCAGGTTTTTCTTAATTATCCCTGTTGACTATGAGTTAGAGCTAACCTACTAGAAAATGTCATTTTATTTATTTATTTTGCTTTTTGGGTCACACCCGGCATTGCACAGGGGTTACTCCTGGCTCTGCACTCAGGAATTACTCCTGGCGGTGCTCATGGGACCATATGGGATGCTGGGAGTCAAACTCGGGTCGGCCGCGTGCAAGGCAAACGCCCTATTTGCTGTGCTATCGCTCCAGCCCCTGGCATTTTTATTTTTATTTATTTTTAGTTTGGGGGTCACACCCAGCAGGTCTGGGAGATAGCCCCAGCTTGGTGCTGACCACAGTAGCACTCTGGGGAAGATGAGGTGCCAGAGATCAAACCTGGGGCTCCCACCAGCCTATGCTCATCTTTTCACCTCAAGAGAGCTACAGTTTGGACATGAAACTAATACATGGTTGCTGTTTTTTACTTTTTGGGTCACACCCAGTGATGTTCAGGGGTTACTCCTGGCTCTGCACTCAGGAATTACTCTTGGTGGTGCTTGGGATTGAACCTGGGTAGGCTGTGCGTGCAAGGCAAATGCCCTACCTGCTGTACTGTCACTCCGGCTCTGAAATCAATACATGGTTATCTGCAAAAAATACACCTCCAGAGTAAATACCAGAGTTGGAATCTCGCCAGGAGGAGGAGATCGTGATTTGCTCACACAGTTCAATTAATTGAGTCCAAAGGACAGATCTGAGGTGGTAGAAATAATAGGAGACGAGATAGGATGGGGAGAAGTGAATGGGTTCTAGAGCTGCCGGGCCCAATTCAACCAGCAGTTCCTGTTCTGCCAGTGTCGACTCGTGGGTAAATAAGTCATTAGCAGCTCTGTGCCTCGATTTACTTTTCTTTTGGTATTGGCTGGGATTAAACCAGAGATTAAACAAGTGTGAAGCATGAACTCTAGCCTGAATCCAAACCCCAGTCCCTGGGTTTATTTTGATTGGGAAATGGTGCTAATGTGTTAGGTTTAAAGGTTAGGGCTGGTCCGCTGCTCAGAGGCTGAGCTCTGCATGCAGTAGGCCCGCTGCATCTCAGCAACACAAGTCAACCCAGTTCCTGATACACAGCTAGGAGTAGTGCTGCCAGCTATGTATAGCCCCAAAGTTAAACATGTTAAAACTGGTCCAGGGGGCTGGATCAATAGCACAGCGGATAAGGCGTTTGCCTTGCATGCGGCCAACATGGGTTCGATTCCCAGCATCCCATATGGTCCCCTGAGCACTGCCAGGAGTAATTCCCGAGTGCAGAGCCAGGAGTAATCCCTGTGCATCGCCAGATGTGACCCAAAAAGCAAAACAAACAAACAAAAACAAAACAAAACAAAAAAAACTGGTTCCATGGGCTGGAGTGATAGTTCAGCGGTAGGGCATTTGTCTTGCATGCATCTGACCAGGGTTTGATCCCCAGCATCCCATATGGTCCCCCAATCACCACCAGGAGTAATTCCTGAGTCAGAGGCAGGAGTGACCCGTGAGCATCACCAGATGCGCCCCCTGACTCCCTAAAAAAAAAAAAAGAAAAAAAGAAAAACCACCAAACCAAACTAGTTCCATGCTAGAATGGAACCCAACATAGAAAACACGCCCCTCTTTCAGAACAAAGCCCCACCTCCTTCCTCGTTTCTCATAACATTCATGAACTATCTGATTGACTTAATCCCTAAGAATGTCCTCAATAGAGGGTCCAGTGCCGCCAACAGGTCAACCTGTACCTCTGCATTAGCAGTGTATTAGCAGCCTGATGGTGCCTTCAAGGCTTCCTGATGCCCCAAAATTGCTGCTGTGCCTTTGGCCAGACCCCAACAACTTGAGACCAAGTTTACCAAGAAATTAAACAGCCAAAAGTTAGGTATGTGGGAGCCACACCCACAAGCCACCTCAGCTATTCAAGCTCATTTATTGGCCTTATTTCAGAGACCCATGGATAAATTTCGAAAGAGATTAAAAGCCACAGTTAGGGGCTGGGGCGATAGCACAGTGGTTAGGGCGTTTGCCTTGAACGCGGCCTACCCGGGTTTGATTCCCAGCATCCCATATGGTCCTCCGAGCACTGCCAGGAGTAATTCCTGAGTGCAAAGCCAGGAGTAACCCCTGTACATTGCCAGTTGTGACCCAAAAAGAAAAAAAAAGCCACAGTTAATCTTGGACCTACGCATGGCTGAACAAACTGGGGGAGGGTGGGTTGGCCTGGTGGCCTGCCCAAGCAGAGTCCCTGGCAACCACTTGCTTCCACAAGCCAAAATCACTGCCATATCCCTGCCTGATTCCACCGTCTCACCAAGATATAATCTCACCAAGATATAATCTGTTGAAAATTCTGGTATGTGGGTTTTGTGACAGAAATCTCCAGGCTTTCTCAGAGTTGGGATGGGCTACATTCTCCACTTCCCAATACACATGGAAGCACTGGCAGCCACCCCCACTAACCAACTGCAGTGCCACCCTGTACGCTCTATCACTAGCCTTACTTCAGAGACCCCTAAATAAATCTCAAAAGAGATCAAAAGCTGCAGTTAAGCTCGGACCCTCACATGGCTGAACAGACTGGGGTAAATCGGAGGGGGGGGGCGGGTTGACCTGTGCCCACCCAAGCAGAGTCCCCAGTGGCCACTAGCTTCCACAGTCGAAAAGTGCCATCATACCCCAAGCCTGATTCCACTGTCTCAGGATGGACCTCACCAAGATATAAAGGCCCTCCCGTTGATCATCGATTTGCTCGAGCGGGCCCAGTAACGTCTCCATTGGAGACTTTGTTGTTACTGTGTCTGGCATATCGAATACGTCACGGGGGGCTTGCCAGGCTCTGCCGTGCTCTCCCAACCAAGATATAATCTGCTGAAAATTTTGTAATGTGGATCTTCGTGCACTAACAGCCCTGACCCAGAAACACAGCAAAAAGTCCTGGGAGACACCACAGAGTGGGCCCCATACTGAGTCAATTTCACTGGGTCACCCCAGATGGAGCAGGTGTGCCCTCCCCACCTACTCCAGATGGAATCCTGGTGACCAAGAGCTTCCACAAGCAAGGCCCAGGTATGCGGGTTCAGGACTAAATCTCCAGACCGCATGGCAGCAGAGGACCCGGGCTATCCCTTCCTGGGTCCCCACCCATCCAGAAGACTGGCTGTAACGCCCTCCAGACGCCATCTTAGCATAACCAACAGCCCTGGCCTAGAGACTCCCAGGTGAATCCCAAAATGGATTAGTGCCACACAGAGATGTCTCTGGAGCCCAACCATTTACAATCTAGAATTTTATATTTACAATCTCGGCCACACGTGCTCTCAAGATATTCAAAATGAGCTATGGAAAATATATTATTTAGTGTCTAGTATTCGATATGCCAGACACAGTAACAACAAAGTCTCCAATGGAGACGTTACTGGGCCCGCTCGAGCAAATCGACGATCAACGGGAGGGCCTTTACCTTACCTTTACTGGCAAAATAGCACAGTGGTAGGGCATTTGCCTTACAAGCGGCCAACATGGCCGACCCGAGTTCGATTCCTCTGCCCCTCTCGGAGAGCCCAGCAAGCTACCGAGAGTATTCGATATGCCAGACACAGTAACAACAAAGTCTCCAATGGAGACATTACTGGGCCCGCTCGAGCAAATCGACGATCAACGGGAGGGCCTTTACCTTTACCTTTACCTTTAGTGTCTACCCCTGGCAGGTAGGTTTAAATGGTGGTGGGAAAATTCGAGCGAAACATAATGCCCAAAATTAGAGAGAGAGTATTGGGGAAATTATCTGCCATAGAGGCAGGGTGAGGACTGGGATGTGGGTGGTGGAAAGTGTGCACTGGTGGAGGGATGGGTATTCCATCATTGTGTGGCAGAATCTCAAACATGGAAGCTTTATAACTCACAGTGATACAATAAAATCACGATCACGATCACGACCATCCTGTTGTTCATTAATTGCCTCGAGCAGGCCCCAGTAACGTCTCCTTCATCCTAGCCCCGAGATTTTTTAAAAAGTGCCAAATTCAAGGCTCTTTCAGGGTTAGGAGAATGAGACCCATCCTTGTTACTGGTATTTGGCAGATTGGGTACGCCACGGGGAGTTTGCCAGACTCTGCCGTGTGGGCAGGTTACATTCGGTAGCCTGCCAGTTTGTCCAAAGTAGGAATGAGATAATAAGATGTTACTTCCGGGAGCTGGTTTTTATAGTCTCTGAGTCTTGACCGTTGATGGGATTACATGGCGCCAGGGGGCCAGTTGGTGGGTGTGACCCCTGCCTCCTGGAATTTGGAGGATCTGGGTGGAGGATGCGCAGCCCCAATCCGAGCAGGCTTGGAGATCTCAGCCCCGGGACCCACATGCCTTTGTTCCTCTGCCGGTACCTTCATGCGTGTGGAGAGTGGTCTCAGCATGGTGGTGGCTGGTTCTGGAGGTCTTCGGCTGCCGGAGCCCTGGTCGGGGCGGGGAGGAAACTCAACCCGCTCCCTTCCAAGGGGCCCTGACGAGGACAGCCAGGCGCGGGGGCAAGAGACTCTACCATCATTGTATGGCTGAATCTCAAACATGAAAGCTTTATAACTCTATCTCACGGTGATACAATAAAATAAAAAAGTAAATAGAGTTCATGCCCAATTCAATCAGCTTGATCAATGGCTGAACAAATAGCAGTACTCCTACGTTACTTAAAAAAAATGTCCTCGATTGTTGGCTCTCTGGACATGAACAAGCTGAGGTTCAGAGAGGGTTTCAGCCACCATGAGAGGGGGCAGGGGGAAGACAGTCAAGGGAATGGAGCTGGGAGGGCCACACAGGAGGCCACCGGCTCCACTGTAGCTGGCCGCTGGGCATTTTGGCAAGAAAGCTTTGAGGGTTCCGATTGTGACGTTTGTGACACTTTGAGCGGATCATTCATCACCTTGTTCAATGCAGTTACGGAAATACATGCACGAGAAGGCCAGTCCTGGTCCAGCACATGGTCACAGGCAGAGCAGGGCAGGAAACAAGCAATTGGATCAGAGAAATCGAAGCTCGGTCTGGGGGACACAAGCCACAAGGAGGGGACCCCCCTCCAGGGGAGAGAGGACATGAGTAAAGACAGAAGGACAAGCAGAAAGGAGTGACTTTGTGCTTGGGGGAGGCTGGCTGGGATGATTACTCAGTGGGAAGCCAGAGTATATGTGGGCACCCCCACCCCATCCCAAACTGATGAACCCAGGAGCTCCGGACCCTGACCTCATGGGCAGGCGGTGACCAACGAAGTTAAGAGTGGCAGGCAGGATTTGTTCAGCCCTTTTGGAAAACAGTATGGACGATTCTCAAAAAATTAGAAATTGAGCTCCCATTTGACCCAGCAATACCACTCCTGGGAATATATCCCAGGGAGGCAAAAATGTATAGTCGAAGTGACATCTGCACTTGTTTGTTCATTGCAGCACTATTTACAGTAGCCAGAATCTGGAAAAAACCTGAGTGCCCGAAAACAGATGACTGGTTAAAGAAACTTTGGTACATCTACACAATGGAGTACTATTAGCGGTTAGAAAAGATGAAGTCATGAAATTTACAGACAAGTGGTACTACATAGAAAGTATCATGCTAAGTGAAATGAGTCAGAAAGAGAGGACAGACATAGAAAGATTGCATTCATCTGGGAAACATAAAGTAACAAAATGGGAGACTAACGCCCAAGAATGGCCGAGATTAGTACCAGGAGGTTTGCTCCATGGCTTGGAGGCCAGCCACACGTGCTAGGGGAAAAGGCAGCTCAGATAGAGAAGGGAGCACCAAATAAAGGGTGTTGGAAGGATCCTCCCAGGATGGGAGATGCATGCTGAAAGTAGACTATAGACCAAATATGATTGCCACCCAATGCCTCTTTTGCAAACCACAGCACCCAAAAGGAGAGAGAGAACAAAAGGGAATGCCCTGCCACAGAAGCAGGGTGGGATGGGGGAATGGGAGGTGGGAGAGATACTGGGACACGTGGTGGTGAAAAATGGGCACCGGTGGAGGGATGGGTGTTCGATCATTGTATAATTGAAATCCAAGCACAAAAATTTGTAATTCTACAACTGTACCTCATGGTGTTTCACTAATAACAATGAAAAAAAAAAGAGTGGCGGGCAGGAGACATGAACAGGGGTCAAGGAGAGAAACTGAGGCTGCCATGGGCCCAGGCGGGAAGGACTCACTCCTGCCCACATCGGCACTGGGGTGTGTTCACCAGCCTGAACTGATAAGGAGAAACCCAGGAGATAGGAAAATGCAGCCACAGCCTCCAGGGGCCCTCTAAATGGAAGATCTGTCACATGCAAATGGTCGCACCACCTCCCCAGTTTTTAGGCACTGATAAACAGGAAGTGGATATCCCAGGACGTGGAATCAAAGCTTCTCTGTCCTTTGTCAGTTCTCCCGAGATATTTCTGTAAACCCTGTAGTGATAGGACACAGCCAGCGTTATTTACGCTGACTCCAGGAGGAGTCAGAACGGTGGGTAGGACCTCGCATATGACCCAACGGGTTCAATCCCCAGCACCCCAGATGGCTCCCAAACTCCTCCAGGAATGATCCCTGAGCACAGAGCCCAGAGCAAGCCCTGAGCTCTGCTGGGGGAGGGGAACGCTAGGGAACGGGAGGCACTTTGAGATGTGGCTCTGCTGAGGGGACAGGTGGCTGGGGCAGGCTACTCTGTGTATGTGGGGGGGGGGAGGGGCCTGGATGAGGGGTTGGTCTAAAAATGTGTGAGCAGACAAATGGCATCAGTGAAAAATGTCTGCAGCTGCTAGGACAGACAGAAGCCAAACTTTATTAAAATATAAATAGCTCCTAGAATTACATCAGGAGAACCACTAAAACTCAATCACTGAAATGGGCAAAGAACATAGGAAGACAGCAGGCAGAAAATGAAAGACAAACAGGACACGAATAGCTGCTCAGCTTCCCTGAGAAATGCAAATTACAGCAACACGGAGAAATTCTTTATCTTCCAACTCATTAGAAATATGCAAAGGTTTTGAGTGTGTGCCATGTGGATGAGGCTGCCAGGAAACAGCATTCTTCTATTGCTGGCATGAATTGGTGCTACTTCTGCACCATAGCACTGTCCTCGCGTTGTTCATCGATTTGCTCGAACAGGCACCAGTAAAGTCTCCATTGCACTTTCAGAAATGAAAAAAATCTCATTAAAAATTTTTTAAAAAATATTTTGGGACACGCCCTGTGGTGCTTAGGGACTCCTCATAGCTCTGTGCCTGGGAGTCACTCCTTGTGGTTTTTAGCGAAACCAGTAGTGTTTTGGGGGTGCAACCATTGTCAGCTGCAAACAAAGCAAATGCCTTAGTCCCTATTTTAAGAAATTTATTAACTAAATGGTAAAGAATTTTTTTTGAGGGGGTCAGACCCAATAATGCTCAGGAATCACTCCTGGTGAGGACAATATGGGGTGCCAGGGATTGAACCCGGGTCAGCCACGTGCAAGGCAAGTGCCCAACCCAATGTACTATCTCTCTGATCTCACTGTTGGATGTTTTTCCTCATAATTATTTTTTTCTTTTTTTGCTTTTTGGGTCACACCCGGTGATGCTCAAGGGTTACTCCTGGCTTTGCACTCAGGAATCACTCCTGGCGGTGCTCAGGGGATCAGATGGGATGCTGGGAATCGAACCTGGGTGGGCCACGTGCTAGCAAACGCCCTACCCGCTGTGCTATTGCTCCAGCTCCATTTTTCTCATAATTAGTCTGTGAGCTGTGGAGGGAGTGTCGGTGAAGTCCATCATGCCAGGAGTACACTCTGATCACACGACACATCTTGCCCCATGCTGATGATGTCACCTAGCTGCTGGGGTTTTTCTGATTTCTAATTTCTGCTGGGGATTTTCTGATTTCCCACCAAGTGACCTCCCTTCCCCTGCTGTGCTCCTTGGAAGGAAATCACTCTTGCAGCTCTGCCAAAGGGTGGGGGTTTATGGCCCAGGTCCAACATACTCCCATCATGGCGGGGGGGGGGGGGAGGGCACACGATTTCCTCACTTTTTGGCATGAACATGATGCAGGCTCAGCTTGTCTGCTTCCATCCTGGAATTAGACACTTCACCTTGAAGCCCTGCTTCTAGTTACTGGACAATGGAATTAGAGCAAACATTCTGGATTGGTTTGTCTTGGGGCCATGCTTAGCTCAGTGTTCAAGAGGGTGGGGGTGCCTGCTCCCCCCTGTGATTTCCGCACTCTGTGATCGGAAACTATGCAGTGCTGGGATCAGGGATCAAACCAGAGGCTGTCACACGTCCCCTAGCCCTCGTAGTTATTTTTCTGGCACTGAGAACAGGGTTAGAACTAAGTACTGGGCACTAGGTGTGCTCTCAGCTGACAGGGTAAGGAAATGCATGTATGTATTCCTTCTCTCTCTCTCTCTCTGCCCCTCTGTGTGTCTCTAAATCTATATTTATGTCTGTATCTATACCTATAGCTATATAAACACCCCCCTCATACCCCTTTTGTAGTTGTGGGGTCACAGCAGTGCCTGAGGACTACTCCCAGCTCTATACTCAGGGTCTCTTTAATAGTGTTTCAGGGACCACGTGGTGCTGGGAGTCACATATGGGCCTTCCACACACAAAACACGAGCTCAGCCCACTGAGCCATCTCTCCAGCTCGTATATAGGTAAAAAAGAATCGTTTATAGGGTTGTAGTGATAATACAGCCAGTAGGAAATTTATTAAGAAATTTATTAACTAAATGGTAAAGAATTTTTTTTGAGGGGATCAGACCCAATAATGCTCAGGAATCACTCCTGGTGAGGACAATATGGGGTGCCAGGGATTGAACCCGGGTCAGCCACGTGCAAGGCAAGTGCCCAACCCAATGTACTATCTCTCTGATCTCACTGTTGGATGCTTTTCCTCATAATTATTTTTTTATTTTTTTGCTTTTTGGGTAACACCCGGTGATGCTCACTCAAGGGTTACTCCTGGCTTTGCACTCAGGAATCACTCCTGGCGGATTCACACCCTGGTTGGATTCGTGCAAGGCAAACACCCTACCCGCTGTGCTCCAGCCCCTCCCCAGCCTTGCATGTGGTCCCTGGAGCCACATATGGTCCTCAAGCCCTGCCAAGAGTGATCCCTGAGGCAAGAACCTGGTATTAGTCCTGAAGACCACTGGGTGTGGCCCCCACAAGAAAAACACATAGCCCCTACTCAAAAAATAAAAACCAAAAAGCCAAACCAAACCAAGCAACAAAGAAAAACTAGCTTGGGACTGGAAAGACAATATACCAGGTAGAGTCTTGTCTTGCAGGTTTAATTCCCAGGTTTAATTGCTGGCATCATATAAGATCCCCCAGGCACTGCCAGGAATAATTCCTGAGTGCAGAGCCAGGAGTAACCCCCGAGCGTTGCCGGGTGTATCCCAAACAAAACAAAACTCTTTACATAGGTCTATAAAAAGCAATTGTGGGCCAGAGACATCGTACAGTATGTAGGGTACTTGTCTTACAGGCAGCAGAACTGTGTTTGATCCCTGGCATCTCATATGGTCCCCCAAGCCTACCAGGAGAAATTTCTCAGTTCTGAGCTAGGAGAAAGCTCTAAGCATCGTCCAGTGTGTGTGTGTGGGGGGGCGGGAAGCCCACACCCTATAAAAAAGAAATTGTAACATCTGTAAAAAACTAAACAGGAACTCATATGAATATCTCCAAATCTAGTCTATTACCACTTGTATTACTCCAACGTTCTCCACTTGTTGTAATATTAGCATTGTATATGTGCATACATACATGTATATACACACACATATATGTCCCCATTTTATTTTATTTTATTCATTTTTTGGGGGGTCACAGCTGGTGATGCTTAGGGGTTACTCCTGGCTCTGCACTCAGGAATTACTCCTGGACCATATGGAATACTGGGAATCGAACCCTGGTTGGATTCGTGCAAGGCAAACACCCTACCCGCTGTGCTATCACTCCAGCCCCCCCCCCCATTTTAATTAATTAAATTTTACTCCATTTTAATTAATTTTTGGAGTTTGGGGCCACATCCAAGAGAGCCTAGCTTATGCCTCGCTCTGTGCTCACGGATCACTCACATGTGGTGACAGGGATCAAACTCAAATCAGCTGCGTGCAAGGCAGGCACACTACCCACCATACTAATTCTCTAGCCTCTTTCTATTTTTTTTTGCTTTTTTGTGGGGCGAGGGCACGCACCCAGCAATGCTCAGGGGTTACTCCTGGCTCTGCACTCACGAGTTACTCCTGGAGGTGCTTGGTGGACCGATCATATGGGGTACCAGGGATTGAACCTGGGCTGACCAAGCGCAAGGCAAACAAATACCCTACCTGTTGTCCTATTGCTCTGTCCTGCCCTTTCCCCTTTTTTGGTTTTTGCTTTTTCGGTCACACCTGGCAATGCACAGGGGTTACTCCTGGCTCATGCACTCAGGAATTACCCCTGGCAGTGCCCGGGGGGCCATATGGGATGCTGGGAATCGAACCCAGGTCAGCTGCGTGCAAGACAAATGCTCTCCCCGCTGTGCTATCGCTCCAGCCCCTCCGCCCCCTTTTAAAAAATTTTTTATTAGTGAAACACCGTGACGTACAGTTGTAGATTTACAAATTTTTGTGCTTGGGTTTCTATTATACAATGATCAAATACCCATCCCTCCACCAGTGCCCATTTCTCACCACCACGGATCCTGGTATCCCTCCCACACCCATCCCCGCTCTCCTTTTTAAATAGGGCTTGCATCCAGCTCACACTGGGGACCAGGGTTCCTCCCCGTGGTAACAATTTGCTGCTCAGCCCAGTGTGTGGGGTTCATATCTGGCAATGCTCAGGGGGCTGTGCAGTGCTGGGAATCAAACTCATGGCCTTGCACATGTTAATCGCATGTTCTTCAATTTGAACTTTCTTTCCTTCCTTCCCTCCCTCCCTCCCTCCCTCCCTCCCTCCCTTCCTTCCTTCCTTCTTCAGGGATCACTGCATCACTCCTGGTGGTGCTCAGGGACTGAATTTGGGTTAGGTCCATGCAAGGCAAGTGCCCTACCTACTGTACTAGATGTTGCTAGCACCGTTGAATTATTTCTGAAGGCCCCAAATTACATTATTTTTAAGTGAAAAAAGGATGGTGTATACTTTTGAGAAGAAGCTAGAGAAATGAGAATATATTTTTATATTTGCATAGAAACATTTAAAGAAGTTATTTAAGAATTTACCAAAATTGGGGCTGGAGCAATAGTACAGCAGGTAGGGTATTTGCCTTGCACGAATCCGACCCGGGTTTGATTCCCAGTATCTCATATGGTCCCCCAAGCACTGCCAGGAGTATTTCCTGAGTGCAGAGCCAGGAGTAACCCCTGAGCACCACCAGGTGTGACCCAAAAAGAAAAAAAAAAGAATTTACCAAAATTGGGCCAGAGAATTAGTACGGGGTGAAGGTGCTTGCCTTGCATGCGGTCGACCTGAGTTTGATCTCCATCATTATATAAGATCCCTTGAGCACTGCCCAAAGTGGTCCTTAAACACAGAACCAGGAGTAAGGCCTGAGCATCACCAGGTGTGAGCCCCCTCCATAAAAAAGAATTGATCAAGAAAAATGAAAACATAATTCACACTAAAGCTTATACGCAAATGTTCAAAGCCGCACTAACTTTTTTTTTTTAAATTTTTATTAGTGACAGACCAAGAGGTACAGTTGTAGACTTACAAATTTTTGTGCTTGGGTTTCAGTTATACAATGATCGAGTACCCATCCCTCCACCAGTGCCCATTCTCCACCACCAACGATCCCAGGATCCCTCCCCTCCTTCCTCCCCCAGCCCCCATCCCACCCTGCCTCTGTGGCAGGGCATTCCCTTTTGTTCTCTCTCTCCTTTTGGGTGCTGTGGTTTGCAAAAGAGGCATTGAGTGGCAATCATGTTCGGTCTATAGTCTACTTTCAGCATGCATCTCCCATCCTGGGAGGATCCTCCCAACACCCTTTATTTGGTGCTCCCTTCTCTCTCTGAACTGCCTTTTCCCCTAGCATGTGTGATGGCCTCCAAACCATGGAGTAAACCTCCTGGTACTTATCTCGGCACTTCTTGAGAGCAGCACTAACTTGTAACAGAGGTGGTGCTAGTTACACGACAACACAAACAACCCTAGTCACATTTAAAAATGGGGGCCGGGGCTGGAGCGATAGTATATGCAGGTGTTTGCCTCGCATGCGGCTGACCTGGATTCGATTCCCAGCATCCTATATGGTCCCCCAAGCACCACCCGGAGTAATTTCTGACTGCAAAGCCAGGAGGAACCCCTGAGCATCGCTGGGTATGACGCAATAAATAAACAAATAAATAAAAAATGGGGGCTGGGAAACAGCACCTGAGAACCGCTCTACAGAACTGTGCTTGCGGTGGTGGGGGGCCGATAACAGACTTGGCTGCGATGCTCCCCACCTTATCACACGTGCTCGCCAAGGACCAACTCATTCAGCTGTGGTTTCTTTCTTTTTTTTTTTTTTTTTTGCTTTTTGGGTCACACCTGGCGATGCACAGGGGTTCCTCCTGGCTCTGCAATCAGGAGTTACTCCTGGCGGTGCTCAGGGGACCATATGGGATGCTGGGAATCGAACCCGGATCGGTCGCATGCAAGGCAAACGCCCTACCCGCTGTGCTATCTCTCCAGCCCCCCAGCTGTGGCTTCTTACACATTCTGCTTGTGGCGTGAATGTTGGCACTGCTTTGGGGCTCGCACAGGTACTTGCTGGGTGTATTCCTGGCCCAGCGGCTGTGGTGCCCACACAAACCAGGCTGCACAGTGCTTGGAGTGACGGGGCTCTGTGTGGTGGGTACGGATAGAGCTGCAGGGATGTCACTTGGGGCATCAGGCTTGCAAGTCAGGAGAGTTTTGCCACTGAGTCATCCTCTGGGTTCCTTTCACATTTTTTTCTGGATTTTTGTTTTCTGTGTTTTGTTTGGGCCACACCCGGATGTGCTCAGGGCTTACTCCTGACTGCACACAGGAATCAGTCTTGGCAGGGCTCAGAGAACCATATTTTTGGTACCAGTTGGGTGTGTGGAAGGCAAGTACCTTACCTGCTGTACTATCTGGCTGCCACCCTCTCCCACCTTTTAAAAAATTAAAGGGGCTGGAGTAATAGCGCAGCGGGTAGGGCATTTGCCTTGCATGCGGCCGACCTGGGTTCGATTCCCAGCATCCCATATGGTCCCCTGAGCACTGCCAAGAGTAATTCCTGAGTGCAAAGCCAGGAGTAACCCCTGTGTCTGACCCAAAAATAAAATAAAATAAAAAAAAATTTGTTGTTTTTGGGTAATACCCAGCCACGGTCAAGGGTTAATCCTGGCTCTGCAGTCTGGCAGTACCCACTGTACTATTACTTCAGCCCGTAGTTATTTTTTTTCTAACTGAGGCGTTCTTGGCATATTAACATTTTAGTAGTTTTACTATTAGCATTTTATTATTAACATGTTATTGCTTTTTTGTTTGCACCATAATGATTCAGCATTTGTCTATATTGCAAAATGGTCACCAGGTCATCACAATAAATTTAATTAATTTCCCCTTGTGTATTTTATTTTTTTTTTGCTTTTGAGGTCACACCCAGCAATGCACAGCCAGTAATTCCTGGCTCTGTACTCAGGAATTACCCCTGGCGGTGCTCAGGGGATCATATGGGATACTGGGAATCGAACCTGGGTTGGCCACATGCCAGGCAAACACCCTGCCCACTGTATTATCTCTCCAGATCCCCCTTGTGTGCTTTTTAAATTTAGGGGTGGTGATGGCTGCATCTGCCAGGGCTCAGGGGCTCCACCCAGCTGGGTGCGCAGGGATTACCCGCAATGGTACTCAGGAGACGATGAAATCTGGGAAATTAACCCTGGGCATATAAAACCTATGCCTAGTCGGTTGCACTCTCTGCCAGTCTTCCTCTGCATCCTCCTCTGCCTTCTCCTTCTTGTTTTTGGGCTACACCCTGCTGTGTTCAGGGCTTACTCCTGGCTCTGTGCTCAGGGGTCACTCCTGGTGGGGCTCAGGGACCCATGTGTGGTGCTGGGGATTGAACCTTGGTCAGCCATGTGCAAGCAAGTACCCTCCCTCCCTACCTTCTTCCTATCTCTCCTGCTCCTCTGGCCCTGGAGCGATAGCACAGCGGTAGGGCGTTTGCCTTGCACGCAGCCAACATGGCCGACCCGAGTTCGATTCCTCCGTTATTATTATTATTATTATTATTATTAGTTTTGAGACCACATCCAATGGTGCACAGGGCTGTGTGCACAGCCACCTGCAAGGCTTACCTTCTCTTTTTCCTCTCTCTTTTTCTTCCTTTCTCTATTTCTCTCTTTCTTTCTCACACTCAACAATGCTCAGGCCTTACTCCTGGCTCTGCGCTTAGGGCTCACTCCTGGTGGTGCTCAGGGGATCATCCAAGCTCACATTTCTAAATGATTCCCTAAAGGTGGGAATATTAACCCCCAGACTGGCAGATGCTGGGAAGTGGCTCCTCCCAGCCAGCCGGCCCCTCTCTTTTCCTGCCCAGTAACAGGGACACAGGGAAGCAGGGAGTCTCTGTTTATTACAACAACCGCCCTGAGGGAGGTGAGGACAGGCTGAGGCAGGAGGGGATGGAGAAGCAACACTTAATCTTTAGTAAAATGGACACAGAGAGGGAAATGTGGGTCACCCAGCCAGCAGAAGTCTCACGGAGGACAAAGAGAACGCTGAGCTGAAAGGTGCTGCCGGAGCTGGCCTGGCAGTGAGGAGTGACCTCCAGACCATCTGGGGGTGGTGGCAGTGGGGGGCTGGGCCTGGAGCACCTAGCCCCACATGGTGATATACAGCCACTGAGAGAGAGAGAGAGAGAGAGAGAGAGAGAGAGAGAGAGAGAGAGAGGTTAGGAAGGAGCAGATCTGAGGGAGTGGGGCCGCCAGGGAGAGTGGGAGCTGCCAGAGGAGCCCCCCCATATACCTGATTCAGGGTCAAGCTTATGTAGCCCGTTTTCTTGGGATCCATGGAGAGAAAGTACTCTGGAGAGAGGCAAGTGGTGGGGGGGGATTACGGCCTGCCCGCCTCGGCCCACCCCTGGCGAGCGTGGCTGAGAAAGGGCACAAGGTCTTCCTCACTGCTGGCTGTGAGCCGGCTCTGGGCAGGGAGTGGCCACCAGCCCTGTGGACAGGCCCTCCTGGGCAGCTGTTCTCCAAGGCTGCCCTCCAGGCTCCCCCGGCCTGCGACTTGCTCAAGGCGGAGCAGGGATTTGAACCCAAACTATCATGCCCTGTTTTGGCCAAGCACCACTCCTGGTGTGTGAGTGTGTGTGTGTGTGTGTGTGTGTGTGTGTGTGTGTGCAAGATCAGTGCTCCCGGCTGACTCACTGAACATGGCCTTCAGCCGCAGGAAGCAGCAGACGAAGCTATCGAAGGTCAGGACCATCTTGTCGTCGGCGTACCTGGCCACCAGCACCTGTGTCACCTTGTTACTCACCTTGATGCCTGGGGGAGAGGAGGTGGGGGGGAGGGCAGGTCCAGTGCTCCGGCACTGTCCCCGCCCCCACATCCCACCCCCTCACCCCGCCTCCCACCCCTACCCTGGGCCTGGCCCCTGGCCACCTGCTTTCTCCATTGCCAGGCGCATCTCGTAGGAGTTCAAGGTGCCAGAGTTGTCTTCATCAGAGTCTTGGTAGATGCCCTGAAGCGACACAGATGTGGTGGGGCCATGGTGTGTGTGTGTGTATGTGTGTGTGTGCAGGTGTGTGCATGTGTGTGTGTGTGAGTGTGCTTGTGTGCGTGTGTGTGCACATGTGCATGTGTGTGTGTGCACATGAGTGTGCATGTGTATGCATGCATGTGTGTGAACGTGCATGTGTGCATGTCTGTGTGTGCATGTGTACGCATGTGTGTGAGCATGCAAGTGTGTGTGAGCATGCAAGTGTGTGTGCATGTCTGTGCACATGTGCATGTGTTTGTGTGTATGCATGTTTGTGTGTACACGTGTGTATGTATATGCATGTTTGTGTGCAAGTGTGCGTGTGTGTACATATGTGCATGTGTTTGTGTGTGCGCACATGTGTATGCATGTATGTGTGCGAGCATGCATGTGTGTGCACGTGTGCATGTGTGCGTGTGTACACGCGTGTATGTGTATGCATGTTTGTGTGCAAGTGTGCATATGTGCATGTGTGTTTGTGTGTGCGTGTATATGCATGTGTGTGCATGTGTATGTGTATGCGTGTGTGTGCCAGCATGTATGTGTGTGTGCATGTGTATGCATGTGTGCGTATGTACACGTGAGTGCGTGTGTATGCAGGTTTGTGTGCAAGCGTGCATGTGTGTGTGTGCACATGTGTGTGTTTGTGTGTGTGTGTGTGTGCGCAATCAGGCATGAGCAGAATAACAAGCCCTGCAGTGGGGTTGACTCACAAGACACCAGGGGCTGTACCCCCCAGCCCGAGTATCTTTATTCTTATCACCTAGTGGCTGATCTGCAGACCTAGCAGGGCCCTGCCTGCACCTCTCAGCCTGCCTGGACTGTCGCGTTTGTGCCATTAAATCCTTTCTACCTGCTGACACAAAGACAGACCCACGAGCCTGCCCTCACACTGGTGTAATTGGATGCAAGTGTGCAACAAGTCCTTTTAGTTTTGTGTGTTTGGGGGTGGCTAGGGTTGCTCCCAGCTCAGTGCTCAGGGCTCCCTCTCCAGTCCCCGTGCCTCTTGAGGCCTTCCCACGTGCCCCCATAAAGTGCCTCTCCCTGTCCTTTTACCATCCACTTCTCGATTTTTCTCCACAGGACCTGGAATTCCGAAACCCCCAGCTTGCCAGAGCCATCTTTCTGGGGGTGGTGGTCAAGGATAGCACAGACGGTGGAGAGGCCGGGCGGGGGGCGGGGGTGAGCAGGGGAGCAGAGAGGTTCCCCGGGGGAGTAGCAGACCGGGGGCCGGTGTGCAAACGGCCAGAAGAACTGGCATCCTTTGCTACCGCAAGGCCTCCCTGCCTCAGGGAGGAAAGAGCTGGATTCACTGGGAAGAGAGGGGGGACCCCAAGGGGCACCCTGGGGTGGGAGGGGCCGTCGCAGAGGGTGCGGGGCCGGGCTGCCCTGACGGAAGATACGTCCATGAGGTTGACCATGCAGCGACACACATCCAGGCCGAAGCCGTTGGTCCGGAAGCCTTTTTCTGTGGATGCAGGAAGCACAGGAAGGAAAGAGGTGAGTGAGCCGGGTGTGGGGGTCGAGGAGGGGGGTGAGAGGATTCACGAGTTTTCCTTCCTTTTCTGTTTTTGGGGGGCCACCCCCAGTGGTTCTCCGGACTTACTCCTGGTTCTGTGCTCAGGGATCACTCCTGGTGGTGCTCAAGGGACCAAATGGGATGCCGAGATGGAGCCTGGGCCGGCTATGTGCAAGGCCAGCGCCCTCCCCGCGGTCCTAGGGTTCCATCCCAGGACTTACCGTTCGGGATCACCTTGTTGAGCAGCCTCTGAAGCTCGAACATGTCAATCTCCTTGTCCTGGGGAGGGGCGTGGTCAACGGGGCTCCAGCTCTGTGTCCCCAGCCCCTCCCTTCAGCACCCCCTGATCTCACCTCTCCGGCCACCAAGTCGAACAGAGCCAGGAAGTTCTGATCCACTTCCTCCACGTGGAAGACCTCCTGGGAGGAAAGGCGCGAAAAGATGCCTGGTCTAGAAAGTTCCTTCCCAAGCCCTGGATGCTTCCTCCACCACCCCACCTGCCCTCGCCACCCACCGTCTCCCCTCACCTCATGGAGTAACTCGGCATAGTCAGTTTCATCCAGTTCACTGGCAGAGGGGAATGAAGGCCTGGGGTTATATGGGGTCCGGGGGGGACGGATTTCAGAAGGGCTGGGGTGGGTGGGGGTGGGACAGACTCTGGAGGGGTTGGGGGCTACCCCTGGCTCTCCCCTGGCACCGTTCCTCCGTGCCTCAGTTTCCCCGACTGTCATCTAGGGAGCATGTGTGCATAGAGGGGGTGGGTACAGTTTTCCTGGGCAGCGAGCCGGGCCCTCACCAGGTCTCGCTGTACTTCTCCGTGAAGACCCGGAGCAGGAAGTCGGCGTCCTTGTGCGGCTCGAAGGTGGAGGGGATGATGAGGTACTCGCCCGGCGGCAGCCGCATGTGACTGCTCACCTCCCGGGAGTTGGTGTAGTACTCGGAGAAGCCTTGGTCCCGGTACTTGGTGAAGAATTCCTTCTTCAGGTGGATGTTCTTCATGTTCTGGAACTAGAGGGGCCTGGGAGGTGGGCCCGGGGCAGACGTGGGGGGACAGCGAGAGAGGGGCCGGGGTGATGCTTGACCGAGAAAGCTGGGGACCGGCGTGGGCCTCACCTCACTGGCAGTAGCTCCCCAGAGGGTCTCGCCTTTTCCTAACTCCCACCCAGGCCCCCATGGGGGTTGGACTCCTAATCCAGTGCACCCCAAACCCCCACCCCAGTGGCCCTCACTGAATTCCAGCCCTTGCCCATTCACTGGAGGTAGAAGTGGGTCAGGTGTGTGCCCATGAGCCAACCGTTGGCTTCAGTACCTCCTTTGGGACCTAGAAGGGGAGAAAGAAAAGGCTCAGAGCTCTGGCGCTGGACAGGGGCTGAGAAAGCCAGAGAGAGAGAGAGAGAGAGAGAGAGAGAGAGAGTGTGTGTGTGTGTGTGTGTGCGCGCGTGCGAGTGTGCACTCCGTGTGTTGGTGTGTGTGGTGAGTATGTATGTGTATTTTGTGTGATATGTGTGTGTGGTGTGTGTTTTTGTATGTGCTTGGGGTGTATAATGTGTTGCACTACTGCTGGTGTGTGGGCACCCCAGCCACAAAGATCCCAGTTGTGCTCACTGAAAACACAACAGCAAAAAAGGGAAGGGAAGGGGTGAAAAAGTGACTTAAGAAGCAGCAGCCCTGGGGCCCATGTGAGTGTGTAGGGGCAGGGCGTCTGCCTTGCATGGCTGGCCTGGCTTCAGCCTCTGATTTCAACCCCACGTGGTCTCCAGAGCACCATCAGGAGTGATGCCTGAGTGCAGAGCCGGGGGTAAGCCCTGAGTAGAGCCAGGTGCGGCCCCCACACATGCACATATGCACACACACACACACACACGCTTGCACACAAACATGCATACATATGCACACGCATGTGTACACACACACACACACACACACAAACACAGCAGCAGCAGCAGCCTAGAAGTGTTCTAGGTCATGCGTAATGTCCATCTGCACCAGTGACCCACGATCTCCTATCAGCAACACCAAATCACAATGTCTAAAGGGGAAGGAAAGAGGTGCCTGACAGAGAGGCAGACTGGGGAGGGGACTGGGGGATGACGGGGGAGAGAGAGGGGGACACTGGCGGGGGATTTGGTGCTGGAACATGGAAGGATGATGATGATGATGATGAAGAGGAGGAGGAGGAGGATGTTGATGATGAGGATGATTGTGGCCGGAGCAATAGCACCCATGCAGGGGCTGGAGCAATAGCACAGCAGGTAGGGCGTTTGCCTTGCACGCGGCTGACCCGGGTTCAATTCCCAGCATCCCATATGGTACCCTGAGCACCGCCAGAGGTAATTCCTGAGCGCAGAGCCAGGAGTAACCCCTGCACATCACCGGGTGTGACCCCCTCCAAAAAAAAACACTCATGCAGCGGGCACGTGGCTAACCCTGGTTGGACCCCCGAGGGATACCCCGAGCAAAGAGCCAGGAGTAAGCTCTGAGCATCTCCGGGCGCGGTCCCCAAGGCCAACAAACAGAAAGAGCAGAGGCGGTGGGAGTGGGCCCAGCCCCTGAGGGGCCCGGCAGGCGGGGTGCAGACGGTGGGGGCCGGGACGCCCACCGAGTACATGACGAAGCCGATGGTGTGCCGCTGGGGGGTCTTCATCTTCCCCTTCCGCCAGTTCTTCTGCATGAGGGCCACGAGGCAGGTGCACATGGCCTCCACGTCGTCGGGGTCGTCGTCCTTCTCCGGGAGCCTGATCTTAAACTGCGGGTTGGTCCAGAAGGTGTCTGCGTGGGGGGGAGCAGGTGAGGCCGGGGCCGCGCCCCCCACGCCCCTCGGGGTCCCGGCCGCCGGGGTGGGGGTGGTCCCGCCGCTCCGCTCCCCACCTAGGTGGTTCCGGCAGCCGCCCGCCGTGCTGCCCCGCCGCCAGCTGCCCTCGAAGAAGGTGATGTGCCAGGAGCTCTGCTGCGCCCCGCCCTGCGGGTCGGGCATCAGGTGGCAGATCTCCAGGAGAGTGAAGTTGCGCAGGAAGTCTTTGTAGGACATCCTGGGGCGGAGAAGGTGCTGGCGCCCCGGGGCCACGCCCGCAGGCAGCTTGCGCCCCCCGCCAAGCCCCCACGGAGAGGAGGGCGCAGAGGCTTGGGTGCTCGCCTCCACGCGCACGCGGCCCGCCCTGATTCCATCGCCCGCATCCCCAACCACGGTCCCCAGCCCCGCCAGGAGGACTCAGCCCCCAGCACCGCCGGTGGTGGTGGGGGGGGTGGTGGCCCTCAGGGCAAAAAGTGAGCCACCACAGCACACTGACCAGAACTCGCCGTCCTCTTTGTTCCGCAGCAGATGCCGCCGGACGTTGGCGTCCACCTCGTCCCACTTCCTAGAACTGCAACAGAGATCCGAATCGGGGCACTGGACCACCCCTGCGCCCAGAACCGCCCCCCCTGGGGCCTGTCTCTGCAGTGGTCAGATGGAGACCCTAGGTGGGAGGGCTCCTTCCCCCCCCACCCTGGGGTGCAGCCCTTGACCCCGGCCATGCCCTGAATGCCATCCGTCACTGGCCGCCAGGCTCACGGTCACCTACTTCACGGTCACCTACTTGTCACTCCAGGCTCCGCTCCACTCGACGCGCCCCCAAGGGTTCCGCACACGAATCAGGGTTTTTATCTTGCCTTTGTAGGAAACCTGGGTGGGGTGGAGGGAGAGGACGAGGGATCAGGAAGGGGCTCCCCTCCTTGTCCTGCCTTGCAGAGTGGGGTACGCTCCTCCCGCTGGTCACTCACATCCTTCATGCTCGTCACTGAGTAAGCGTGACCCTTCACCAGCTTGTTTGCCGTTAAAGTCTCCAACTCACTGGTGCTGAACACCTACAGGCAAAGGGGGAAGGGGGCTCAGGGCCCCCGCAGAGGGGGGTCTCCTGAGGAGGGGAGAACGCTCTCTCTACCTAGTACTGTGATGAACAACTGCTCACGCATGTAGTGCTCCCCCATAGAACCTTATGCCTGGCCCCATCTTTCTTTTCTTTTTTTTCCTTTTTTCTTTTTGGGTCACACCTGGAGATGCACAGAGGTTACCCCTGGCTCTGCACTCAGGAGTTACTCCTGGCGGTGCTCAGGGGACCATATGGGATGCTGGGAATCGAACCCCGGGTCGGCCACGTGCAAGGCAAACGCTCTACCCGCTGTGCTATCGCTCTAGCCCCTCTTTTCTTTCTTTCTTTCTTTCTTTCTTTCTTTCTTTCTTTCTTTCTTTCTTTTTTAGAAGGGGACAGAAGGGTACATCCGGTGATACTCAGGTTACTCCTGGCTCTGAACTCAGGAATTACTCCTGCAGTGTTCGGGGGACCATATGGGTTTCTGGGGATTGAATCCGGATTGGCTGGCCTCATGCAAGGCAAGTGCCCTACCCACTGTACTATCTTTCCGGCCCCTGTCCTCATCTTTCATTTATATTTTTCATTTTGATTTGTGGGAAGGGGCAAGTGCTGGGGGGACGGGGCATACTCCCAGCTCTGTGCTCAGGGTTTGTTTCCGGGGTTCTTGTGGAACCCTGCAGTGCCAGAGATGGAAACCAGGCCTCCTACGTATGTGCCCAATCTTTGGGGGCTCCTTGTTCCTGTTTTTTCGAGTGTAATTCACATGCAACTGTAAGGAAGAATAGAGCGCCGTGGGCTGGAGAGGTAGTAACGGGGGTGGGAGGGAAGCGCTTGCCTGGCATGCATTGACGCCCCTTCAATCCTGGGCACCACCTGCTTCCCTGAGCACCACCCAGGAGTGGCTCTTCAGCACTGCTGGCTGTTACCTGCCTCCCCTGCTGCCCAGTTTTGGGTCACTTCAAGGCTGTCACGCAGGGCCCAGGGGGTGGCTCTGTGAGTGAACATGCCTGCTAGGTGAACACAAGACTGTGAGTTTGAGCCCTGTTACTGCCCACCAGTGCCATGAGGTCCCTAGGGGCTTGGGCATCAGCCACCCCCCCACGCTCCATCAGTCCGTGCGTTGGTGCACAGCAGTCAGGCAACTCAGGAGATCCTGGTGTGAGACACCCGGGAGCCTCATGGAACACCATGCCAACTCCAAATGGAAAATGCTAGAGCACCACAAAGAAGCATGTGACAAAGCCAGTACCCCCTGCCCCGCCCATCCCATCATCATCATCAACATCAGGAACTGAAGGGAGAAATTAAAAAAAAAAACCATCGTGGACACAAGACATTTATCCGAAAGGACAAGTGCACTCGATTATCCAGGTTAGCACTTGACACAATAACTAGGCTCTGGAATCAACCCAGGTGTCCCACGATGGATGTGCAGACAATGAAGGTGTGACATGTGCAGACAGAGACAGTGGAGCGAGAAGGAGGATGGAATCATGCACTTCACTGCAACTTGGATGGAAGTGGGCGATCTCATAAGCGAAGCAAGTCAGAAGGGAAAAGACAAATGCTGGATAATCTCACTTGTCTCACTTGCAATAATAGGTGAGGAGATGCGAGGTATCAAAGGGCGGATACCTAGTTACACTGGGACTTAGATTATAGAACCAAGAAGGACTGTCACTGTCACTGTTCTCCCTTTGTAACGTCTCCATTTTGAGACTTGTTACTGTGTTTGGCATCTCGAATATGTCACGGGTAGCTTGCCAGGCTTTGCCGGGCGGGCAAGATACTCTTGGAAGCTTGCCAGGCTCTCCGAGAGGGGCAGAGGAATCGAACTTGGCTTGGCCAGGCTGGCTGCGTGCAAGACTAAAGCCCTACCCACTGTGCTATCGCTCCAGTCCGACCAATAAGGACATGAAAAGAAAAAAAAATCAAAGGGATAAGGAAGAAGAGATTGACAGAGCAGGGTAGTGGCAGAGATGAAGTAGATCTACATGGCTAAACCATAGAACCAACCACCTTGAAAGTATGAAATCCAAACTTAAAAATGTGCCGGGTAAGGAGGCAAGCTATTAAGGGCTGGAGAGATAGTACAGTGGGTAGAGCGTTTGCCTTGCACGCGGCCGACCAGGGTTCGATCCCCGGCATCCCACATGGTCCTCCAAGAACCATCAGAAGTAATTCCTGAGTGCAGAGCAGGAGTAACCCTTGAGCTGCTGGGTGTGACCCAAAAAGCAAATTAAAAAAAAAAAAGGAGATAAGCTAGTGGTTGGGAGGGAAACTGGAGACATTGGTGCAGGGAAGTTGACACCGGTGCTGAAGCATTGCATTTTGGTGGTGTTCAGAGATTCCTCCTGGCTCTGCACTCAGGAATCACCCCTGGCGGTGCTCAGGGAACCATATGGGATGCTGGGAATCGAACCTGGGTTGGCTGCGTGCAAGGCAAACGCCCTACCGGCTGTGCTCTTGCTCCAGTCCCTGGTGTTGGTACATTGTATCCCTGGAAGTGAACTATGAATAACTTTGTAAACTGTGTTGTCTTAATAAAGGTAAAGGTAAAGGTAAAGGCCCTCCCGTTGATCGTAGATTTGCTCGAGCGGGCCCAGTAACGTCTCCATTGGAGACTTTGTTGTTACTGTGTCTGGCATATCGAATACTCTCGGTAGCTTGCCGGGCTCTCCGAGAGGGGCGGAGGAATCGAACTCGGGTCGGCCATGTTGGCCGCTTGTAAGGCGAACGCCCTACCGCTGTGCTATCACTCCAGCCCGTGTTGTCTTAATAAAAAATTTTTTTAAAAATCTGGTATGTAAATGAAATTATTCAGTCTGAAATCTTGAGACTGTTTCCCCATAAGGCGTAGTTCCCCTGTGTTTTCCCCACATGATTCCTTGTGGCAACAGCTGGTGTGTCTTTTTATTCTTTTTAATTTTGGGGCCACACTTGGTGGTGCTCAGGGCTTACTTCTGGCTCTGCGCTCAGGTATTAATCCTGATGGTACTCAGGGGACCATATGGGATGCCGGGGATTCAACTTGGGTCGGCTGAGTGTAAGGCAAATGCCCTACCCACTGTACTATCACTCCAGCCCCTGCTGGTGTCTTTTTATGACTGAATAAGTATCCAGTGGGGCACACCCACCCACCCTCCTGATCTGGCTTTTTTTCTGAAGACAAAAGGTGTTTCCGGTTTCTGGCTGTTGTGTGTAGAACTGCTACAAGCCCATGGCAAGTCATGAAAGGCATTGGGGGTCGAAGGGGATCAAAACCGAGTAGTAAGGGGCTGGAGCGATAGCACAGCAGGTAGGGCGTTTGCCTTGTACGCGGCCAACCTGAGTTCGATTCCCAGCATCCCATATGGTCCCCTGAGCACCGCCAGGAGTAATTCCTGAGCGCAGAGCCAGGAATAACCCCTGTGCATTGCTGGGTATGACCCAAAAAGAAAAAAAAAACAAAACAAGTAGTGAGTCTGTGGAGGATGGAGGAGCCAAATTCGAGTGGGCAGAACAGGAAAGAGCACGTGGAATGAAGTGTGAAGGAGAAAGAGCTAGTCACACAGGTGTGTGGAAAAGAAGCCAAAAGACAGCCATGGCAGGTGCAAAGGACCCGAGGCAGGACTACGCAAGGCTTACTTCAATGGAGCAGCCCAGGAGGGACCACCGCTCTAATGCCTTCCTGAGTATCTTCATCATGTTCTGAGGCGGGTTTGTGAGCTGGATGCTCTCAGTCACGCCTCCTGTGAAGTCCTCAAATCCCTCCATCGTGTTGCCCCCTGACAGGGCTTCATAGGACCCGCTGATCCTGTGGGCACAGAGAGGGCACTGTTAAGGCGAGGAGGTGGAACCGGGAGCTTAGTCATCAGAAGAGGGGGAGGTCCTGTCTGCCCTTTGGCTCTACCCCACCCCCACACGTCAGTTGACCCCCCAGCTGCCAAGTGTGAAGCAGGTTGGGAGGTGTGTCCGTTTCCTTGGGTTCAGGTACTCACTTGGCATATGCCTTCTCCAGTAAGGCACTCCAGTATTCATTGCGTTCAGCTGAGTGTACGAACAGTAACTTGCCATTCTTTGTGGGCAGCAGGTCATCCACTACCACATCTAGCCATTGCCCAAATTGCCAAATCTGTAGGCAGTATAGAGTGGATGTCAGGGGCCAAGGGGCTTCTACACACACACACACACACACACACACACACACACACACACACACACACGCACCCCCTGAAAACTCTGTAACATGAGCGCCTCCTGGTGGCCACGTTCAACATGCCACCCCAGAGCCCTGGAGAGACTATTTCCTTTGTTTCTGTTTTGTTTTTGTTTTTGTTTTTGTTTGGTAGGGGGAGCACAAGCGGTGATGCTCAGGACTTACTCCTGGTTTTACACCCCAAAATTACTCCTGGCTGTGCTCGAGTAAGCATATGGGATGCTGGGGATTGAATCCAGGTCACCTGCTGGCACCCTGAAGAGTGAATGAAAAGCTACTAAAAACCTAAAGCTTATCCCCAGGTTCTGCCATGGTCCCCAGAAGAACTTTCACCACCTTTTGACCTTGGCTGGACTTTAGAACTGCTAAACTCTTAGAAATTCTGCTAATTTCTCAGAAATATTTTAGAGCGTAGGACTTCGTTGCCACATTTAAGGAGTAGATTACAAATTACCTGACAGAGACTCCCAATATCATAGGCACATACACATACATGTGCTTACTGTCACTGTCACTGTCCTCCCGTTGTTCATTGATTTGCTCGAGCGGGCCCAGTAACGTCTCAAATGTGACATTTATTACTGTGTTTGGCATATTGAATACAACATGTGCTTACATGTATATATTTAACATTAGAGAGAGAGAGAGAGAAAGAGAGAGAGCTAGTAGTACAGGAGGAGGTTCAAACTGATAACAATTCTTTGGGGGAAGATTAAGAAAGTAGTTTACACAATTTATTCAGCGAACAGTTATTTCTTGGATACTGAAACAAAGTATCTGCCTTGGTGAAGGAGATAGCTCAAAGCTTGGAATGCATGCTTTGCAATTGTGGAACTATAGACTTGATCTCCAACATCAATGGTCCCCCAACACCATCAAGATGCAGATCCCCACACCCAGAAACACACTTGGAGCAGGTCCTGAGCACAGTTAGGTATGGCTCCCAAACAAACAGAAGTACGGGAGGCTGGAGAGATAGCACATGGGTAATACACATGCCTTGCACATGGCCAGCCTAAATTCAATTCCTGGCACCCCATATGGTCTCCGAGCCCCACCAGGAGTGATTCCCCAGTTCAGAGTGAGGACAGATAGATGTGACCCTCAAAAATAAAACAAGACAAAAATCCACTCAAATGAATACCGATTTTTTTTGGGTGTGGGGGGACACATCTGATGGCTTTTTTATCTGCTTTTTGGGTCACACCCAGCGATGCACAGGGGTTCCTCCTGGCTCATGCACTCAGGAATTACTCCCGACGGTGCTCAGGGGACCATATGGGATGCTAGGAATCGAACCTGGGTCAGCTGCGTGCAAGGTAAACGCCCTACCCGCTGTGCTATCGCTCCAGCCCCCTACACCTGATGGCTTTGGGGGTTGCCTTTGGTAGTGCTGAGGATATCAGGCAGTGCCAGAGATTGAAGCTGGGTCTCCTATTTACAAAGCAAATGCTTTAGCCTTTTCATACATCTGCCCAGACCATAAGTAACAAATTAACATTTTAAAAAAAGGAAAAAAAGAAATAATCTTTGAAGCGCACACACACACACACATATATATATATATGGGCTGGAGCGATAGCACAGCAGTAGGGCGTTTGCCTTGCACGCAGTCAACATGGCCGACCCTGAGTTCGATTCCTCCGCCCCTCTCGGAGAGCCCGGCAAGCTACCGAGAGTATCTTGCCTGCACGGCAGAGCCTGGCAAGCCACCCGTGATGTATTCGATATGCCAAACACAGTAACTTTGGGCTACAACTGGCAGTATTCAAGGGTTACTCCAGACTCTACACTCAGGAGTCACTCCTGGTGGTGCTCAGGGGACCATATGGGATGCCAGGGATCGAACCCAAGTTGGCTACGTGCAAGGGAAGACTCCTATTCACTGTACTATCTCTCTGGCCCTTGATTTTAATTCTGTCTCTGTCTCTTCCTGATTCTTCTCTCTCTCTCTCTCTCTCTCTCTCTCTCTCTCTCTCTCTCTCATGTACATGTGCACATAAGCATACACGTAGGCATCCCGCAAAACAACTCTGGATTTCAAATCACCCTTTACCTGAAAGTGAAAGATTCCAGCATAATTTTTCTTGAAGCTTTGTGACTTGGGTACCACACGGTACAGCAGTCTGGGGTATGTGGTAAGGGAGCCGATGGCAGCCAGCAGCCAGCAGTCCCCTGGGGAAAGAGGCAGGGGTCGGCCTGGAGCAACCCAGAACCACACAGAGAGGAAAGTGGGTGTGTGGGACTGAGGCAGCTCCTCCCGAGGAGGTGAGAGGAGGGACAAAAGAAACCGGCAGAAACAGGGTGAGGGGAAGTCTCGAAGAGCAAGGGCTTTTTTCTTTGCTCTAAGATGCGAGACTACCAGATTAGAGCCAGATGTTTGGGACTTGGGGTTGAGGAACTTTTGATTTTGGTCTTGTTCTTCATTTTCGGACTCCTTTCCATTACGGATATCTTTTTTTTTTTTTTTTTTTGGCTATTTGGGTCACACCCAGCGATGCACAGGGGTTACTCCTGGTTTTGCACTCAGGAATTACTCCTGGCAATGCTCAGGGGACCATATGGGATGCTGGGAATCGAACCCAGGTCGGCTGCGTGCAAGGCAAATGCCCTACCCACTGTGCTATTGCTCCAGCCCTAAGTCTGTTTTTAAGTTGAACATGGTTCCTCTATGAGGCTACTGCTGAGATTCTTAGTCTTTTTGTGTGGGTGGGGAGGAGAGGAGTGGAGGGGGGTGGCTCTGGGCAGTACCTGGGGGCACTTACCCAGGTCGGCTTCGTGCAAGGCAAACGCCCTCCCCGCTGTGCTATGGCTCCAGCCCCTGTATTGTTAACTCTTAGCTTAATAAATTTGACAAAGAGAGGACTTTGCTTGCACTTTACAATCAAACCTTTAAGAACTTAAAATACTTGAAAAGAAAATGAAGGTGAACAGTTTCCCCAAACTGTTCTTGTTTAGGGAAAGCTAAAAACGAAAACTTGACACTACCAAATTGTGCCTTCCTGAATAAAAATTAGAGTGTGTTGGGTTTTTTTTGTTGGTTGGTTTTTTCTTTTTGGGTCACACCCAGCAATGCACAGGAGTTACTCCTGGCTCTGCACTCAGGAATTACTCCTGGTGGTGTGGAGGACCATATGGGATGCCGGGGATTGAACCTGGGTCAGCTGAGTGCAAGACAAACGCTATACCTGCGGTACTATCGCTCCGGCCCGAGAATTTTTATATCATTTACAAATATATAAATAATCTATTAAAGTCATAACCTGAAAAATAAGTCCCAGACCTAGAATGCAGCCAGTGATGGTGAGGCAGGAGCCTAGAGGCCCCCCGCCCTCCCCTCAGCCCCTCAGAAAGGAGGCATCAGAAACTATTGTCTGGGCGTTGGGTCCCCAGGTCCCCAACCTCACCCCAACTCCACCCTGTGCACCCCCCTCCCAGTAGTAATGGCCCCCTACTCACCCAGACCCCCCTGGCAGATGTCGGTTGAGGTGATCCCATTCACAATGAATTGAGGATTCTTTGTGATTTGCTACAGTGAAGGAAGAAAGGTTCAGGGGAGTACAGGACACCGTCCCTTCCACGGTCCCATTCTGGTCCCAAGCAGAGCTCTAGGGAGAGACAGGGGGGAGGGGAAAGACGGGAGGGGGAAGGGAGACTGAGACTGTCCTAGGGCTTATCTGTCAGTACGTGCTTAAGCTTTTCCCAGAAGGGAACAAGCCGATCGATCGATCGAGGTGGCAGGTGCCAGGAGCAGGGTGAGGTAGGGAGGGGATATGGTGGGGTTGGGACACCGCTGCCCCCTTCTCCTGGGACCCTCCCCTCCCAGGGCTCACAGTGGGCCGCCTCCAGGAGATGTTCTGCACAGGTTTGGAATCAGGGGCCAGTTCCTTGAAGCCCAGCGAGGCAGGGACAGCAGGGAATTCGGGGTCCTTAAAAAGCGCCCTGCTCTTCAGGCAGGCTGCCTGTAGCTCCTCAAAATTCTGCTTTCTGTAGTTGATGGCCTTGTAGTACTGGTCCGTTCCCTGCTCCTTGAGGCGATTCTGGTTTACGTGACTTGCAATGCCCATGTTAAGATTGCCTTTTAAATAAAAACAAAGAGGTGAAGAACCCAATTTTAAGAACTCACCTAGGATGGAAGAGAGATTTCTCTCCAGGAGACATACAAGTGACCAATAAGCATGTGAAAAGAAAAATGCTCAGGGGCTGGAGAGATAGCACAGCGGGGAGGGGGGGAGGGCGTTTGCCTTGCCTGCAGCCGACCCAGGTTCGATTCCCGGGATCCCATATGGTCCCCTGAGCACCGCCAGGAGTAATTCCTGAGTGCAAAGCCAGGAGTAACTCCTGAGCATCGCCGGGTGTGACCCAAAAAGCAAATAAATAAATAAAGAAAGAAAGAAAGAAAAAGAAAAATGCCCAGCAGTATCAGAGAACTGGGAAAGACAAATAAGACCCTGCACCTCCTGGGATGTAGCAGGGACCTGGAGCCACAGCACAGAGGGCGCTGGCCTTGCATGCAGCCAACTTGGGTTCGGTTCCTGAGCCCCTCCAGGAGTTACCCCTGAACACAGAGCCAGGAATAAGCCCTGAGCACAGCTGGGTGTGGCACCCAAAGAGAACAAAGCAGACCAAAACAAATCAAAATGAAGGATGCAGCAGCAAGAAGCACTGAGAAGTGGGAACCCTCACAGATTGCTGTGGGGAGAGAAATAAGTAGGAAGCATATTTTGGAAAATATCTGGTAGCTTTTCCCCACAAAGACTCCTCATTATAGGAGCCAATAATTCCACCTTGACATAGAGCTGCAAGAAATAACAATCTTGGGGCTGGAGCGATAGCCCAGCAGGTAGAGCACTTGCCTTGCACGCAGCTGACCCAGGTTTGATTCCCAGCATCCCGTAGGGTCCCCTGAGCACCACCAGGAGTAATTCCTGAATGCAGAGCCAGGAGTAACCCCTGTTCCACACCATCTGTGACCCTCCCCAAAAAAAGAACTAACAATCTCTATTTAGACAAAAACTTGTGCAGTTGTTCATAGGGTTTATTTTATTATTGTTATTTTCTTGTTTATCTTTGGTTTGGGGGGCGTTTCACCCAGCAGTGCTCAAGGGCTATTCCCAACTTTGTGCTCAGGGGTAGAATGGGGTTTCCTGAATACAGATCATGTGCTCCAGCTTATGGAGCTATCTCCCTGGCCCTGTTACTATTGTTTTTTTTCTTATTTTTTGCTTTTTTGGGTCACACCCGGCTATGCACAGGGGTTACCCCTGGCTCTGCACTCAGGAGTTACTCCTGGCGGTGCTCAGGAGACCCTATGGGATGCTGGGAATCGAACCCGGGTCAGCCGTGTGCAAGGCAAACGCCCTACCCGCTGTGCTATCTCTCCAGCCCCCTTTTACTATTGTTTTGTTTTGTTTTGTTTTTTTGAAGTAAAATGGCCTTATTTAGAGAAATATGAAGAGAGAAGAGAGAGAGAGAGAGAGAGAGAGAGAGAGAGAGAGAGAGAGAGAGAGAGAGAGAGAGAGAGAACATGGGCTTCTCCAGAGGAGAGAGAGCTGAGAACACACATCTCAGAGATACGGTGCATTTCCAATCTGTATCTAATACTCATTTACTCATTATGTCTTCTGTCTTCTGGGCTACACCTGACAGTACTAGAGTGGTGGTGGGGGGGGGGTGGGAGGTGAGCTGTCTACTCCTGACTCAGTGCTCAGCGACCCATGTGCTGCTGGGATCAATCCTGAGCCTCCCAATCTGATCTTCCAGTCCTTTGATTGCTCTCCTGACCTGTTGTTCGGTGGTGCTCAGGCTTCGTATTGGGGTCGCTTTCAGCAGTGCTTGGGTTCTAGATGGTGTTGGGGTTTGAACCCAAGCCTTCTTCATGCAAAACATGCTCTCAGCCCTTGAAACCATCTCCTTGGACACTGACATGCATTTTGGAAGTGGGTGTGTGTGTGTGGGGGGGGGGCATGCAACTTGAAGTCACACCTGGAAGTGGTAAAAGCTTCTCCTGATTTTGCTCAGGGAGGGTATCTGGTGATACTCAGGGGGACCATTTGGTGTCAGGTAGAACTTTGGTTGGCTGCGTGCAAAACAAGTACTCTCTCCGGCCCTCCTGATATTTTTGGATTACCCCTTGCCATTTATTGAGAGTCAGTGCAAAAATTCCCGCATTTTGGGCTAGGTCAATCTCTTTTTGGATAGGGGGAGGCATTTGGGGGACACCGACGATGCTCGGGGCTTACTCCTGGCTCTGTACTTAGAGATCACTCCTGGTAGGGATCTAGGTAATCATATAGGATGCCAGGGATCAAATCCAGGTTAACCGTGTGGAAGGCCTTTGGCCCCAGAGTCAGGAAATTTTTCTTTTTTTGCGGGGGGGGGGGGATTGTTTTCTTTTGGTTTTTGGGGCCACATCAAGCAATGCTCAGGGGTTACTCCTTTTTTAAAAAAATATTTTTATTTTAATTAATTAATTTATTTTGCTTGTTGGGTCACACCTATTGATGCACATGGGTTACTCCTGGCTCTGCACTCTGGAATTACTCGTGGCAGTGCTCAGGGGACCATATGGGATGCTGGGAATCGAACCCAGTTTGACCATGTGCAAGGCAAACGCTCTATCCACTGTACTAATGCTCCAGCCCCTCAGGGGTTCTCCTGATTCTACTCAGGAGTTACTCCTAATGGGCACAGGGGCTCATATGGGATGTTGTGGACTGAACCCGGATTGACTGTGTGCAAGGCAAACGCCCTACTGGCTGTACTATATCTCTGGCCTCGAGTCAGTGCCGTTTCTATTTCAGCAGGTCCTGTAGATCAGGTGGGGCTGCAGCAAAGTTAATAAAAGCTTTTCAAATTGGAGCCAATTTCTCTCTACCCCATAGGTTAGAATCCTGAACAAAGACCTTTTCAATCCTAAGCTTCTCTTGCCCGACTTTTACCTTTATAGGGATAAGATACCAGCCCAGCCAAGTTCTGGACCTAGAAAGTATAAAAACCCACCTACGGGGTTACCCTCTTGGGAACTTGGGGTTACTACCGTTGGAGTCCCAGTTCCTGAATCCAGTGTCTTCCCTTGACTTAGAGAAATTGTCAGATTTCTGCCTCTCGGCCCTGTTAGGTGGGGATTACTTTCTGACCAAACCGTTATTTATAAGAAGCCCAGCAGTGAGGTGTCAGCTGATGAATGGGCAAATGAACTGAGGAATCTATATACAGTAGAATACTATTTAGCAATAAAAGTAAATGAAGTATTGACACGTATGTTCACATGGTCGAAACTTGAAAACGTGCTAAATAAAGACAGTGATGTATTCGATATGCCAAACACAGTAACAACAACGTCTCCAATGGAGATGTTACTGGGCCCGCTCGAGCAAATCGATGAACAACGGGAGGACAGTGACAGTGAAAGAGATGACTTAGCATATGATTCCATTGGTCTAAAATGTCCCATTTGGCCAATCTATGTAGAGACAAGGTGGATGCTTAGGGCTTGGGGATATTGGGAATTCATGGTTAAAGGACTGAGGTGCATTGCATGGGATAATGAAAATGATCTGGGGTTGATTCTGCTCATGCCTGTTCAAGTTAGTAATCATGCTAAGAGTTATTGAATTGCAAACTTGAAAATGGGTAAATGCCATGGTGTCTGGATTGTGTATCCTCAAAAAACCAAACACTGTCCTCCCGTTGTTCATCGATTTGCTCGAGCGGGCCCAGTAACGTCTCCATCGTGAGACTTGTTGTTACTGTGTTTGGCACATTGAATACATCACGGGGAGCTTGCCAGGCTTTGCCGTGCAGGCGAGATACTCTCAGTAGCTTGCTGGGCTCTCCCAGAAGGGCGGAGGAATCGAACTCGGCTCGGCCAGGCTGGCTGCACGCAAGGCAAATGCCCTACCACTGTGCTATGGCTCCAGCCCTGCGTATCCTCAAAATGTTAAAAAGACAACAGGAAGCTGAGGAGGAGGTTCAGGGGTAGAGCACTTGCATATGTAGGGCCCTGGGTTTGATCCCAAGAAAGAAAGACAGAAGGAGAGGGAGGGGAGGAAGGGGAAGAAAAAAAGAGAGATGAGAGAGAGAGGGAAAGAGGAGAGGGAGAGAGAGAGGCTGGAGCGATAGTATAGAGGGTAGGGAGATTGCCTTGCACATGGCTGACCCAGTTCAATCCCTAAAATCCTATAAAGTCTCCTGAGCACCACCAGGAGTGATTCTTGAGCACAGAACCAGGAGTAACCCCTGAGCATTGTTGGAAAAATGTGCAAAATCCAAAGAAAGAGAGAAAGAGAAGGCACTTGCCTTACATAAGGCTGACTCAAGTTTTATCCCAGCAGCTCATACGGTCCCTGAGTCCCATCAGGAGCGATCCCTGAATGTAGAGCCAGGAGTAAGTTCTGAGCATTTCAGGTGTGGCCCCCCGAAAATAATTTAAAAAAAAAGAGGGGGGGGGGAATAGTGACCCTCTCCAAGCAATGAGCTGGGAGTAGAGTCTGAACACCATGAGGTGGTAGCCTAAAGAATAATAAAAAAAGAAAAAGAAAAGTTTTTTTTTTTTGCTTTTTGGGGTCACAACCAGAGATTCTCAGGGGTTACTCCAGGCTCTGCACTCAGAAATTATTTCTAAGGGTGAGGGGACCATATGGGATGCCAGGAATCAAACCCGGTTGACCGCATGCAAGGCAAACACCCTCCCCACTATGCTATCACTTTGGCCCCAATAAATGAACTTTTAAACCTATTTTTCTTACATACCAATTGGAATCTCGTACATATTAGAAGCCATTTTGAGACGAAACCTCAGCTGCCTCAAGTGGGGGCGAAAGGGAATTCTCCTAGGAAATAGTTTTCCTTGGGCTGGGTCCCCCATGGAAAGGGGCAGTCTCCATCACTCCCACCTTTCCATGCCAAATCCCCAAGTTCTGCAGGAAGTAGCCATAACTGGATCTGATGCCCAACATCCCTAGAAGTAGAAGGAACTATTTCGAAAGCGGGGGTTTGGAATCAAGTCCATCCTGTGACTTCCAAATGTAATTTTTTGTTTTTTGGCCACACCTGGTGGTGCTGGTGGGGGTGGGGGGTACTCACTCTTCCCAAATTGGTGTTTGGGGGGCTGTTTTCAGAGGTGCTTAGGGAAATCATATAGTGCTGGGGGGATTGGACCCAAGGTTCCAGCATGCGAACATATGCTTTAGCTCTGGAACTGTCTCCGGGCCCCACGAGATCGGTAGGGCATTTGCCTTGTGTGCAGTCAGCCTGACCAAGCCAAGGTTCGATTCCTCCGCCCCTCTCGGAGAGCCTGGCAAGCTACCGAGAGTATTCAATATGCCAAACACAGTAACAAGAAGTCTCACAATGGAGACGTTACTGGGCCCGCTCAAGCAAATATATATATATATATATATATATATATATATATATATATATCACGGTCCTCTCGTTATTCATTGATTTGCTCAAGTGGGCCCAGTAACATCTCCATCATGAGACTTGTTACTGTGTTTGGCATATCGAATACATCACGGGGAGCTTGCCAGGCTTTGCCGTGTGGGCGAGATACTCTCAGTAGCTTGCCGGGCTCTCCGAGTGGGGCGGAGGAATCGAATTCAGATTGGCCATGTTGGCTGCGTGCAAGGCCTACCCACTGTGCTATCACTCTAGCATATATATATGTATATATATATATATCATATATATATATATATATATATGCCTTTTTGGGTCACACCCGGTGATGCACAATGCACAGGGGTTCTTCCTGGCTCTGTACTCAGGAATAACTTCTGGTGGTGCTCGGAGGGCCATATGGCATGCTGGGAATCAAACCCGGGTTGGCCGCATGCAAGACAAATGCCCTATCGGCTGTTCTATCACTCTAGTCCCCCCCCGCCAATATATTTATCTCCTCTGGCCCTCCTGCTTCTCCCTGTTTCCAAGTCTGAAAAGACATTCTCCTGTGTTGTGTGTCAGATGTTGAACCCAGCCCAGGAATGGAGTGCAGAGAGGAAACAACAGACTCTGAATGGACTTGTCAGACCCCTTCTTCCTGCTGACCCACTTTCCACAGTGTTCCAATTACATTCTCAACTGGCTCTATAGAAACCACTAACACCCCAGTCTGAGAGCAAGACGGATTTGGGGGGCAAGTCTACCATCTTCTCAGATTGCTAGTAGTGGAGTAAATTGGTTCAGGGCCACAGCTGGCAGTGCTCAGGGCTGACTCCTGGCTCTGTGCTCAGGGATCACGCCTGGTGGGGATTGGAGAACCATACGGGGTGCTGGGAACTGCACCCAGGCTGACTGTGTGCCAAACATGTGCCCAAACATGTGTGCCAAACATCTACTGTACTCTCTGGCCTGTTTTCTTGCACCAACTCTAGCTGGTGAACATCGGCCTCAAGCAGCACATCCCCAAAGCTGGGTTCCGTGTTAATAAGACAGCTCAGCTCTGTCCAAACACCTCCCTGCCCAGCTGCCAGCCCAGATCCTAGGAGCTGCTCCAGGTCTGCTGTGGCTTTCCAGGGTCTATCTTTCCTGTGCTGAGAGGCTTTTATTTGGGGTTGGGACAGGGGCTTGGGTGGTGCCCGGGGCTATTCCAGGCTCTGTGCTCAGGAGTGATCCCTGGGGATGCTCAAAAGGATCATATCTTGCTAAAGATTTGACCTGGAGGGGGGCTGGAGCAATAGCACAGCGGTTAGGGCATTTGCCTTGCACGCGGTCGATCCGGGTTTGATTCCCAGCATCCCAAATGGTCCCCTGAGCACCGCCAGGGGTAATTCCTGAGTGCAGAGCCAGGAGTGACCCCTGAGCATCACCAGGCGTGACCCACCCCCCACCAATAAAATAAAAAAATAAATAAAAAAGATTTGAACTGGGGTCTCTAGAATGCAAGGCGAGCACCTTAACCCTTGTATAATCTCTCTGATCCATAGGAGGCCTCTTAATTTTTATTTATTTATTTATTTTCTGTCATAATAAGATGTCATAATAAGACATAATATGACATCTTATTATCTCATTCCTACCTTGGACAAACTGGCAGACTACTGAATGTCACCTGCCCACACGGCAGAGTCTGGCAAACTCCCCGTGGCGTACCCGATATGCCAAATACCAGTAACAACAATGATGGCTCTCATTCTCCTAAAGTGCCTTGAATATAGCACTTTCTTAAAGATCTCAGGGCTAGGACGAAGGAGACGTTACTGGGGCCTGCTCGAGGCAATCGACGAATAACAGGATGGTCGTGATTCGTGATTTATTTTCTAGGCTGCAAGAGGACCTTCGTACCCTCTGAGTTCTCTCTCAGTGCCAGAAGCTGTCCCTCTCTTTCTGATCAAATCCCTCAGTGGAAAGAGGAGAGGATCCTCCAGGTCTAGCCCAAACTGTCAGTGAAAGAGGCCCCGTTTCCTGTCTGAGGGCAGAATCCCCCCTCGCTAGGCACAGCCTCTCCCACACAGGTTGAGAGAGAGGCCTTGGTCTAAGGAGTAGGAGTGGGAGACCCCCCCTTCCCCCTTACTTGAGGAGATCAAGTGGAAAATGGCCTTCATGGTGCTTGACAGTTGAAGATTCTGGGGGACAGAGAGGAGGGCCCCACCCCCGCCCAGAACCTCTGGCGGCAGTGGGGTTCCTGGGTTGGTGGCATATTTTAACAGCTGCCTTCCTCTCCCCTCCTCTGACCTATTTGGGTCCCAAAGTTCAGTACTTTTTACCCCCCGCCCCCAAACCCCTACTTCTCTATCTGTTTGGTTTTCACCCACCGCCTGAGGGTCATCTCTGAGCAGACTCAGGAATTCAGCCACTCATGCCGGAGACCCTCTCTTTCCCGGGCTGCCCACTCAGGAAAATCCCATCACCCTCCTTCACCCCCGTTTCTGGGAAGAGGCTACCGCGGATACCCCAACTCCTTCCTGCCCTGCGCTGGCGGGACCTCGCTTGTGACTTCTGCAAGGAGCCTATTTCCGGAGAAGCTCCAGGAGAGGCTCTTGTCTCTTGGGGACAGAGAGAAACACAGTTCGATCCTTGTCCCTTTCCGTGGAGTGGGAAGGCTACTGACGGGGGCTATTCCAGGAAAGGGGAGCTTGGAGCTGGGTGCCTGTCCTAGACTTCCGTCCCCTGGGAGTGCAGACATTGTAAGCTGAGACACTGGCCCTGGAGAGCCTCGGGGACAGAGCAGATGGCCAGGCAACTAAATGGGACCAGAGAGACTTACTCTAAACTCCTGCACGAGTCAGCTTTGCCGAACCCTCCTCTCTCCGATCTCTGGGTCTCAGTGTGCTTCTAGAATAGTACTTTTATTTTTTTATTTTTTGGAAGGGGGCATACCTGGTGATGCTCAGGGGTTACTGCTGGCTTTACACTCAGGAATCAATACGGCGGCTCTACGGGGGACTATAGGGGATGCTGGGGACCCAACCATCCACCTGTGGGCAGCCCAGGGCCCTCTTCAGGGGCCTCTCGATCAGTTCAGTGCAAGGACTGAAGATACGATGCTGTTTGGGCCCTGCAGGAATGGGGGTTAATTGGTTCCATTGGGTAAGATAAGCACCTTACCCAAATGCACTATCACTCCAGCCCACTCTTTCTTTTCTATTTTTTTCCCTTTTGGGCCATACCTGGCTGTGCTCAGGGCTTCTCCTGGCTCTGTGTTCAGGAATCACTCCTGGTGGGGCGTGGAGGTTACTTGGGGGTCAGGGGATTGAACCTGGGTTAGCTCTGTGCAAGGCAAACACCCTTCCCACTCTACTGAAGAATATTAGATGGCCAGAAGAAAGCTTCAGGTGGCAGAGTCTGTGGCTGGTATGTGCCAGGCCTCGAGTTTGATCCCTGCTCAGTAGGACCCCTATTAAAAAAGCCAGGGCCAGAAATATGGTCCATGCCTTGCATGAAGCTGATCCTGGTTTATTCCCCAGCACGATATGGTCCCCTGAGCATATGTGGGTGTAGCCCCGGAGGCCCCTGAGTGCCTGGTGACGGGATGGAACCAATTAACCCCCATTCCTGCAGGGCCCAAACAGCATCGTATCTTCAGTCCTTGCACTGAACTGATCGAGAGGCCCCTGAAGAGGGCCCTGGGCTGCCCACATGCAAGACAACTGCTGTACCCACTTTATTATCTCCCTGGCCCTTCTTTTATTTCTTTTTCTTTTAGTTTTTTTTCGGGTCACACCGACGATTGTGCAGGGGTTACTCCTGGCTTTGCACTCAGGAATCACTCCTGGTGGTGCTCGGGGGACCATATGGGATGCTGGGAATCGAACCAGGGTCGACTGCATGTAAGGCAAACGCCCTACCCGCTGTGCTACCACTCCAGCCCCACTTTTATTTTTTTTATTTCTACAGTTCTGATGTTCACAGCCAGGACTTCACACATGCAAGGCAAGAGCTTTACCATTGAGCTACATCCCTGGCACCAGAAACGTGCTGTTTCATAAATATATGAGAAAGTCAGATATACTGGAACTAGGAAAATCTATTTCAGGAGTTGCTTTGACCAATACTTAGAAATAATTTCCCACTGATAATTCTCAGAGGTCTCAGCTAAATCTTTGGTTTACTTCCCTTTTCAGTCTTTCCCTCATCTTTTTTTTTTTTTAATCTCTAAGACTGCTTCCTATTTTGCACCAAATCTCTACCACTGTTTTTCTTTGTTTTGTTTGGGGATCAGACCCAGTGGTGCTTAAGGGTTACTCCTGGCTCTGCATTCAGGAATTACTCCTGGTGGTGCTCAAGGGGTCATATGGGATGCTGAGGGCCGAACCCAGGTTGAGCAGGCAAGGCAAGCGCCCTACCCGCTGTCCTGTCGCTCTGGGCCCACAAACCACCCTTTTTGCAGGGGTTAGCAATCCTGGCTGTGCCTGGGAGCCAGCTGGTGCCTGGGTGGCACCTGGGGCTTTGGTCCTTTGAACCATCAACCCCGGTCCTCCGCACCCCTTTCGTCATACGGCTCATCTAGTTTCTGAACCGAGGGAACAATGTTATGACATAGTTGGTTTCTGAGTTATGAACTTTTTTTTTTTTTTTGCTTTTTGGGTCACACCTGGCGATGCACAGGGGTTACTCCTGGCTCTGCACTCAGGAGTTACTCCTGGCAGTGCTCAGGGGACCCTATGGGATGCTGGGAATTGAACCCGGGTCGGCCGCGTGCAGAGCAAATGCTCTACCCGCTGTGCTCTCTCCAGCCCCTGAGTTATGAACTTTTGAAGTTTCAAAGACATCAGGATAAAGAAGCAAAATCTGTCAGTTCCCCTCAACCCACCCTTGCCACCATGTCTAGGACAAAGATTCTTTTCATGGGAGGGGCCCTCAAGGCAGAATGGAGATTATCTGTGAAGAAATATTCTTCCCAGCAAGCTGGTTGATTCCATTCCCTCCCCCTCGATGACCCAGATCAGCCGGATGAGCCAGCGCTGAGTGGCAGTGCCCTGATTGCCACAAGACTGTGGAAATGCACATCCGACAACAGAGCTTTGTAACCAGCCCAAGGACATCAAGGGCCGAAGTAACGGCATTAACCAGCCGGAATTCAAAATTGTGAAGCCTCACTTCTGAGCAGGACCCTATTAAGATGTAGAAACTGTTTTCCTTATCTTGTCCTTCCCCGTGTGCCTAAATTAATAGCAGGCTTAACCCGTGACCAGAAATCATGTTGAGCTGCCAACACCACGGACTGAGCCTCGCTCTGCAAACCTGCCCTCTCTGAAAATAGATTTCTCTTTCTTTCTTTCTTTCTTTCTTTCTTTCTTTCTTTCTTTCTTTCTTTCTTTCTTTCTTTCTTTCTCTCCTTCCTTCCTTCCTTCCTTCCTTCCTTCCTTCCTTCCTTCCTCTCTTTCTCTCTCTTTCTTTCTTTCCTTCCTTCCTTCCTTCCTTCCTTCCTTCCTTCCTTCCTTCCTTCCTCTCTTTCTTTCTCTCTTTCTTTCTTTCTTTCCTTCCTTCCTTCCTTCCTTCCTTCCTTCCTTCCTCTCTCTCTTTCTTTCTCTCTCTCTTTCTTTCTTTCTTTCTTTCTTTCTTTCTTTCTTTCTTTCTTTCTCTCCTTCCTTCCTTCCTTCCTTCCTTCCTTCCTTCCTTCCTTCCTTCCTCTCTCTTTCTTTCTCTCTTTCTCTCTCTTTCTTTCTTTCTTTCTTTCCTTCCTTCCTCTCTCTCTCTTCCTCTCTCTCTCCTCCCTCCCTCCCTCCCTCCCTCCCTCCCTCCCTTCCTTCCTTCCTTCCTTCCTTCCTTCCTTCCTTCCTTCCTTCCTTCCTCTCTCTTTCTTTCTCTCTCTCTTTCTTTCTTTCTTTCTTTCTTTCTTTCTTTCCTTCCTTCCTCTCTCTCTCTTTCTCTCTCTCTCCTCCCTCCCTCCCTTCCTTCCTTCCTTCCTTCCTTCCTTCCTTCCTTCCTTCCTCTCTCTTTCTTTTTTCTTTCCTTCCTTCCTCTTTCTTTCTTTCTTTCTTTCTTTCTTTCTTTCTTTCTTTCTTTCTTTCTTTCCTTCCTTCCTTCCTTCCTTCCTTCCTTCCTTCCTTCCTCTCTCTTTCTTTCTTTCTTTCTTTCTTTCTTTCTTTCTTTCTTTCTTTCTTTCCTTCCTTCCTTCCTTCCTTCCTTCCTTCCTTCCTTCCTTCCTCTCTTTCTTTCTTTCTTTCTTTCTTTCTTTCTTTCTTTCTTTCTTTCTTTCTTTCTTTCTCTTTCCCTTCCTTCCTTCCTTCCTGCCCTCCTTCCTTCCCGTCTCCTTCCCATCTCCTTCCTTCCTTCCTTGCTTCCTGTCTCCTTCCTTCCTTCCTGTTTCCTTCCTTCCTTCCGTTCTGTCTTCCTTCCTTCCTTCCTTCCCTCCTTCCCTCCTTCCTTCCCTTCCTCCTCCCTCCCATCCCTCCTAACCTACTTCCTTCCTTCCATCCTTCCTTCCTTCCTTCCTTCCTTCCTTCCTTCCTCCCTCCCTCCCTCCCTCCCTCCTTCCCTCCTTCCTTCCTTCCTTCCTTGCTTCCTGTCTACTTCCTTCCTTCCTTCCTTTCTGTCTTCCTTCCTTCCTTCCCTCCTTCCCTCCTTCCTTCCCTTCCTCCTCCCTCCCATCCCTCCTAACCTACTTCCTTCCTTCCCTCCTTCCTTCCTTCCATCCATCCTTCCTTCCTTCCTTCCTTCCTTCCTTCCTTCCTTCCTTCCTTCCTTCCTTCCTTCCTTCCTTGCTTCCTGTCTACTTCCTTCCTTCCTGTTTCCTTCCTTCCTTTCTGTCTTCCTTCCTTCCTTCCCTCCTTCCCTCCTTCCTTCCCTTCCTCCTCCCTCCCATCCCATCCCTCCTAACCTACTTCCTTCCCTCCTTCCTTCCTGTCTTCCTGTCTTCCTTCCTTCCTGTCTTCCTTCCTTCCTTCCTTCCTTCCTTCCTTCCTTCCTTCCTTCCTTCCTTCCTTCCTTCTTTTCTCTCTACTTTCTGGGCCACACCTGACCATGCTCAGGGTTTCAGGGTTACTGCTGGTTCTGTGAATCGAACCCATGTTGGCTTGTGCAAGGCAAGCACCCAACTGCTATACTCTCTCTGGCCTCTGTTTTCCTCTGAAAACTGCTATGAGACAGTAGAGAAGATGATTATATAGGACAGTGACCTCCCTTTGGAAGCTACCAGCTCACTGAGGAGTAAGACCCTCTCTCCCTGCAGTCTGGTCTCTGGAAAGGCAGCAGTGAAGCTGGAGCTTTGGGTCATCAGCCTTCAATGTTGTAACCATCAAGACCCAGTTCTGATCGCAGCTAGGTCCTTCTGCCCTGAAGAAATCGCCGACTTTTAACTGTTTGAATCCAGCCTTTAACTTTTTGGTGTGGGTTTCAGTGGAAGGACTGTGCTGGGGGGAAGATGCTGGGTGCTCAGGGCTCAGTCCTAGCTGGATGCTACAGCTTCTTTGCAGAGTGTTTCAGCTTTCTGTTTTAAAAGGGGGCCAGAGTGATAGCACGGTGGTTAGAGTGCTTGCCTTACATGCAATGACCTGGGTTTGAACCCTGGCATACCATATGGTTCCCAGAGCTCAGCCAGGAATGACCCCTGAGCACCGAGCCAGGAGTAAGACCTGAGCATCACTGGGTGTGACCCAAACCAAAAATAAAACAAAATAAAAATAAATAAATAAAATAGGTGTATACGTATGTACACAGGCCTCCATGTACATGTACACTTAGACACATGGACAACACACATACTAAGGCACAATAGACCATCAATTTAACAATAATCACGATTGTATTTTATATTATTTTAATAATAACATATTATTTTAAATTTATAATTATTATAAATTTTTTTTTTAATTTTATTTTTTGGTTTTTGGGGCCACAGCTGACAGTGCTCAGGGCTTACTCCTGGCTTTGTGCTCAGGGGTCATTCCTGGCAGGGGTTGAGGGACTATATGGGGTGCCAGGGATTAAACACCCTACCAGCTGAACTAGCTCTCAAGCCCCTAAATCTTAGTTTTCAAGTTTAAAGCAAGAACTGCCTGAGGAAGAAACCAACACAGTTCTGATGAGGTAACTCTCCACCCCATAGGTAATTTCCAATTTATAGGCAGGCTAACTGCCGCAACTGAAAAACAACAACAACAAAAAAAACCAAACAAAAGCCCTACATTATTCATTGAAAGTAAATTATCATTTGCCTTTGTTATGCAATTCCCCAAATCTCACTGTCCCCTACTGGCCCACATAAAAGTATTTCTTATCATCTCACTTCCCCTGGATCTCCCCCTGCTCCATCTTAAAGTCCCTTCCTGTGCACTGTGTGTTTGGTATTGAAGCGGGTCCAGTCACAGACGGAAGTGGGGGCCAAGAGTGAACAACGCACCCACTAAAGAGACGCTGTTGCTTTTCAGGCCCCTGGTTCTCGCTGGCCCTTCTCCCACAATCTTGGACAGGTCTTCCAGGTTATCAGGACATAGCACCTCTGTGAGTCTGCTTTTTCTCACCTCAACTCTGTCTCTTGAATATTGGCCTTTAAGCGGTGAGCACTTAAACTTAAACTTAGGTGTGATGACAATATTAAAAACACAACAAGGGGCTGGAGCAATAGTACAGCGAGTAGGACGTTTGTCTTGCATGCAGCCGACCTGGGTTCGATTCCCAGCATCCCATATGGTCCCCCTGAGCACCGCCAGGAGTAATTCCTGAGTGCATGAGCCAGGAGTAACCCCTGTGCATCACCAGGTGTGACCCTCAAAAATAAAAACATAAAAAAAAATAAAAAACACACAAACAACAACTCAAAGCTAGGAAACTGCACTCAGAACCATGCCATTTCACCACTAGGTCAGGCTGCTGATAAGTCCAGACATTTCTTCACTTCAGAATATTTCACAAAAAGCACACACAACCATTCTAGCTCTAGACACCTAGCCACACAACAACACACACCCAAACACCTCCGAGGTGTAGAAATCACAATGGGAAAGCAACGCAGAACCCCAGCATGCTTCATGAAAGATGGTAGTTCTGAGGACTCAACCAGTAATAACCAGTTCTATGACCACTCTGGTAAGTGCTTTGGAGAGGAAATGTTGAGGATATTTAAGGAGTTCAAAGAAACAAAGGAACGGCCAGCCAGCAAAACACAAGAACTATGAGAACAGATATGACAGAACTAAAGAATTTGGTAGATGAAATTAAAAAACTCCTTTTGGCCTGAGGAAAAAATCAATGAGCTGCAATATGAAATGTAGAAAACCTCCAGACAACAGCAGATGATGAAAAAAAAGATTCCAAATAAATGAACAGCAGACTAGAGATAAACAACTTAAGAACTATCAGGGTCTCTAGGGGCCAGGAAGACAACTCTGATGAAGAAGCAACAGTCAAAGACCTCATTGCTAAGAAGTTTTCAGAACTGGAAAGATCAGGTATCCAGATCCAAGAGGTCCGAAGGGTACCAGCTAAAAGAGATCCAAATAAAAATACTCCAGACACATCCTAATCACAATGACAAGAGCCACAGAGGTAGAATATTGAAAGAAGCAAGATCAAAAAAAAGAAATACCATTTCAAGGAGCAGCAATAAGATTAGGTGAGACCCTCTGGGCCTGAAGACAGTGGTGGGATATAATTTAAAAACTCAATTAGGGAGGGGGTATGGTGCCGCCAGCAGGTCAATCTGTACCTGTGAGGATTGACCTGCATCACATTAGCATCGCGATGGTGCCTTCAGACTTCCAGATACCCCCAAATTGCTGCTGTGCCTTTGGCCAGACCCCAAAAACGTGGGGGCAAAGTTTACCAAGAGAATAAATGGCCAAAAGTTAGGTATATGGGAGACACACCCACAAACCACCTCTGGCTCAGCTATATAATTGGAGGGATGGCCTCCCTGGTTCCTGACCGAACTGCTTAATGGCCATCATCCCAGAGATGCAGAAACAAATCTCAAAACCCAACGGCTTTGGCAGAAATGCGTCTGGTCCCTGCAGTATGTTGTCTACTGTTGCCTTTTCAGCGGATCTGAGTGTTGGGGTAAAATCCCAAATAATAATGGTGGGTCTGGTGTCAAAATATTGAATGTGATCAAAGTAGAGAGAGAGTAATGTGGAAATCATCTGTCCCACAGGTAGGGGGAGGGTGTGGGATTGGGGTGTACTGGGGTTTTTGGTGGTGGAGAATGGGCACTGGTGAAGGGACGGGTGTTTCATTGTATGACCGAGACTTAGACCCGAAAGCTTTGTAACTGCTTTCACGGTGATTCAATAAGTAAAATTATAAAAAATTTTTAAAAAAGTAAGGTGGAGTTCATGCCCAATTCAATCAGCTAATCAGTGGCTGAATAAATAGCAGTACTCCTACATAAAAAAAAAAAAAAAAAAAACCTCGATGAGAGACTGGAGCGATAGTACAGTGGGTAGGGTGTTTGCCTTGCATGCGGCTGACTCGGGTTCAATTCCCAGCATCCCATATGGTCCCCCGAGCACTGCCAGGGGTAATTCCTGAGTACAAAACCAGGAGTAACCCCTGTGCATTGCTGGGTGAAACCTAAAAAACAAAACAAAACAAAACAAAAACAAACAAACAAACAAAAACAATGAAATCAATACCTCACCAAGAATACTTTACCCAGCCAGACTCTCATTCATTGCACTACATTATGAAAATAGCTTTTTTTTTTTTGCCTACTGCAGCTATGTAATGCATTCTGAACTTGTCACATATTTTGTTATTGAGGCTAACAGCTTTTATGCAAATTGCTTATGGTTTGAAAAAGAGGTGTGCTAGCTTTGCTAAGGTTTTTTCTTTTGGCATATTTGCGTGTTTTTATACCTAAATACATAGACTGTATTCAGATATATACAGATATATACTTTTAGACGGTACTGAAAATACTATGGTAGAATTCATTTGTTTATTCAAACGATAAATGATAGCTTCCTGTATGAATATACAAGAGGCCTGTGACCAAATGCTAAATGCTTATTGTAGTTTAAGATTATAACAGTAGGAGTGCAACAATTTGCAGTTTTTAGATGTGTTTTAAATTACTCATATTTAATTCAGAGTAAATACTTGTTTTTAAGTGGGCTCATTACAGTGGCTCAATACATAGTGCATTAATTGTCATTAGCCAAGGAATGTGAAGGAATTCACTATACTTCTAATCTGTCAGTGTGATAAAAATACATTGTTCTGTTTATAGAAAATACTGTAGATTATCTCTATTGTAATGGAGATGATCATTTAAACTGATCTTTCTTTTAAAAGAAATGTTATATATTTTAAAATATTAAGCTCTATGAAAAAAATTGCTTTCTATATCAACACATTCTCTCTTTGTAGGATATTGACCCTAAATGTTTAGTCTTCATCAGTGTTATCATCCCTTCTCCTCCCCCTCAAAGAAGCTTACAGTGCTCTTATAAGCACCCCCGATCCCCTAAGTTTATCTTTAATTTTTCCTTTGTGTTTTACTTCTCATTGTCACAATTCCCCAAGACAGTCTTGGCTACTTATAAGCCAAAACTTAGGTGACTCTGGACTTTGTATTTGAAGTGCATTAACTTGCTTTTCTATTTCCCCTATAGGCTTTTTATATTTTATATAGAGTAAATATATTACTATAATATATTTTATATTTTATATGTTACTATAGAACATATTTTACTATGTTCTTTGCTTAAACACAGAAAGACCATTATGCTCCTTATATGTGGGAGTTAATTTACTCTGAAATATATCTACTCGTGGGTGTCCATTCTAATTACTTGGCTCAGGCTTCAGTTGCTGTAGTTTCTAACACCCCAAAAGGGAGTTCCCGCCATGGGATTACATGGAGCCGAGGTGAGTGGTAAAGCTGCCCCGGCATAAAATGGGACAGTCTAGAAAGCATAAAAGCATCTTGATGCAAGGTGTTATGACTTAAGAGACAGGACCTCCATGGGGAAGGGCAAGCTGAGCTGGCCTGAGGACTTAGTCTGGGATTTATGGTAAAAGCCTTGCTTGCTCAGAGACCAGAGGACTAAATTTTGGAGTCTCTATCTCTTACTGTGTTTATCCAAGCAACTGCAAGTATTAATAAGAAATAAACTTAAAAATCATTTAGTATGTACAGCTAAAGGGGGGATAGCAAAATAGATGTCCCTGGGACACAGAGTGTCTCCTTGAGTTCATGGCCCCAAGAGACTTTTTTATTAGTGAAACACCATGAGGTACAGTTGTAGACTTACAAACTTTCATGCTTGGGTTTCAGTTATACAATGATCGAGTACCCATCCCTCCACCAGTGCCCATTCTCCACCACCAATGATCCCAGTAGCCTTCCCACACCCCCACCCCATCTCCCCCCACCCCACCCCACCCTGCCTCTGTGGCAGGGCATTCCCTTTTGCTCACTCTTTCCTTTAGGGTGTTGTAGTTTGGATTAGAGTGGCCATCGTGTTCGGTCTATAGTCTACTTTCAGCAAGCATCTCGCATCCTGAGTGAGTCCTCCAAACATCCTCTACTTGGTGTTCCCTTCTCTATCTGAGTTGCCTTTCCCCCAGCATGTGCTGCCAGCTTCCAAGCCCTGGAGCAGACCTCCTGGTACTTATCTCAATTATTCTTGAGTGTTCAACTCCCATTCTGTTACTTTATATTCCCCAGATGAGTGCAATCTTTCTATGTCTGTCCCTCTCTTTCTGGCTCATTTCACTTAGCACGATACTTTCCATGTAGAACCACTTGTATGTAAATTTCATGAATTTATCTTTTCTAACAGTTGCATAGTATTCCGTTGTGTAGATGTACCAAAGTTTCTTTAACCAGTCATCTGTTCTCAGGCACTTGGGTTTTTTTTTTTTTCCCAAATTTTGGCTATTGTGAACAGTGCAGCTCGAACATAGAAGTGCAGATGTCACTTCGACTATACTTTTTTGCCTCTCTGGGATATATTCCCAGGAGTGGTACTGCTGGGTCAAATGAGAGCTCAATTTCTAACTTTTTAAGAATCATCCATACTGTTTTCCAAAAGGGCTGAACCAGTCGGCATTCCCACCAGCAGTGAAGGAGGGTCCCTTTCCTGCCACATCCGTGCCAACATTGGTTGCTTTTGTTCTTTTGGATGTGGGCCAGTCTCTGTGGTGTGAGATGGTATCTCATTGTTGTTTTGATTTGCTGATGATTAGTGATGTAGAGCATTTTCTCATGTGCCTTTTTGCCATTTGGATTTCTTCTTTGAGAAAGTTTCTGTTCATTTTGTCACCCCATTTTTGATGGGGTTGTATGTTTTCTTCTTGTGGAGTTCAACCAGTGATTTGTATATCCTTGATATCAATCCGTTGTCGGATGGGTATTGGGCGAATATCCTTTCCCATTCTGTAGACTGTCTTTGTATCGTGGTCACTGTTTCTTTTGAGGTGCAGAAGCTTCTTAGTTTAGGATAGTCAAATGGGCCATTTTGATTATCCATCTATGGTCCCCTGTCTCTTTGTCTCTCCGCTGGTGAGGCTGGGAGGCTGGTGAGGTGGCAATCGGGCACCAAACACATGCATCACTCACCCCCACACTTTGTGAACTCGTATCTTATAGAAAATCTTTCATCTTTAAGTTGTTGTACTTTTAAATGTTGAAAACATTTAAAGCACATTTTGTGCTTGCAGTAGGGCCTGCAGAAACTAACACAAGAAACACTGGTCTTTTGACAAAACACACGTGTATATTTTGATACTGAATGAAAACTAATTTCTTTTAAGTTCTACATAAGTATATGCACAATTGTCCATCGCAGATCAGAACTTGTTTCCTTTACAAATTCACAGGAGCTCTTAGCCATCTCATCTTCTGAGTCCACAATGAGGGAAGATAATATCTATCTAGGTGGTCTTTAGGACAAAATGTATTTGAAAAAAATTTCACGGGGCCAGAAAGACAGTACAGGGGTTAAAGCACTACCTTGCACAGGCCCAGCCTGGTTCTATTCCTGGCCATCACATATGGTCCCTGAGCACTGCTTTGAGCACAGAATAAGTCCTAAGCAAAACTGGGTGTGCCCCCAAACCCCATAATATAAAATAAGACAGGAGAACAAATTAAAAAGCTCTGCATAAATTGAGCATCAAGTATGTATTCATCTCTGGGTTGGAGAGATAGCGGGTAGGGCATTTGCTTTGCACGTGGCCAACCCAGGTTCAATTCCCAGCATCCCATATGGTCTCCTGAGCACCGCCAGAGGTGATTCCTGAGTGCAGAGCCAAGAGGAACCCCTGTGCATCGCCAGGTGTGACCCAAAAAGAAAAAAGAAAGTTATGTATTCATCTCAGCAATGGTAATAAATTACTTAATCTAAAAAACCCAACATTCAAATAGAAAACTCCTTAAAATTCCTTTTCTCTTGCTCTGAATTGTGAATTTATCCCTACAAGATACATATCCAGGGGACCAGAAAGACTGTACAGGGGGTAGGGCACTAACTCTGCACAAGGTCCTTGGAGTTCTACCTCGACCATATGAGATGATCCTCTGACCCCGCCAGGAATGATCTCTGAGGGTAGAGCCAGGGGAAGCCCTGAGCACACCAGGTGCCCCTCCCCCCCCCCCCCCGAATATATGCACCCACATTCAGGGATAGTCACATAGGTAATAAGTCAATATGCGAGTCTCAGTAATGAAGGCCCTATAACCTGCACCCAGAGTATTTCTGGAATGACCAGGTCCTTTATGGTTTCCAGGACCTCAAGACAGGTGTGGACCTCAAGACATGAGTGCGGGATGGGGAGATGGAGAGCTGGTATAGACTGCCCTGCACGTAGTCTCGGGCTTGATCCCGGCACCCCACCCCCGCGGCCCAGCAGGAGTGCTCCCTGAGTACGGATCCAGGACTAATCAGTGAACACTTGGCACCCAAACAAAACAAACAGGATCCAGTCCCTCCAGGCCCTTAAACCTCAAACGCACGGCGGCGCGGTTTGGCCCTCCTGGCTTTCCGTCGGGCCCGCCCACCGCGCGCTGCCATTGGTCCATTGGTTCTGGCGTTTCCAAGATGGCGGCCCCCACTTCCCGCTGGCCGGGGGTCGCGTAGCGTGTCCCGGGGAGGCTGAAGCTGCCATCCGCGCCTTAGTGACCAGGCAGGCGGAGTGGTCGCTCCGCGGTGGCCTGCGGAGCGGGGTGGGCGACTCGTGGGTCACTCAGGTGGACCCCGGTTGCCCTGCTCGCTAGTCAGCGGACACTGTGGCCGGAGAAGTGCCCGGGACGCTCTGGGGGAGATTTTTTAAGATTTTGCTTTTTGGGGTCACACCCGGCGATGCTCAGGGGTTCCTGCTGGCTTTGCACTTAGGAATTACGCCCTGGTGGTGCTTGGGACTATATGGGATGCTGGGGATCGAACCCGGGTCGCCGCGTGCAAGGCAAAGGCCCTACCCGCTGTGCTATTGCTCCAGCCCACGCCAGAGATTTCTAGGGGACCCCAGGTATACAAACGTATAATATAGGTCAACCAAGCAAACATTTATTGATAATGAAACAAAAAGATGTATTAGGGGCTGGAGAGCGATAGCACAGCCGGAAGGGTGTTTGCCTTGCACGCGGCCGACCCGGGTTCGATTCCCAGCATCCCATATGGTCCCCCAAGCTCCGCCAGGAGTAATTCCTGAGTGCAGAGCCAGAAGAACCCCTGAGCATCGCTGGGTGTGATCCGAAAAGCAAAAAGAAAAAAAAGATGTATTTAATTTTGGCCTGGGGAGCTACTGCCTGTGCCCCTCTGGCGTCATTCCTGTCGTGCTCCAGGGCTGGGTGGAAGCTGCTGCATGCTACCCACGTGTCTTACCGCCTGTATTAACTCTCCGGCCCCAGGAGACTTTATTTTATTTATTTATTTATTTATTTATTGCTTTTTGGGTCACACCCGGCTATGCACAGGGGTTCCTCCTGGCTCTGCACTCAGGAATCACCCCTCGCGGTGCTCAGGGGACCATATGGGATGCTGGGAATCGAACTTGTCAAACGCCCTACCCGCTGTGCTATTGCTCCAGCCCCGAGACTTTATTTTAAAACTTCACTTGATCACTTGATCCCCTGTTATTTATCGATTTACTCGAGCGGGTGCCAGTAACGTCTCCATTCATCCCTGGTGCGTGCTAGTGTAGCCCAGTGGCATCTGTTCGTTCTAGGAACATGCAGAGCCTCAAACCGATCATTCAGGGTCTTGACGAAGAAGTCTGACCATCTTGTAGGTAGGTGGGCATCCACGCGATCTTTTGACGTCCTGTGGAATCCAATCAGTAATGGCTCTAGTCCAGCGGTTGTCTGTAAACCTTATTACGTGTCCAGCCCATCTGATTTTTGATGCCTTGGCAAATGAGACAGCATCCCTGATTCTTGAGCGTTGATGGAGATCAGAACATGTTTTAAAACATTTTTAAAAAATATATATCATTTGTTACACCACCCACTAAAACATAAAATCACTCTTGCATTAACAGTTCCCTTTGTGGACGAAAGTTGGAATACTGTACAACTGAAATCCAATCATGAACAATTTTGTAACTGTATCTCACCGTGATTCGATTAAAAAAAATGGATCAAAAAATTCCTTTTGTGTTGCTGAGACGAAAGCAGCGGCACTGTCAGGAGAGCGCCTGCGCTCTGAGATTTGCACGGACACCGGTGACCTGGCCCTCCGAGATTGCACATGCGCGCTGGCGCTTTGAGGCTGCACATGCGCCCTGGCTCTCCGAGACTGCATCCATGTGCTGGCTCTCTCAGGTGAATGACGCCAAATTTGAGTGGGCCTGTGTTGCTCCCCCATGTTCAAAATCCTGGAGGCCTCAAGTACCTGTACCATGTTTGATCAGGCCTGGATAACCCCGAGGGTGTGGTCATAACTACCCTTGGTAGGTCAGTGCCAACTGAATTGGCCTGTTGGTGACCCAGGGGCACTAGATTTTTGAGTGCCTTTGCACCAAGTTCTAAAGTCCTGGGCAGCAGTTTCCAGGAACTGCACGCTGTATGCCAAGTTTCTTCAAGTATGGGGGCTGGGCTTCAGTCTTACAATGCCCCGAGGTACCTGATCACCCAGATTGAGACGACCTGAGTGTGTTAAAGGCTCCAGACTGCCAGTCTGGTAGTCTCTGGCTGCCCTGCTGTGGTCCCAGGTGGATAATCTGTGTGTGGGGGGGAGGGGGAGGGGGGAACTGAAGGAGCAACGGGAGCCTTGATCATAGGACCAGCCACACAGCAGGCCAGGGCCCCTGCTAGGTGAAATGCGTTTTCACGTGTGTCCTGGTACCTCCAACCTGCAACTGTGGGCTGAGTCTTTTGGTGACTGAGCTTGTGTCCCTGGCTGCCAGTTCACTTGCCCCCGGAGTGGCATCTTCCAGCCAGATGGCAAGATCCTGCTGAGAAAGTAACTGCCCCTGCCTGGGTCTGACTCCTGTGTCTAACTTGAAGTCTCTCACGCCCCATTCAGATGGTGCAAAACCAGAGCTGCAGAGTTTGGGAGGGCGGGTGCTCAGCTTAGTCCCAGTTCCCAGAGCTGCGCTCAGTACCCTAGAATACCCCTGCATCTGGTGCTACTCTCCCAAGACGGCTTCAGCATCTCCCTTCCCTGCTGCAATACTTGTTCGTTTGTAAGAGCTTTGTCTTCCTATCTGCGGGTTCCTACTTTCCCACATCTCTAGTGACGGGGCTGCTGGCAAGAGTCTCTGTGATTCATCTGAATTTGGGGTATAAAATTTTGCTGCTTTCACAAGAGAATGCTGATTGAGTGTCTGCCTCTGGGTCGTCTTGGCCTTGCTTCAGTTTTTGTTCCCATTTTTTTTTTTTTTTTTTTTTAGTGTCAGCTCCCAGTGCAGACTGTCTGGAATCATTACTTAGGGAACTAATTTTCTAGAATATTTTTTGTTTTGTTTTTGAACCATACCCAGTTGTGCTCAGGCTTCATACTCCTCTGAGCTCAGGGAACCATATGGGGTTCCAGGGATGGAACCTGGGTCGACTGTGTGAAAGACAAATATCTTACCTGCTGTCCTATCTCTCCTGCCCCTAGAATATTCAATATATATTCAATATATTCTATAGTGTTGTCTCTTATCCACTGAGGCAAGTGCTAGATGTGAGAATGGCCACTTAGAGTAATGTTTCCTTTCTTGACAAACAGGTTTCAGGGTCTCTAAGCCTTATCCGGTTACCTGTTCTGGGACAAAGGAAAGAGTCCTGACAAAGGAGACCGTAAACTTTCCCCAGATAGGCAGGGATGAGTGGAACAGTGGATGCAGATACGGGGTCCAAAAGCCAGAGGAAAGTTGAATTCAGAAAGCAACTGCGGAAGCTTCTGTTGCGTGAAATGCATATTTTGAGAAGTGGAGCCTCATTCTTTTTTTTTTTTTTCTTTTTGGGTCACATTCAGCAATGCACAGGAGTTCCTCCTGGCTCTGCGCTCAGGAATTACCCCTGGCGGTGCTCAGGGGAGCATATGGGATGCTGGGAATCGAACCTGGGTTGGCCGCGTGCAAGGCAAACACCCTCCCCGCTGTGCTATGGCTCCAGCCCCGGAGCCTCATTCTTTTGCTGTCATGTGCTTCGCATGTTTGTTCATCCCCTGCAGTCTCCTGCTCCTGCATCTGCATCCCCCATACAGGGCCAGTTAATTCCTCTTTGTGAGAGTCTGATAAGGGCCCTTCCACTGCTCTCTGGGCTCTGGGATGTCTGTTCCCTTGTCTGTAGAATCTTGTTTTAAATCCTCATGTCTCGCGCGCATTCACTCCACAAATCCTCAGATCACAGGAGATCGATGTGACACCCTTTATGCTCATTCATTTCAAATCTCAAGGACGTGTTAAATGGTTCCCCCGCCCCTTCCCTGAAATCATATCATTAGAACCCGCCGCTGCTCCTGAAACATAGCAAAACTCTAATCTTCCATTTGATTTCAAAATGTCCTTTTCGGGGCTGGAGAGATAGCACAGCGGGTAGGGCGTTTGCCTTGCACGCGGCCGACCCGGGTTTGATTCCCAGCATCCCATATAGTCCCCTGAGCACCGCCAGGAGTAACTCCTGAGTGCAGAGCCAGGAGGAACCCCTGTGCATCGCCAGGTGTGACCCAAAAAGCAAAAAAACAAAAACAAAAACAAAATGTCCTTTGCCCTTGTGTGCATTAATATAAAAATTCAAGGTCTATGAGCCAGAGAGATAGTATAGTGGTTGAGGCACAGGCCTTGTGTGCCCACAACAAGGATAATGCCCAGCACTGCATCCTCCGTCCTTTCATTGAGCTGTCAGTCAGGTAAGCTTAGGATTCCCAGAGCCTGTGTGCACTGCTTATCGACTGTAATTGCACTACTGTAAAAATGGATTCACTTGCATGCTTATTTCAGAGTTTTTTTTTGTTTGTGTTTTTTGGGGTCACACCTGGCAATGCACAGGGGTTATTCCTGGCTCTGCACTCAGGAATTACTCCTGGCGGTGCTCAGGGGACCATACGGGATGCTGGGAATCGAACTCAGGTTGCCCGCGTGCAAGGCAAACGCCCTACCGGCTGTGCTATTGCTCCAGCCCCCTTATTTCAGAGTTTTTAATATTTATTTACTTATTTAAGTTTTAGGGGCCACACCTGGCAGTGCTCAGGACTTACTCCTGGCTCTGCACTTAGGAATTAATCCCCTATTTTTTAGGGGGGAGACCATATGGGATGCCAGGAATCAAACCCAGGTTGGCTACATGCAAGACAAACACCCTATTTACTTACTATTGCTCCAGCCCCAAAGCATCTTTTTTTAAAAAAATTATTTTGACCACATCTGGAGATGCTCAGGGGTTACTCCTGACTCTGCACTCAGGGATCCATCCTCGTGGGGCTCAGGGGACCTTATGGGGTGCCAAGGATTGAACCTGGTTGGCCACCTTCAAGGCACACACCCTATCTGCTGAACTATCACTCCAACCCCTATTTCATAGTATTTTAAATAACTGGTATGCCTTGAAGGAACTTAGAACATGGCTCAGTAATCCTGAAGTATTATCTTATTTCCTAACTGTCATATTATTTGAATAAATATATATGTTTATTCATTATTTTAATTTTTATAAAATAATGTTGCATTGTAACATGATTTAGGGCCTTAGGTCAGCATCCTTATAATTAAACCTATTTCCTTTCTTGTAACCATTTATTTGGTCTCTCTTTTTGGGGGTGGCCAAGCTGGGCAGTGCTCAGGGGTCATTCCTAGCTCTGTGCTCAGAGGTCACTCCTGGAAATGCTGGGGGGCCCAGATAGGATCCAGGGATCCAACCCAACTCAGCCATGTGCAAAGCATGTGCCTTACCCACTGTACTATCTCTTCAGCCCCTTATTATCCCTCTTAATTTTATTGTAGTTTGGGTAACATGTTATAATAGTGTTAACTTTCATTGTTTTTAATTTTTATCTTTTTTTTTTTTTGCTTTTTGGGTCACACCCGGCGATGCTCAGGGGTTACTCCTGGCTTTGCACTCAGGAATCACTCCTGGCGGTGCTCGGGGGACCATATGGGATGCTGGGAATCGAACCAGGGTCAGCTGCATGCAAGGTAAACGCCCTACCCGCTGTGCTATTGCTCCAGCCCCAATTTTTATCATTTTTGTGGGAACACACTTAGAGATGTTCAGGAGTTACTCCTGGCTCTGTGTTCGGGGTCACTCCTGGAAGGGCTTAGGGGCCCATATGGGATGCCGGGGATCAAACCTGGGTCAACCCCATGCAAGGCAAGCATCCTACCCACTGTACTATCTCTCTGACCCTAAATTGGTTTTCTTATAGAAAATGATTCAGGTCAAAAGAAATGCGCTTGGGGGCTGGAGCGATAGCACAGTGGGTAGGGAGTTTGCCTTGCACGCAGCCAACATGGCCGACACAGGTTCGATTCCCAGCACCCCATATGGTCCCCTGAGCACCGCCAGGAGCAATTCCTGAGTGCATGAGCCAGGAGTAACCCCTGAGCATCCCGGGTGTGACCCAAAAACCAAAAAAAAAAAAAAATTTCGCTTGATTTGTTACTCTTTGTATTAGTAAGGATATGTGCTTTTTGATAAGTTTAGGTATATTCAACACATAACATTTTCTATTGATATTTGTGATTCCTTGAAAAGCAAATATATATTATTGATGTATTTGAACTCTCAAATCACTTAATGCTACACAATTGTGGTTGGGGGGGGGCTTTGTTGTATTTTACAGATCTGGGGGATGCCTTTTAAGTGGTTTTCAGGAGACAATGGGGACATTTCAGTTATAAATTGGTAACTGAACTAGTGGTTCAGTGTGAGGTCCTGAGAATGCAGTGTGGCCCATGCTCTGTGACTCTGGGGACCCTCAGGCAACCCCAGCAGTGCTCAGGGATCTCCATGGCCACATCTGGGAATGTACAGGAGGCCCATGTAGTACTGGGGATCAATTTCCTAAGTCCCATGGTTTCAGTTTTTAATGAGGTAATAGATGGCCAGTTGTTGCTGCATCCAAGTTAGGAGAGACCCTAATATGAAAGATGAGCAATGGGACTGGAGTGATAGCACAGTAGGTAGGGCGTTTGCCTTACACATGGCTAACCTGGGTTCGATTCCCAGTATCCTCTATGGTCCCCCAAGCACCGCCAGGAGTAATTCCTGAGTATATAAGCCAGAAGTAACCCCTGTGCATTGCCGGGTATGACCCAAAAAGAAAAAAAAAAGATAAGCATTCTTCTTGGAATATTAAGGGCACTAAAATAGAAAATCTTCTAATAACATAAATGTGGGTGTACATTTAGTATATTGTGACTTGGAACAATTTACGTAGTGAAGTAACCATTCTGCTTTATTAAAACAAGAAGCAAGGGGGCCGGAGTGATAGTACAGAGGGTAGGGAGTTTGCCTTGCATGCGGCCAACCTGGGTTCAATCCCCGGCATCCCATATGGTCACCCAAGCACCGCCAGGAGTAATTCCTGAGTGCTAAGCCAGGAGTAACCCCTGAGCAACGCTGGGTGTGACTCAAAATAGCAGAAAAAAAAAACCCACCAAAAAAAAAACCCCAAGAAGCAGGAGCCAGAAAGATAATACAATAGGTAATATTCTTGCTTTGCACACAGTTGACCAGGGCTCTCCTCAGCACCCTCCAAAGTGATCCCTGAGCACAGAGCCAGAAGGAAGCCCTGAGCACTGCCAGATGTGGCCCCCAAACTAAAACATAATAACTAAAACAAGAAGTTTTAGAACATAACAATCTGAGATATTTTACCAAATGCTTAGGAGGAGTAATTTCACAACTCTTTTAGGTTCTTTGTCGGCCATCAGAATGACCCAAGATAAATTACTAGTAACTGTCACTGTCACTGTCCTCCCGTTGTTCATCGATTTTCTCGAGCGGGCCCGGTAACGTCTCCATCGTGAGACTTGTTGTTACTGTGTTTGGCATATCGAGTACGTCACGGGGAGCTTATCTCGCCCACAGATTACTAGGTGGAAGCAAATTTCATTTTATACACAGGGGAACCCAGATACACGAGAGGTTCAAAGGAATTTCTGATGCTGTCTGTGCAAAGGAATGAGTCAGGGGCCTGGGTTACAAAGAGGAAGAGGGTAATTCATAGGACAGTAAAAAAAGTGATCTTTGGTCATTAAATACTCATTACTTAATATTATTTAACTTACTCTGGTAATAACTTAATCCCAGTGAGGCCCCTATCTCTGTTTCATGGTCAGAAGAGAGAAGGTTGGGGCTGGAGCAATAGCACAGCGGGTAGGGCGTTTGCCTTGCATGCGGAAGACTGGGTTCGATTCCCAGCATCCCATATGGTCCCCTGAGCACCGCCAGGAGTAATTCCTGAGTGCAGAGCCAGGAGGAACCCCTGAGCACCGCAGGGTGTGACCCCCCAAAAAAAGCAAAAAGAAAAAAGAGATAAGGTACTTAAAAGAGACCAAATTTGCCGTTCAGTATTATGATTCTTAATTGGCTGCAGCTCAAAATAATCCACCCTTCAGATGACACATTTTGGAGAGGCTTATTCTGAAAGAGACCACCCGTTCCTCATTTAGGAAACTGGATAGTATTAAAAATTTCTGATTTATCTTTAGTAGCATTCTTTACAAACGGGGGTGTTTAGTTTGTGCAGGAGAGGTAAATCTTGAAAGATTTTTAAAATTGAATCACAGTGAGATACAGTTACACAGCTTTCATGATTGAGTTTCAGTCATACAATGTTCCAACACCCGTCCCTCTAGTAGTGTACATTTCCCACCACCAATATTCCCTGTATCCCTCCTGTCACCACCCCCCCCCCATAGCCTGCCTCAGTGGCAGGCACTTTTCCTCTCTCTCTCTCTCTCTCTCTCTCTCTCTCTCTCTCTCTCCCCCCCACACACACACACACACACACACACACACACACACACTTTTGGGCATTATGGTTTGCAATACAGATACCGAGAGGTCATGATGTTTGGTCCTTTGCCCACTTTGAAAAAAATATTTTTAAAAGGTGTATATATGTTCTCTTACAAAGGTCAAAATGTATAGTAAGTCCATATTTGCTGAATAATTAACCTCATTCTTTTTTTATATTTTTAAATTTTTATCAGTGAGATATCATGAGGTACAGTTGCAGACTTACAAATTTTTGTGCTTGGGTTTCAATTATACAATGATCAAATACCCATCCCTCCACCAGTGCCCATTTCCCACCACCATGGATCCCAGTATCCCTCCCACCTCCCATCCCCCCATCCCACCCTGCCTCTGTGGCAGGGCATTCCCTTTTGTTCTCTCTCTCTTATTGGGTGTTGTGGTTTGCAAAAGAGGCAATGGGTGACAATCATGTTTAGTCTATAATCTACTTTCAGCATGCTTCTCCCATCCTGGGAGGATCCTCCCAACACCCTTTATTTGGTGTTCCCTTCTCTACCTGAGCTCCCTTTTCCCCTAATGTGTGGCTGGCCTCCAAGCCATGGAGTAAAATTCCTGGTACTAATATCGGCCATTCTTGGGTGTTAGTCTCCTATTTTGTTACTTTATGTTCCCCAGATGAATGCAATCTTTCTATGTCTTTCCCTTTCTTTCTGAGTCATTTTGCTTAACATGATACTTTCCATGAAAAAAAGCCCTACTGAGATAAATCCTGATATAAAAATGGTGGAAACGCCTTGAGTCTGTGGCCTTGGTGAGGGAACACTTACTTCACTAAAGGGTGGGAATGTGTGTTGGAGCTGACGTGATAGCACAGCGGGTTGGGCATTTGCCTTGCACATAGCTGACCTGGGTTCGATCCCGGCATCCCGTATGGTCTCCGAGCACCATGAGGGGGGATTCCTGAGAGCAGAGCCAGGAGCAACCTCTGAACATCACTGGGTATGACACCTCCTCCCCCCTCCCCCCAAAAAGGAATAAGAACAACAAAAGGATGGGGATGTGTTTTGAGGAATATGCTATAGGTGACATTGTAAGTGTGCAAATGTGGTACTTGTGTTAACACAAGATCCATTGGACAGTCTCCTGCACATGGAGGCCAGAGTTACATGCAGAGTATAAAGAGACATGTGACTCTTGGCTTTTGAAATGCTTTAGACTAAGAACTAAATTTTTAAAAATGTATTTATTTTGCTTTTTGGGTCACATCCCGCGATGCACGGGGCTTACTCTAGGTTCTGCACTCAGGAACTACTCCTGGCAGTGCTTGGGGGCCCGTATGGGATGCTGGGGATCAAATCCTGGTTTGGCTGCCTGCAAGGCAAACGCCCTACCCACTGTATTATTGATCTGGTTCTGAACTAAATTTGCTTTATTTAAGAAAATGAATGGGTGGCTGGAGAGAAAGTACAGGGACTAAGACTTTCCTTGCCTTCTGCTGACCCTGGTTCGTTCCCTGGCAACACATATGGTCCCCTGAACACAGAGTCAGGAATAGACCCTGAGAGTCACTGAGTGTGGCCCACATCCTACACTATACCCTCCCCTCCCAAAAGGTAAAGAAATGGGGTCTAATGTGCATCACTGATCTGTGATATCTGTGGCCGTGTGATCCTGCCACCAGATTGTTTTATTCAAGATTGTGGTAATGATGTTAATTGTCCAAAATTAGCAACAGTGGAATATCTTCTCTAAGAAACTTTTTTTTTATTCCACAATTGCCTTATTCCCAAATTGTATTTGAGAATATTGTTTCTTCAGATTGCATTTTCCAACCTTTTGTGCTGTATGTGGCCATAAGATTATTATATTGAAGAATATTATGCTGGTGATTTTATAGGAAGCTAATTAGGATTGTGCCATTACTAATTGTGAATGATAATTTCTAAAATCTTGACCTGTCTCTTCACACTGAACGTTTCCTAGGGCTACAGAAAGCATCCATATTCGTTTGGGTTTGGTTTATCTTGAATGCAAAACATAAATTATAATGTTTAAATAATAATTATAATAAATATATTGAACTAGGGGAAAATTAGGAGCATGCAAACTACGAAGGAGGAAGTGTATATGTGTGTGACGTGGCTGTGTGTATGTAACGCCTTTCATCTGAGCACAGTGGGTAAAGCATTTGCCTTGCATGCAGCCGACATGGCTGACCTGAGTTCGATTCCTCCGCCCCTCTTGGAGAGCCCTGCAAGCTACCAAGAGTATCTCGCCCGCACAGCAAAGCCTGGCAAGCTCCCCGTGACGTATTCAATATGCCAAAAACAGTAACAACAAGTCTCATGATTTGTTGTGAGACGTTACTGGTGCCCACTCGAGCAAAATCAATGAACATCGGGAGGACAGTGCTACATCAGAAGGAACAGGAAGTCCTAGGCCAAGCATCACACAAAATCTGTTAGTTTTTGTGCTGACCAGCAGTGAAAGAGATTCATGGCTTACATATATATTTTTCTACACTTCTTTCTGTGAATTTCACTTCAGCCTCTGATGGTTACATAACCATCATGTCATTTCAGGCATCGATTTGCCTTTCTTAGATAATTGTGAAGGTCGGACATTTTTTTTCACAAGTATGATTAATTTCATAGAACATTATATCGTTGTTCTTGATATGTTTTGTCTGATTTTTCTGTTGTCTTTTCCTAAACGACTTTTAATTAATTTTTTTTATATTGGTGTGAATTTTGTTTTTGCTGCTATGTCTACTGTGTCTTTTTGGTGATCTTTTAAAATTTAGTTTCTTGTTTTTCTTTTACTCTATGTGGTTGATATTTTTTTTTGGTTCTGTGGCATAACTATGTTCCTGTTCTGAACCACAGAGATGTTTTCTTCAATAAATTTAGTTATTAAAAGACAGCATGTGGAGGTATGGTGCCGCCAGCAGGTCAGTCTGTGCCTGTGAGGCGAGTGCATCAGCAGCCTGATGGCGCCTTCAGACTTCCAGATACCCCAAAATTGCTGCTGTGCCTTTGGCCAGACCCCAAAAACTTGGGGCAAAGTTTACCAAGAAAGTAAACGGCCAAAAGTTAGGTATGTGGGAGACACACCCAGAAACCACCTCCGACTCAGCTATATAATTGGAGGCATGGCCTCTCTGATTCCTGATTGAACTGATTAATGGCCCTGATCCCAGAGACTCAGAAACAAATCTCGAAACCCAGCGGCATTTGGCAGAAATGCGACCAGTCCCTGCAGTAGGTTACCGGTGCTGGGCCAACCCAGGTGGGAATAGGTTTCGTGCCTTGGCCTGTTCCCCCCGGCGGCCCAATGGCCACCATCCTTCAGAGGCCACTGGACAGTCAGGTTTGGGCTCCCAGTGACGAGACATGAAGGGCCTTCACGGGATGGGGGTGGAGCCGGGCCTGTCCTCCCCACCCCAATGAGACCCCAAGTCATCGCCCACGAACGGCCTCTCTGGCACCTGATCAAGCTGCTTAACGGCCATGATCCCAAAGACTCAGAAACAAATCTTGAAACCCATTGCCTTTTGGCAGAAATGCGTCTGGACCCTGCAGTAGGTTACTGTCACCCGGCCACCCCAGGGGGGAAAGGGTGCTGTCCCTCCACCTGCCTCCCCCTGGCGGCTCCGTGGCCGTCATCCTCCAGAGGCCATTGGACAGTCAGGTCTGGGCCCGCGGTGCGAAACTTGTTGGGCCTCGCAGGATGGGGGTGGAGCCGATCCTGGTCTCCCCGTCCCAACTAGGCTCCAAGTCATCGCCCACGAACGGCCTCTCTGGCTCCTGATCAAGCTGCTCAACGGCCATGATCCCAGAGACTCAGGAGCAAATCTCAAAACCCAGTGGCTTTTGGTAGAAATCCCTCCAGATTTAAGTGTTAAAATTTCAAAATTTCAAAATCACATAGCCCTACTGCAGCCACATGACATCATATGTTATTCATAACCAGCAATAGAACACAAATTGTCTACTGTTGCTTTTTCAGCAGATCTGAGTGTTGGGGTAAAATCTCAAATAATAATGGTGGGTCTGGTGTCAAAATATTGAATGTGATCAAAGTAGAGAGAGAGTAATGTGGAAATCATCTGCCCCACAGGGAGGGGGAGGGTGTGGGATGGGGGTGTACTGGGGTTTTTGGTGGTGGAGAATGGGCACTGGTGAAGGTATGGGTGTTTCATTGTATGACCGAGACTTAGGCCCGAAAGCTTTGTAACTGCTTTCACGGTGATTCAATAAATAAAATTATAAAAAATGAAAAAAAAAAGATAAGGTGGAGTTCATGCCCAATTCAATCAGTCTAACCAATGGCTGAATAAATAGCAGTACTCCTACATAAAAAAAAAATAAATAAAATCTGGGGGCTGGAGAGATAGCACAGCGGGTAGGGTGTTTGCCTTGCACACGACCGACCCGGGTTCGATTCCCAGCATCCCATGTGGTCCCCCGAGCACCGCCAGGAGTGATTCCTGAGTGCAGAGCCAGGAGTAACCCCTGTGCATGGCCAGGTGTGACTCAAAAAGCAAATAAATAAATAAATAAATAAATAAAATAAAATCTGAGTTTTGACTCGGGGGGGGGGGAAAGACAGCCTGTGGGCTGGAGAGATAGCACAGTAGGTAGGGCCCTTACCAACCCAGGTTCTTACCCAACACCATATATGGTTCCCCAGAGCACTGCATAGAGCCGGGAGTAGTCTGGTGTGGGTCTCTTCATGGAAAGAAAAAAAAAATTTTGAACTCTTCAGAAAATCTAGTTTGGCTGCTATGATTCTGCAAAATTGCCGGACTCTTGACCTGTTACCGGCTGGTCTTCACACATTGTTGCTGGTGTATACAGCTGGTGGTTCCTACTTGGATGTCCCATCAGTTAGATTGTACCCACAAAAATGTTCAAAATTTTATTGTCTGACAAAGAAGAGTACTATGCAGCTGCCAGATGGCAAGAAACACAATTTGCTGACCAGCAATGTGTTAAAGAAGGAATATTATTTTTCTTACAAGTTTAGGCAGTGTCAGGAAGACAACAACGGGTTGTTGGAACAGGCTCCCCCAATCTGAGACTAGGGTCAACAGATGCTTGGAATCTTCCTCATTCCTTGGATTCTTCTCCTCCTGGTTAGTGACTAGCCAACTAAAGCTTCTGCTTGTCCGCTACCTGTTTGGAATACTCACCAGATTTGTCTATAGCAGACGCCAAAGTTTTTAGACCAAACCGATGCTGTTAAAGTGATGAAAGCCATTTTTAAGCACAGAATGTTTCTATCAAGACCAGGTAGACGGAAGCTTCTACTCTGCTAGGCAAGACTGCGCCCAGTCTCAGCAGGAGGTAATTACAGAAGAACGTGACCTCAGCTCTGGTTCCCAGGAAATATCTTGAGTAAGAAATCTCTCTTGGGGAGATTTTAGGGAACCGGAGTTCAAATCCGTCCATTCTTGTTCTGCTCCAAACAACTTGCCTGAACTGTCTTGTAAAACTAATGCCAATCCCTGAGCTAGCAATAAAAACATTAAAAAAACTGCAGGACCTGGCTGAGATTTAGAGAAGGAGGCAACATTCCATAATGGATCCTGGACTAGACTCTGACTGAGGGAGGTGGTTACCAGACAAAATGTGGGGGAAATCAAGCTGGTTAGACCTGTGACTACTCAGAAAGATGATCCCTATGTTGGGTTGTGTGTGTGTGTGTGTGTGTGTGTGTGTGTGTGTGTGTGTGTGTGTGTGTGGTTTTCAGAGCTCTGGCAGCCAAAGACCTCCAGAACCAGCCACAACCATCCTGAGACCACTCTCCACACGCACGAAGGTACCGGCAGAGGAACAAAGCATGAGGGTCCTGGGGCTGAGATCTCCAAGCCTGCTCGGATCGGGGCTGAGAGTCCTCCACCCAGATCCTCCATCTTCCAGTAGGCAGGGGTCACACCCACCAACTGGCCCCCTGGCACCGTGTAATCCCATCAACGGCCAAGACCCAGACTATAAAACCCAGCTCTTGGAAGCTGACATCTTATTATCTCGTTCTTGCTTTGGACAACCTGGCAGGCTACCGAATGTAATCCACCCACATGGCAGAGTCTGGCAAACTCCCTGTGGTGTATTCAATATGCCAAATGCCAGTAACAATGAAGGGTCTCATTCTCCTAACCCTGAAAGAGCCTTGAATATGGCACTTTTTAAAAAATCTCAGGACTAGGACGAAGGAGACGTTACTGGGGCCTGCTCGGGGCAATCGACGAATAACAGGATGGTCGTGATAGTGATCGTTTCAGGGCCACACCTGGTGGTGCTCAGGACTTACGGCTGGCTCTGAGCTCAGGATCACGCCTGGTGGACTGGGGGGACCATATGAGGTGCCGGGTGTTGAACCTGGATCAGCCACATGCAAAGCAAATGCTCTATCTGCTGTACTATAGCTCTGGCCCCCAAAGCCGATTCCTCTTAGAAACCGGAAGCTGTGGTTCACCATGCAACGAAGCCACTCCTCAGCCCTCAGGCCTCGTTGCTCACCACCTAAGTGCCCCTTTCCAACATCCTCTCTTGCTTTGTCAGTTTCCCAGTCTGTCAGGATAAATCTTGAATGTGGCCAGAGTGATAGCATAGTGGGGACGGTGCTTATTTGCACACAGTGGACTTGGGTTCGATCCCTGGCACCCATATGGTCCTTGGAGCCCGCCAGGAGTGATTTCTGAGTGCAGAGCCAGAAGTAACTCCTGAGGACTGCTGGGTGTGGCCCCCAAAACCAAACAAACAAACAAACCCAAAAATCCTTCTTGAGTGTTAGATAAGAACTACCTTTGGGCCTCCCGGAGGGATAGCCCTATAATACTTCCACAAAATTTGTGTTTAATGGAGTCTTTTTTCTGTTGTCTTCATAAATGGATTTCCTCTTATTTTAGTCGGATATAATCACTAATTTTATTCACAAAATGTCTGTATCCAACAGTTTTTGGTATATATTATTTTTAAACAGTAACAAGTAAGCTCACTGATGACTCTCTGGGTTCAGTTCGGTTACATTTGGGCGACATTAGGATAACTCCCCTTTTTTCTTGTTTTGGGGCCATACCAGGCTATGCTCAGGGATTACTCCTGGCTCTGTGCTCAGGAGTCACTCCTAGTGTTTCTCAGAAGACCATATGTGGTGCCAGGGGTCAAACCAGGTTGGCAACTTGCAAGGCAAGAACTTCACTTCTGTCCTATCTCTCCAGGCCAAAGGGAGCTATTTTTTATCACCCTTCCAATGTTCCCATTGCCCGTGGGGTTGAGGGTCTTATTTAAGGCTTAGCTGATGGGGCTGGAGCCAGGAGCACAGCGGGGAGGGCGTTTGCCTTGCACACAGCCGACCAGAGTTCGATTCCCAGCATCCCATATGGTCCCCTGAGCACTGCCAGGGGTAGTTCCTGAGTGCATGAGCCAGGAGTAACCCTTGTGCATCGCCGGTGTGACCAAAAAAGGAGAAAAAAAAAAGGCTTAGCTGGATCGGATTATAGATCCATCTTCCAGAACAGATAGGTGTCCCTCAAGATGAGTAGAAATCCAGTAGAGGAACTTCTCTAAAGGTAAAAAAGGTAAAGGCCCTCCCGTTGATCGTCGATTTGCTCGAGCGGGCCCAGTAACGTCTCCATTGGAGACTTTGTTGTTACTGTGTCTGGCATATCGAATACTCTCGGTAGCTTGCCGGGCTCTCCGAGAGGGGCGGAGGAATCGAACTCGGGTTGGCCATGTTGGCTGCGTGCAAGGCAGACGCCCTACCCGCTGTGCTATCGCTCCAGCAAGCTCATTTTGACATCTTGTGGGTCACACATTTTTAAATGTTTGTAAAATCTTGGCGGGAGCGATAGCACAGCGGGTAGGGCATTTGCCTTGCATGCAGCCCATGCGGCCGACGACCCGAATTCGATTCCTCTGCCCCTCTCGGAGAGCCCGGCAAGCTGTATTCATCATGCCAAACACAGTAACAAGAAGTCTCACGATGGAGCTGTTATTGAGCCCGCTCAAGCAAATCGATGAACAAGGGGAGGACAGTGCTACAGGGCTACAGTAAAATATTACCGTGAACCTTTTCATTTAGAATCCTATTTAAACAGGGTTAGAAGTTAGAAAGGGGCATCCCTGCCCATGGGTAGGTCTGTGAACTACAATACCCAGCATGCCTTGCACCTCCCGGAGGAAAGATGCTTTCTCTCCTCCTCCCCCAGCCTTCCCCTCAGAACAGGGAAGGAGAGACCCCAAGGTTTATCTAAGGAAAATCTTGGATTCAGGAAAGTACACAAGGACCTCACCATCAGCCACACACTTTTTGATCTCTCTCTCTCTCTCTCCCTTGTTCTGTTAGTGAATAAACCGTGTTTGGGGTTGAAATAATTGATGGCTTTTGTTTGAGGTCAGTTTTATGTGGTGTCTTAAACTCAGTGAGTAGGTATTCTATAAATATACTTCTTATTAACTCGTCTCAACATGCAAAATGACTCTCACCACCTCTGGTGAGAAGAGAAGAGTGCAGTCTTCTGCCCCCGCGCCTGACTGTCCTCGCTCGCCGGGAGCCCTTGGAGGGGAGCGGGTTAAGCTTTCCTCCCCGTCCCGACCAGGGCTCCGGCAGCCAAAGACCTCCAGGACCAGCCACCACCATGCCGAGACCTCTCTCCGCACACATGAAGGTACTGGCAGAAGGACAAAGTCACGAGGGTTCCGGGGCCGAGATCTCCAAGCCTACTCGGATTTGGGCCGAGCATCCTCCACCCAGATCCTCCAAATTCCAGTAGGCGGGGGTCACACCCACCAACTGGCCCCCTGGCGCCGTGTAATCCCATCAGCGGCCAAGACTCAGAGACTATAAAAACCAGATCCCGGAACCCTTATTATGACATCTTATTATCTCATTCCTACTTTGGACAAACTGGCAGGTTACCGAATGTAGCCTGCCCACAGGGCAGAGTCTGGCAAACTCCCCTTGGCATACCCAATATGCCAAATACCAGTAACAATGATGGGTCTCATTCTCCTAAAGAGCCTTGAATATAATCTCAGGGCTAGGATGAAGGAGATGTTACTGGGGCCTGCTCGAGGCAATCGACGAATAACAGGATGATTTGTGATTTGTGATTTGTGATGAACTCATTTGACAAAAATCTTTTCTGCTTTCACTGAGTTCTTAATAGCACGACTCTTAACTGAGCCGGTTTTGTTCAACTGTCTGGTTTGTGGATTATTTGTATCTTTAGTTCAGATTATTTTAGTTTTATATATTTTGAAACTTCAGTTTTTTGTTTTGTTTTGTTATTGGACCACAGCCAGCGATGCTCAGGGGTTAATCCTGATGTAGGCAGGTAGATAGGGAAAGGCTCTCTGCAATGAAAAAAAGTCTCATAGAAGAAGTATTCTAGGACTGACCCACCCTGTGGACACAGAGAATAAAGACTTGATAAGACCATCCCTAGACCCTGAAGATATGGGCCTTCTCCCCATGAAATTCCTCCTTTCCGAAAACCCCCCTTTCAATCCGGTTGACTCCAGCGACCCAGCCCCAAGGAGATTCCAGAACATTCTGAGTCAGAAGGATCTATAAGAGCCAGCTCGAGAGCCCACTTGGCGCTCTCTCCACCCTCGGAGAAGCCCGCGTTCCCTCTGGATGCGTTACTCTCTCTTACTATCTGCTTATCCCTTTCTCTCCCTCTCCAAAAGCTTCCAAATAAAACCTGTTACTTCACTGCTCGTCTACTCCTGAAATTCTTTTCTGCGAGCGAGACAAGAACCCCAGAAACCTCGGGTAAGGCTTGGGACTGGTCTCTCCTTTCCTACAAAGAGCGAATTCTCGCCCCAACTTGAGTCCGTGGCTCCCCGAGCAATCGGGTGGCGGGGATTAACTCCTGTGCCGAGAAGATCAAGTGGACTTCAGGTGTGGCTTGACAGCCACCTTGTGGGGCTGGCGGGGCTTAGGCCCATGCCGAGCAGGTGCTCACTGCAGACTTTACCGGTCCTAGCCTACCCAGGGTCCCCGGGTGGCAGAGGCGGGTGGGGAGAAAGTGACCCTCTTTCTCCTCCCCACTTCACATAAGTCACCCATGGGGCCCACCGACATCAATCCTAGCTCTGCAATCAGGGCTGACTCCTGGCGGGCTGGGAGCCATATGAGGTGCTGGGAACGGAAGTGGCTGGGCCTTGAGCAAGGCAAACACCCACTTGCTGTACTGTCTCTCTGGCCTTGATCAACTTTGTTATTAAGGAATAAACTTTTTGTATTATTTGGTTGATTGGTGGATTAACTTTACAAGCTAAAAGTTCCAGTTGTAAATCTCTAGTAATATTTTATTGTTGTTTACGCAGTTGTTACATGACAGGGACAAATGGAGACGTTACTGGCCGGCTCGAGCGAATCGATGAACAATAGGGTGATAGTGATAGTGATGGTGACGCAGTTGTTAATTTAACTTAGTAACTCTGTAATGCCTCTCGGAGAGCCTGGCAAGCTACCGAGAGTATCCTGCCGGCATGGCAGAGCCCGGCAAGCTACCGGTGGTGTATTCGATATGCCAACAACAGTAACACTAACGGGTCTCATTCCCCTGACCCTGAAAGAGCCTCCAATATGGCAGTGTTAGGAAAGACAAGTAAGGAGAAGTTGCTAAAATCTCAGGGTTTGGGATGAATGGAGACGTTACTGGCGTCCGCTAGAATAAATCGATGAATAACGGGATGACAGTGATACAGTGATACAGAACTCTGTAATAATTCGCGGTGATCAAATATTTTTTTAATTATCCAAGAAAAGTTCTTCCTTTATAAATTATTTTTTAAAAGGTTTTTTCTTTTTTGGTCACACCTGGCGATGCTCAGCGGTTACTCCTGGCTCTGCCCTCAGGAATTACTCCTGGTGGTGCTTGGGGGACCATATGGGATGCTGGGAATCAAACTTGGGTTGGCTGAGTGCAAGGCAAACGCCCTACCCGCTGTGCTATCACTCCAGCGCCTTAGAAGTTTTAATACCAGTGCTCTCTTCGGCAGCACATATGCTAAAATTGGAACGATACAGAGAAGATTAGCATGGCCTCTGCGCAAGGATGACACGCAAATTTGTGAAGCGTTCCATATTTTTGTGTTGGGAGGATCCTCCCAGGATGAGAGATGCGTGCTGAAAGTAGATTATAGACCGAACATGATTGACACTTAATGCCTCTTTTGCAAACCACAGCACCCAAAAGGAGAGAACAAAAGGGAATGCCCTGCCACAGGGGTGGGGTGGGATGGGGGGGGGGATGGGAGGGATGCTGGGACCACTGGTGGTGGAGAATGGGCACTGGTGGAGGGATGGGTATTTGATCATTGTATAACTGAAACCCAAACACAAAAATTTGTAAATCTACAACTGTACCTCATGGTGTTTCACTAATAAAAAAAAAAGTTTTAATACCAATTTTCTGCCTGGTGCTCTTGGTAAGGACACCTGTGACAGGCCTGGAAGGGTCCTGTAATCTAGGGCACACATTACGGAGCTGTCAGCCACATTTGCTACCAAACACCTGAAATATGGTTGCCAGAGAGAGGTGTGCTCTAAGAGGAAATCGCATGCCAGAATCAACCCCCGCTCCCCTCAGTTTTGTGGGACAGAAATAAAGTTGGTGGGCCCCCATGGGTGGCTTATGTGAAGCAGAGAGGAGAGAGGCCACTTTCTCCCCATCCACCTCTGCCACCCTGGGACTGGCTGGGACGGCTAGGACTGACTGACATAGGCCTCTGTGTGACAAGGATCAGAGCCCTGCCAGCCCCACTAGGTGGCCATCAAGCCACACCTGACACCCACTTGGCCTTTTCTGTCCCGGGTTTAATTCCCACCACCCAGTTGCTCCGGGAGCCACAGACTCAGGCTGGAGCGAGGAATTGCTCTTTTGCAGGAAAAGAAAGCCGGTCCTAAGCCCTACCCAGGCCTTCTGGTCCTTGTCCTTGTCCTTGTCCTTGTCACAGGAAAGAATTTCAGGAGTAGAAGTCAATGAGGCTTTTTTTTTTTCTTTTGGGTCACACCTGGTGATGCACAGGAGTTACTCCTGGCTCTGCACTCAGGAATTACCCCTGGTGGTGCTCAGAGGACCATATGGGATGCTGGGAATCGAACCCCAGGTCGGCCGCGTGCAAGGCAAATGCCCTACCCACTGTGCTATCTCTCCAGCCCCTCAATGAGGCTTTTTGAGGAAACGGAGGAAAGGAGAGAGAGTAACGTGCTCAAGGGAGAACACGGGCTTCAACAAGGGTGGAGAGAGCCCAGTACACATCTCAAGAGGGGAGATGCAGCTGACACATGTGTTTCCCATGTGGACACAAACAGCACACGGGCTCGGGCAGCATGTGCACGTGCTTCCTGTGTTCAAGTTGGCTTTTCTAGTTTTTTCCCCCAAGCTGCCCAACATGGGACTTCCTAGTTAGCTAAGAGCCTGTTGCTAAGGGTGGTTGCCAAGGGGGTAGAGTTGGGAGTGGTTGATGGTCTTTGACATTCCTTCCCTTGGTCTTTGTTCCTGCAGGGGCTTCTCTTGGAGTCGGGTCCTGCCTTCTCTGGGTCTGTTGTCCCCAGAGGAAGGTCTTATCAGGCCTTAGTTCCTGTGTCTGCAAGGTGGACTATTTGCAGTCTTGGGCTATTGGTTTTATTACTTCCTAGGAATTCCATTGCCACGGGGGCCCTTTACAATCCACCTGCCTATATTAGAAGTATATATAAAAAAATTCAATAACTTGATATTAGTTGTCAATGTAATAATGTTTGAAACCATAGATGTGTTGAGGAGAGACACACACACATAAATACATATGTGTATATATGTATATACATATATACATGCGTATATATATATATACATGCATGCGTATATACATATACATATATATATATATAATGTTTTTTGGGTCACATCAAGGGTTATTCCTGGTTCTGCACTCAGAAATCACTCCTGGAAAGCTCGGGGACTATGTGTGATGCCGGGATCAAACCCAGGTTGACTGTATGAAAGACAAGTGCTGTACTATTTCTCTGATCCATGATTGATTTTTTTTCCTATTTTTTTCTATTCCATTTGACCATTTCCTACTCGAATTTGTCTCACTGGTGAATTAATTAATTCTCACTGAGGAAAAAAGTTGATTAATTCCTACTATCTAGTGTGTTGCTAAGATCTATTAAAAATCTATTAAAAATCAAAAAGGTTGGGACTGGAGCAATAGCACAGCGGGTAGGGCGTTTGCCTTGCACGTGGCTGACCCGGGTTCGGTTCCCAGCATCCCATATGGTCCCCTGAGCACCACCAGGGGTAATTCCTGAGCGCAGAGCCAGGAGTAACCCCTGTGCATTGCTGGGTGTGACCCAAAAAGCAAAAAAAAAAAAAAATTAAAAAGGTTTTCTTGCCCTTTATACCAATGACCTTACTGTAGCTGTTAATAACAGAGTAAGCGCTGTTAGATATAGGCTAAGTAATTAGCCTCACATGGAAATTGGAGTGGAAATTGATCCTGAAAGTCTGCATTTCTGCCGACTGAAAAAATATTCTTCCGAGGTACTTCACTGCCTCGCAGTCTGCAGGAACAAGCCTTCCAGGGCTCTCTGCTGTCCCTCGCCTTCGAAGACCTCTGCTCACAAAGTCATTTGCAGTCATGTCTCCCGGAGGAAGAAGATCCATTTGGTCAGTTGTCTAGGTAACTTGTCATTGTTTCACCGGTGATTTCCTTCTTAACACAGTTATTCACACAACATCCACAAGTCCCAGAGCTGAAGGGTGAGGAGGAGACAGCCACTGCAGGAACCCAGTGACAACTCAGAGAAACTCTCGGTAGAATGCCTTAGGCTTGCTCATCACATGTTCTCATCATCTACTCTTGTGTTAGGTATTTGCGTGTGTGTGTGTGTGTGTGTGTGTGTGTGTGTGTGTGTGTGTGTGTGGCGGACCTTATAGCCCTGAAACTATTCTGAGCAGGAATTTGGGGGATAGGAAGGGGGGTAGCACACAGATAGTGTTCAGAGGCTGTTCCTGGTTCTGTGCTCAGAAGTGTCCCCTGGACGTGACCATATGTGGTGCCAGGGATTCGAACCCGTGTGGCTAGGAAGAAGGCAAGCACCTGTACTCTGGTGCTTTCTCTCCACCTCATATTTTTGTGCCAGCAGATATTGGGTAACCAAACCTCTAATATTCCCTGGAAAACTATTGCAAATGACCCCATCAGAACAATGTGGAAATAGGTTTTTGTTTGTTTTTTAAGACGAATGGCTCTTTTTTCTTTTTTGGGTCACACCCAGTGATGCACAGGGGTTCCTCCTGGCTCTGCACTCAGAAATTACTCCTGGCGGTGCTCAGGGGACCATATGGGAAGCTGGGAATCGAACCCGGGTTGGCTGCATGCAAGGCAAACGCCCTACCTGCTGTGCTATCTCTCCAGCCCACGAATGGTTCCTCTTAAGCTGAGCAGGCCTAGAAGTTTCCTGTTATTACTTGACTCACAGCAAGTACAGTGCTTCCCAGATTCTCATCATTGACAGAGCACCTGTAGAACTTCTTAACTTCGTGCCTGAAATTTTCATCAATTTGGCATCTCTGTGCTCAGTCCTGAGACAGTCGAGTCTGGCCGCAGGCATGGCGGCAGCTGTAGGGGAGTGAGAGTAGCTGCCAGTTCTGGCAGGGTGTGCACTTGGCCTAACCCCTTCAGACCTCGGCATTTCTGAGCTTTTCAGGAGTTCCAGGATGCCTCCCTGGGCCCTTGACCAAACAAACGCCTCCCCAAGCCTGGCTGTGCCCCGTCGGGGCTACTGGTGGTGGGGGCTGCATTCGTGAGGCTTTACTGGGTGTTTATCCCACCTTGGGGTGTTGGGCCGGGAGAGCAGAGCGGGTTTCTGAGATCTTGTGACCCGAGTTCGATTCCTCCGCCCCTCTCGGAGAGCCTGGCAAGCTACCGAGAGTATCTCGCCCGCACGGCAGAGCCTGGCAAGCTACCTGTGAAGTATTCGATACGCCAAACACAGTAACAACAAGTCTCATGATGGAGACGTTACTGGGCCCGCTCAAGCAAATCGATGAACAACGGGAGGACCGTGACCGTGATAAGTACAGCAGCTTAGGAGCTGACGGTCTCTGGTCTCTCCGACACTCAGCAAAGGAGAAAGGCTGACCACTAATGTTGGACAGTATTGGTCTAATGTGGGACCCCGTTTCCTTGCTCCTTCCCCTGAGTACGGGGCTGAGGGGACTTTCTGGAGGAGGCTTCTGGGACCTGCCTCCTCCAGCTCTTCTTCCTGGGGCGGCGTGAGGCTGGGGCGCTGCAGCTCTCTCCCCACATCTGTCTGTCCTCCTCGCGGGCTCTTGGGAAGAGTGGGCCCATGTCCCGGGCCCTCAGTGTGAGTGGCCCGACAATTCCCTGCAGGTAGGGGAGGAGAGGGCGCTGAGAGATGTGGGGGTGGGAGTTAAGGCTCAACAGGCCCCTCCTGCCACTCGCCTCTTCCACATGGAGAAACTGAGGTTCCACAGTAGTCTAACAGGGTTATGAGTGTGTGTGTGTGTGAGAGAGAGAGAGAGAGAAAGAGAGAAAGAGAGAGAGAGAAAGAGAGAGAGATTAAGGGAATGTGTCTCTGAGGGAGTGTGTGAGGGAGTCTATAAGGGAGAGTGTGTGAATGCATGCGTGAGGGAGTCTGTGTGTGGGTGTGTGTGTCAGTGGGAGTGTGTCTGTGAGGAGCGTGTGTGAGGGAATGTGTGTTATAGAAGGGAGGTATGTCTATATGGCATCCGTGAGGGAATGTTTCTGTCGTGAAGGAGAGTGCGTGTGAGGGAATGTGTGTGTGAATGTCTGGGAGTGTGTCTGCATGTGAAGTTGTGTGCGGGAGTGTAAGAGAATGTGTGAGAGAAGAAAAGGGTGTGTGTTGGGGGGTGTCTGTGACAGAGTGGGAGTGCGTGTTTGTGAGGGATTGTGTGTGTGTGTGTGTGTGTGTGAGAGAGAGAGAGAGAGAGAGAGAGAGAGAGAGAGAGAGAGAGAGAGAGAGAAATTAAGGGAATGTCTCTGAGGGAGTGTGTGAGTGAGGGAGTCTATAAGGGAGAGTGTGTGAATGCATGCGTGAGGGAGTCTGTGTGTGGGTGTGTGTGTCGGTGGGAGTGTGTCTGTGAGGAGCGTGTCTGTATGTGGAGTGTGTGTGTGTGTGTGTGTGTGTGTGTGTGTGAGGGAGTGTGTGTATCTTTGAGGGAGAGTGTGTGAGGGAATGTGTGTGATAGAAGGGAGGTGTGTCTATATGGCATCTGTGAGGGAGTGTTTCTGTAGTGAAGGAGAGTGCGTGTGAGGGAATGTGTGTGTGTGTGTGTGTGGGGTGTCTGCATGTGAAGGTGTGTGCGGGAGTGTAAGAGAATGTGTGAGAAAAGAAAAGGGTGTGTGTTGGGGGGGTGTCTGTGACAGAGTGGGAGTGCGTCTGTTTGTGAGGGAGTGTGTGTGTGTGTGTGAACAGTGCAGGTCCTGGGAACCCCCACAAATCACAGACCTGCCTCAGAGCTTTTCTGTTCATTTTTATTTTAAAGGAAACAAAAACAAAAACAACAGTGCAAAAACCCATTTTCCAGTGTCAGCCATACCCTCCCCCCACCCTGGGTCCCCACCCCCCGGCCACACTTGGGGCCAGACTCCTCTTCCCCCTCAGCACCCCCTCCCCGCTCATGGCTGGGGCTCCGCGTCCTTGGAGAGCTCGATCCCGGGGGCGGGGGTGGTGGGGGGAGGAAGGAACTGGGGGGTGGCCCCTGACCTGCCTGCCCCCCCAGGTCTCCAGCCATGGCACTGGGTCACCCTCTTGGCTCTCATTAACCCTTCTGGACCTCACGACAAGCCTGGGGGGCACTGATCTGGGGGAACCCTGTCCACACCCCTCTTTGCCCCGGGGCCGGCTCGGGGCTCTCCTCACTGAGGCTGGGGCTGGTCCTTCCCTCCCTCCCTCCGTGGGGGGGGGGGAGAGAGCGCGGTGAGACCCCCCCAGATTTTAAATACCGTAATGAAAGCGGGCAGGGGGCCGGATGGGGGCTGTAGACCTAATAAATTATTAGCGTTGTTTTTAGTGTCCGTGGGGCGGGGGAGTGGGGGTCGGGGTGGCCTCCAGGGCCCCCCTCACTGGTGAATCTCGTTCTCTATGAGGCTGTCCTCACAAGACTGGAAGTCTGTGTCCGTGAGGCCGTCGGGCGGCATGAGCAGCTCCTCGTCCTGGGACGAGGACGACGGGGGCTCGTCCCCTGAGCTGCCGGGACCCGCGTCCCCGTCTGCCTCTGAATCCTGCAGCACCTGGGCGATGTATTTCTGCGGGGAGGAGAGGGGGCGTTGGGTGCTCAGGACGGCTGTGGGTGACCCGCAGCTACGGTCCCACTGCCAGGGCCGCTGCTGAAGGCCTGGCGGGCCCCCCTGCCTTTTTTTTTTTTTGCTTTTTGGGTCACACCTGGCGATGCACAGGGATTACTCCTGGCTCTGCATTCAGGAATCCCCCCTGGTGGTGCTCAGGGGACCATACAGGATGCTGGGAACTGAACCCGGGTCAGCCGCGTGCAAGGCAAACGCCCTACCCTCTGTGCTATTGCTCCAGCCCCCAGGCCCTCCTGCTTTGGAAAGAGGCCAGCAGAGACCACCGCGGGCTACCCACGCGGGGCCTCGGGCCAGGACACTCACCGCAGACTTGAGGACAGTGGCAGAAGTCGGGGGCCGGCCATTGCTTCTGGGGTCCACGGTATCTGTCTCCGTGTGCTCAATCTTGGGGGGGCCCAGGGTTGAGTCAGAGGGTGTGTATGCGAGGGGGGGAGTGTTTCTCCTGCCCTCAGCCATGGCCCCTCATCCCGCGTAGCCCCCTGCTGCCCCACCCCTCAGCTCCCAAGCGTCCTCCCCTGCCCCCCCACCCCGCCCCCACCTTGTAGTTGTGGGCACTGAGGTATTTGAAGTGTCCGAAGCAGACGTGGCAGAGACAGATGACGATGGTGATCACCAGGACCACGAACGTGAACATGGACGTGGGGGCGAGGAAGCCTGGGGGGGAGGGGCGGGAGCCACGGGTGGCACCATGCACGCTGCTCTGGGGGCCTGGTGGTCCCCTTTTTTTCTTTTTTTTTGTTTTTTGGGTCACATCTGGCTCTGCACTCAGGAGTTACTCCTGGCGGTGCTCAGGGGACCATATGGGAATCGAACCCGGGTTGGCCGCGTGCAAGGCAAATGCCCTACCAGCTGTGCTATCGTTCCGGCCCCCACCCCCCCCTTTTTTTTTGCTTTTTGGGTCACACCTGGCGATGCTCAGGGGTTCCTCCTGGCTCTGCACTCAGGAGTTACCCCTGGCGGTGCTCAGGGGACCATATGGGATGCTGGGAATCGAACCTGGGTCGGCCGCGTGCAAGGCAAACGCCCTACCCGCTGTGCTATCTTTCCAGCCCATGGTGACCCCCTTCTACCTTCCAAGCAGTCCCCCACCTCTGGGACGGCCCCTCCTGCCTGGGTGCCCCCCCACCGGCCCTCACTCGTGCGCATGGTGGAGAAGAAGAGGAGCCAGAAGAGGCAGAGGATGGGCGCGGCCACCACCTGGTTCACGGCCCCCGAGTGGATCTTCTTGTCCAGCTTGGCCGGCAGGTAGGCGTAGTAGAGGTTGTACCTGTCTACCAGGTGCTTCAGCAGCATGTACATTAGCCCTGGGGAGCACACAGCCTGCCCTGGGACCGGCGCATCGGGGACCCCCCCTGGCCCTCCCCGGCGGGGAGTCCAGGAACGGCGCTCACACCGCCTCCCGTCCGCAAAGCCCTGTGTTTTGTTTCTGAGCCTACGTGCAGTGCAGGACAATGGCCTGGTGACCAGCTCTGTGGCCCTGGCGGCTGGCCGAGAGGCCTCGGCACGCAGACAGGTTAGAGCAGGAGGCCCTTCTCCAGGGGAGCATGGACCAAGAGTCGGAGGGGAACGGTTAGCTCTCTCCAGCAGGAAGTGGCACTTGTTCCCGGGTCCTAGAGCTCGGCTTCAGCTGGGGACCTGGCCAAGGAGGCCCAAGGCCTCTCCTGCGCTTAAGAGGGAGCTTCTGGACACGTGTGGCCCTGAGTCGCGGTCAGGAGTATATGTGTGGGCACCTCAGTGGGTGGGTGGGTGGGTGAAGGCCCTGGTGTGTGTGTGGGGGGGAGATGGCCGTGTTGGGGCGACTGCCCAGGGGCCCAGCACTGAGTGACGTCCCTGGCGTGTCCCCTCCTCCCTCCAGGCCAGGCCCCCCGACTGGGCCAGGGACCAGGCGGGAGGCCTGAGGGGCGGGTCTCCCAGCCGGGACCCTGTCCACTCGGGGGGTGCCTGCCTTCCTGGGGCGGGGCCGGTGAGGTCCTGGGTCCCCCCGAGCAGGGCCCAGGTCCCGGCGCGGCGGTGCCTACCGAAGGGCACGATGATGGGGCAGGTGATACTGTAGGTCATGACCACCGTGAAGACGCACATCATCCAGGCGTAGGCCGCGCCGAACTGGAACTCGTAGGCCTGATGCTGGGGGGGAGATGGGCAGGAGGGGGCTCAGGGGGGGGGTGGGCCGCACGGGGCAGCAGCGGGGGAAGGAGCCTGGGGCGGGGGTAGGACAAGCATGTGGGGGCAGCTGGGGCTGAGCAGGGCGTGAGAAGAGGGCGGGGAGGGCCTTGGGGGGCTAGGGGGCTGGAGGGGGGGCGGGTGCATCAGCGGGGGAGAGGCAGGCAGCCTGGGGAAGGGGATGTTCCAGAGTCTTTGTGTGCGTTTAGGAGAGGGAAAAAAAAAATCCTACTGCTAGGGCCTCGACCGCCCACCTGACCCCCACGGGACCCCCACCCTGGAATCCCAGGGCTGTCAGAACGACAGGGTCTCCGCTCTGCAGAACCACTGCTGGACATGTAGGTCGACTTACCGCCTCCGGTGGAAAGCGGACGGCGCAGGGCCGCGCACCGGGCTCCCCCGAGTCCCTGTCCCAGCCCCCCAGACCCCTAATCCCCCCACCCTCCCGCCCCACTCTGGCACCACTGCTGCTGTTTCCGGCCGGGCCCGCCAGGGGGCGCCGTGCGGCCGCCGCGGCGCCCGGGCGGCCCTACCCGCTTGACGTTGCGCCGCTCGGCCGCCGAGCGCGCCAGGCAGAGGCGGATCATGTACATGAGCAGGCCCGGGATGCGCAGCAGGTCCATGGCGTTGCCGATGAAGGCGGAGGCGATGACGTAGTTCACGAAGAAGGCGCCGTTGTCGGGCAGGAACACGCACCTGTGGGCACCAGGCGCTCCAGCGCGGCCTCGGGCTGGGGGTGGGGGTGGCCGCCGGCTCCACCGCGCACGACACACCGGTCCCCAGCAAGCCAGCACCCCCGTCCCACCCCCCACCCCCAGCCCGTGACGGCCCCACGACCCCTCCGTGTGAGTGCACGCGGCGAGTGTGACCCCCAGGCACCCCGAGAATGGGCACAGAGCGCTGCTGTCCGGGTGGTGACTGCCCAAGAGGAAGGACCCTTCTGACACCCCCAAAGACCCCAAGAGTGTGAGCCCCAGGGACATCCAGAAGATTCGCCTGCCTCCCCCCCCCCCACCCCCTCCCCGCCTCTCCGCCCCCAGTCGTAACTCAGAGTTGCCCCCAGAGTCCCAGCCTCAGCCCCCTCCTCTGGGCCACTTCCAGGGGCAGCCCAGGAACCTTTGTCAGTACCTCTGGGGTGGTGGCACCCCAACTGTGAAGTCTAAGATTACTGTAGGAGGTCAAAGGGAATAAACCCACTATTCACAGATGTCCCCAAGAACATGCCCCCCTCCCCGCCCCGACACCTTTCCTAGGACCCCCCCCCCCCCCAAGAGCAGTCTTCCTGCTGGCATGACCTCTGAATAAGCCTGGCGCTTCAGAGGGACTTATAGGACTCATGCCTTGGAACATTGCCCAGTGTGAGGTCAGGGGCCGGAGCGAGAGATAGTACAGCAGCGGGGAGGGGGTTTGCCTAGCACATGGCTGACTCGGGTTCAATCCCCAGCATCCCACAGGGGGGCCCCAAGTAGCAGCAGGAGTGATTCCGGAGAGCAGAGCCGGGACTAACCCCTGAGCATCGCTGGGTGTGGCCCCCCCAAACCCAAACCCAAACCCAAACCCAAAGTGTGACCCCAGAGAGACCACAGACCCCTTCCACGGAGGCGGTGCCAGAGAACATCAGGGAAGAGTTCAGAAACTCCCCCCCCCCCCCCCCCCCCGTCCCTCCCTGCCTCCTTAGCGGCACTCAGCCCCTGAATCAGTCCCAAATATAAGCCCCAGAGCCTCCCACGGAGTGTGACCCCAGAATCCAGAGACCGACCCTCCCATATGCCCTGGGGGATTGCCCCTGAGTACACCTCAGACATGTTGGGTGCAGTTTGGGGGGGTAACCCTGCTGGACGGGGTTGTGAGTCCCCCCTTCTCCACTGCGGGGTGAAAGCTGTGTCCCGCCTTCCTGTGGTAACTGGCAGGTGGAGCATGAACCACGCTCCCACTCCCCCTCCCTCCCTGGCGGCCCCAGCCCCCACTCCCCCTTTCTTCCCTGGGTGGGGGGGTCCAGCCACTCACTCAAACCGAATTGCAGCCTCAGCCAAGAACTTCTTGTCGAAGAGCCAGCGGAAGAAAAGGTCCAGGCTGGAGGGAGCAGGAGAGAGAGGGGCAGCGTGATGGGCCCGGGATGACCCGAGTCGGGAGGCTCGGGGGTGGCCACCCGCAGCCCACAGCCCGCAGCGCCCCCGACACACCTGCTCAGTCCCAGCGAGGGCAGGAGCAGCACCATGAAGATGAGGAAGGTGTAGCATTTGTGCATCGTGGTCCTGTTCTCCCCGGAGCTGCGGCACAGGGGCGGGTGTGGCCGGGTCAGCCCGTGCTCCCTGGAGGCCTCCCCGGGGGGCCAGGGCTGCCCGCGTCTCACCGTGTCCAGTGGGCTTCGAAGAAGGCAGAGTAGTAGACGATGGTGGGGAGCAGGGCCGAGAAGCACCAGAGCAGCAGGGTGGGGAAGAACTGGGTAATGATGGGGTTCTGCAGGGCAGAGGGCATGGGTCGGCTCGTGGTGGTGGGGGGGCAGTTCGGCGACTGCCCCCTCCTCCACTAAGCTGGCGCCCCATGCTTCTCAGGGCCCCATTTCAGACGTTCAGCAGCGGGAGGGCCTGATTCTACGCTTCCAGGGTTAGCTCAGAGCCAGACACGGATAGTGCTGCTGGTATGCATCTTTGGAATGGTGACATGGGCCCATTTTACAGAAAACAGGGGCCCCAAAGCCCCCCCAAAATACCAATAGCAGGGCTGGAGTGACAGCGCACTGGGAAGGCACTTGCCTTGCACAGAGCTGACCCGGGTCAGATCCCAGGCACCCCATATGCTCCTCTGAGCAATGCCAGGAGTGATCCCTAAGTGCAGAGCCAGGAGTTACTCTTGTGACTGCCAGGTGTGGTCCCTAACAGACTCTGATAACATTTGCAGCCAAGAGCAGAGAGGGTTCCAATCCCAGCAGTCTGTCTTTTTTTTCCTCTTTTTGGGTCACACCCAGCAATGCACAGGGGTTACTCCCGGCTCTGCACTTAGGATTTACTCCTGGTGGTGCTCAGGGGACCATATGGGATGCTGAGAATTGAACTCGGGTTGGCCATGTGCAAGGCGAATGCCCTGCCCGCTGTGCTATCGCTCCAGCCCCCCACTTTTTTTTGAATGAGAGGGGTGGTTACGCCCAGCAATGCTCAGGGGTGACTCTGCTCAGGAATCACTCCTGGAGAGGTTCGCGGGACTATATGGGATGTAAGGGATTGAACCCGGGACAGCCGCATGCCAGGCAAGTGCCCAAGTGCCCCCCCCCCCCCCCCCGCACTATGGCTCTGGCCATAGGAGTCCGGGTCTTATCTGTGACAGTGGAGCTACGGTGCCCTTCTAACTGTTGTCCTGGGGGTTCCCGGGAGAGTCTGTGTTTGAGGAACACACCAGTCCCCGCCTGAGCAGCCCTACTTCCCCATACTGGGCTCCAGCAAGCAGGCCACAGCCAGGGCCACTCCTGTGGACACTCAGCCACGAGGAGGGGCGGGCACGGGGTGGTGGGGGTCAAATTGAGGGCCTCACAGGCACTGTCCCTGGAGCTGTGTCCTGACCCCATTACGGCGGTCTTTGACAAAGGCTCAAGGTCTGGATGCCTCGAACCCTCCAGTCCCGTTGGCGAGGCCGTGGGGAGGTGGAGAAGGGCTGTTTGGGAGGTCCTAGGGTCAGTGAGGGCCGGGACCAGACTCTCTCATCCCTGGGTTATCCTGGTGTTTGTGAAGTTGAGGGTGGCCTCTCAGGATGGAAGGGGTGGGGGGTGCAGCCCCAGGGGGCTGTGGGGCGGGGCCTCACGTTGAGGTACTCCACGGGCTTGGTGACGTTGAACTTGTCCATGGTGGTGATGATGATGGCCGGGGTGGTGAGGAAGAAGAGGAGGATGAAGAGGACCACGTTGATGACGAGGCAGCGCAGCCACCAGATGAAGCCTCGGATGGAGAGGTGCTCCCTGGGAGGTGGGGGGGGCAGGAGATGCTCAAGGCAGGCGCCCGGAGGGCACGCACCCCACGCCCATCACAGCGGAGCGCTCCCTCCCGTCCGGGCCGGGGCCCCCTCACCAGTATATGTTCTGGGGGTCAGGGGCGTAGGACACGGTCCAGTTGGAGATATGCAGGGACTCGCTGCAGGACGAGGCGCGCGGCTCCCCGCGGCACGTGCAGCCCTGGCACTTGCACACGTTGAAGTCCTTCAGGATGCTGAGGGTAGCAGGCACCGGTCACCTGGTCAGCAGGCGCCAGGCGTGGGGGCCTGGAGGCGCGGCGGGGTCCTGGACAGGGTGCCCAGGGGGGTGGCGAGTCCGGGGCAGGGCAAGGGGTGTGACATGGCTGGGGCGGAGCCGGAGGGAGTGGTGTGGCTGGGGTGGGGCCTGAGGCATGACTGGGGCGGGGCATGACTGGGGTAGGGCGGGCCAGAGGGTGGGGGGCAGGGTTCAGTGGAGGGGGCCAGGGGCGGGGCCTGGGGGTGGGGCGGGGCTTGGGTAAAGGGGGCGAGGCCGGGGGACAGGACTGTGGGTGTGGCCCGTGGATGGGGCGGGGCCATCGGCCGGGCCTGGACAGGGGCGGGGCTGGGGATAGGGCGGGGCCAGGGATGGGCGGGGCGAGGCCAGGGAATGGGATTGTGTGTGTGGCCTGCAGATGGGGCATGGCTTTACGAGTGGCCCGTGGATGGGGCTGGTGCAGCCGGGCAGGGGCGGGGCTGAGGACAGGACTGTGGGAGGGGCCTGTGGATGGGGCGGGCCTGTGGGTGGGGCCCAGGCCAGGGGCAAGTCTGGGGACAGGGCTGTGGACAGGGCTTCCTGTGGGAGCCACAGCCCAACACCCTTGCCCGCCAGCTGCCCGGTGGGGGTGGAAGGGGGCCTCTAGATGGGGCGGGGCTGTGGGCGTGGTCCAGGCCAGAGGCGGGGTTGGGGACACGGCTGTGGGCGTGGCCCAGACCAGGGGGACAAGGCTGTGGGGGGGGCCTCTGGATGGGGCGGGGCTGTGGGCGTGACCCAGGCCAGGGGCGGGGCTGGGAACAAGGCTGTGGGAGGAGCCTCTGGATGGGGCGGGGATGTGGGCGTGGCCCAGGCCAGGGGCGGGGCTGGGAGGGGGGCAAGGCTGTGGGAGGGGCCTCTGGATAGGACGGAGCGGTGGGCATGGCCCAGGGCAGGGGTGGGGCTGGGGACAAGGCTGTGGGAGGGGCCTCTGGATGGGGCGGGGATGTGGGCGTGGCCCAGGCCAGGGGCGGGGCTGGGAGGGGGGGCAAGGCTGTGGGAGGGGCCTCTGGATAGGACGGAGCGGTGGGCATGGCCCAGGGCAGGGGTGGGGCTGGGGACAAGGCTGTGGGAGGGGCCTCTGGATGGGGCGGGGATGTGGGCGTGGCCCAGGCCAGGGGCGGGGCTGGGAGGGGGGGGCAAGGCTGTGGGAGGGGCCTCTGGATAGGACGGAGCGGTGGGCGTGGCCCAGGGCAGGGGTGGGGCGGGGGGGGGGGGGACAAGGCTGTGGGAGGGGCCTCTGGATGGGGCGGGGATGTGGGCGTGGCCCAGGCCAGGGGCGGGGCTGAGAGGGGGGGCAAGGCTGTGGGAGGGGCCTCTGGATAGGACGGAGCGGTGGGCGTGGCCCAGGGCAGGGGTGGGGCTGGGAACAAGGCTGTGGGAGGAGCCTCTGGATGGGGCGGGGATGTGGGCGTGGCCCAGGCCTGGGGCGGGGCTGGGGGGGGGGACAAGGCTGTGGGAGGGGCCTCTGGATAGGGCGGGGCCGTGGGCGTGGTCCAGGCCAGGTGCAGGGCTGGGAAGAGGGCTGTGAGAGGGGCCTCTGGATGGGGCGGGGCTGTGGGTGTGGCCCAGGCTAGGGGCCGGGCCGGGCAGGCGCTTACATGGCCGTGATGGTCTCGTTGTGGAAGGTGACGAAGGCCATGCCCAGGGGCTTCTCGTTGACCTTCTCCTTCTCGCGCTTGTAATCCTCCTTCAGCTTCTGCTCCAGCTTCGTGTAGTACTCTATGGCCTCCACCTGCGGGTGGGGGCGGCCCCGAGAGGCTCAGCACGGCCGGGACAGGGGAGCGGCCCGGGGCCCGGGAGGGGCGGCTGGGCACGGGCCTCACCTGCTCGCAGCCCCGCACCACGCAGCAGCACAGGTGCCCGCACGGCTTGGGGTTGATCATGGTGGGCACGTTTTCCTTGCTCTGCAGGTTCGTGAAGTAGAGCTTCCCCCGCTCAGCCTTCTTCCTGTGGGAGCCACGGGCCCGTCACTTTTGCCCGCCCTCTGGGGTTCGCTTACTCGGGGGTTGCTTCCAGCTGCCGGGTTCCCGGGGATCCTCAGGCCAGCCCTGCCCTTTCCTACCCTCTCTCAGGGAGCCAGTTAAGGGCCTAAAATAATTCATTTCCTTCCCTTTTTTTTTTGTTTTTGGGCCACTCCCAGTGATGCTCAGGGTTACTCAGCTCTGCACTCAGGAATCACTCTTGACAGAGCTCAGGGGGTCATATGGGATGTCAGGGATCCAACCCAGGTCAGTCATGATCAAGGCAAATATCCTATCTGCTGTACTATCGCTCTTGCTCTTTGTGATGTATACATACATACGTATATACGTATTTGTTTGGTTTTGGGGGTCACACCCAATGATGCTCAGGTTGGGTGTAATTCCTGGCTCTGCACTCAGAAATTACTCCTGGCATTGCCCTGGGGGACAATAGGGGATGCCAGGGATTGAACCCAGATGGGCCACGTGCAAGGGAAACACCCTACCCACTGTACTATCACTCTGGCTTCCCAAGATAGCTTTTTTTTTTTTTTTTTTTTTTGCTTTTTGGGTCACACCCAGCAATGCTCGGGTTACTCCTGGCTTTGCACTCAGGAATTACTCCTGGCAGTGCTTGGGGGACCATATGGGATACCAGGGATGGAGCCCGGGTCGGCTGCGTGCAAGGCAAACACCCTACCCGCTGTGCTATCGCTCCGGCCCCTCCCAAGATAGTTTTTACTGAACAAAATTTACTTAGAAAGATGTGAGGGGAGAGAAAGGAAGTATGTGTTCAAGTGAGAACTCTACGCTAGCCAAAGCTGCAGAGACACAGAGACAAGCAATTGAACGTGTTCAAGGGAGAACGTGGGCTTGAAGAGCCAATCTCTGGCCTCAATTTCTTCTCCTGCTAAAGAAGACGGTCCAAAGATGGGCTGGTGAATGCACCCCTTTCCTTCTGCGGCAACCCCAAACTCCAAGGGCTTGCGCTGCAGTGCCGAGCATGGGGAGGACAGTGCAGAGACTCTCGCCCCTAGGAGAGGCCCCTGCCCTCATTACCTTTCTGCATCCAGGAACATCAGGCGAGCGACATTGTAACATGGGCGGGCTTCGAGAACAGTGCAGTTGGGGTACGCCTCCCTGAAACAGAGTTCGGGCAGGGTCTTCCAGAGGCCCCAGCTACCTGCCCGCCCCCAACCCCAAAGGCATCCATGGCCTTTCAGGCATACATCTCCAATTCAAGACCCCCCTGCCCCATCTTCTCTCTCTCTCTTTGGTTTTGGGACCACACCTGGCAATGCTCAGAGGCCACACCTGGTGGGTCTGTCAGGGCGGCAGCCACAAGCCAGGCAAGCGCCTTAAGCTCTGTATTACTTCTCTCGTCCCTGCCCCCAGCCCCTTCCCTCTTAAGCTGCAAGAAGAGCAGATGAGAAGAGAAAACTGGATAAAGAAATTATGGTACGTCTATGCAATGGAATACTACACAGCTGTTAGGAAAAATGAGGTTATGAAATTTAAAAGGACTTGGTGAGTATTACGCTAAGTGAAATGAGTCAGAAGTAGAGGGACAGATATAGAATGACTACACACATTTGTGGGATATAAAACAAAAATAGTATGAAACTAATATGCAAGGTCTGGGGAAAAAAGGCCAGTAGGTCTGGTCAGTGACTGGAAATTACCACAAGGGTGTGGGAGGTGGAGGGTAGTTAAGATAGAGGAGGGTCCATTATGACAACATTACTTGGAAATGATCACTCTGCACAAGAATTGAGTGTTGAAAGCAGGGAAATGAATATACATGATAACCTTTCAGCATCGGTACTGCAAACCATAATGCCTAAGATGGGGGGGGCTGCCACAGAGGCAGGAGGGGGTGGGGGGTGGCTTGGGTAAATAGGCGGGAAACTGGGAACACTGGTGCTTGGAAATTACACTGGTGGAGGAATGGGTATTGGAACATGGCATGACTGAAACCCGATCATGAACAGCTTTGTAATGCTCTAGCTCAGGGTCACTGCCACTGTCACTGTCCTCCAGTTGTTCATCGATTTGCTCGAGCGGGCCCAGTAACGTCTCCATCATGAGACTTGTTGTTACTGTGTTTGGCATATCGAATATGCCACGGGGAGCTGGCCAGGCTCTGCCGTGCGGGCGAGATACTCTCGGTAGCTTGCCGGGCTCTCCGAGAGGGGCGAAGGAATCGAACTCGGGTCGGCCATGTTGGCCTGCAAGGCAAACGCCCTACCCGCTGTGCTATCGCTCCAGCCCATAGCTCAGGGTAATTCGATACAATAAAATTATTTAAAAAAAAGGGCAGAGGGTGCGAGGCGAAGGTGCAGCTGAGTGCAGGCTTTGCCTGCAGAAGTGCCAGGCTCCATCTCCAGTTCGGCATGCTCCTGCGAGCACCTCTGGGAGTCGGCACCACCACCCCATCCCGGGCACAGAACCCGAAGGCCCTGAGCAGCACTGGACTGTTACCACCCCAAATGCAAATAAAAGGTGGGTCCCCTAAGAATAAAACTCAGGTGACACCCCACCTGTGTGCAGGATGTGGGGGTGTTAGGGCAGGTGCGGGGTCAGGCTGCCACAGCGAGGGTGGATTCCAGCCAGACCTCATGGGCTGCTGGGAAGTGGTGTTTCTTGTTGTGGGTTTCCTTTTCACTTTTTTTCTTTTCTTTTTTGTTTTTTGGGTCATACCCGGCGATGCACAGGGGTTCCTCCTGGCTCTGCACTCAGGAGTTACTCCTGGCGGTGCTCAGGGGACCATATGGGATGCTGGGAATCGAACCGGGGTCAGCCACGTGCAAAGCAAATGCCCTACCCGCTGTGATATCTCTCCATCCCCCTTCTTTCACTTTTTACATTTTTAATTTTATTTTTGCTTGTTTGGGGGCTACATTTGGTGATGCTCAAGGCACACTCTTGGCTCTGTGCTCAGGGCTCACTCCTGGCTCCACGCTCAGGGATCACTCCTGGCTCTGTGCTTAGGGGTCATTTCTGGCAGCACTCCGAGGGGACCATACAGGATGCTGGGATTGAAACCTAGGTCAGTTGTGTGCTAGACAAGCACTCTCCTGCTGTACTATACCTCCAGTCCCACCCCCCCAATTATTATTATTCGGTCCTCCCGTTGTTCATCGATTCGCTCGAGCAGGCCCAGTAACGTCTCAATCATGAGACTTGTTGTTACTGTGTTTGGCATATTGAATACGTCACGGGGAGCTTGCCAGGCTCTGCCATGCGGGCGAGATACTCTCGGTAGCTTGCCGGGCTCTCCGAGAGGGGCGGAAGAATTGAACTCGGGTCGGCCATGTTGGCCCCTTGTAAGGCAAACGCCCTACCGCTGTGCTATCGCTCCAGTCCATTATTATTATTATTATATTATTATTATTTTGCTTTCTGGGTCACACCAGCAATGCGCAGGGGTTACTCCTGGTTCATGCACTCAGGAATTACTCCTGGTGGTGCTCAGAGGACCATATGGGATGCTGGGAATCGAACCTGGGTCAGCCGTGTGCAACGCCCTACCCGCTGTGCTATAGCTCCAGCCCTATTCTTAATTTTTAAGTCTTAGTTTTTCCCCTTGCCTCCTCAGGGGTTCTGGGCAGTGCCAGGGGTTAATTTCACTGCCTTGGGGTTGCTGGGACGGTGCCTGAAAGCTCTGTGCACTGTCTGGGGCCCTGATTATTCTCTTCCCCCTGTTCCCAGCAAGCCTGATTCCGGCCCAACACAGAGCCATGATCCAGAGAGAGCCCAACAACCCCACATGCAGACAGTCCCGGGCCAAGGAGGCCAGGAGATGGTTGTGCGTGCGTGCGTGCGTGTGTGCGTGCATGTGTGTGTGTGTGTGTGTGTAGCACACCCAGAGGTGCAGGGCTTACTCCTGCTCTCTGCTCAGGGCTCATTCCTGGCTCATTCCTCATTCCTGGGGTTCAGAAGACCATATGGGACATGGAGATCTAGCAAGCAAGCACCCTAGCTGCTGTACTATTGCTCTGGCTCCGAGAGACTGGGTTTAACCCTGACTTGAGGCTGACCTCTAACCCTGGCCAGAAGCGATCTTTATTATTTGCTCGAGTGGGCCCAGTAATGTCTTCATTTATTATTATTATTATTATTTTGTTTGTTTGTTTTGGGTCACACCCGACGATGCGCAGGGGTTACTCCTGGCTCTGCACTCAGGTATCACCCCTGGCAGTGCTCAGGGGACCCTATGGGATGCTGGGAATCAAATCCGGTTCGGCCGCGTGCAAGGCAAACGCCCTCCCCGCTGTGCTATCGCTCCAGCCCCCAGAAGTGATCTTTAACCCGGAGCCAAACTGACCCACGACCATGACCCTCTGCCTGCTCTGCCCAGATGCAGTGGGCCCCGACCTCGCCCCGAGATGGAGCAGGGCTACGCTATGCTTGCGCTCAACCCTCGGGACTCGCTGACTGAGCACTTCCTGATAGTGAGTCTCTTAATCTTGGCGCCACAGCCGGGGTGCTCATGGGTCACTCCCAGGGGTACCTGGGGACATATGCAGCAGAGGATCAAGCGTCCTAAACCCTGTACTGTTGCTCCAGCATACATCAAGTCTCCTTACATCTTCCCCTCTTGTGAACCGTACCCACCCAGAAATGCAACACTGCGGGCAGCAAGGTGCCAAGGCACCTTGGGCTCGTTTGCACACGCAAGTTTGAAGGGATTTTTGGGCACTGTGCATCCAGAGGCCTCTCACTGCTGCCAAGCTGCTCGTGACCCCTACTCTGAGTTCCGGCAGCTCAACTCCCTATCAACCTTCCTCCGACCTGGTGGCCTTTCCGCAGCTCCTCTGTCCCACCGGCCGCCCCCACCCCCCGCCTCGTCTCCAGCCACGTTCCCTCATGAACATGATTTTTCACCTGAGGCCCCATGGGAAAACCCTTACGGGGTCTTACGGGGCCAGTTAGGATGTATGCCTGGGATACGGAAGGTGACCAGAGGAAGCGGGCTGGGGGACAAGTGTCCCTTCACCAACGCTGGCCACAACACTCGCTCTTCCACAGCCCGGGGTCTGCACTGACCCCCCAGCCCTACCCCCACCCAGGGGAGCCGTAGCGGATGCAGGCCCTGGGCGGGGCCTGGCCCTGACTGCCACCCCTCTCCCCCTAGCACGGCTCCTGGCTGGCCCCGAGCTGACCTCACACGGCTCTAGGCAGAGACCTGGACTAGCTGACCCCCAGGCGCCAGCCTGCCCCAGGCTCTGGGGTCCTTCACTCACCCGGCCTGTGCTGAGGCCTCCCAAGGGTCTCACAGCCCCGGAGGACAGGGACGCACAGGCCAGGCGCTCTGCCACCTGCAACCTCAGTGGCATCTCCGCCTTCCTCCAAGACCTGCAGTCCGGGACCCACCTCCAGCTCCCCCCCCCCCAAAGCCGTTGTAACCTGGGAGTGGGGGAGATTCCCCCCCCCACACAGTGAGGGGCCTGGAGCAGGCCCAAGTGCAGGGAGCTCACCCCCGACCCCCATCCTACACAGGGCACCAGTCGGAAGGCAAAAGATCCCAGCGGGACAGGGCGCGGGGCCTAGAGCGGCCACTTACTCGAAATGCTTCTTGATCTTCTCCGATTCCGCGTACTTGGAGATTCCATTGATGAAGAGGGTGCGCTTCACCTGGAGGGGTGGGGGGATGGAGGGACGCAAGTGGGGTGCCTGCCTGAGGCTGGGGGCGGGGCAGGGGCGGGGCGGGGCGGGGGCGGGGCCGGGCGCGCACCAGGTCGTCTTCCTTGTAGCGCATCTTGGAGGTATGCCTACGCATGCTGTACACCGTCAGCAGCAGGTACAGGAAGGCGAACGACGTGTGCAGCCACAGGAGGTTGTTCCTGGGGGCGGGAGGCGCATGGAGCCCGGGCATGGGCTGCCGGGTGCCCCAGAGTCCCCGCTGCCCCTCCCATCCCCCCAGAAAGGCTGCCCCCGCCTCCTCTTGGCTTTTTTTGGGGGGATGGGTCACCTCCGGCTGTGCTCAAAGGTCACTCCTGGCTCTGCACTCAGAGCTCACTCCAGCGGGGGGGGGGGGGGGGGGGGGGGGGGGGGGGGGGGGGAACTATATGGGGTCCTGGGCATTGAATCCAGGTGGGCCACATGCACGGAAAGTGACCTCCCCTTGTATTTTTTTTTTTTTGCTTTTTGGGTCACACCCGGCGATGCACAGGGATTACTCCTGGCTCTGCACTCAGAAGTTACTCCTGGCGGTGCTCGGGGGACCATATGGGATGCTGGGACTCGAACCCGGGTCGGCCGCGTGCAAGGCAAACGCCCTCCCCGCTGTGCTATCTCTCCAGCCCCAAGTGCCCTCTCCCCTTGTACTATTACTCCGGCCCCTTCTCTTGGCTTTCAATAGGGGCTACCCCCACTCCCAGGGTGCTCAGGGAGGGGGCCTGTGGATGGCTGGCTGGCGGAATCGGACAGCACAGCAGCACGCAGAGGCTTTGGGGTCCTGCCACCTCACCAGCGCCCTCTCTTCCTCTGCTTACCCCTGGGCAGCCTCGCGGGCATCTACCTCCCCAGGACCCCCCTGGAGCTCCCTCTGCCCCCAGCCCCTCATTCCCCACGGCCCACCCGGCTGCTCCCGGCCTCACCCTGATTTCAAGTTGGCGATGGTGGTTCTCCCGAAACTATAGGCGTTGTTTTCTGGGGGGTGGGAAGAGGGGGAGGCGGGTGAGGGCACACGCCCCCGCCCACCCCCACGCGCCCTGCCCCCTGCCTGCCCGCACCCTACTGACCCAGCAGGTCCCCTGAGAAGTTGACGGGCAGCACGATGCCCACGGAGAGGACGCCCACGACCACCAGCAGCCCGATGATGTGACGCTGGAAGGACAGGTAGTGCACCGCGTCGCCCCCGCACTTGTCCCGGATCTCATCGTCCCTGCGGGCAGAGGGAGGTCGTGAGCACCGGCCAGCGGCCACAGCTGCCCTGCCCGCCCGGCCCATGGATGCCCTGGCCAGTGTGGCTTTGGGGGGGGGGCAGAGTCCTAGCTGGGGAGGGAAGAGGAAGGGGGAGGCAGAGGAAGGAAGAGGTGGGGTAAGAAGGGGCTGAGAAGAGCCGGAAAGGTGGAAGGAGGGAGGGAAAGAGGGAGAAAAAGGAGGAAGGAGAGGAGAGGGGAGATGGGGAGGGGGGGAGGGAGGGAGACAGGGATGGAGGGAAGAGGAGAGGGGAGGGAAAGAGGGGGCAGAGGGGAGGAAGGGGGGAAGCTGAGGGGGAGGGAGGGGAGAGGAGAGGGGAGGAGGGAGGAAGGTAGAGACAAGGAGGAGAGATGGCGAAGGGGGGTGAAGAGGGAAGAGGAGGAGAGAGGAAGAAAGGAGGGAAGGAGAAGGAATGAGAGGGGAGGAGGAAAGAAGGGGAGGCGGGAAGGGGAGAGGAGAGGAGGGGAGTGAGGGGAAAAGGAGGAAGGAGAGAAAGGGAGAGGAAAGGAGACGGGAGGAGGGAAGCAGGGGAGAGGAGAGGAGAGGAGGGAAGGGAAGAGCGGGGAGGAGGGCGGAAGGATGAGAGCAGCCAGGGTGAGGCAGATGAGGCGGGTGGGGCGGGTGGGAGGGCAGAGCTGGGAGTGAGGGCGGGTGCGGCTGGGCGGACTGGGTCGGGGAGGCACCCATGGGTGCTGCTGGGAGGGGCCGGCTTGCTGCCTCGGTGCTCGCTGCCTGCTCTCCTGGTCTCGCCTCTGGTCTGCATCTGTCTCCTGCCCGCCTCGCCTTCCCCTGCCAGCTGTGCACAGCTGGGCACAGGGCCTGAGGCGGGGGCTCCAGCCCCAGCTAGTGGGAAAGCGGCCGGGCGCCCACAGGTGAGCAGGACCCAGAGGGGCAGGGCAGAGCCCCCTCTTAGGGGAGGAGGGGGTCGGTGGGGAGCACTAAGGCCCTCCTGGTACTGGCCTTTGGGCTGGTCGGGGATGGCAGGCTCTGAAGCCTCTCTCTCCTCTCTCTCTTTCTCTCCGTCTCTCAAGACTGTTCACTTACTTTTTTTTTTTTTGCTTTTTGGGTCACACCCGGCGATGCACAGGGGTTACTCCTGGCTCTGCACTCAGGAGTTACTTCTGGCAGTGCTCAGGGGACCATAAGGGATGCTGGAAATCGAACCCGGGTCGGCTGCGTGCAAGGCAAACGCCCTACCCGCTGTGCTATCTCTCCAGCCCAAGACTGTTCACTTACTTTATCCTGAAGATGGCTGTCAGCCAGGAACAGAAACCCTGGTGGGACAGAGAAGAGAGTCCCAGTCAGCGGGGGGTGGGGGGGGTGGGGGGGCGGGAGGGTCCCCACTCTGCCATACCCCTCCCCCCATCCAGTTGTGCTCCCTCCCCCCTCCAGGGCTGGAGAGGGCAGCAGACAGGACCAGCCTCAGAGAATCACCAAGGGCTTCTCTGCCCGTCCTGCTGGAAGCCAGCAAGAGCTCAACAGGACGGTCGGACAGGCAGAGGTGGGGGTCCTGCCGAGCTGTATACGGGTGGGGCCTGGGAGCTGGGGACATGTGTGGAGGGTCCCACTGCACTGTACACAGGCGGTGGGACATGGGCGGGGTTCCCGTGGAGGCGGCATGGGCCGCATGGGCCGGGGGACCTGGGCGGGGGGTCTTGTGCCCTGCGTGGTTCCGGGCGTGGCCTGGGCTTCCGAGGGAGGTTTGAGGGAGGGAGAACCTCTGGGTCTGCAGCCAGCAGACAACAAAAACCACAGGTGCCCCTGCGCTGCCTGCAGTCCCGGCCAGTCCCGGGCCCTGTGCCATGCGCCCCTCCCCCTCCCAGCCTGGCGTTGAGGGCAGCAGGGGGGCGGGGCGTGTTCCTGGGAGTGGCGGGCAGGGAGCTGCCCCCCAGCTGCCAGGCACAGGATGGGAGAGATGCCCCCAGTCAAGGTGCAGGAGCCTCCTGGTCAGCACCCCTGGGGACTAGGAGAGTGCCGGCCAGTCAGGCTGGGGACTGCACCTGGCGCTGCCACCGCAGGGCCTCAGCCTGAGCTGGGCTCACCCAGGTTCCCACACAGGCAGGCGCAATTCCTTCCTTCCTTCCTTCCTTCCTTCCTTCCTTCCTTCCTTCTTTTTCCTCTTTCTTTCTTTCTTTCTTTCTTTCTTTCTTTCTTTCCTTTCTTTCCTGGGCTGGAGCGATAGCACAGCGGTAGGGCATTTGCCTTGCACACAGCCAACATGGCCGGCCCAAGTTCGATTCCTCCGCCCCTCTCGGAGAGCCCGGCAAGCTACCGAGAGTATCTCGCCCGCACAGCAGAGCCTGGCAAGCTACCCATGATGTATTCGAGATGCCAAACACAGTAACAACGAAGTCTCCAATGGAGACGTTACTGGGTCCGCTCGAGCAAATCGATGAACAACGGGAGGACCGTGACCGTGACCGTGACTTGGGCCACACTTGGCAATTCTCAGGGTTTACTCCTGGCTCTGCACTCAGGAATTCCTCCTGGCAATGCTCAGGGCACCCTATGGGATGTCGGAGATGGAGGCTCCCCCCCTCCCCCGGGGTCAGCCGCATGCAAGGCATGCATCCTACCAACTGTACTATCGCTTTGGCCCTTGAAGAGCAGTTTCTGACCTGCAGGAGGCCAGGGGGCCAGAGATTGGATCTGATGGGAAATGGGTCCCGATGTTAGAGCCTTGGGCACAGGGAGGCCTCAGGGCTTCACCCTGCTTGGCCTGGGGGCTCTGAGCTGCACAGCGGCTTCTGGGTGTTCTGCTGGGCTGGCCTAGAAGACTCGCGGACCCATCTAAAACTGTATCTAAGGCATAAAGGGTCCCTTAGCACCCAGCAGCAGAACTGACCCAGGCCCCAGCTGTCGCCAAGAAGTTTGGGACTTGTTTGGGGAGGTGAAATGGGGGGAGCGGGGGAATCCGGGCGCTGAGGCTGCTCCCCTGGTGAGGGCCATGGCCTGAGTAGTCTCCGACTCTGGGCTGCCCATCCCAGGCTGCCCTGATCATCTGCAGGACTGTGTGGGTTGCTAGAAGTCATGGGGAGGGGGGGAGGGAGTGCACTTACGTTGTCTCTTTGGTCAAAGTCCACAGAGCTGGAGACAGATGTGAGACGCTCATACCGGTCATGACTATCCCCGTGCATAGCGGAGGCCACACTGGGGGTTGGGGGGGGTCGAGAGAGCAGAGAGCAGGGTGAGTCTCAGTCCCGGGAGGCCATGTGAAGTGGGCCAACTCCCACTCCCGGGCTCCAGGGATGAGACAAGGCACAGAAAGCGCAAGAGTGAAGCGGGAAGTGCCCCTCCCGGCCTCCCTCAGATGCATCTTTCTCTTGGTGGGGGAGGGGGGGCGGAAACAGGGGGCCACTGACTCAGGAGACAGCCCAGAGTCCGGCTCAGGCCCCGCCTCCCTCCCCAAGGAAGAAAGGGTGGGAGCGGGCCTGCAGTTCCCGGGCTGGCCAGCGGGGGGCAGGGCAGCAGAGTTGCTATTTGCAGAGGGTGATGAGGAGGCGGAGGGAAGCGCGGGCCAGGAGAGCGCCAGGTCCAAGGGCCGGGATCAAGGGGCCCGAGGGTGTCTCCCACGTGGGCCCCGGTCTCCCTCTTCCCTGAGCCCAGCAGCTGCCGCAACTCCGACTCCAGTCCTAGACAGAGACGCTGATGAGACACAAAGGGCCAGACTCGAGGCTCCTTGGGCAGCACCCCCTCCCAAGCCTTCCAGAAGGGAGGAGCGGGGAACCCTGGAATGTGAAGAACTAGCTGTTAGGGGACAGAAAGCCACCGGTGACGCCCAATCTTGTCTCTGCGACCGACGGGGTGGGTGTGTTCTGGGCACCCGGAGAGCTCTGGGCTCCAGCCAAGGGGCGCCCGCCCGGAGGGAGCCAGCGAGCCGGAGTGTGTGGGGGAGGGGGGAGGCAGAGACAAGTTTGGGGAGCCCCCTGCTCTGCAAAGCACACCGCCGGCATTAATCCGAGACATGAGCCTGCAGAGGAGAAAACTGCAAAAGGAATCCAGTAACTTGGCAGGAAGAGAAGAGAAGCATGAGAGAAGAGAGGGAGAGCTGGTTTAGTGGGGGGTGAGGGGGCTGGCGCCCCCACATACTATTCCTGTTCCACTCGGTCCCTCTCTTGTCGCCAAAGCCTGGGGACAGAGAACAGACAGGGTTAGCAGGAGCGGGTGCTGGGGGACGGTCCCTGAGGACTGGCAAAGGGACGAAGTATCTCCCCATCCGAAGCCCACCCTGGGACTCTCTCATCTCCATCCTCCCAACAAGGGGCATGAGAGAGGACCGACTCCTTCCAGCCCCGAGAAGTGCGGGAGGTCTGTGTGGCTACATGCATGCGTATTTGTGTGCGGGTGTGCACTGCACGTGTTCCGGCGTACACATGCGCGTGTAAGCCTGCAACTAGGTGCAGGTGTGTACATGCAGGCACTGCGCGTGTCTGTGACACACGTGCGTCTGGGTGCACGCGCCTGCAAGGACTGGCGCACGCAGATCGCACAGGTATGTGGGCGTGTATGTCCGTTCCCAGATGAATGTGCACGAACAGCACACGTGCATGGAGATCTGCCCCAGCACTGGTGTCCGTGCGCCTGTGTGTTCTAGCGTGTGCGCGTGCAGGAATACGAGCATGGGTACACGCGTGTGTGCACGAGCGACAGGGCCCTGGCTCCTTACCTGTCGGCGTCTGTGACCAAGGCCAGCCGCCCATAGTCCCAGGCTACCTTCCGGAGGATGGAGAACAGGAAGAGCAGGGCCTGAGGGAAGGGGACAAGGGCTGTTGGCAGGTGGAGGGGCCGCCCACCCACGGACGGCCAGGGGAGCAGCGGGGTCAGAATCCTGACTCGGGGCGGGGCGCGGGGGGCAGGGGGGGGGAACGAAGGATGAGCAGGGGTCAGGCAGCTCTCCGGGGGGCACTCACCAGGAAGCACATGAAGTCGAGGGCCAGCACGGTGGGGACGCCCCCGAAGGGCAGGCCCTGCAGCACGGTACTGCGGATGCGGGCGCTGTAGCAGTAGTCCTTGGGGCTGCTGCTGTTGAGGGCCGAGGTGCCCAGCGTGGCCAGCAGGAAGGGCAGCATGGCTGCTATTGCCGCATGGTCCTCCTGGAAGGGGGTGGGGGAGACCTCAGCTGGGTTTCCGGATGGGCTTCCCGGCCAGTGTCCCAGCGGCGTGAGCGTGGGGAGGGGGCCGCGAGGGCAGGTCTGGCAGGTCTGGCTGGCCGAGTGAGTGGGTGAAGCTCTGGCCCCCAGAGATAAGGGTGGGGGCGGGGAGGCGCTTGGCCCGGCTTTCACCTTCACCATCTTCACCGTCTGCTGAGCAGAGACCCCACCCTGGGTTTGGGGCGCTCAGCCCCAGGGCGGCAGAGGGGGTGGGTTTATCTGAGCTGGAAGTTCCCTGTGGCCTCTGGTATTAACTTCTGTATCCACAGAGTCTCTGTCCAGGGCCTCTCTCCAGATTGTCTTTCTGCCTGGCAGGGGGGCAGGGCTGAGTTTGAGGGAAGATGAGGAGGAGAGGGGGCTTCAGGTGGAGGCCACGGGGAGGGGGGGGGGGGGGTCAGCAATCTCACCCCATTCGCACTTCCACCTCTTAGAAAATTGGCAGGATTCCACTTGCTGCGACTTTTCGCTTCTTCCTCACTTTCCCAGTGGAACCAGTTTCCAACAAGGGGACCCCTCTGTCCCCTGAAGTTCCCCCCGCGCCCCCCAGTTACTTCTGCGCTGGGGGTGGGGGTCAAGCGTGCCCGGTTCCTGTCTCCGGAGCAGGGCAGGCTGGGAAGGCCTTGCCCTCCAGCGGGCTTTTCTATTGGCAAAGGAAGGGACAGTGGGTGGGGCCCCTGAGTACAGCCCTGGGGGGCCCCCCCCATGCCCCCAGTACTGCAAGGGCAGGGAGGGTCAGGCAAGTCCTAGGAGCTAAGACAGTCTGGTGGAAGGGGGAGTCGTCCTCGTTCGTTAGGTTTAACCCTCAGAGCCTCACCCCAAAGGGTGGCCAGCCTGGATGCTGGGCTTCTGCCCGCGCCCAGGGACCCAGCAGAGCAGGCCCTGGGGGAGCTCGGGGCGGAGTAGCGTGGCTTGGCATAGCCGCCCCGCCCCCACCCCCCAGGACCTCTGGGGCCCCTTCTGCTGACGACAGTGAAGCTCTGCCTTGGAGGTGGGGTGGGGGTGTCCCCAGGGAAGGCAGGAAACCAGACAAAGAGAACAACAAACCTAGCATCTGCGGGACCGCACCTCTGCCAGCAAGCTTCCACCAGCCTGCTGGGGTGACACAGAGGGTCTCTCCAACCCACCAATCCCCCACCTCTGATCCCTCCCCATGCCCTATTTCAGTCACAGAGGAAGGGGCACCAGCTGGGCGGGGGAGGGGGGGCGGGGAGGTGAAGGGTGTGTGTGTGTGTGTGTGTGTGTGTGTGTGTGTGTGTATTTTCCTGGGGTCCCAGGAACAGAATAACACAACAAAAACCAAAACCCGGGCTGGAGCAATAGCACAGCGGGTAGGGCGTTTGCCTTGCACGCGGCTGACCCGGGTTCGATTCCCAGCATTCCCATATGGTCCCCTGAGCACCGCCAGGGGTAATTCCTGAGCGCAGAGCCAGGAGTGACTCCTGTGCATTGCCGGGTGTGACCCAAAAAAAAAAAAAAAAACAAACCCAAAACCCGGGTTAGAGGCCAGGGGTATACAGCACATGCCTCACATGTGTGAGATTCTGGTGTCCATCCCTGACCATGGGGAAGATAAAAGTAAAAGCAAAGGAGAACTGGGGTTAGGTGAGGAGAGGATGGGAGGAAGGGCCTCTGGGCAGCTCTTTGGTTTCCTCTTTCCTTTCCAGCCCAGCGGTCCTACCCCCCCCCCCCACCCCCCACCACACACACACTTCATAATCATGGCAGGACCCAGAGCCTGCTGTTTCAAGAATAGCATACACATCCTGTCATTGACTCCTCACCATCCCGAGCTGGAGCTCACTGTCACCATAACTGGGGGACTGGGGGTTCCTGAGAAGTGAAGTGACCACCTAGCCCCAGTGTGATTACAGGGCATCTCCTGGGGCTGCGTACAGACACTGCCGGGTGCGGAGGGGTGTGAATGTGAGCTGGAGTGTGTGGGCGGCAGTGAATGGAGCTGCTGATCTCTAAGTGGGGGGGTCTGTCTGGGGGGGGTCGTGTCTGGGAGTCCTGGGATGGAAACATGAGATGCATGGAATTCTGGGGCAGAAGCAGAGGTTGGTTACAGGTTCTTGGGGCACCTGGACAGTCGTCCCCCTTGATCCCCACTCCAATGCATGCTCAAGAATCCACCAGGGGGCTGGAGCGATAGCACAGCGGGTAAGGCGTTTGCCTTGCACGCAGCCGACCCAGGTTCGATTCCCAGCATCCCATCTGGTCCCCTGAGCACCACCAGGAGTGGTTCCTCAGTGCAGAGCCAGGAACAACCCCTGTGCATCGCTGGGTGTGACCCCCCCCCCTCCAAAAGAAAAACCACCAGGGCTCTTTCCTGCCTCTGCTGTGTCTCACCAACTCCAAGCCAGACCCCACACTGAGATACAATGACCCTCCGGGAGTGTCATGCCAGAGCCAATCTCTCCACGCTAGAGGCAGCTGCAAACTTCTGGAAGATTTCATGTGATGGGAACCTAGCGGGGTGTGACTGGAGGGTATGGGGGGACACGTCCTGGAGATCAGTCCGTGCACCTGCAGCCGTCTCCCTCTCCAGCGGCTGAGCAGAGTCCCCCTGGGGGCCGGAGCGGCCCAAGGCCCCCTTTGCACATGGGCGAGGCAGGGCCGCAGGGAGAAGGCAGGTTAAGGGGGTGGGACCCGGCTGGCTGGTGGCTCTCAGTCTTCTTAGCTGTGGGGGCGGGAGCCTGGGCTGCTGCTGCTCTCCGAGGGAGGAGACTGAGGCAGAATCCTGGGGGCGGGAGCTCCTCCACTCCAAGGGGCTGTCGGGTGCTCCAGGCAACAGGACCGGTTCCACCCGAGGCTTGGCTGGAGTGCTCACAAGAGCCAAGGGAAGTTTTACTTTCAGCTAATTCGTGGCCTTGAAGGTTACCAGGAAGAGATGTGTGTGAGTGTGAGTGTGTGTGTGAGTGTGTGAGAGAGAGTGTGTGTGTGTGTGTGTGTGTGTGTGTGTGTGTGTGTGTGTGTGGCGGTGGGTCCGCAGTTAGAAATTCAGTTCTTTTTCTTACACAATCAGATGGGGAGAGTCCTGCAGGGCTCAGGATGTCAGGAGGGCTGGGGGGGAGGGGAGGGGGAAGGGGAGGGTGTTTGCCCACAAGTAGGAAGGAGGTGGATTCTGTTACTAAGTAACCCGCACCTCAGTTTTACAATCTCTTAACAAAATGATATTACTAGACTTGTTCCCCGCAGACCAACACCTGCTGGCAGGGCCAAAATGTATAAGAATGTATCTAAGGGGTCAGGGAATGTGGCTCTGTAGCAAAGGCCAGGTCCGCCCCAGCAACATTTCCCCCTAAGCATCTGCAATGTGGATTCCCCTAAAGAAATACATTTATCAGTGACTTACTCTGCTCCTTGTGCCAAGCACTGCTCTAAGTACTTTACAAACCGTTCACTAGACTACCTCTCCCAGTCCTAGGAGAACACTGAGGAACAGAGAGGGTGCTTAACTGGTGCAACAGCACACAGCAGATGGGATGAATTTGGCTCTGGACTCCAGCAGCCTGGCGCACATCCATGGTCCCTGCTGCCTTGGACAACCGAGTCACTTCCATGAGGAATCCAGGGGCTGCCAGCTGCCCCCGGAGCCTCTGCCCACCCTATTTGCCTGTTTCCTGTTTGCTCTTTGCCGACCCTTCTAGGCAGTGGTTCCTTGACCCTTACCCCCGCCCCCCCACTCCAGTCTTGGGTTGGTGGCTCTGGGGTTCCCAGGGAGGAGCATGCGCACAGGCAACGGTGCCTTCCTGGATGAAACCACTGACTTCTGACCTCGGCCAGTCACCCCACTGCCCACGGCCTCGACTCCTTCACCTGTCGGCAGGCGGGTAAGAATTCAGTTGTGGGGCAGGTCTGAGGATTAAGATGAAAAATTACGTAAAGCTCAATACAGTTCAAAGTACAGAAGGGGTTCCAAAAAAAAAAAAAAAGCTATTGTTACCTAAAACATATGGAATGAAAAGGGTTAGCTGAGTGCAGGAAAGCGAGATCCAAATAAAGAATTTGATATGCTGGAGTACCCGGTCTGGATGGGCTTCTGCGTGAGACTTTGGGGCATACTCTGATTGGGGACACACACCGAGCAACAGGGACTGTCCCCAAACTCTCCAAACATCCCTGATGGGATCCCTGAGCAGCAGGCTGGGAGGTGGGGGGCCCCATTATTGATCACCAACCAGGAAGGTGGGCAGACCCTGTACCACTATTCTATCGTGCCATCTCCCGAAACCTCAGGAGGAGGTGGTACCAAACGCACCTGGAAACTGAGGCTCAGATAAGTCAAATTAACTTGTCAAGGTCACACAGCTAAAGAAAGGTTGAGCTAGAATTTCAAGGCAGGTTCCCAACACTGTTATAATTGGAGGGAATTTGTAAGCTGCTTCAAAGGGTGGGGGGGTCCCAGGGCTGCAGCGACAGTGAAGAAGGGGGGATGCTTGTCCTTCATCCAGCCCACCTGGGTCTGATTCCCAGCATCCGTTTTGGTCCCCCAAGCACCATCAGGAGTGATCCCTGAGCACAGAGCCAGGAGTTAAGCTCTGAGTATCTGGGTGTGGCTCAAAAATCAAAAAATGAAGGAAAAAAAAAGAACCCAAACAAACAAAAAACGACCCCTCCATCCCAAAGGGGTTCCAGGCTACCACCAACAATTCTGTCTTGCCATATCCCGACCCACCCACCCATGAACCAAAACAGCCGGCTGAGGCAACAGCAGGCCTCAGCGTGTGCCACTAGGGCATGCCAGGGCTTGGACCCTCTGGAGTCTTGGAGGAGGACAGACGGACAGATAGACAACCGCCCTGGAGACCCGCGCAGTCCAGCTGGAAGCCTTGCGCGCACTCCCACACCCCTGTCAACTGCTCCCGAGGCCGCCAGGACTGGGGGGAGGCCTCTCCTTAGGAGGCTGGGACACAGCCTCCACCTTCCTGGGCTAATGCAGACCCAGGCAGAGGCTGGGGCTGGGAACTGGGGAGCGAGGCCTGTGCCCCGCGCCCCGGTTGGTGGAAGCAGAGCGTGCTGGATCTCCTCTCGGGGTATGGGGGGGGCACGGCCCACGGCAGCCGGCAGCACAGGGCCCCAAGGGCAGCCGGACCCTCTGACCTCTCCCGAGCCCTCGGCGAGTGTCCTTCTCTTTTCTTGGGGGGAACAAGGCACCCAAGATCTCCCAGGGTCCTCCTCACGCAGGCCGGGCTAGGACAGGACAAAGCGCGACCCCTCCCCGCGGCGGGGCCTTTGCCCCCCTCGGGGTTCCGCGTCGGAAACCCTTTTCCCGGGCGTCCCCGACAACGTAGGCCCCGGCAGCGGCTCATGAATGGAGCTCAGTGTGCGGGGCGCAAGGAGAGGACGCGCTCCCGAGGCCAGCTGCCTGCCCAGCTCGGCCCCCGGAGTCCCCAGGCGGGCCGTGGGGGACAGCGGCCGGCGCCGCGCCAGCATCCGTGCCCCCTGCCTGGCCGCGGGCCGGTTTCGTGGTGGTGGCGGCGGCGGCGGTGGGGGGACAGGGCCCCAGGGACGGGAGACCCGATCAAAGAACGGGAGGGCATCGGACTTGGCGACCCCGGATCCGAACACACGGGGGCGGGGGCGGCGGCGGGCCGGAGGGGCGCAGCTGGACCCCCGGAGGGGCGCCGGGGAAACGCGCACCTGGACGCGGCAGGTGGGGAGAGGAGTGGCGCGGAGGGGCGCGCGCGGCGGGGGTCGCGAGACCTCCCGAGGGGTGGGCACCGACGGGGCTGCACATCTGGGCCCCCCGGCCGGGGCCTGAACATTCGCCTTGGGCGCGCGGGTGCCACGGGGTCCCCGGGGGGCGCGGGGACCTTCGGGTCCCGGAGGAGGTGGAAGGGAGGGGACGCGCTTGAGTCCGGGGGATTTTTTTTTTTTTGTTCGGTGTTATTGTTGTTTTTTTTTTTTTTCCTCCCCCCCTCGGGGTCGCGGTGGGGATCCGCACGGGAAAGAGGGCGCGGGGGAAGGGGGTCGCGTACTCACCCCCAGGCGCAGACTCGGCTCGGGCTCCGAGCCCCGGCTCGGGGCGGGGCGGGGCTGGGGAGGGGGAGGGGGAGTCCGGGGCGGCTCGAGCTCGGGGCTCCTGCGGCGGCCGCGGCAGATCTGGGGGAGGGGGAGCGGGCGGAGGGAGGGGCCGGGGGCGTGGCCGCGCCCGCCCCGCCCCGCGCACGCAGCGCGCGCGCACGCGCACCTCGGCGCCCGGCCGGCCGGCCCCGGCGCGCACGCGCCCCCGGGAGCGCCGCGTGGTGGCGGCGAGCGCGGGAGGCGGCGCTTGGCCAGCGGGGCGCGCGGCGGGCGCTTCCCGGGCGGCCAGAGCGGTACGGACGGAGGGCGCGGGCGGGAGGGCCGACTCCCGGGGGCAGCCGAGCCGGGCCGAGCTCGGGGCAGGGGAGGCCGCTGGACCCTGCCGGGGCGCGGCGGTGGGCGACCCCGCGCCCCCCGGTGCGCTCCGGAGGCGCGGGGCGGGCCCCGTCTTTGCACCCGCCGCGTCCCCCTCTGCGGCTCCGGAATTGACCGTGTGGCTTCCGTGGCGTGGGCAGTGAGGCCAGCGCTGCCACTGGCCTGGCGACCGGCGGATCCCACGGCCCCTGCCACCCCACCCCGGGCTGGTCAGTTTCCCGGGGCGCGCATCGGAGGGGCGGGGAGAGGGCGTGCCGGCCCGCGCGCCTCCCGGGATCCCGCCCTCGCCCCCCGGCCCATCCCCCCGCAGGCAGCACGGGACGGAATCGGCAGCTCGATGCACTGGATTTGGGGTTCGTGAGAGCCGCGCTTACCTGACGCAGGGGCAGTGGCTCGGACACCGAAAGGAAGTGCTGCTTTCCACGGTGAACTTTGCCACCCCGCGCGGGATGAATGGGCTGAATTTGCCAAGAGGTTAACAGGAGCATGTGACAGGGTCACCCTGGGTTACTTTGGGGCAGGCTGGGAGCTGCTGGGTAGCGGAAGGACCCCTCCCCGGGGCTGGCTGGGGCCTGGTCTGGTTCTTGCCCTCGGGCTGTGTCTCGGCTCTTGGACGCTTTTCCCCCTGGCAATGCCCCACTCCTGACTGCTCAGGGATCACTCCAGCCTCAGTGCTCTGGGACCAGCCGCCGTGCCAGGGGTTGCACCGGGGCTGGCCGGTTGCTTGGCAGGCGTCTGATCCCCTGGATTATTTATTGCTCAGGCTCTTGTCTGATGCCTCTTTAAGGTGTCATTGTTAGCTGGTGGAATACGGTTATTTCTGTTTTGTGGGAGTGCTTTTCAAACTGAGTCTCACAGGTTGGTTGGAAATCAGTTTTGTGGTTCACAGCCAGCATTATAAAAAGTGTGTGTGTGGGGGGGCAATATGAGTAGAATTAGAATTACACTTGGTAAGGGTCAGTTTTGGACTCTGGCACTGGCTTCAGGGGTGTGTTTGTGTGTGTAGGAGTGTTAGAAGGTTTTGCACAATGTGTTTCTCTGTTCACAGCAAAGTTCCCCAAAGCATCAGCCTCCTGTCTCCTGGCTTGCCCTTCACGTTCTCCACCTGAGGCTTTTTTTTTTTTTCCTTCTTTTTGGGTCACACCCGGTGATACACACGGATTACTCCTGGCTCTGCAGTCAGGAATTACTCCTGGTGGTGCTTGGGGGACCATATGGGATGCTGGGGATTGAACCCGAATTGACTGAGCGCAAGGCAATTAGCACCCTACCCACTGTGTTATCGCTCCAGTCTCCATCTCCACCCGAGTTTTCTGTTGAAATTGTCCACGAGTCAATGAACATTCCAGGAGCCCGGCTTTCAGGAACATGACTGACCAGGAAGAAGAGCAGTTGAAACCTAATTGAAGGATAGATTTCGTGGTGGGCTGAGGAAGGAGGTTGGCTGCACAGTTGATTTTGGTTGTATCAGTATATGGAGTGTGGACATTAGTATTCTGGGAGGGATTTTTTTTTGGGGGGGAGGGGGTTTGGGTCAGTCACACCCAGCGGCGCTCAAGATTTAGGCCTGTCCGTGCTAAAGATTCCGTATTCGGTGCCAGGAATGGAACCAGGGTCAGCTGCTTGCAAGGCTGGTGCCCTTCTCTCTAAAACATCTCTCCAGCCCTCTGGAAGTGAGAGGTGGGAATGGGGGGGGGGGGGGTGCGGGGGGAGCAAGTGGTTCAGATACAATGGGATGTGTTCTGTTTTTTTCTTGGAGGGCCATTTTACTCCCGAGAGCTTCTCAAATATGTAATACTAAGCATGTTTTTACATGTTGTGTTGATTTCCTGGTTGTCAAGCCAATGTGACCCACTGCAGAATAGCACCTGCAGTGGGCATGGGCAGAGGGGAAGCTGGCACAGTGACTTAGTTTTTGTTTCTTTTTTTTCTTTTTGGGTCACACCCAGCGATGCCCAGGGATCATTCCTGGCTCTGCACTCAGGAATTACTCCTGGCGGTGCTTGGGGGACCATATGGGATGCCGGGGATCAAACCCAGGTCGGCTGTGTGCAAGGCAAACGCCCTACCCGCTGTGCTATCACTCCGGCCCCTGACTTAGCTTTTGGAGCACTGTGGGTCCCAGAAGGAATTTCTTATATATTAGGGTTGTTTGTTTGTTTTTGTTTTGGGGGTCATGCCTGGCAATGCTCAGGGGTTACTCCTGGCTTTGCACGTGGGAATTTCTCTTGGGGGACCATAAGGGGTGCCGGGGATGGCTGCATGCCGGGTAAGTGCCTTGCCTGCTGTACTATCACTCTGGGCCCCTGTATCTTAGGTGTTTTTTTTTTTTTTTTGCTTTTTGGGTCACACCCAGCTATGCACGGGGGTTACTCCTGGCTCATGCACTCAGGCATTACTCCTGGTAGTGCTCGGGGGACCATATGGGATGCTGGGAATCGAACTTGAGTCGGCCGCGTGCAAGGCAAATGCCCTACCCACTGTGCTATTGCTCCAGCCCCTGAATATTAGAATTTTTAAACAATCCAATTACGAATCCAAACTTGTAGTGGATTCCTGATCGGTTTGTGCCTGATGCGGGGGACCCCACAGGGACCCTGACCTGGCCTCCAGTTACTGCCAATGCTTCGGTTGCGCTGATGGAAGAGGAGACATTTCACAAACCCTGACATGAGTATTGAATGGACTGCCAGATCTGTGGAGGCTCAAGCAGGGCTGGGCGCCCTCTCCTGCTGCCCAGTGCCTGGTTCCGGTGGTCTCGCGTTGGACTCTGGGGCTGATTATCCTCAACAGTTCAGTTGTCAGCTGACGCAAGAGTCCACTGAACTTCAGAGTCTGAGAGCTGTCTCGTCTCTCCGCTGGCAAGGTCATGGCACCTGGACCGTTTGAAAATGGGATGTCCCGTTTCCTGGCATTTGGCCTCTTTTGTGGCTGGGCCTGTATCGAATTGCTCTGAGTGGTGGGTTTATTTATTGTTTCCTTTTTTCTCTCCGTGAGGTGATGGTGATTGTGGAGACTTGGGAGGGTCTCAGAATCAAGTTAAGATTTCTGTTTCTTTTTTTTGTTTGTTTCATTTTGGGTGCCACACCTGGTGGTGCTCAGGGATCACTCCTGGCAGTACTTAGGGACCATATGGTGCTCAGGATCCAACCTGGGTCGGTCTGCGTGCAAGGCAGACGCCCTGCCCGTTGTACTACCCCTTGCGCTTTCTTTGTAGAAACTGTTGGCTTGTTCTGGATTGTAGTTCACTCTGGTGAGATTTTACGTGTGTATTAACAATGGCAGCAGGCTTTGAAAGAGAGGACTGTTGATCGGGGTTCCACAGATGTTGCTCTGAATTAGAAAGCGCAAATGGCGCTTCTGTTACGATGCCTTGTGGACTGGGGTGATTGTACAGTGGGCAAGGTGCTTGCATATATGCGGCCGACCCAGCTTCTATCCCTGGCACCCCATACTGTCCCCCAAGTCCCACCAGAAGTGATTCCTGAGTGCAGAGCCAGGAGTAAGCTCTGAGTACTGCTGGGTGTGCCTCCCTGCCTGCCCACCCCGAAAAACAAAAAGGAGGGGCCTTGTAGCTGATTTACAAGTGAAAGTGAAAGACACTAGTGAAAGACAACTCAGCTGCCCAGTGCGCCGCATCAGAAACTTGAAAGGTGGCATCATCTTCAGGAAAGAGGGCATGGCTCCGTGTCTGCTCTATGCTTTCAGTCTGAGCACTGGGTTTTCTTTGGGGGGGTGGACTCACCTGGCAGTGCTCAGGGCTTCCTCCAGGCTCAGCACTCAGAAATCACTCCTGGTGGGCTCAGGGACCATATGGGGTGCGATGGATTGAACCCTGGCCTGCTGCGCAAGCACCCCACCCACTATACCGTCTGGACCCCAGGACTGGGTGGTTTTCGAGAGACACCACATCAAAACAGGAGGCTGTTTCTCCTGGGCGCGTCTGAACACAGTTGTTACTCTACAGACTGGGGCTCTGCTGGCTCACTCAGAGGGTTGCTTTTATTTAAAAAGATGTAATAAATCAATTTTTGTTTGGGGGCAACACCTGGCGGTGCTCAGGGCTTACTCCTGGCTCTGCACATGGTCCCTGGGATTGAACCCTGGTCAGCCGTGTGCCAGGTGAACGCCCAAACCACTGTACTGTCACTCTGGCCCCAGATTCCTGCTTTTACCTGGAAGCTAGAGCTCACTTTCTTGCCTCCTTGTTCTTCCTGGGGTCCCTTGCTTGATAGAGTCACTGAGGGCTGGAGAAGTTGGTTCCAAGGTCACAGACTTAGCTAGGGAAGAAGGAGGATTGTGTGTGTGTGTGTGTGTGTATGTGTGTGTGTGTGTGTGTGAGTGATGTTCATTGGCTGTGTGTGTGTGCACATACATGTGTAGAATAAGGGGGCGAGGGGCTGTGTAGGATTGGGTATGTGTACGATGCTTTTGTTTTGGGGCAACACCTGGCAGTGCTCAGGGCTTACTCCTGGCTCTGCACATGGTCCCTAGGATTGAACCATACGCAGAGCCAGGAGTAAGCCGTGTGTAGAATGTGGGTGTATAGGATTTTGTGGGGGGATGGGGTGTGAAAATTGGGTGGATGTGGGTGTATAAGATTGTGTGTGTGTAGGGTGGGGGTGTATAGGATTGTGTGTGTGTGTAGGATTGGGGTATATGGGATTTGTGTGTGTGTGTTTGTAGAATGGTGTATAGGATTGGGAGTGTGTATGCTGGATGAAGGTATAGAAAAGTAATTTTTAAATACTCGTGTAACAAGGAGGAGCGTACGGTGAGTAAGCAAGGAAATATAGGACAAGAGCCCTGCACGCCTTCCCCTGTGAGTCAGGCTGAGGCGTGGTGTCCCGACCCTCACGGACGGCGTCCCGCGCTCCCGAGCCTTGCGTAGCCTGTGGATGGGACACCAGGCACCGGCCTGTGACTGGTGAATCTGGAACAAGGCTGTGCTGGGTGGCGTGCAGTCAGTCGTTCATCGAGAAGACAAGCTTTTTCTTTTCTTTTTTTTCTTTTTTATTGAGTCCAGGTGTGCGGAGTTGGCGTGGCACCTTCCTCAGGAGAGTGTGTGGGTTATCCGGAGTGTGTTGCCTTGGGGGAAGCTTCCGCGTGCTCGGCCGCAGCGTGACCAGGCAGGTGTTGTGTCAGCTGTGATAGACTCCGTCTCCTGACTGAGCAGGTTGCTCAGCGGTTTGAACTTCAGTCCTCCCTCTGCAGAGGGTGCTCTTTGTTAGTTGTCTTGGGGATCCCTTTGGGTCCTCCGGAGAGAGAAACCCTCCAGGGAGGGTGTCGAGTCTCAGAATCCTGACATGTCACACCTGTGCAAAATTAAGGGAAAAAAAAAAAACTAACGCATTTCTTTTTTAAAGTTTGGCCACACCCAGCATTGCTCAGGGGTGACTCAGGGGACCGTATGGGGTTCTGGGGAGCAAACCCGGGTCAGCCAGTTGCAATGCAAGCACCTCACCTGCCGTAGTATGGCTCCAGCCCCACCCAGTAGTGAACATTTTAAGCAACACAGAAGGGCCCTTATTGGTCCAGCATGCTCAGGAGGTGGAGGGGCGGGTGATGTCTGCAGGACAGGCCCACCTCTGGGCTCCTGGAAATTCCTGGTTTGGCTTTTCCGAAGCGGCCAGGCCCTTCTTTCTTCCCTTGCAGGGCGAGCCTCTGACCGGCTCACTCCAGGTTCTGGGCTGGGCCTTGCATTTGATTGTTCTCGGTGTGCCCGTCTTTCTCCCTCTTATACCCAACAGTCTCGTTTAAGGATGTCACTAGTCCAGCGGAGAGGGCAGTTGCCTAGCAGGCGGCCTGGGTTCGATCCCCGAGTCCCTCCAGGATTGAGCCCTGAGCACAGCCAGGAGGGAGCCCTGAGCACAGACCCATGTGCCTAAAAGCAAACGAAGAAATGGTAGTGCTAGTTTGTTGTTTCTTTACTACAGAGCCCGTCGTGTGTGTGTGTGTGTGTGTGTGTGTGTGTGTGTGTGTGGCGGCTGCACACCTGAAGGTGCTCAAGGGTTACTCCTGGTTCTGCACTCAGGAATTACTCCTGGTGGGCTTGGGGGATCATTCTGGGTGCTGGAGATTGAACCCTGGTGGGCTGCAGGGAAGACAAACCTTTTCCCCTCTGTACTGTGGCTCCCCGGGGGCCAGCCCCGTTCCAAAGTCCTTTATTTATTTATTTAATTTTTTTTTATGTAGGAGTACTACTATTTATTCAGCCGCCGATGAGCTGATTGAATTGGGCATGAACTCCACCTCCAAAGTCTTTTTTAAACCTCTGTAACTTGACAGGCACCTGGAGACAAGAATTATTCATCTAGAAACAATATATGATTATTCTTAGGCCTGTGATACTAAGTACAGCATTTCGCTGATTCCTTAAAGCCCAAGTAAAGTTTGCTACTTTCCAGCTTTCCACAAAGTATCACAAATACTGGTTCTTCTGCTTTTTCTAGCCAGTGAAAATGAGCTACAAAGGAACTCTTAGTATGTTAGGGAGGCGGCCCAGTCACCTGAATGTAGGCACCAGAAAGAGATTTCTTCCTTCAGGAAGCTTCTCTGGAGATGCTCAATGAATTGCAGATAAATTGTGACCATTCATCATAGAGGTTCCTGCCTATGATGACACTTAACCTGCCCTACCTCCCCCTCTTCAGAAAACACAGTAACTCTCAGTGCATCCCCCAAGTCTACCTTCAAGTCATGATCACGATCATCCTGTTGTTCGTCGATTGCCTCGAGCAGGCACCAGTAACGTCTCCTTCGCCCTAGCCCTGAGATTCTGAAAAGTGCCACATTCAAGGCTCTTTCAGGGTTAGGAGAATGAGACCCATCATTGTTACTGGTATTTGGCATATCGGGTATGCCACAGGGAGTTTGCCAGACTCTGCCGTGTGGGCAGGTTATGTTCGGTAGCCTGCCAGGTAGTCCAAAGGAAGAATGAGATAATGACCTTCAAGTCAATAAACAGAAAATCTCATTGTACCAGAGGTTAATGCCACCTGGGGTAGTTCCAGCATCCCTAGAGCTACAGCAGGTGATTGCTGTGTCCCACTGAGCGCCACTCCTGAGCCTGGGGCATGTAGCACCTTTCCTGGGCCTAGAGAACTTCCCCTGTGTTTTACCTGTGAGTCCTCCCCCGCCCTCGCCCCCAGAAGGAAAGTGAGCCTGAGCCGGGCAGGATAGGGTCCCTCTCACCTGTGCCCTCCTGCCGCCCAGCCTGGAGGGGCTCCCGGGATAGGGTGCGGAAGTGGTGGAGGGTCAGTCTCCTGGGCAAACACGGGGTGTGAATAACTTTTTTTTTCCCTTTTGGGTCACACCCGGCAATGCACAGGCGTCGCTCCTGGCTCTGCACTCAGGAATTACCCAGCGGTGCCCAGGGGACCAGATGGGATGCTGGGAATCAAACCCGGGTTGACCGTGTGCAAGGCAAACGCCCTACCCGCTGTGCTGTCGCTCCAGTCCCCAGGCATGGATAACTTTCCCGCCACCCAGACCACTCCTCCATGGCTGGCTCTGAAGTGAAGCAGGGCCTGGGTCCACCATGTGGCCCTTGCAAAGAAAGTCCCCGCAAGGCCAGGACCTTGGAAGTCAGGGACCAGTTGGTTGTTCAGTTGGGGTGGCGGGGAGGGGTGTCCTAGGGCAAGGTAGGCTACAGGTCATGGGGGCTGGGGCCTCCCACAACCCCTGCTCCCCCCACCCCACTTCCCACATGTCCAGGTCCGCATGTCGGGGCTGGGCGACCTGCACTTCTGCCTCCTGGCCCTGGAGAGTCCCCATAGCCTGAGTGCTCCACTCACTACATGGCCGTGTGTGTCTGCTCAACACTGTCCGGCTACGATGGAGCACAGTCGTGTGTGATGATGGAATACCCTTTTTTTTTTTTTAAATGTAGGAGTACTGTTATTTATTAAGCCACTGGATGATGGAATACTCTTGAATTTTCAAGAACTTTCTGGGGTCTTTGGGGTGGGACTGGAGGACCACAGGGACAGCTATGAAAAGTTGTCTGTCGAGAGCTCTTGGTTTTGCCTGTGTGTGTGTGTGTGTGTGTGCTTTGCAGTGTCTGTTTGATATCCTGTGACCTGCCCATCTAGAAGTTCCTCTCAGGGCTCGTCCAAAGTCTTTGGCTGTTAGGAAAATGAAAGTGTGTGTGTGTGTGTGTGTGTGTGTGTGTGTGTTTCCCCCTCTTGTTGCTATTGATTTTTGTTTTGTTTATCATGTGCCAGGGGTCAAGCCCAGGGCCACGCAGGTACAAGGCCAGCGTTGTGTCCTGTGCTCCATCCATGGCCTGTGTCGCTGTTGTGACTCTGGCTGCCATCACTCACCTGAGCATCTCTGGGCATCACACTCCTGCTGTGATGCCTGACTATGACACACTACTGTGCGGCTGGGGGTCCCAGGGACTGGTCCCGGAGGCTGGTGCTCTCTCTGTACCCTTGGAACGCCTGGGTTCAAGCTCAGGGCTCTGTGCTTGCAAGGCAGGTCGCTCTAGCGCAGAGCCATCCCCGGGCCCCGACTGAATTTCTTCAGGTGCTGAGTAGCAAGAACTGACCTTGCAGGGATGGTAGCTCCCTGCTCCCTCTGCAGAAGCATCTGGGAGTCTTCAGTGTCAGAGTCAGGGCTGTGCCTGGGGCGGGGGAAGGGGGGAGACCCGGGTCTGGGTTGGTGCCCAGGCCGTGTTAGGAGGCCCAAGTCAGGCGCGGTCTGGAAATCCCCCAGGCCCTCCTGCAGCCCTTGGGATAAGGCGTGTGACCCCGCGTGGAAGCAGCGCAGCGTGGAGAGGCACGCCGCGTGGGGGTTTCCCGCGTGGGAGTGCCCAGCGTGGAGGGGCACATAGCTTGGAGATGCGGCTCGTCTGGGTCCGTGATGATTCTGCAGTTCTGATAAGAACAAGAACCTGGGCTGCTCCTCCCGGGGGCGTCCCGGCCCACCCTCTCAGGCCAGAGTGTGCTGTGCTGAAGGACTGACGTCTGGATGGGTGCTGGGGTGCACCGAGTGTGGTGCTCTCCTGGCCTCCAACTTAACTCTCAGTCTTCGAAGTTCAGACTGGATTGAAGTGAACGCGGCTGCCCCACCAGCCCCTCACCCCGGGAGCCTGTCTCCATGCCCTTGGGTGTGAGTCCGAGGTGCGTGTGGGCAAAGCTAGAGACCGACAGGCACCCCACTAATGGCCGTTGAGTCAGAGCCTGGGTTGGAGACGCTGACTACTGGGGTTTGCCTTTTCAGCATGGTCCCTCCTAGCTGTGTGACCTTGGGCGAGTGCTCCAACCTTGCTGTGCCTGTTTCCATGCTTGGGAGATGGAACTCATTACAGTGCCTTTTTTTTTTTTTTTTTTTGGTTTTTGGGTCACGCCCGGCATTGCACAGGGTTTACTCCTGGTTCATGCACTCAGGAATTACTTCTGGTAGTGCTCCGGGGACCATATGGGATGCTGGGAATCGAACCTGGGTTGGCCGCATGCAAGGCAAACGCCCTACCCGCTGTGCTATTGCTCCAGCCCCAACAGTGCCCATTTTATGTCGCTTCCATGAGGCTCAGAGGAGAGACTGATGTATAGTACTTAACCTGCTGCCGCCAAGTCATACTCTTATACTCTGTAGACCTTGGCGACCTGAGCTAGCTGCAGGGGTGGGTGGAGGAGGAGAGGAGGAGGAGGAGGAGGAGGAGACTGAGGCTGGTGTGGTTCCCAGTGGGCCTTCCGGACCTTGGGCCTTCCGGCACATCACATTGCTCTGGGAATTCCAGTTCTAATCCCTGGAGTGGCCGTGATTCCGGCCGCTCAGGTGTTGTGAAAATGAGTCCCCCTTCGGCACGAAGGGGCCAGTCACCGTGCCCGAATTGTCTTAAGGAAAATGTTGGCCGGTGAGCTTGGGGTTCGAGGCTAAATTATAGTTCATAAACATTTGTGGAGTGTCTGGGTATTCCTGTGCGGGCAAAGAGTGGGCTTTGTGCCGTGCCCTAATCAAATAGTCTTATCTGAGGTGCTTTGAGTGTTCGCGGGGCAGAGCCATGTGTAAATACTGCAGTGGCCGTCAAGGCCTTTCTCAAAGGGCTCTCGAGCCGGGCCCCTCGGGTGTGGCCAGCAGCTGGAGTGACCAGCCGGCCGCAGATGCCTCATGTGGAAACTGAAGGGGGGGGCTGGGGCTTCGGGTCCTGCGTCCCGGGCTGGTGCGTGTCCTCTAGTCCCCAACTCTGCTCAGAGCCATCTCTGGGCTTTGGGGGTCGTCACACTGGGGAGGCTGACCCTGTGGACGCCCGGGTCCACAACTCGGCACGGGCCCGTCTTGGCCTTCCTTTGCTCACCAGGAGCCGTCCAGGCGTCCTGGCTCTCACAGGTGGGGGAGCCGCGCGGTACCTAGGAGTGCTCGGGGGAGGACCCGTTCTGGTTTCTAAGGTGCGTGAGCGCGCACGGGCACTCAGCGGCGGTCCCGGGGTGTGGCCGGGGGCCCTGGGTGCTGTGGGCGGGCCCGCACCCCGGCTGCTCGGGAAGTGACGTCATGGTGAAGGCATGCTGGGTGCTGCTGCCTTGCTAAGCGCGAGAGCACAGTGGCGGCCGCTCCGGCGCCCTGACCCCCAGGTGGACCGTGAATCAGCAGAATCGTGCGGCTGGGGTTCCAGCCCGGCATCCGCACCGCTTTTAACCACCAGCATTTATATTTAGTGACTAATGAGCTTGTGCTAGAAGTCCCATCTCCCACACAAGTCGCTAATAGTCTCTTAGCCGAAAAAAGCACCGTGGCTCCCGGTAAGGATGCCAACTTAAAGCCTCGTCCCCCTCCCCCCACTCTCTCCTGCAGGGTTTGCCACTGCGGGATCCATGGCTTGCGCTGCCGGACTCCGGGGTCCCTGCACCCAGGTCAGCAGAGCCCTCGGCCTGCGAAGTTTCAGGTAACTGGCCCCATGCACTTGAACCATGGAACCATATATGCACTCCTCTCCTCCCCGAGGTGTTTTTTTGGGGGTGTAGGGGGGGTTAGGTGGTGAGCCACACCTGACGATGCTCAGGGATTAGTCCTGGCTCTGCGCTGCGAAATCACTCCTGTCAGTTCTTAGGGGACCCATGGGGTGCGGGGCTAGAACCTGGGTGGGCGTGTGCAAGGCAAAAGCCCTGCCAGCTGTGCTGACGCCCTGCCAACCCCCCCCCCCCCCCCACACACACACACACACACACGCACGTTCTTAAAGCTGGTGAGTAAGTCTCCTGGGCTGGGTGCTCGGGGGACTAAGCCAGGGATGGAAAGTCAGAATGGTGGGGAGGAGCTGAGTGAGCTGAGCTGGGACAGGTGGGCGAGGGTGGTGAGGGCAGGAGTTCGGGAAAGTGCCCTTGCTCCTGGGCGCAAGAGGGAGACGACGCTGCCGTAGGCTTGCGAGGACAGGGGTTGACGTGTTTACCTTGTGCATGGCCGGTCCGGGTTCGATTCCTGGCACCACATAGGGTCCCCCTGTGTGCACCACCAGGAGCAGCCCAAAAACTTGAAAAAAAAGAAGAAGAAGAAGAAGAAAGGAATCTTTGGTGGTGTTTTTTAAATTCCTTGCTTCTAGGGCTGGATCGATAGCACAGCGGGTAGGGCGTTTGCCTTGAACGCGGCCAACCTGGGTTTGATCCCCCGGCATCCCATATGGTCCCTGAGCACCACCAGGAGTAATTCCTGAGTGCAGAGCCAGGAGGAAGCCCTGAGCATCGCCGGGCGTGGGCTCAAACCAAAATAAATAAATAAATAAATAGAAATTCCGTGCTTCCTACCAGACGTTCAAGCGCGATGAAGCGTGGCCTCCTCCCCTCTGTCTCTCTCGCTGCCGGGCCGGCGTCCTGGTTGGCAAATGCGCCTCCTGGCCCCGTTGAGCATGGGGCCTCGGGGTTGCTCCCAGAGAGAGGAATACGAATTGCTTCCTGCCCTGAAAGAGTTCTCACAGTCGGCCACGGGAGCGAGCTCAGGAACAAATAACTCTCAGAACATGTGACAAGGGTGATAATAGAGGCTTGTACAGCGCTTGGGAAGGCTCCGAGACCAGGGATGCTGGTGGAGGTGGCGGCAGCCTTCCCCGAAGGAGTTGGGGCGCACGGTCTGGGCCTCCACGTGTGCCGGAAGCACCCCGACTCCCTGCCCGAGTGGCGGGTGGTGCAGCGCAGAGGGCAGGGGCCGTGGGGCCGGGTGCTGGCCCAGGGGACGGCAGAGACGCATGGAATAAGCGCCCCGCTTGACATTCTGGGGCGCTTTCAGGCAGTGGAGCGAGGGACACTGGGGAGCCTCAGAGAACACTAATGTGACAGTCTCTGCACAAGCCGGCGAGCCACCGGATTAATGAGTGCCAGTGGGGGCAGAGGGAAGGGCCGGAGTTGCCCGGGAGTTGGGGGCAGCAAGACTGGGCGGCCGGTGGGTGTGGGAGGGGCAGGGTGGATGGTTTGCAGGCTGGTTTCCTGGGGAAGCCGTTGTCTTTCGGAAAGACAGTGGGGAAGTGAGGTTCATTGGGGTACCCCTGAGCTGGAGCACCCCGTAGGGCCTGCTATGGGCAGTTTAGAGGGATAGGACAGAAATAGAGTGTAGGAGAGACGTGAGACTGGCAAGAGAGTTCACTAGTTGGCAGCAGTGAGATGAAGGAACATTGCCCAGAGTCGCCAACGGACGGACAGAGGCAATGCTAGCCAGCGTTTCCCCGGAGAATATCTACCCGCATTTCAATTGCATTTATTTTGAATTTTTTTTTTTGGGGGGTGACACCCAGCGATGCTTAGGAGTTGCTTTCTGGGTCTACATTCGGGGGGGGGCTGGAGTGGGGGGGACACAGTGGTAGGGCGTTTGCCTTGTGTGCAGCCAACCCGGCTGAGCCGGATTCGATTCCTCCGCCCCTCTCAGAGAGCCTGGCAAGCTACTGAGAGTATCTCAATATATACCAAACACAGTAACAACAAGTCTCACGATGGAGACGTTACTGGGCCCACTCGAGCAAATCGATGAACAATGGGAGGACAGTGCTACATTCAGGAATTCCTCCTGGATGCTTGGTTGGTGGTGGTGGGGTTGGGGGGTCCTGACCGACACAGATACACACACTTTAGAGGGTGCCAGGATCGAGCCCAGGTTGGCTGTGTGCAAGGCAGATGCTCTCGCTCGGGCCCCACCTACCTGCCTTTAAGGTTCGGGCTTCGGGAAGCTAGAAATCTGTCATTGCATTGCTTCTGAATGTTTATTTGCCTTTAATGTCTTTGATACCTACTTTAAAAAATCCTTTCTAGTGGGGAAGAACGCAGTCTGACAAAAATGGTCCCCTTGGCTCTCCCTGGCTCGTGCCTCGTTGCACCTGAGGACTCCCTTTAAACCCACTCTCTCCCCTCGACGGTTCCAGGCAGCTGCAGCCGAGAGCGTTTGGGAATCTGGGGGGCAGGTTTGACTGCGCAGCGGCCAGGCCTTGGTCCATACTCTGCACCCTTAATCCTCAAGAGTTTTTGGGAAAGGCCCGGCTGCTGTGCGTTTCCTTGGAATAGGTTTGGGTTCTGTCCAAATAGAGATTTTTTTTTTTTTGGTGGATTTTTGGGTTGTACTCCGGAATCACTCCTTGGCAGTGTTTGTGGGACCGTATAAAATTCGGGGAATCAAACCCGCTCCAGCTGCAGGCAGGGCAAGTGCCTTCAATCACTGTAATATCACTCTGGCCCCACCTGGATAATTTTTTTGCAGGGAAGGGGGTGGCGTCGTTGGGGGTTGAGCCCAGGGCCTCACACCTGTGGAGTGTTTGCTATTCCTGTGGGACACCGTCCCACAGGACAGAACTGAGGCTCTGTCACCTTGACCTGGAGTCAGGATCCCCACCCTGGCCCCCTGCCCTGCCCCAGCCCCGTTCCCCCCACTCCCCCGCCCCCCCCCCCCCCCCCCGCCACCGCCGCGGCTGTCCGGCGCTGCCTCCAAGAACCAGACCCTCAGGCTTCTCCTCTCTCCCGCCAGCACCACGGGGGGCCTCAGTGCCATTCAGAAGATGACGCGGGTCCGCGTGGTGGACAACAGCGCCCTGGGGAACACCCCGTACCACCGCCCGCCGCGCTGCATCCACGTGTACAACAAGAGCGGCGTGGGCAAGGTGGGTGACCGCATCCTGCTGGCCATCAAGGGCCAGAAGAAGAAGGCACTCATCGTGGGCCACCGCATGCCTGGCCCCCGCATGACCCCCCGGTTCGACTCCAACAACGTGGTCCTCATCGAGGACAACGGGAACCCCGTGGGGACCCGCATCAAGACGCCCATCCCCACCAGCCTCCGCCGCCGGGAGGGCGAGTTCTCCAAGGTGCTGGCCATTGCGCAGAACTTTGTGTGAGCGGCCGCGGAAAAAAATAAACATTTTCTCCTGCTCTGTCTTGTTTTTTTTATTAATATTGTTATTATTATTATTATTTTTGCTTTTTGAGTCATACCCGGCGATGCACAGGGGTTCCTCCTGGCTCATGCACTCAGGAATTACTCCTGGCGGTGCTCAGGGGACCCTGTGGGATGCTGGGAATCGAACACGGGTGGGCTGCGTGCAAGGCAAATGCTTTCCCCAATGTGTTATTGCTCCAGCCCCATTATCGCTATTATTGTTGTTAATTTTTGCCTTTTAGGTCACACCTGGCGATGCACAGGGGTTATTCCTGGCTCTACACTCAGGAATGACTCCTGGCAGTGCTCAGGGGACCTGGGATGCTGGGAATCGAACCCGGGTCGACGGCGTGCAAAGTAAACACCCTACCCACTGTGCTATCACTCCAGCTCCCCATTATTATTATTTTAAAGTCATACCCAGCAACGTTCGGGGCTGACTCCTGGCTCTGCTCAGGGATCACTCCTGGCAGCAGGCGCTGGAGACCATGTGGGGAGCCAGGGTTGGTACCCGGGTCCCCTGCATGCGAGGCGAGTGCCCTGTCTGCTGCACTCTCTCTCTGGCCCCTCATCCACTTGTTCTTCCTGAGCTTCCTGGGATTTGGGGGCTGAGGGATGGAGGGTTAACAGCGCTGGAGCTGTCAGCGGCCAGCCCCGACTCTGTCCACGCTTCCGTCAGGATGTGGAAAGCTGAGGTGTGGTTCTGAGGGCTGCCTGTGAGGACCCACTCAGCGGCCCCGCCACTCCGCCCCTGCCCCTGCCCAAGGGCTCGGCTGGAAATTGGTAGAATTGAGTGGGTCTGGGCTCCTGGCTCCCTGCCTGCAGTACCTGGAGTGCGCCCTCCCCTCGGATCGAAGAACTGTCCACAAGCCGTCCTATGCCCTTGGCACACGCAGGTGATGCTGTTCTTGGCTCTGCGGGTGATGCAGTGAGACTTCATCTTCCTTTTTTAGGGACTTAGGGGATGCTTGGGCCGCACCCAGCAGTGTCCAGTACTTACCCCTTGTGGACTCAGGAACCCTGTGGGGTGCAGGGGATTGAGTCCAGCTTGTCAGCATGCAATGCCAGCGCCTTCCCCTTAGGACTGTCGCTCCAGCTCTTTCATTTATCTGTGGTCTTGGGGGAGGCTTGGGGATCCCTCGGTTCCTTGAGTGGATTTTCAGCTGACAGAGGCGTTCAGCTGTTGGCTCAGCCGATACGGGCCACAGGCCACAGAGGCAGAACAAGAATGACAGAGGAGCATTGAGTCTGTCATGTTGGAAATGATGAATCAGAGCCGGCCTGTCTGGGTTTGATTCAGCTGCACCACAGGCCATTAAAATGACTAGAGGTAAATTATTGATGACTTTGCTCTCTCGGTTTCCCCACCTGTGAAATGGGGCCATCATCGCAGTGCTGGCTCCGCCAGGGTTCTGAGCTCGAGTTACTCTCTGGGTGTGATGCCCACCAGGTGATCAGGGTCTGCTGGGTGTCCCACACACCTCCCTCCTTAGGGACGCCAGGGTTGCGGAAGGCGGGCAGGCTCATCATTCTCGAGCCCACCACGCCTCAGGGATCAGGCACACCACGTCGTTGTGACTCAGGTGCCGGTGAGACAGGCAGTGGGCTTGTCACCAGCTGCCCTGAGAAAAGGCTGCAGCCACTGGAATCAGAACCCCTTGTGGAAGTCAGGATAGGGGCCCTGTGGGGGTGGGAGGAGGGTCGACTGGAGAGGTGCCAACGGGGGACAGGCAGGCGTTGGGATCTGGCTGGGCATTCCATGAGGAACAGCATCTGTGAATGATGACCGGTCAGGACTTCCTTCAATAAAGGTCCGTGGCTGGGCGACAGCCAGGTGAGAGGGGGAAGGTTTCCTGAAGAGGGAAGATCCTGTACTGAACCTCACAGGTAGGGAGAACGGCTGAGCCAGGGATGCCAAGAAAAAGTGGAGAGAGAGAGAGAGAGAGAGAAGAGGAGGGGAGGGGAGGGGAGGGGAGGGGAAGAAGAGGGAGAGGGGTTGCCAGGAAGGAGCCTTTTAAGCCCAGGAAAGTGTGTGCTCGGAGTGCGGAGGTGTCTGGCAGCCAGGTAGAGGTGCTGGGGGGGACTTGAGGCTTAGCCCTGGAGGTGAGCCGGAAGATGAGGTCCTGACAGGTGCATTGGAAGGCCTTGATTGAAAGGACTTGGCAACGCCTTCGAATTGTGGGAAGCCAAGGAAACCTCCTAGGCCCTTGCCTGCCTGGCTTAGACACTTGTGCCCAAACCAATTTCAGGACTGAGCTGCTCACCCTGCGGGTTCCAGAACTGTGGGGGGCGGTGACCAAACTCAAACTTGTGTTTAAAGGAGAGAGAATATAGCAGGGAGGGCACTTGACTGGCACGCAGCTGACCCAGGTCAATCCACAGCATTCCAAACGGTCTCCCAAGCACCACCGGGAATAATTCCCGAGTGCAGAGCCAGGAATAACCCCTGAGCATCGCCAGGTGTGGCCCAAGGACAAAACAAGTAACGAAATAAATACATGATCCGGCACCCGAGCAATAGTGGGTAGGGCACTTACCTTGCAGGTGGTCAACCAGGATTTGATCCCCAGCATCCCACATGGTCCTCCAAGCCCACCAGGAGCACAGAGCCAGGGGGTGTGCCCTAAGCACAGTTAGGCCCCCCCCAAAACAAACAAATCTGTAAGCACTTGATAATGTGTACCTATTGCATATACTTGTCTGTGTGGGATCGAGTCAAAGTTTTGGTTGAAGGGGTCATGGGGCATAAAAGTCTTACGCAGCCCGGCTGTAGGAGAGGGGCCAGGACCAGGGCTGGGGGGGGCGGTGCTGGGACAGGGAGCCCCCGCTTAGGTCCCTCTGAGACATCCGGGAGAGGCCGAGTGGGTAGCCTTAAAAATAACAGCGCGAATCGCTCTCGGAGTCTATTTTGAAAGCGTGTCCCCATGCATCTATTCTCGGCTTCCCCACAGTCCTTGGCGTGGTGGGCGCTGGTCCCATTTCTCGGGGCGGGGAGGAGGGGACCCTGGATTTTAGGGAGGATGTGAGCAGAGCCAACGCGGCGACTACTGGCTCTGGGTTCTCCCAAGACATGAGAGATTGGGGGAGGGTCTTTTGCAGTGCGGGGATCCCCAGGACGGGGGCCTTGGAGTCTGTTTCCCCGCTGAGCTTGGCAGCCTGGGCTCTTCCCGTGCCATCGTCCAGGGTTCCTCTGTCCAGGCCTGCACCAGGTACCTCTGGGTCCTTAGGAGCTGTGGCTGACCCAGGCCAGCGAGGGGGAGATCCCGCCCTGACCAGGGGCTGCTTCCCTGGCCCCTGGCCTGCATGTGCTGGATGGAGGAAGAGACTCCGTGCCCAGCGCAGGGCAGCCTCGCAGGCACCTGCTTGGGGACCGGACCTTTGCTCTCACTGGGCAGCCAGGCCACCACTGCCCGGGTCAGTTGCTGGGGTGGGTCTGGCTCGCCCACCCCTGAGTCAGCAGGGAGGGCGGGACCCGGCGGGCATCTGTACGTGCTGCCAGCCTTCCCCCGCTCCCCGGAGGACCGGCCCTTCCGCCCTCCCCGGGGCCTCAGCACTTCTCCAAGGTGTTCGGTGCTGGTTGTGGTTTCCCCCGGATGGACAGGCCGGGGGCTGGGGGCTGGGGGGGGGGTGGCCAGAACTGCTCGCCCTCCTTCCCTGTGTGACGCAGGCCCGCCCCGCACACGCCGAGAATAGCCTCCCCTTGGCTGTTTTTCCAGCTGCCCCATCGCTTTGCAAACCTGGATCTCATTTGCCGTCCACCCGCCCGCCCGCCCGCCCCAGCCTCTCCGCCAGTGCCGCTCTCTTTGCTCATGAAATATTTATAATCGCAGATTCGGTTACACTTGCTTTTGTGTTTTTCCCCCTCTGTGCCCTTAAGAAGTCGCCCTGGCAGTGGAGTCTAGTCTCCCCACCCGCTGACCTGGACCGCCCCGGGTCTCTTTGGTGTCCCTGCTCGGACCCTTTTCTGCAGGCCTGCCTAGGAAGAGCTCTGGAGCAGGCAGGGGTTGTGGCTGGGAGACCGGCGTCCCCCACAGCTCACGCCTTCAGCGGCAGCAGGGTCAGACTCTGCCTTCGGGGTAGAGTTCAGCCTGGCAAGCCTCCACGTGTGTCAGTGTGAGGGGAAGCGAGCCCCCAGGGCCTGGCAGGGCCCCCTCGGCACCCCCACGCTCTGGCCTCCGTGGGACGCACCCTCCCTGCCTCTGGGCCTCCGCTGTGGCTTTCCTCCTGGACTCGCCTGCTCCCGCCAACTCTTGGTCTTGCAGAGAAACGGCCTGAGACTGGGCCCGGAACTCCCCACGGCCCCCGGCAGTCCTTGCCTCCCTCTCATTCAGTCACTCAGCCTTAAACCAGTTTTCTTAGCCTTTTGCAATCGGAGGATGGGTCGAGCCCTCAGCCCGGCACCCTCAGCCCTGTGGAGTTCCGCTGAATCCATGTCACCAAAGATGAGCGTTCTTCCAGTTATCGAGAGGCTCAAAGCAGTCATGAGTCTGTCGAGGTTTCCTGCGTCCTTAACGTTTCTTTTTTTTTTTTCTCTGTTTTCAAATAAGAGACGGTGGAGTCCAGCCAGGTTCAGGAAGAGTGATCCTGGTTGTCTTTTGCTTGACATTTTGACAGGCGGTCTCCTAGAAATACCCACCAGTAGGGCTTGGAGGGTTAGTATCGCAAGTGTGGCGCTCACCTTGCTTGCAGCCGGCCTGGGTTTGACCCCCGGTACCCTGTACAGCCCCCAGAGCACTATCAGGAGTGATCCCTGAGCACCGATCCAAGAGTAATCCCTGAGCATGGCTAGGTGTGTTCCCCGCCCCCCCCCCCCCAAAAAAAAAATCTCACTAGTGTTTTCCTTTTGAGACTAGTGACTTTAAACTGAGTTGATTTTCAGAGGGTTTTGCAAGAGCTCTGGGATCATCGGGATGCCCTTGGGAATTGTGAAACCTTGACTGGCAGTTGATTAGAGGTGACGTGTTTACCTACCAAACAGAGACGAGCCTTGGTCAACCAGGGCCCATGATGAGAGCGTCTGCCCCACCGCGCCCCAGCCCCTGCCCTGGGGTCCCTGCTTACGACCCCATCTCCCAAGGGCAGGATGTAGAGAGCAGGGGGCCCCCCCGCGCTCAGAGGTGCGGGCCTCTCCACGGCCCCTGCACCTGGTCTCTGGGCTTCCGGGGGCAGGAGTGGGCAGAGCGGGCCTGTCCCCACAGGCTAGCCCAGTGCCTTTCCCTGCGCCTCCCTGGCTCTGTCCCCAACCACCTGCACTCCGAGTTGCGCTGCCAGCTCTGAGCAAAGGTTTGCAGCTGGAGAGACGAAGTTCAAGGCTCGTCTGGATTTTGTTTCTTCAGGCTGGGTCCCCACAGCAGGCAGGGTGACAGGATATTTCTGTGGGTCTGCATTTCTTTATTACCGTTTTTTTTTCTTTTTTTGCTTTTTGGGTCACACCCAGTGATGCACAGAGGTTCCTCTTGGCTCATGCACTCAGGAATCACTCCTGGCGGTGCTCAGGGGACCATATGGGATGCTGGGAATCGAACCTGGGTCGGCCGCATGCAAGGCAAATGCCCTACCTGCTGTGCTATCGCTCCAGCCCCGTGAGTGGAAATTTAGCACATGGCCTTGCCTACATAAGACCTGGGTGGGACCCCTCAATTCCACAATAAAAAATCAAAACAAAAAAAAGAGTGTGGAATCTTAAATTAGGTGAAAGCACAGTAGAATTGCCATGTACTCACTGCTAATTAATTTTCATTAGCTCATCTTTGTGTGTGTGTGTGTGTGACTATCACTCCTATCTGCTTTGAAACTGTAAATCTCTGAGCAAGAGTACAGGGCTTGAAGCTCTTGCCTTGCATGTGGATGTTGCAGGTTTGAAACCCTGAGCACCACCACCGGTGCTCCCTGAGCCAGGAGTCAGCCCCAAGCACTGCTGGGCATGGCCCCAAAACTTAATAAGTGAGTAAGAATGAAATCGTCAGTCCAGAGGCTGGGGAGATCAGCATGAACTCGGCCTGGGTCTTTTTTATTATTTTTCTTTTTTGGGTCACACCTGGCGATGCACAAGGGTCACTCCTGGATCTAAACTCAGGAATTACTTGTGGCGGTGCTCAGGGGACCATATGGTATGCTGGGAATCGAACCCAGGTCGGCCGCATGCAAGGCAAACTCCCTACCGGCCGTGTTATTGCTCCAGCCTCTCGGCCTGGGTCTTATGCCTCCCTGGCACTCTATTGCCCCTTGGAGATTGCTGGGGGTCCCCAGTAGGCCCGGGTAGCAACTGCGTGCCTGGCCCCAGCGCTGCCCCGTCAAACTGCATGGGTGGACAGAATGTCACTGATAACCACCAGGTCCTGGGCAGTGCCTCTCGACAAAAACCCATGGTCTTATAAGTAAAGGAATGGGGAGGCCTGAAATGATTTATAAATAAAGGGAATGGGAAGGACTGAAATTATTATTATTATTTTTTTGCTTTTTGGGTCACACCCAGTGATGCTCAGGGGTTACTCCTGGCTCTGCATTGAGGAATCAATCCTGGCGGTGCTCAGGGGACCATATGGGGTGCTGGGAATCGAACTCAGGTTGGCTGCGTGCAAGGCAAACGCCCTATCCGCTGTGCTATCGCTCCAGCCTCCGAAATTATTTTTTACATATAATAAAAGGAAGGAGGAAAATATACTCTCCCAGGGCTAGAGTGATAGTACAGTGGTAGGGCACTTACCTTGTACACCAATGACATGAGTTCGATCCCAGAATCCCATATGATCCCTCGAGCACCACCAGGAGTGATTCCTGAGTGCAAAGCCAGGAGTAACCCCTAATCAGTGCCAGGTATGACCCAAAAACAAAAACAAAACAAAACAAAACAAAAACCAACCTGGGGCTGGAGCGATAGCACAGCGGATAGGGCGTTTGCCTTGCACGCAGCCAGCCTGCGTGGGTGACCCAGGTTCGATTCCCAGCATCCCATGTGGTTCCCTGAGCACCGCCAGGGGTAATTCCTGAGTGCAGAGCCAGGAGGAACCCCTGTGCATCACCGGGTATGACCCCAAAAGAAAAAAATAAACAGAGCTGTGTTCCATGCCTTCTGATGGGCAGGACAGTTGGGAGGGCATGAGCTTACCGCCCAGCCTCCCCGCCCTCTTCCCTGGCCTGGATACGGCTCCAGGGCTTGCTTTCAATTCTGTCTTCTAAATCTGGCCACACAGGAGGACTGGTCCTTGGGAGGAAGCTCACCACCAAGGGGAGTGGAGGGCAGTGAGCACAGAGGAGGGACCACTCTGACAATGGTAGTTGGAAATGATCACTCTGGACAAGAACTGAGTGCTGAAGGGAGGAGGTAAAGTGATATGCATGATACCCTTTCAGTAGCAATATTGCAAACCGCGGAGCCGACATGGAAAATAAGAGAGACCGAGAGAGAAGAAAAGTGTCTGCTGTAGAGACAGGCTGCAGAGGCAGGACTGGGCGGTGGCAGTAAGGAAACTGGGGACATTGTTGGTGGGAAATATGTACTGGTGAAGAATGGGTGTTGGCAGAGGCAGGGTGGGATGGGGGGTTGGGGGGTGGGAGGGATACTGGGATCTGTGGTGGTGGCGGCAAATGAGCACTGGTGGAGGGATGGGTACTCGATCATTGTATAACTGAAACCCAAGCACAAAAATTTGTAAGTCCACAACAGTACCTCATGGTGTCTCACTAATAAAGATTAAAAATAAATAAATAAACGAAAAGGGCCACACTGGCAAAAAAAATGGGTGTTGGAACACTGTATGATAGAAACTCAATCATGAACAACTCTTAACTGTATGTATCTCATGGTGATCCAATAAAAAATGTATATTTTTTTTAAATCTGGCAACATAGTTGGGATGCAGTAATGTCAAATTGCTCAATTATTTTTCTTTCTCTTTTTTTGCTTTTGCATTTTGGGTCACACCTGGCAATGCACAGGGATTACTCCTGGCTCTGTGCTCAGGAATCACCCCTGGCGGTGCTCAGGGGACCATATAGGATGCTGGGAATCGAACTTGGGTCGGCCGCATGCAAGGCCAACGCCCTCCCCGCTGTGCTATTGCTCCAGCCCCTCAATTATTTTTCTTCAGGTTTGCAGCTTTACTTACTGCTTGGGGGAGCAGTTCTTGGGCTCCTGGACTGGGCGTGGAACTGGGGTCGGCCGCATGTCAGGCATGCCCCTACCCTGCACTGCATCTCCAGCTCCTGAGATGAGCGTTTGAAGGAATGAGGCACTTTGGAGCTGGAGAGAGTGCAGCAGGGAGGGGGAGCTCTTGCTTGCAGGGGGCTGATCCCCGTGCGATCCCCAGCGCTCCAGAGGTTCTAAGCCAGGAGTGATCCCTGAGTGCAGAGCCAGGAGTAAGCTCTGAGCACTGCCTGGTGTGTCCCTAAAGCCAAACATTAAAGGAAAGAGAGTCTCTGTGCTCCGTAAGTCACTGCAGTTAGTCCAGTGTTGAAGTTCCCTTTGGCGCTGCCGGGAATGGGGCCAATCTCCCCTTCCTTAGATGGGCTCAGCCCCCTGCGGCTCAGGTTTATTTCAGAACGTAAGGACAGGTGGTCCAAAACATGGTTCGAGCCTTCCACTCTGACTGTGGAGAACGTACTGGACTCGGGATCAGACCTCGGATATTCGGGGGGAGCGCTTCTCACTGCACCTCTCTGGTTTCTGCCCCGAGTGCAAAACTCAGACGCACTTTCTTTTTTTCTTTTTTTTTGGGGGGGGGGCACACCCAGCGATGCACAGGGCTTACTCCTGGCTCATAAACTCAGGAATTACTCCTGGTGGTGCTCAGGGGACCCTATGGGATGCTGGGAATCGAACCCGGGTCAGCCGCATGCAAGGCAAATGCCCTACTTGCTGTGCTATCGCTCCAGCCCCCTCAGATGCACTTTCTGGAGAGCACTCTTGGATGGAAGCTTACACACCCCACCTGCAGGGAAGGGAACAGCCCGGCCTGGGACTGTGGGAGAAGGGAGTTCCCTGAGCACTGAGAGTTTTGGGTGGGCCATGCCGATATGAGCCGTGCTCATCTCTCCTCTAAAGCACCTCTTCCTGTCAGGGCTGCCTCAGCGGTGCCCACCACATGGCCCTCTCTGATCTTCTGGGTAGCAGGAGCTTCCTCTTGGGTGGGGGGGAGAGGTGTGTGATGTGTTTTCTTTTTCTTTTCTTTCTTTTTTTTTTGCCTTTTGGGTCACACCCGGTGAATCTCAGGGGTAACTCCTGGCTTTGCACTGAAGAATTACTCCTGGCACTGCTCAGGGGACCAACCCATATGGGATGCTGGGAATCGAACCCGGGTCGGCCATATGCAAGGCAAACGCCTTACCCGCTGTGCTATCTCTCCAGCCCCAAGTAGGGGGGCACTTTTTAAAAAATATGTACATTTTGGGGGATTGGAGAGAGAGCACAGCAGGTAGAGCACTTGCCTTGCATGTGGCCAACCTGGGTTTGATCCGCAGCATCCCATATGGTCCCCAAACACTATGCAGAGGCAGGAATAACCCATGGGCACCACTGGGTGTGGCTCCCTCCCCCCAAAAAAAACAAAGAAGAAAAAATAAGTAAGTTTTTGCATTGTGGCTTACTGTTTTCGAGAGGGTTTCGTACACAACTCTTACCACCTCACCACCCCACTTCCTCTGACCATCAGATCTTCCCTCCACTCTCGTCACTGCCCGAGCCCTGAGCTGTCTCCCAGCACCCCACATCCCCCCAACTCCCGGTGGTCCTGACTCCCAGCGCCTCTGTGCCTCTCAGCTCAGGGAGGACTCCTGGCGGTGCTCGGGGGACCATCCGGGATGCTGGGGGTAAGGCAAGCGCCCTCCCCTCTGGACTGTCGCTCCAACCCCCCTACTAGGATACTAGGACCCCCTACTTTGGATCCTCGGTTTAGCTGTCTGTGGGCAGATGTCACTTAAAGGCATTGGCAGAACTTGGGACATTGATGGAACATTTCCAAGGACAGAGCTGGATGGGGCTGTGCCCTCGTGGACTTCATTCACACTGGCCGCACGCCTGGGAATGTCCCGGTGCCAAGTCTCGCCCCATCCCCCAGGCGGCCTGAGTTCACCTTCACGTCCAGCGGTCCAGGAGCTCGACCCGGGGAGGGCTGGCGTCAGCCAGGGACTAGCTGGGAAAAGCGCCTTTCCTTTCCTTCCCAAACACAAACACCGAATCTACTCCGAAACCTGCTTTCACATCAGATTTTCATTTTCAGGAAGCAATTTTTTAAAAGGCTGGAGAGAGAGGACAGTGGGGAGGGCACTTGCCTCGCACGCAGTCAACCAGGTTTGATCCTCGTCATCCCAGAAGGTCCCCCAAGCCCCACCAGGCGTGATACCTGAGCACAGAGCCAAGGAGTCAGCCCTGAGCACTGCTGGGTATGATCCAAAAATGAACCAAAGCATTAAGGGTAGCTTGGGGACCGGTTGTTCCTGCAGTTTCATCGCTGCCTCAGGTGAGGATGGATGGACAGATTGCAGGCCAGGATGGGGGATGGAGAGGCTGGAGTTTTGGTGATGATGTCTGTGTGGGGGGGTGGTTGGCCACACCTGGGGTGACTCTTGGCAGAGCTGGGGTACCAGGCAGACAAAGCATTCACCCTGCCCATTGAGCCACTTCCTGGACCCTCAGAGGTGTCTTGGGAACGGTCTGTGGTTCTGAGGCAGGGGAAGGAGGGAGGAAAGGAGGAAGGGAGGGAGGGAGAGAGGGAAGGGGAGAAAGAAGCCGCAGATGTGAGGGACTGCTTTGTATCTGCTTTGTCACCAGAACCAGCTTCGGTGCTCCCCACCTTGGCCAATCTCCACAATGACCAAGCTTCCTTCCTCACCTCCTTTCCTTTCTTTCCCTTCATCTGCCCAGAAGGGTGTGGAACAAGCAGGCCAACTCGCTCACCACTCAGTTCCTTGCTCACCAATTTCCCATCATCACCAAGTGTGTGTGTGTGTGTGTGTGTGTGTGTGTGTGTGTGTGTGTGTGTGTGTGTCCGGGCCTTTTTAGCAATGCTTGAGACACTGTTGCCTGCTGGAACCAGGGGGTGTCCCTAGGTGGGTAAGAGAAGGGCCCACGGCAAGGAACCGTCTGCCCCGGCCAGTGCCAGGGCTGGGAGTTGCTGAGGTGAGACACGGTGGGGAGCAAAGCCGTCTGGCAGTCTTGGGGACCCCAGTGCGGCCCGCTAGTGGCCGCGGCCTTGTGCTGGGGCGGGTGAGGGCGTGGCCAGGTACCTGCAGCTCTGAACATCTGAGAAATGGAACCACAGAGGCAGCGTCAACGGGGCCCTGGGGCCTTTTGCGGCCAGAGTGGACGTGGGATTGAGGCCAAGAGCACCCCCGGGGCTCTGGGCAGGGTGAGGCCTAGTCCCCCCCTCCAGCAGCCCACAGAGCCCAGAACTGGGGCCTCCACCCCATCCACATCCGTCTGCTCTCGCTGCCCTCTCACGGTCCTGGTCACCTCCTGCCACACTCCCAGGTCCCTGTGGGGTGGGCTTGTTGCCCTGTGGTGCTGCTCTGCTCTGGCAGCAGAAGCCCCGCCTGTCTGTCACGGTGGGGCAGTCTGTGCCGGGCCCACCCACCCTGCTCCGAGTACCCGCCTGGGAGGCCAGGCTCACTCTGCCCGCCCGCCCTTTCCGCAGCGCTGAGCTGCGGTGGAAAGATTTCTTGGTACCGTGCCCTACCCCGGCTGTTAAAACCAGTGCCCGGAAGCCCTGGGATGAGCTCTGCGGAGACACAGTTGCTCTCCACGGCTCCCTGCGGCCGGCTGGCCAAGGGCAGTGCCTCCCGCCCGAGGGTACCCGCTCCGCCCTGGTGGCCTGACCTCCGCATGGTGGGCGCGTGTCTGTCCTGTCCCTGCTGAACTCACTCCCGGGGCCTGACCTCTCTGTGGCTTGAGGGGTCCCCAACAGACATCGTGCCCCACTGCAGTTCCTGCCCCCTTGCTCAGGGCCTGGTCCTGGACCTCTGCCGCCCTGATCGGCAGCACGGGAGCATCTGTGCTCGGCCGACCCTTCCTGGGCAAGGGGCTCTGTCCTACTCACTGGACACCCTCGACCCTGATCCCCGATTCTCACCCTTGTCAGCCGAGCAGAGGTCAGGCCAGGCCCCTCACCGGTTCTCTGTCTGTCTCATCTTGGCTGGAAATTTCTTTTTCCTCAGAAAGGCCGTCGGTCGCCCCTGGCGCCCAGCGCAGGTACCACATGGGTTCGATTCCGTTCCCTGCATGTGTTGGCCTCGGGTGGGACCTCTCAGCCTGCCTGCCGGGGTCCCTTGTTCCTTTCCTGCCCTGCTCTGTGCCCCAGGGGCTGACCGGATCGAACAGTCACTTGGGGCTCGGGGCCTTGTCTCGCAGCTGGGCTTGTCCACTGGCAGGCACCGGCAGCAGTTGGAGGGGTGGGAAGAAGGAGGTTTTGGGGTGTCTGGGGTCACCGCAGAGCTGACTACCCCCCCTCAGGGGGTCTCTTGCCTGCCACCCTCCTTCCAGAGCTTGGCCTTAACACCTTTTTTTTTCCTTTTTGGGTCACACCCAGCGATGCACAGGGGTCACTCCTGGCTCTGCACTCAAGAATTACTCCTGGCGGTGCTCAGGGGACCATATGGGATGCTGGGAATCGAACCCAGGTCGGCTGTGTGCAAGGCAAACGCCCCACCTGCTGTGCTATCGCTCCAGCCCCGCCTAACACCTTTGTTAAGTCCCCACCCCCCAGCCCTGACAGCAGCGTCACCTGCGCCCCCGGGGCCCTGCCTGCGACAGACACAGAGCAGTGCCCAGCGACCCTCCCTTTCCAGCTGAGGCTTAGGACACCCACTGGCCCACCCAGGGGCCCCCAAGGAGACACCTGGAAGCCAGAAGAAATCAGTGTCCCCCAAACAGCAGCTAAAGGGAGGCTGGGCCGGGTTTGTGCAGTTGGGATGCTCATCCTCAGTAGGTGTGAGGCCTGAGCTGTACCCTAGCACCAGGGCCCCCCACACCATGACCCCCAGTGCCGCAGACCCCCGACTCCAGCATCGTGGCCCGCCCCACCCCGGCATGAATAGGCCTTCTCTACTGGGTGAGCATCGCTGGGACCACCCCTGGGGTGGCACTGCCCGACCCCTGACCCCAGCACTGCTGGGGAGTGGTCCGCAGTGTACCCCCCACCCTCCGTTGGAGCTGCAGCAGTGTAGGTTTGGACGTGCCGGCTGCACTGACCCCCACGCCCCCAGCCACTGACCCCCCCCACCTCCCAGGCCACTGACCCCCCCACCTCCCTGGCCACTGACCCCCCACCTCCCAGGCCACTGACCCCCCACCTCCCCGGCCACTGACCCCCCACCTCCCCGGCCACTGACCCCCCCACATCCCAGGCCACTGACCCCCCACCTCACCGGCCACTGACCCCCCCACATCCCAGGCCACTGACCCCCCCACCTCCCAGGCCACTGACCCCCCACCTCCCCGGCCACTGACCCCCCCCACCTCCCCGGCCACTGACACCCCCACCTCCCCGGCCACTGACACCCCCACCTCCCCGGCCACTGAACCCCCACCTCCCAGGCCACTGACCCCCCCCACCTCCCAGGCCACTGACCCCCCCACCTCCCCGGCCACTGACCCCCCCACCTCCCAGGCCACTGACCCCCCCCCCACCTCCCCGGCCACTGACCCCCCCCACCTCCCAGGCCACTGACCTCCCCACCTCCCCGGCCACTGACCCCCCCACCTCCCAGGCCACTGACCCCCCCACCTCCCAGGCCACTGACCCCCCCACCTCCCCGGCCACTGACCCCCCCCACCTCCCCGGCCACTGACCCCCCCACCTCCCAGGCCACTGACACCCCCACCTCCCCGGCCACTGACACCCCCACCTCCCCGGCCACTGAACCCCCACCTCCCAGGCCACTGACCCCCCCACCTCCCAGGCCACTGACCCCCCCACCTCCCCGGCCACTGACCCCCCCACCTCCCCGGCCACTGACCCCCCCACCTCCCAGGCCACTGACCCCCACACCTCCCCGGCCACTGACCCCCACACCTCCCCGGCCACTGAGCCCCCCACCTCCCCGGCCACTGACCCCCCCACCTCCCAGGCCACTGACCCCCCACCTCCCCGGCCACTGACCCCCCCACCTCCCCGGCCACTGACCCCCCCACCTCCCAGGCCACTGACCCCCCCCACCTCCCAGGCCACTGACCCCCCACCTCCCAGGCCACTGACCCCCCCACCTCCCCGGCCACTGACCCCCCCACCTCCCAGGCCACTGACCCCCCCACCTCCCAGGCCACTGACCCCCCACCTCCCCGGCCACTGACCCCCCCCACCTCCCAGGCCACTGACTTCCCCACCTCCCAGGCCACTGACCCCCCCACCTCCCCAGCCACTGACCCCCCACCTCCCAGGCCACTGACCCCCCCACCTCCCCGGTCACTGACCCCCCCACCTCCCCGGCCACTGACCCCCCCCACCTCCCCAGCCACTGACCCCCCCACCTCCCTGGCCATGTGCTCCTCTGGATGTGCGTTCCCTGGGGTCACCCCGCTGCGGCACAGAGCCCCCTCGAAGGGGGTGTGAAGGGCCAGGGGTGGCAGAAACCAGAAACAGCGTGAGGGTCTGGAGCGAGCACAGAGGTTAAAGTCGTGTTCGTAGGGCAACATTGGTTCAAATCCACGTGTCACCTGTGGTCCCTGGGAGTGGTCCAGCGCCCAAACAAGAAAACAGTGAGAAGGCCAGGACGGTGCCCCGGGGAGGCAGGAAGGTGCCCTGGGGAGGCGGGAAGGTGCCCTGAGCTTGCATGAGGTAGGCCCCGGGGTTGATCCCTAGGGCAGGGCCTGTCTGGAAAGGGGCGTCGAGAGAATGACTCCTGGTGGGGGGTTGCCACGTGGCGGGTGAATGTGGATTTGCAGAGGTCAGTTCTGGAGACGAGGCGGTTCGGGAAGTGGATCTTGGGCGATGCTACGGCACGGAGGGTGCTTGACTCGCACATGGCCGACCGTCTCCACCTATGGTCCCCCGAGCGCCTCCAGGAGCGATCCCTGAACTCGGAGCCAGGAGTCAGCCCTGCGCTCCTCTGCTGTGGGCCCCAGCACCAAACACAAAACAACAACAGCAAAAAAGTGGAACTTAAATGAGAAAAAGCAAGTTAGCATCAAGTGACTGGGGTTCATTGAGGTCACGGTGAGCCCACAGCTGTGTGGTGGGGGACCCTGAAGGAGGGGACCGGCAGGGCCTGCGGGCAGCCCTTGTCTGACTGCTGGTGGCTCCGGGGTGCCCCCCGCCATCCTCTGGGGCCCTGCTGCTCCCTCGCTCTGCCCCTGAACTCGGGAGCACCCCTGCCCCCAGCCATGGAAGCCCAGTGCCTCTGGGCGTCCTGCACACCCCAGCTTTCCCCCTGCCTCCGAGGTGGAGTGGAAGGAGTGGGGGGGTTCCTTCTAGGTCTGCAGGCTTGGGGGGCTCTTGCGGGAGTCTGGGGCCCTGGGAAAGGTGAGCAGAAGAGGAGGGGTCCAAATGCGAGTGTCCGGGGATAGTGGAGTACCCCGCCCACTGCGGGGGTCTCAGCAGCACAGTGCTTGAAACAGTGCTTGGAGGTTTCCTGGGCCAGGGGTGCAGGAGGGGTCAGGGAGCTGAAGAGCAGCAGGGTCTGAGGCCTTGGGGGGAGGGGGCGCCCAGCGGGAGAGGAAGTGGAGTCAAGGTTCGAGGGGGAAGTGGTTGAGCCCATCATATGCCGCTGAAGGTTACTGGGGCTAGGGGTGAGGCGGGCTGGGTCACTGCAGTTCGCAGCGTGGTGAGGGGTCAGGGGGCTGGTCTTCCTGCAGTGTCGGGCAGCAGAGGGGGGTTCTGAGGCTGGGAGAGACCCACGCCTTGGTGGAGGTGTGGGTCTCTTCCCGCCGTGGGGGGAAGAGATCAGAGGTGAGCGCCGTGTGGTCAGGGTGACCAAGGGGACCCCAGGGCACTGAATCTGGGGTGGACAGTGGAACTGGACTACCTGGGGAGGAGCCCGGGGCTCTGGGGGGAGGCCGTGGGGAGGACCCCAGCTGGGACAGATTGAGAGCTGGTGTGATGGGACGCAGAAACAGCCATCGAGGGTGTCCCCGAGGCCAGCGTGCCTCACGGGCTGATGGACATTCAGCGGCGCCCCGAGGCCTGCTCAGGGGCAGACGTAGCGGGAGCAGCCGCATTCAGGGGCTCACACGGAGAGACCCCTCTGTGCTGGTCTTGCTCAGGCAGCGAAGGCTGAGCTGGAATGGGCTGGCCCTGGTGGATTGTGTGAGGGGACCTGTCCCGACAGCCGTGAGGCCCGAGGTGCTGGAGCCAGGAGGTGGGCCTGGGGCTGGCTCTGCCCTGTGCCCACCTGTCCACGGGGGCATGAGACACCCCACCTGCAGAGTGTGGTTTCAGGGGCGCCCGGCGACCTCTCGGAGGCCCCTCAGTGGTGTGGTGGGAAACAGGAACTACCCAGGGGCTGTCCCGAGCAGCCACTTCTTTTTTTTCTTTTTTGGGTCACACCCAGCAACACTCAGAGGTTCCTCCTGGCTCTGCACTCAGGAATTACTCCTGGCGGTGCTCAGGGGACCATATGGGATGCTGGGAATCGAACCCGGGTCGGCCGCGTGCAAGGCAAGCGCCCTACCTGCTGTGCTATCCCTCCAGCCCTCCAGAGCAGCCTCTTTGAACCTTTTTACTATTTGGGGGGAGAGTTGGAGCCACCCTGGAAGTACTCAGAGCTTAATCCTAGTTCTGCTCTCAAGGATCACTCCTGGCGAGGCCAGGGAAGGGGCTGAACCTTCGTCGACTGCGTGCCAGGCAAACGCCTTACCCACTGGGCTCTCGCTCGGCCCAGCAGCTCAGTTTCTTTTCATTTGGTTTCGTTTGGGGGCCTCACGTGACAGTGCTCAGAGGTGACTCCTTGGCTGTGCACTCAGGGCTGACTCCTGATGGACTCTGGGAACCGTAGGGGGGTGGAACCCGAGCCAGCCTTGTGCATGCAAGGCAAGTACCCTCCTGTCTGCCCTTTCTACAAGGGACACTTGGAGGGTTCACAGTGCCAGCGCCCGCTGAGGGCTGTGGAGGAGCACTGTGGGGTGCAGGATGTATGGGGTGGCTGCGGAGTGGAGTTCCTTGGCAGAGAGAAGAGGGAATAATGGCCTTGGTGGCCAGAGGCCTCTGGAAGACAGGGACATGGGTCTGTGGGGAGCTCTGTGGCCGGCAGGCCTCTGGGAGCACTGGAGTGGGAGTCGTGTTGGGTGGGGACAGGAGCAACAGGACTTTGGGCCAAAACAGGGCCAGAGCTGAGAGTCCCTGGCCAGCAGCTCCGCGCTCGGACCCCAGCAGCCCACTGGGAGGGAGGCCGGACTTGTGTCTCCCCGCCCCCACCCCAGCCCTCCAAGGACCAGGTGAGTGGAGAAGGGGCCAGAAACGCTGCCTTAGACACCATCTCGCTCTGTGGACGTGGCGGCCACAACAATTCATGGCGACCGAGTCCCTGTCAGGGCAGGGTTGGCCAGTCTGTCCACCAGCAGGACGGGTGCCTTCAGGGACAAGGAGGACCTGTGTGCTGGTTCCCACACCTTCGCTGGCCTCTGGGTCCCCGCCAGCTGACCCCTCACACCTGTCTCCACGGCTCTCCCCAACTCTCACCCCCACACAGGCAGCGCTCCCCCCCACCCCCCGCCTCTGCGGCTGAATTCACCCAGGAGAATCCTCAGCCTCAGGAGGGGTCTTGGGGGTCCGGCCAGGGTGCTGCGGGTGGCATTGGCAGGGGCTGGGGCAGGGGAGATCACGTGGAGGGTGCCCCAGGAGTGAGCCCTGTGTCTGGACTCTCAGCCGTGCAGAGCTCACCAAGCAAGAGAAGGTGAAGTAGGGACCAAACCAAACAGATGCCCTTGTTGGGGCCAGAGTGATAGTACAGTGGGTACAGCGCTTGCCTGGTACGTGGCCAGCCAGGTTTGATCCCTGACACCCCCTATGGTCCCTCTGCGTCTGCTCAGAGTGACCCCCCTGAGTGCAGATCCAGGAGTAACCACCAGGTGTGATGAATACAATAAAGTACTAATATGGTTTGACAGGTGTGACCAACTCTGGGCAGAAGAAAGACGAGTGGGTAGAAGGGCCCGAGGCATAGGACAGCCGGGAAGGTGCTTGTCTTTTTTTTTTTTTTTTTTGCTTTTTGGGTCACACCCCGCAATGCACAGAGGTTACTCCTGGCGGTGCTCAGGGGACCATATGGGATGCTGGGAATCGAACCGGGGTCGGCTGCGTGCAAGGCAAACGCTCTAAACGCTGTGCTATCGCTCCAGTCCCGAGGGCGCTTGTCTTACACGCAGCCAAGCTGGGGTCCCGGGTCCCCCGAGCTCTGCCAGAAGTGAGCCCTGAGCGCAGAGCCAGGAGCAAGACCAGAGAGCCGCTGGGTGTGACCCAACCAAACCAAAACTAAAAGGTCAGAGAGTAGTGACGTAGCACACCTGTGTCCCACCTCCTGGGCTGAGTGCCCTCAAACTGAGCCGGGCTGAGCTCCAGGGACCTGTACGGGGCGAATACACACGCCTGACCCTCCTGGGGCTCCCTGGGGTCCCGGGCTGTGTCCCTGGAGGCCCTGAGCACTGCGGGTCCCCAGTACCATCGGGTCTGAGAGGCATCCATAGCCTAGGACCCTGGTATCGAATCACGGGGCAGATTGAAAACTGCTGGGAGTAGCCCCTGGGTACCTGAGCACTGTTGGAGGGGTTTAAAGAGTGGGATGAGAAAAGGGTTGGAGGGCTGGAGCAATTGTGGAGAGGGTAGAACACTGAGCTTGTACGGGGCTGACCCAAGTTCAATCCCTGGCATCCCATATGGTCCTCCAAGCCCCCACCAGGAGGGATCTCCCAGTGCAGAGCTCTGAACACCGCCGGATGTGGCCCGAAAGCCAATAATTACAAAACAAATAAATAAAATACAAGTGGAGTCTTGGCTCTTTGGTAGGGTGCTGGGTGAGGAATGGGATATGAGGGCGCTCCCGCCAGCACCCGTGGAACCTGGGGACCTCTGCTGGTCAGGCCCACATTTCTGGGTGCAGCTCGCCCCCTAGTGGTCAGAGCAGCTCCCAGCTGCCCGGCTCTCAGCTGCCCGGAGCGGGTGGCCCTGTCCGGCACCCCCACCGCTGAGCTTCAGAGCCACTGAGGCCCTGGGTGTGGGGGAGAGGAGATCCCCGGGACTGGGACGGGAACAAAGAGGAGAGGGAAGAGGGAGCGGGCCGAAAGCAGGCAGAGGCGCTGTGTGCCCCGACCTCAGGTGACACTCCGTGTCCGGCGGCTGCAGGCTGGGCCCTGGCACCGGGTGGCCGGGTCTCAATCCCCTTATCCTCAATCATGCTTCAGTTTCCGCTCCATAAAACGGCAGCAGGTACCGTGCAGGGATGATAAAGCTCCCCTGAGGCTGGAGCAAGCGGGCGGGGCACTTGCCTTGCACGCAGCCGACCCGGGTTCGATCCCGGACACCCCAAGCTCTGCCAGATGTGATCCCTGAGCACAGAGCCAGGAGTCATCCCTGAGCGTCTCCACCTGCGGCCCCCAAACAACTCCCCAAATAAATAAATAAATAAATAAAGCTTCCCCCCACCCCCTCCCCTCAGAGTGAGGCCCCAAAGTGGTACTCAGTATCCAAGCGTTCCCATAAAGCTGCACCCCAGAGAATGGGGGACTGGGAGTTCTGAGGGAAGATCCTTTACAGGGCGAGGAACCAGGGGCACAGGTGTGGTTCTGGGTTGAGGTAGTCAGGGCAGCAAGGCCTCAGGCATGCAATGGCCAGGGAGTCCACCTGGCCTGGCCTGGTAGGAGGCCGGGTGGGGTCAAGCAGGGTGGGCTTCCAGGCTGTGATGCCTCCTGTTGATCAGGGCTCTTCCTGGCTCTGTGCTCAGGAGCGGCCCCTGATGGTGTTTAGCTGGCTGTATGCAGGGCTGGGGATTGAATCAGGGTCAGCCGCACGCTAGTGCCCAACCCCCTGTCCCGCCTCTCTGACCTGCATTATTCTATTTTGGGCTGGAGAGGTATGACCGTGGATAAGGTGCTTTCCTTGCATACAGCAACTCAGGTTCAACCCCCAATACGACGTTTGGTCCCCTGAGCACTTTCTAGGAGTGATGCCTGAGCACAGAACCAGGAGTAAGCCCTGAGCACTTCTGGGTGTGGTCACCAAACAAAGCCAACATGTAAGTGCCAAAATATATCAGCAAAGAGTTTTTTTAAAAACACGGTTATATTTATGATAAGGAAGACATGATAATACCACAATAAGATCTAAGACAAAATGAAATTTAATGCAATACGTCTTAGATGTTGGTGCTGAAGACTTATTTGTGTAAATGAGAAGAGGCATTATGTTATATTGTATTAAATGATTTGAAATTACTTACATAGATTAAAATCATATAAAACCAAGACTTTTATTGATGTATTTTCCGATAACCCCACTTGCCAGTCTTTTAACTTTTTAGAAAAAAATGTTTGAAACTTGACGGAAACAACATGATTTACAAAGTTGTTCATAATACAGTTATTTCAGGTACCTAATGTTCCAACACCAACAGTGTGACCTTCCATTCCGCAATGTCCCCAGTGGGGGGCACTTTCCACCTACCTCATCCTTCCCCTTTAGTGGGCATGAAACAATCTACTTTATATTGCTTGTTACAACATAAAACAGCCACAGGTACCGTGCAGAGATTCACGATGGTGTTACTAAGGTCATTGTCGGAGAATTGACTGAGCTGTTAGGTGCAAGTCGAGACTTCCGTGCTATTGTTTTGCTCATTGAACTTTAGCGGGATTTTATACAAGGTCTCCATCTTCTCTCCCTGCTCCCACTGGGCTGCCAATCCTGGGAAATTCAGAGATGTTGTGTGGCCGCATATGTGGCTGCATGGGCTGGGAGCAGTGGATTCAGCGGCATGGCCTCTCAGCGGGGCCATCTACGTGCCTGTAGAAGCTGCGAGTAGGTGGAGCATGGGGCCTTCCAACAGCTAGGGGACTTGTGTGCCTTCCTCAGAGGGCTGAGCCGGAGACAGGGCCTGCCTCCCAGCTCAGCACAGCATCTCTCCTCCTTTAAGTTTTGTTTGCTTTTGGGCCACACCTGGAGATGCTCAGGGGTTATTCCTGACTCTGTGCTCAGGGATCACTCCTAGCGGTGCTCAGGGGACCCTGTGGGATGCTGGGAATTGGCCTGGGTTGATAGCATGCAAGGCGAGTGCCTTAACCACTGTACTCTCTCTCCGTCTCCTCCTCCTTTAAGTTTGGTTGGTGCAAATAATATGACATAAATTTGCTAATGCCTGCCAAGGGGGCAGGCTGGGGAGTGGTGAGGAACCTTGGGACGCTGGTGAGGGGAAGGTCACATTGGCGGTGGGATTGATTTTGCGTGCCTAAAACAACTCTATTATGAACGACTTTGTAAGTCATAGTGTCTACATAAAAATAGATTTAAAATTAAGCCACCCCATTTGGAAAGTCAAGTGCATGTTTAGCAGGTGATGGAGAGGGTTCAGCAGAGAAATGGGTGATATCGGAAGACCACTGGAATTTGAGTTTAGTGCTCTCAGCTGTGTGACCTTCGGTAAGGTAGCATACTTCTCTGAGCCTCTGTGTGTGTGTGTGTGTGTGTGTGTGTGTGTGTGTGTGTGTGTGTGTGTTGTCCGGGATTGAACCCTCCCACCAAGGCATGCTCTCTCACTAAGTCACATCCCTGTCCAGTCTCAGTTTTCTGATCTGCTAAATGGGGGTAAAGCTCTGATTACACAACCCACACCCTTCTCCATGCCTTGCCAGGCCTTGCTTCCCACTTTCCCCCGGCCGCTCATCGCATTCTGGTATCACCTTGGCGTGTCCTACTTGCCCCAGACACGCCAAGGCCAAGTTTCTCTCCTCCCTGCCTTGTGAACCTGCTCCCCATGCTTAGCTCAGCTCCAAAGCCACCTTCTCCGAGAAGCCCTCCCCTACCACCCTCTAAACAGCCAGCCCTCTTCTGCTTGGTTTCACTTTTTCCTGGTTTTCCAATCAGCGAGTGCTCCTTGTTGGTGTCAGCCAGGAGGATGGGACTTATCTTTGGGATTATGGGAGTCCTGGCCGGGTGCCCCTCGGCGTGGGGAGGGACCCGTCTGCCCTCTTGGGGGAGCACAGTGGTAGCAGGCTGGCTCTGGGCCTGGCTTGGTCCTTCCCTGTTCTTCCTCCTCATGGTCCAGGGTTCCCGAGAGTCACACACACACACACACACACACACACACACACACACACACACACACACACACATCTGGCTGAGCCTGGTTGTCCCGGGGGAAATGACTCAAGTAGCCCTGGGCCTGTGTGATTTTCTTTGCTGCCAGACCCAAGATGGGGTATTTTGGGCGGGTTGGGCGTGGGGTCACTCCTGATGGGGCTCAGGGAACTGTGTGTGGTGCCTGGAACTGAACCTGAATCGGCTGTGTGCAAGTCAAGTGCCCTCCCTGTACTATCTCTCCCGTCTCAAGGCAGGATTTTTGTTGGGCGTAGGTTAGGGGGCGTCAGGGATCGGGCCTGGTGTCTCTTCCCTGTGAGCATGTCCTGGCCAGAATGGGATAAAGGGACAGATGGTACAGGTACTTGCCTGGCATGTGTTTGACCCTGCATGGCATATAGTCACCTGAACGCCCGGAAGTCTGAGAAAGATGCCTGTTCCCTTCCCTCCGTTGACGTTGTTGCAATGACAGTGGGGAGAGGGGCTGGGTCACACACACACACACGCACACACACACACACACACACACCGAGGGGCTTGATGGGTTACCCAACTTTAGCTGTGGTGCTCACAATGTTCACTGGACATGCTCCCTCCACAGTGCTCACAGAGGCAGTTTTTGTTTTTTTAGTGGTGGCACTCACTAGGCTCACAGTCTTCAGTCGCTGCTCCCACATGGTCACACTCAGCATCTGTGGGTGGCACTGGGGACTGAATTCAAGCCTCACAACTGCAAGGCAGGCACTGTGCCCCTGAGGTATCTCCCAAGTCGGGGGGACATTCCTGGTTGTGGTGATAATGGCCTGGGCCGTGCACTCAGTGTTGCCCCAGGTGGTGGGGCATGGGGTGCTGACCTGGGGTGCTCTGGTCTAACCTGGGGCTCATGGAGGGGCAGGAGGGTTCTCTCAGCTTGAGCTGGGAGCTCCCGGGCGGGGGGGGGGGGGCGGTGGTGGTGGTGGTGGTGATGGGTTGAGGGCGGGGTCCAGCCAGTCAGTTGGTTCACAGGCAAATTAGCACAGCGGTAGGGCGTTTGCCTTGCACGCAGCCAGCCTGGCCGAGCCAGGTTCGATTCCTCCGCCCCTCTCAGAGAGCCTGGCAAGTTACCAAGAGTATCTCACCCGCACAGCAAAGCCTGGCAAGCTAATCGTGACGTATTCGATATGCCAAACACAGTAACAACAAAGTCTCACCATGGAGACGTTACTGGGCCCGCTTGAGCAAATCGATGAACAACTGGAGGTCCTTGAATAATTTTTTTTTCTTTTTGGGTCACACCCGGCGATACTCAGGGGTTACTCCTGGCTCTGCACTCAGGAATCACTCCTGGCGGTGCTCCAGGGTCCATAGGAGATGCCGGGGATTGAACTGAGTTGGCCGCGTGCAAGGCAAAATGCCCTACCCGCTATACTATTGCTCCGGCCCTATAAATCTTTTTTGGGGGCCATATCTGGCGATGCTCAGGGGTTACTCTTGCCTCTGCATTCAGAAATTACGATTGGCAGAACTCAGGGGGCCATGTCAGATGCCGGGGATCGAACCTGGGTCAGCTGTCTATAAGGCCAACGCCCTCCCTGCTGTCCTATCTCTCCAGCCTGATCCTTGAATAGAATTTGTTCCTATATCCGACCCGACCCCTGTTGGAGGGCTGCTCCTGGCTCTGCTCAGGTGTTAGGGTGCCCAAGGGGGAGTGGACCAGGCCTCCTATGCCCAAAGCTTCGGGTGCTCTCCGCCTGCTGACCTCACTCTCTGGCCCTAACCTGCCCCTTCTCCAAGACAAACACAGCACAACAGGACGACCAGGAGCAGCTCGGTTTCAGGGGCTCAGGGCCGCCCCCTGCAATTCCCGTGTGGTGCTTGGGGACCAGGAGGGCCACACCTGGTGGTCACTCATTGCAAGGCCTGTGTGTCCAGCTGGCCTTGACCCGGCCCCCACCCTTTCTTTGGCTTTAGTTTGGGGCGATGTCCATTGGTGCTCGGGGGTCACTGCACTGCTGGAGATCCCGGCCGGGCTCCCTGGTATGCGTCTCACACGCCCTTCAGCACGGGCACACAGCAGAATGCCAGTGTGGACTCCAATGGCAGAAGCAGGGAGGGGCAGGAGGGCGCCGCCCTGCAGAGCTAGCCCTACCCTCCCCCCCCCCCCCCCGCTCCCCGCACCCACCCAGAGCCGGGGATAGGACACAGCCTCATCCGGACAGGGTGGGCAGACACGCTCCTGGAGATACGCCAGGCAATTGAAAGAAGTATTCTGAGAGCACCTAGGGAGCTTATGTGATTCCCAGCACTTCCCGTGAGCCCCCAGCCGGGGTGAGCCCTGTCTGCAGTCAGGAGTGAGCCCTGAGGACCACGCTGCTGCGTGGCCCAAACCAGAACAAAAGAGAAAAGGGATGGAAAGGAAGGGAATGGAAGGGAAGGGGAGGGGAGGGGAGGGGAGGGAAGGGAAGGTGTGTCTATGAGGTGTGTATGTGTGTGTGTGTCTATGAGGTGTGCAAGTATATGTGTAAGTGTGTGTGTGTCTATGAGGTGTGTGTGTCTATGAGGTGTGTGAGTATGTGTGTGTGTGTCTATGAGGTGTGTGAGTGTGTGTGTCTATGAGGTGTGCGAGTATATGTGTAAGTGTGTGTGTCTATGAGGTGTGTGTGTCTATGAGGTATGTGAGTATGTGTGTGAGTGTGTGTGTCTATGAGGTGTGTGTCTATGAGGTGTGCGAGTATGTGTGTAAGTGTGTGTTTATGAGGTGTGTGTGTCTATGAGGTGTGCGAGTATGTGTGTGAGTGTGTGTTTATGAGGTGTGTGTGTCTATGAGGTGTGCGAGTATGTGTGTGAGTGTGTGTGTCTATGAGGTGTGTGTGTCTATGAGGGGTGCGAGTATGTGTGTGAGTGTGTGTGTCTATGAGGTGTGTGTGTCTATGAGGTGTGTGAGTATGTGTGTAAGTGTGTGTTTATGAGGTGTGTGTGTGTCTATGAGGTGTGCGAGTATGTGTGTGAGTGTGTGTGTCTATGAGGTGTGTGTCTATGAGGTGTGTGAGTATGTGTGTGTGTGTCTATGAGGTGTGCGTGTGTCTATGAGGTGTGCAAGTATATGTGTGTGTGTGTCTATGAGGTGTGTGTCTATGAGGTGTGTGAGTATGTGTGTAAGTGTGTGTTTATGAGGTGTGTGTGTGTCTATGAGGTGTGCGAGTATGTGTGTGAATGTGTGGGTCTATGAGGTGTGTGTGTCTATGAGGTGTGTGAGTATGTGTGTGTGTGTCTATGAGGTGTGTGTGTCTATGAGGTGTGCAAGTATATGTGTAAGTGTGTGTGTCTATGAGGTGTGTGTGTCTGAGGTGTGCGAGTATGTGTATCTATGAGGTGTGTATGTGTGTGTCTATGAGGTGTGCAAGTATGTGTGTGTGTGTCTATGAGGTGTGTGTGTGTGTCTATGAGGTGTGCGAGTATGTGTGTGAGTGTGTGTGTCTATGAGGTGTGTGTCTATGAGGTCTGTGAGTATGTGTGTGAGTGTGTGTGTCTATGAGGTGTGTGTGTCTATGAGGTGTGTGTGTCTATGAGGTGTGCGAGTATGTGTGTGAGTGTGTGTCTATGAGGTGTGTGTCTATGAGGTGTGTGAGTATATGTGTAAGTGTGTGTGTCTATGAGGTGTGTGTGTCTATGAGGTGTGCGAGTATGTGTGTGAGTGTGTGTGTCTATGAGGTGTGTGTGTCTATGAGGTGTGTGAGTATGTGTGTGTGTGTCTATGAGGTGTGTGTGTCTATGAGGTGTGCAAGTATATGTGTAAATGTGTGTCTATGAGGTGTGTGTGTCTGAGGTGTGCGAGTATGTGTATCTATGAGGTGTGTATGTGTGTGTGTCTATGAGGTGTGCAAGTATGTGTGTGTGTGTCTATGAGGTGTGTGAGTGTGTGCCTATAAGGTGTGCGAGTATGTGTGTGAATATTGTGTGAGTGTGTACGTGTAAAGCAGTGAGTGTTGTGACTAGGGGGAGCGCAGAGCTTCCTCCCCCTCGCCTGAGGCAGGGGCACAGCTCTCCTGGGGAGCCCGACTCCAGGGAGCAGACCAGACCGGGGGCAGGAAATCGGGCGGGATGTGCCAGGGCATGTGGTGAGGACGTGGAGAGCGACCCGGCTTCACACAGGCGCTCGCTCGCCGCATTCCGCCTCAGCACCTGAGCTGCCCCACGGCTGCACCGTCCAGAGGAGAAAACTCAGGCCCAAGCGTCTGTCAGGTCACACAGGCGGGGCGGAGCCAGGCTGCACACCCAGGTCTCCCTGGACTCAAACCTGGATGATTTTCCTTCTCTGGGGACCAAGAAAAACAACTTTCTTTTTTGTATTTTTTGTTTTGGGGCCACACTCAGGGGTCACTCCTGGCTCTGCCCTTAGGAATTACTCCTGGTGGTCCTTGGGGAACTCTATAGGGTCTTTTTGCAGGGGTGGGGCAGTACACCTGGCAATGCTCAAGGGTTTCTACTCCTTGCTCTGCACTCAGGGATCACTCCTGACAGCCTCAGGGGACCCTGCGGGGTAGGGTTGGCCCGTGTGCAGGACAAGCACCCTCTCCACTCTATACCATCTCTTTGGTCTGTATTCTTCTGTTATTAGCTTTTGGCTTGCACCCAGCAGTACTCAGGGCTTACTCCCGGCTCTGTGCTCAGCATTCACTTCTGTGGTGCAAAGGATTGAACTGGGTTGGCCCTGAGCAAGGCAGTTGTCTTACCTGCTGTACCATCTCTTCAGCCCCTGAATCTGTCTATTTGGACCACTTCATAGAAATGAACTCTTAAACAATCACTGTCACTGTCCTGCCGTTGTTCATTAATTTGCTCGAGCGGGCCCAGTAACGTCTCCATTGTGACAACTGTTACTGTGTTTGGCATATCGAATACGTTACGGGTAGCTTGCCAGGCTTTGCTGTGCGGGCGAGATACTCTCAGTAGCTTGCCGGGCTCTCCGAGAGGGGCAGAGGAATCGAACTCGGGTCTGCTTGGGTCAGCCACGTGCCAGGCAAACGCCCTACCCACTGTGCTATGGCTCCAGCCCAACTCAAACAATAGATGACCTTTCTTTGTTTGTTTCCAGTGCTGGGCCCAAACACAGGTTCTTCTGCCTGTGAAGCATGTAGCCTCACGCTGGGCCACTCCCTCAACCTCATCTGTGGCCTGTTGTGACTGATTTCACTCAGCATGATGTTCCCACAGCTATGGACACCCTGGAATCCTTCCCGCCTTTTTTAGGGGTGTTGGAGTACAGCCAGAGATGCTCAGAGCTTTACTGCTGGTTCTGCACTCCGGGATCATCCCTGGTGGTGCTCTGGGGACCATGTGGGATGCCAGAGATCAAACCCGGGTTGGCCACTCTTAAGGCAAGCAGCTTACCCTCTGTGCTGCCTCTCTAGCTCTGTGCTGACTAGTTTTGCTAGGGACATTTTTTTTTCTTCACTTTCTCTTTTTGGCTTTTGGACCACACTCAGCGATACTCATGGCTTATTCCTGGCTCTGCTCTTAGAAATTACTCCTGGCGGTGCTCAGGGGACCAAATGGGTTGCTGAGAATTGAACCCAGGTCGGCTGCATGCAAGGCAAATGCCCTACCTGCTGAACTATTGCTCCCGCCCTGCTAGGGACATTCTTAGCCAGGTGGGTTTGTTGCTTTTGACACCATCACTCCATCACTTGATATCCCGTTACTCACCGATTTGCTCGAGCGGGCGCCAGTAACATCTCCATTCATCCCTGTTGCGTGCTAGCGTAGCCCAATGGCATCTGCTCGTTCTAGGAACATGAAGAGCCTCAAACCGATTGTTCAGGGTTTTGATGGAGAAGTCTGACCATCTCGTAGGTAGGCGTCCACGTGATCTTTTGACATCCCGTGGAATCCAGTCGGTAATGGCTCTAGTCCAGCGGTCATCTCCAAATCTCATTACAGGTCCATACTTGATGTTAGTAATAATATTAGTCTTGATGTTATTGTATCAATATTTATTCATGTCTCACTATTAAATGTATCACTCTTGATATTAATGGCATCATACCTGCCAGGTGCTAGTGCCAGTGCCCCTTGGTCCTATCTCACTCCCCGACCCTTTAGGAGACTGAGTCTGTGGGCATCTCCCAGGGCCTGGTGTCAGTGACCATTGTCCCTTCCTTCACTGCTGACTTCTATTTTGCACACAGTGAAACGATGTGGGGCTTGTCCTCCCTCTGATGCAGGTCACTGAGTGTGACCGCCTCCGGTTCCCTCAAGCAAGTAGCAAACCCCAGGGTTTCCTCGTTAGTTGAGGAGCTTTTTTTCTTTATCTTTTTGTTTTGTTTTAGGGCCACACCCAGCTGTGTTCAGGTGCTGGGCCCAGGTTGACTCCTGGCTCTGACACTGAGGTAACCCTCCTGGTGGGGCTAGGGGAATTATTTGGAGGATTGAACATGGCTTGGCTGTGTGCAATGACCCTACGTGCTATTCTCTGGTTCCAGCCACCAGACCAGTTTTTTTTTTAACCCAATCATCTGTTCTTGGGCACCTGGGTTGCTTCCAGTCATGGCTATTGTAAATAGTGCTGCAATGAACATAGAAGTGCATATATCTTTTTGTTTGTTTGTTTTTTGTTTTTTTTTGGGTCACATCTGGTGATGCTCAGGAGATATTCCTGGCTCTGCACCCAGGAATCACTCCTGGTGGTGCTTGGGGGACCATATGGGATGCTGCCCCCACACCTGGCTGTCCTCGCTGGGGCCCCTTGGAGGGGAGCGGGTTGAGTTTTCCTCCCCGCCCCGACCAGGGCTCCGGCAGCCAAAGACCTCCAGAACCAGCCATCACCATGCTGAAATCACTCTCCGCACACATGAAGGTACTGGCAGAGGAAAAAAGGCACGCGGGTCCTGGGGCTGAGATCTCCAAGCCTACTCAGATCGGGGCTGAGCATCCTCCACCCAGATCCTCCAAATTCCAGTAGGCAGGGGTCACTCCCACCAACTGGCCCCCTGGCACCGTATAATCCCATCAACGGCCAAGACCCAGAGACTATAAAACCCAGCTCCTGGAAGCGACATCTTATCATCTCATTCCTACTTTGGACAACCTGGCAGGCTACCGAATGTCACCTGCCCACACGGCAGAGTCTGGCAAACTCCCCATGGCGTACCCAATATGCCAAATACTAGTAACAATGAAGGGTCTCATACTCCTAACTCTGAAAGAGCCTTGAATATGGCACTTTTTAAAAAAATCTCAGGGCTAGGACGAAGGAGACGTTACTGGGGCCTGCTTGAGGCAATTGACGAATAACAGGATGGTTGTGATTTGATTTGTGATGGGATGCTGGGAATCGAACCCGGGTCGGCCGCGTGCAAGACAAATGCCCTACCCGCCGTGCTATTGCTCCAGCCCAGGAGTGCATATATCTTTGAGTTTATGTTTATTTGAAGATGTTTTGGGTGGGGCACAGCTGACAGTGCTCAGGGCTTACTCCTGGGGTGACGGGCATTGGACCTGGGTTGGCTGCGTGCAAGGCAAGAGCCCTGCTGTCTGGTTCTGAGTTCATGTTTTTGTGTGCCCTTGAGGTCAAGCGGATTCCCTGGTTGGTATAGAAGCCCTGTTTGTTATTTGTTGAGCCGTCTCCACCCTGTTTTCCATCCAGGCCGAACCACATGACACTCCCACAACAATCCCCAAACAATCCCCAGACGACCCACGAGGTTTCCCTTCCCCCGACTTGCCCCACCAAGACTGGTTGCTGCCAGCTTTTCTGACATGTGCCAGTCTCCCTGGTGAGAGGGTTTGTGTTTCCCTCCGTGACACTCCGTGACAATGAGCGCTGCTGCATACGCCTGCCGGTCGACTGTGCCTGTTCAGTGCCTCTCCCTGTTTTTGGATGCGGTTGTTCTGTTGTTTTGAGGTGTGTGTGTGTGTGTGCTTTGCATAGCTTGTTGTCCAAGGGATTCTCTTTCACAGGGCCCCCCAGCGGAGTTTCAGGGGGGACTGGACAGCTCCTGGTGGTGCTGGGCTCAGGGGTGAGGACCCCACCCAATGCCACTCTGGTTCCCGTTTCTGCCTGAATGCCTGCCCGGCGTTTCTGGGCTTGACCCTTGGAACATACTGTTGGGTCATGAAGTCAATTCCACGCTTCGCTTTGGGGGTACAGCCGGACCGTCCCCAGCAGCTGCACCATTTCAGGTGTGAGGTTCCCGTGACTCCCTTGCCCACTCGTGTTACTTTCACTGTTCTATGGACATCAGGGTTGGTGCCTTGCTGTGGGCGGCCGGGGGTGGGGTGGAACCCAGAGCCTCCCACACACCCGGTTCTCTTGGGCTGGGCCGCCTTGCTGACCCTCACTGGGCTTTGTTGATAGTTTCCTCGTGCCGAGTGTGTGACTATATGTGTGTGACTGTATGTGCGTGTTTGGAAATGAGTATGTGTGTGTGTCTGGGTTGTGATTTTGTGTGTGTTTGGAACTTGTGAGTATGTGTGTGGGTGTGTCTGGGTGCGTGACTGTGTGCGAGTCTGAGAGCATGTGCATGTGTTCGTGATCGTGTCTGTGACTGTGTGTGTCTGTGAGCGTGAGTGTGTATGAGTGTATCTGGGTGTGTGTGTCTCTGAGGTATGTGAATACGTGTGGGGTGTCTGAGGGGGGTGAGGTGGCCCCAGATAGATCCCTGACCTCCATGCCTCAGTTTCCTCATGTTTGAGTCAGGCTTCTGTCTCGGGCTGTTGTGAGGATAATGTGCTTGAAGCCTGTCTGAGCCTGGATCCGTGGGGGGCGCAGAGCCGGCTCTGAGACTGACCCAGGAGCCCTGGCCCCAGCAGCCAGGGCCGGCAGTGGTCACGCGTGCGTGTGTGTGTGCATGTGTGTGCATATGTGTGTGCTATTGTGCGTGTGTATATGCATGTGTGCACGTGTGTGCTGTGTGTGTGTGTGCGCACGTGTGTCCACATGTGTGTGCCTGCACGCTTCTGGGGCACTCCTGGATCTGGTGAGTTGTCATCTGCTTTTCCCTGGCAGTCCCACCTCCACGCTGATCCCACGACCCTGGGCTCTCGGGGGCCCTTGGGTGCCCACAGCTCTGCAAAGGCACTGTCGGGATTATCTCCTGCGCATCCCAGAGGACATACCCCAGAAGTCGGAGGACCACTTAGCTTCCTGCTCTGGGCTGTCCCTAGCTCCCCAGCGCAGTGGCCAGGACAATCGTCCTGTCTGTGTGTCAGTCCCTCTGCAACCCTTCCCTCCATCCCCCCCCACCTCCCAACCCTACCACGCCCGCTCCCTCTCTCTTTCTGGGACTTGATGCTACTTTTCCGGGTTTTGTCTGTTTCCTGCCATTTTTGGTATGCACAGATTCTGATAAATGTCACTGTGATCTGGACCACACCTGGGAGTAGCTGGGGACAATTCTTGGCTCTGTGTTTGTGAGGGCCCCTCCTAGCAGTGCCCAGGGGGCCCTCTGTGGGGTAAGGTATCACACCAGCCTGGGCCATAGGCAATGCAAGCCCTTTAACCCTGTACCTACTTTCTCTCCGCCCGATGTCAATGTGTTTTTATTTATTTATTTATTTATTTATTTATTTATTGTTTGGGGGTCACACCTGGCGGTGTTCAGGGCTTACTCCGACCGCTTGGGGCACCATATGCGATGCTGGGGATGGAACCCGGCTTGTGCACGTGTGTACGGCCTGCTGTGCTCTCGCTCCGGCCCCCTGATGGTGCTGTGTGGCTTCCACTTGGCCCTTTCGTTGTGTAAGCAGGCTCAGTCCTGGGGACGGTACCCAGGGCCTGACGCAGGCCAGGCACCCGCTTCCCTACTGAGCCCCCTCCTGGCCTCAACTTCATCTTGAAAAAACTAGTCTTGGGGCAGGAGGGATAGAACAGTGGGGAGGGCACTTGCCCTGCATGTGACTGACCCAGGCTTGGTTCCTGGCATCCCATAGGGTCCTCCCGAGTCCCATCAAGTGTGATTCCTGAGCACAGAGCAGGAGTCAGCCCTGACCACTGCTGGGTGTAGCCCCCAAACCAAACCAAACCAAACCAAACCAAACCAAACCAAACCAGGGACTGGAGCAATAGCACAGCGGGGAGGGCATTTGCCTTACATGTGGCTGACCCGGGTTCGATTCCCAGCATCCCATATGGTCCCCTGAGCAACGCCAGGAGTGATTCCTGAGTGCAGAGCCAGGAGGAACCCCCGTGCATCGCTGGGTGTGACCCAAATAGCAAATAAACAAACAAACAAAAACAAAACAAAACAAAACAAAACAAAAAAAATTAGTCCCATTGCTTCAGCATTTCTGTGTCCCTGTCCCCACACCCACAGATGACAGCAGCCCCACGAATTCCCCTGAGTATGCCCAGGGCCTGGCAGTACTTCCCGGAGGGCACTTGGGGGAGCTTCTGGGTTTCAGGCACGTGCGTTGCATTTGACTCAGCTTCTGGGGGGGGGCGGCCCCCCTCAAGTCCACAGTGGCCACCTGCTGGCCTGTCCCTGCTGAGCAGAGGCCTCTGTGTCCCTCACTGCCTGCCAGGGTGAGCCCTGACCCAGTTCTCTCCAGTGAGCCGTGAGAAGACACGGGACTGTCAGCATCTTCTCCTGTGCTCCTGCGTGGGGTGGCCTGGGCCCCTGGCACCGTCTGCTGACCTCTCGTCACTCTGGGCTTGGGTGGCCGCCCGTTGTCCCGTGCAGCCACGCCTCGTGTATTCCGGTCTCTGCGCCTAATCCTCTGTGGGTTTGCCCTGGTGAACATCCGCTGTCATCCTCTGTCATCTTCTCGGGGCACTTTGAAACCTAATCCCCTCCCCCACACCCCCGTGGTTCCGTCTGAGCAGAGGGCACAGGTGAGGCCCTTCTCACAGTTCCTGACCTTTTGGGAACTGCCAGGCGTACAGCCTGCACCAGGAACTGCTCCGTCACGGGGAGGGAGGGGCAGGCCAGGCGGGGACAGCAGCTGCCCAGCCCTGGGCCTCCTGCTCCCGGGCCCCTGGAAGGTCTGGGCCCACCCTGGTTGGGGGGCCACTCCTTGGATCAAGGAGAAGACGTGTGGAGGGGGTCCTCTGACTGGATCAAGACTCCCTGCCCTGGGCTCAGAAACTCCAGCTTGGTGCGGGGACAGGCGGGCACTGAGCTGAGAGGTGGAGGTGCTGTTGCCCCAGAGAGAGCACGGCGGGGACAGAGTGGGATGCTGTCACTGTTGGTCCAGGGGGGCTTCACGGAGGAGGTGTCTTTAGTCCGGGCTTCGAAGGAAGTGCTAATGTTCTCGGATCCTAACAAGGAGAGTTAAAAGCCCGAGTAGGGAGGGGGCAAACCGATTGGTCTCCATGTCCAGGGAACATGTGGATGCAGGTACACCTGTTTGCATGTGTGTGTTTATCTATTGACTTATTTTGCAGTGCCAGGAACGAGACCCAGGGCCCCAGATGTACAGAGCAAGTACGTTAGCTCAGCGTCACATCCCTGGCTTCATTCAAGAATCCAAGAGCGCTCTCTCTGTCTCTGTCTCTGTGTCTCTGTCTCTGTCTCTCTGTCTCTGTGTCTTTCTCTGTCTCTCTGTGTCTCTGTCTCTCTCTGTCTCTGTCTCTGTGTGTGTATGTGTGTCTCTCTCTCAGTGGAGGGTCTTTCTTTGTCCCTTGGCTTTTCCTCCTGAGCAGGCATGGGGGAGGGCACTGGCTTGAGCCGGGCAGCGCTGCCTCCCTCTGCCCTCTCTCTTGCCATGACCTTGGGCCAATCTCTTTCCCTCTCCTGACCTTGCTCCTTCATATACGTATGCCAGGGGCCAGAGAGCAGCGCCCCTTCTGGAACCCTGTGGAACCTTTCTGGAACTCTCTGGAACCCTGCCAGTTGCTTCTTCTTGACCTGTTCTCAGCCTTCAAGGACAGGCCTGGTGGAGGGGGTGGAGGTCACAGGTTGACGGCATGCCCTGGCTGCGGGCCCTGCTGTCTCTGCTCTCGGGACGGCCCCCCGCAGGCAGGGTCTGTGTCTAGATTTTCCTCCTGGCAGCGACGGAGTGGCCAGACCTCAGGCTCGGGTTTTAGGCCCCGGCCCTGGGCTGCCCCCAAATCTGTGAGTGGTTGGAATCCGCCCCCCCCCCCCGCGCCCGCCCCCCTCCAGGGACAGACTCAGAGAGAGCCGGCCACCTGCTCACTGCCACCCCGTATACAGGCAGCGGGAAGCAGGGGCCAAACTCTGCTGTCAGCTCTAGGACAGTGTCCTCCTGCCTCCTCTCCCGCTCTTGGAATGGCCTTCCCAGGCCCCTCTCCAGACCCGCGCCCACCCTGAGCTGGCACCGGCTCTCTCCGCCCGCCCGCAGGGACTGTTCCCTGGCTCTGAGGCGGGGCTGGGCCAGGCATGAGGGCAGATCACCTGGCAGCAGGTCTGGCACATGCCCGGTGACGGCATGGTCAGCCTGCAGGGTACGTGTCTGACCTGTTGAAGGCTGCTGGGCCAGGAGGGGAGGGGTGGACACCCTGTCTCTTGGGACGTGCAGGAACTCATGTCGCCTGTGTGTGTGTGTGTGTGTGTGTGTGTGTGCACATGTGTGCATGGGTGTGCGTATGTATGTGAGTACTTGTGTGTGTGTGCGTGTGTATGTGTGCATGAATGTGTGTGTGTGTGTGTGTGTGTGTTTGTATGTGTGCTCACAAGGATATGCTTAGGGCACTGCAGGCCCAGAATAGGCTGGCGGTGGGGCTCTGTGCTCAATACTCAGCTTCCCTGTGTGAAAAAAAAAAATCCCCGGAATCTGGGGTCCTATGGGCCTCTGAGCCCCCTTCATTGTCTTTCACCATTTTCTGTCATTATATTGGTTTTTGAGTCACAACCAGCAGTGCTCAGGGCTGACTCCTGGCTCTGTGCTCAGGATCATACTCCTGGCAGGGACCATATGCAGTGCCGGGGATCAGACTGGGCGTCGGTGCCTGACCCCTGAGCTATCTGACAGGCTGCTGTCATTATCTTGAGGAACTTCTCTCTCTCCCAGGAGGAGACGCCTGTCTGTGGCCCCAGTGCATGCTGGGTTACGGGTTCAGCTCCGCCCCTGTCGTGGCCCCTGAGATGTGCAGGGATGTTCAGGTCAGGCTTCTGGGATGGCACGAGTGAGTGAGGGAATGAACGGATGGACAGAATCATCCTTACGGGCATTGACCAAGTTGCTGGCTGTCCTCCAACTGGGAGGGCTGAGGTGCTGGGCCGAAGGCTTCCTTTACAGGGGCCACACTTGGTGGGATGCTGAGGATCGAACCTGGGATCTAGAGCACGATCACCCCAGAGGACATTTATTATTATTATTATTATTATTATTATTTGCTTTTTTGGTCACACCTGGCGATGCACAGGGGTTACTCCTGGCTCTGCACTCAGGAATTACTCCTGGCGGTGCTCGGGGTACCATATGGGATTCTGGGAATTGAACCCGGGTCGGCTGCGTGCAAGGCAAACGCCCTACCCGCTGTGCTATCTCTCCAGCCCCCAGAGGACATTTAAGGTGACTCCCACCCCGTTGTCCTGCCCTCGGGGGTTCCCAGGCTGAACCCCTGCAGCCAATAGAACCAGGAGCCATGCCAGACCTCAGGGGTGGGCCATGGCTGCGTAGCTAAGTCTAGAAAGGGAACAGTACCCTTGGGAAGTCAGAGCTTAGGCTGTATGTGAGGAGGAGGGGCACTACCATGGAACAATCTGGAAGACTTCTTGGAGGAACTGGCATTGAAGTTCAATATGGGAGCTCCCCCATCCCAACTTGTGGCAACTTGTTGCCTCTACCCTCCGGGCACTCTGTCCTGCCCAGCCATGCTCTGGTGGCAGGAGGGAGGGGTGGGAATGACCGGTTAGCATGGGACCATGGTTCTACAGGTTTGAGTTACGGTCGCTGGCCTGGACACTGGCTTGGGAGGTGGGTGTGGGGGTGTGGGGTTCCGACCTGGGTGGTATCCAGTCTCTCTCAGAACCAGGTTCCTCCTCAGCAAGAACAAGGGGCTGGCAAAATAAAAATTAAAAAAAAAAAAAAAGAATAAAAATCTAAAAAAAAAAAATTAAAAAAAAAAGGAGAGAAAATCTCGAATCCCCTGGGGCATGGTGAGGCCTCTGGGGTAGGCCAGCCAGAGACGTGGTTGCAGGGGTGAGCTGAGGGTGGGGTGACTTTTTTTCGGGGGTCACACCCCGTGATGCTCAGGGGTTACTCCTGGCTCTGCACTCAGGGATCACTCCTGATGCTCGGGGAACCATATGGGGTGCCGGGGATGGAAGCCAGGTCCTTTGCCTGCAAGACAAGTGCCCGCCCCATTGTACTATCGCCCCAGCCCCTTGTGGGGGGCTTCTCTCTTCAAAAATGCACCCCCGGAGAAGCCTTTTGAGGGCCTGAAAGTACCACACAAAGTTCCCCGCTCCACCCTTCCTTCCCTTATTCCAACTGTGTCCCTTCAGGTCTCATTCCACACAGGAAGTGGACTCTCTCCCGTGGCCTGAGCCCCCCAGAATCCCCTGTGTACGGGACAGTCTGTGGGGCCCTTTCTCAGGGGTGCCCACCAAAGCCTGGGGAGACGCTGGTGCGCCCCAGCCTGAGGGTACACAGGCCCTAGTCTGGACCTGCGGGTGGAGGGCTGGCCGGCCCTTCCTTGCCCCCCCCCCACAGGGTTCCCCAAATGGCACCAACCACGGTGCAGGTCAGGCCCCGGGCTGCCCTGCCTCGCCCCTGCTCCCATCGAGCACCCACTTCCTCTCTAAGCTGGGGATTTCCATGGCTCAGCCACCGCCTGACCCTGATTAGGGTGCCTTCATCCTGTTGTAGTGAGACTCCCAGCGGTCTCTTTCCTGCCCCCAACCTCAGAGTCCAGGACTGGGGTCAGAGGCTCAGGCAGCTCAAGCCTTGGGCCCTCCCCCTGGGAAGGGGCCAATATGCTCCCTGGAAACCTTGGGTCAGCTTGACCCGAGGTCTGGGTGGGCCCAGTGACCCACCAGTATTAGTGTGAAACTAGATGTTTCTGAGCTGCGGGGTTCTTGAGAATTGGGATTTTTATTGGGGGGGCGGGGGGGGGGGTGTTGGTGCCACACCTGGCAGTGCTCAGGAGTTACTCCTTTACTCAGGAATTACTCCTGGCAGGCTCAGGGGACCACACAGATACTGGGGATTGAACCCGGGTCAGCCACGTGCAAGGCAAGTGCCTTACCTGCTGTGCTATCACTCCAGCCCAAGGGTTCTTGGGAATTGTATGAAAGGTTTGCCTACAAAATGCAGAAGGTTAAGAAGTTAGAGTCGCGGGGCCAGAGAGATAGCACAGCAGGTAGGGAGCTTGCACGCAGCTGACAGGGGTTCAATCCAGCTGACAGGAGTTCAATCCAGCTGACAGGGGTTCAACCCAGCTGACAGGGGTTCAATCTCGGCATCCCATATGGGCTCCTGAACCCACCAGGAGTGATTTTTTTTGGGGGGGTCACACCTGGCGATGCACGGGGGTTACTCCTGGCTTTGTGCACAGGAATTACTCCTGGCAGTGCTCAGGGGACCATATGGGATGCCGGGAATTGAACCCGGGTCGGCCGTGTGCAAGGCAAATGCATTACCCACTGTGCTATTGCTCCAGCCCCACCAGGAGTGCAGAGAGAAACCCCTGAGCACTGTTAGTGTGGCAAAAAAAAAAAAAAGTTAGCAGAGAAGTTAGAATTGCTTGTAAAGCTCAAGTTGATGGGTCTGGGTGCCACCCCAAATATCCAGGCCTTCCCTTTTGCCCACACACATCACTTTGTCCTGTCCCTGCACTGCCTGGTTCAGTGTATGACGTCCCTTGCCACCTGCCTGACTCCAGTGTACGACGGCCTGGTCTCGTCCCTACACTTCTCTCTGTCCCCTGTCTGCTTGCCTTGGCTGAAAACCTGTGATTGGGCCTCTCTCGGGCCTTGCCCCAGCGCTATCCAGTCATCACCCCATCCCGGATTTCCTTAATCCACAGCCACAGTCACGATGCCTGAGGGTGAGATTCCAGCGCTCAGTGAATCTGTCACTGTCTGGATCTGCTGAGCTTCCGGGCACTTGAGCCGACATGATGCCGCAGGGCCAAAGAGGGAAGGAGAGGCAGACTGGGCTGACTTTCATCTGCTCCGTCTCCCACACCAGCCATCCCGCTCACTTTTTCGATCGGCTACCTTCTCAGGGAGCGAGATTTTAAGTGACTGACTAAAATCCCGTGATGTATTCGATATGCCAAACACAGTAACAACAAAGTCTCCAATGGAGACGTTACTGGGCCCGCTTGAGCAAATTGATGAACAACGGAGGACAGTGACAGTGACTAAAATCAACGAGTTCCGGGGGGGCTGGAGCGATAGCACAGCCGGTAGGGCGTTTTGCCTTGCACGTGGCCGACCCGGGTTTGATTCTCAGCATCCCATAGGGTCCCCCGAGCACCGCCAGGAGTTATTCCTGAGTGCAGAGCCAGGAGGAACCCCTGTGCACCACCGGGTGTGACCCGATCACGATTACGGTCACGATCATCCTGTTGTTAGTCGATTGCCTCGAGCAGGCACCAGTAACGTCTCCTTCATCCTAGCCCTGAGATTTTTAAAAGTGCCATATTCAAGGCTCTTTCAGGGTTAGGAGAATGAGACCCATCACTGTTACTGGTATTTGGCATATTGGGTATGCCACGGGGAGTTTGCCAGACTCTGCCGTGTGGCAGGTTACATTCTGTTGCCTGCCAGGTTGTCCAAAGTAAGAATGAGATAATAAGATGTGTGACCCAAAAGGAAAAAAAATTAACGAATTCCCCAGTGTGCCACCCTTCCCACTGTCTCAGAGGCAGCTTCTCGGGGGACCCTGGGGACCGCAGAGAGCTCAGGGAAGCGGGCCTCTGGAGGGCAGGGAACTACAGCCTGGGAAACGCCCAGTGGCCACCTCAACGGGATTTCTGAAAGCACCGGGGATTCTGAATGCAGCCGGGCTGGGGCCAGTCTCGGTCTTCAAAGGCTCCTTCCCAGGTGATCCTCTTGCTGAGCCAGTTTGAGAAGCAGGGCTCTGTCCAATGCCCCGTGGGGCCCCAAGGGGGCTGACACGCAGCCAGGCTCTGGCACTTGCTGGACGAGGCTGGTGGGAACTTGGGGCTTCACATTCCATGGCAGGCCACTTCCTCCTGGTCCCTTCTGCCGCCAGGAGGCCAGCCCCTGGCCTGAGTTGCTGTGTGACCCTGCGCAATTTGCTTAATCTTGCTGTGTTCCTCCCCCACCCCCCACCCCCCAGCCCCTCCCGAGAGAGGAGGTGAGAGAGAGTGATTTGCCTACACCCCTGGGCAGCATCTGGAAGAGGGTGGCCATTGGCCCCGGGGCTGGCCAAGGCTTCCTCACTCTTCCCCGCCCAGCAAGCAGGTGCAGCCTCAGAGCTGGGCGGGGCTGCTCGCAGGTGGAATGGGGCGAGGCTCTGTGGGAGGGGGCACCGCGGAGAGAGCGTTTGAGAGAACAGTAGGTCGGGTCCCCTCCTATCCGCCCTGGGTCCTGCAGTCACAGAAATGGCCACCAGGGGTCACCCTCAGCTCATGCTTGAAGTGAAGGTGGTGGAGAATGTCTGGGCAGGAAAGAATGGGGTGATGTGTGTGTGTGTGTGTGGGGGGGGGGGGGGGGGGCGCTGGACAGGGTCCAGGCTGCCGGGTCGCGGCTGAATTCGGCAGGAAGGTGCTTTGCAAAGGATCATTTGCCTTCAGAATTCCCCAACTCTCCGTGCTCATCTCCAACCATAACTCAAAGGGTTGCCCCAGGCTCCCGCTGATAAGAATCTTTTGTGTGTGTGTTTTGCTTTTTTGGACCACACCCAGCTGTGCACAGGGTTTACTCCCAGCTTTGTGCTCAGGAGTTACTCCAGGTAGGCTTATTACCGGATGCCAGGGTTTGGAGTTGGCCGCGGGCAAGGTAAGCGCCCTCCCAGGCCCCAGCAGTAAGAATCTCGCCACATGCCTCCCAGGGGCCAGACTGGGCCTCTGGGTCTACTCAGTATTCACCCAGCACTCGCTGGTCAGTAGGGTCAGCAGCCTCGTGTCCCCCAGGAGGGAACAGAAGCATCTAGCCCAGTGTCCTGCCAAGGTCACCCATTGGAGGTCTGAGGCCTTCCTGGAGCCTCGATTGTTTCTTCCTTTTCCAGGTTAACTTCCCGAGAGTTCCAGGATGGGAACTTTGCAACGGGCTTCCCAGAACATCGGGAGAGGATGTGGCAGGCGGCTAGTGAGGGGCTCAGCCAGGTGGGGAAGGGGGACTTGGGGGTGCAACCCAGGCAGGCTACAGAGCCAGGAGGGGCATGAGGGGGGTTTCACTCCCTGTCCCAGTGCTCCTCTGAGCAAATGCCACCCCCCAAAGTTATGAAATCTGCTTCTTCACCTACCAGGGGGGTCACTAAGTACCATACCATGTCGCTGTTCCCCTTACCCCCCTACTGGACTTTTAGCTTCTCAGGAGAGATGCTTTTTTCTTTTTTCTTTTTTCTTTTTAAGTAAAGTAAAGGTCTTACTCCTGGCTCTGTGCTCAGGAATGACTGCGGGCAGGGCTGAGGGACCAGAAGAGGATGGAACTTGGGTCTAAGGCAAAGCACCTTTAGGTGCTGCTACTCAGGCCCCTGAGAACAGAGGCCCAGAGATGACAGTCCATCTCATTCCAACTCCCTAAACAAGCCAACCATACACCAAACTTGTTAGGAAAATAGGCACTCAAAAATATTGTTTGTTGGGGCCAGAGAGGAGATGGTGCAACAGGTAGGGCACTTGCCTTGCAGGTGGCCTACCTGGGTTTGATCTCTCTCAGCATCCCATATGGTCCCTGGAGCACTGCCAGGAGTGCAGAGCCAGGAGGAACCCCTGAGCATCGCCAGGTGTGTCCCCCCAACAAAAAACCAAAATTGTTTGTCTTGTAAAACACTCAGAGTGATAAGTAAGAGAGATTGGGGTGTGTGTGTGTGTGTGTGTGTGTGTGTGTGTGTGTGTGTGTGTAATACCTCTCAATTGCCTTTTGTACCTGGTTGCACGTGGGTACCTTTGAGGCAGTGGTTCTAGGAAAGGAGGAGACAGTGCCTTGGCTCTCTGGATGGACTTGTGGTCAGCTGCTGGGGACTGAGGGAGGGGGGAGGTCAGTGGGTAGCAGGTGGAGTGCAGACCGGCAGGAAGCCCAGGTGGCTTTTTTCTGCCATCCCAACCGGTTATTTCTATGCTACCCCCTGGGCCTGGAGACCAGGACACTGGGCCTGGGTGTGTCTGAAAGTGGACTGCACCCCCTTCTTCCCATTCCCCGGGGGCCCACACAGAAATCCCTTCCTCAAAGCCTTTATCTTCCACCTCCCCTGGAGCGTTGGAGCCGGGGTGGCCCCCAGCACGGGGGTCTCCTCTGATACGGGCTACTGAAGAGGGGTCCCAGCCCTGGGGCTTCGAGAGCCCCCCGCCCCCAGCCCTGGCACCGGGCTGGAGAAGACCCAGAGGCTTGTGAAGGCGTCTGTGAGGGCCCAGACATGATGGGCCGGCCGCTGTGGGTGCCTTTGTACCTCGCAGTGACTGGGTGTCTGTTCCCGCAGTCACTGGGCGCTTGTTCTGTGGGGTGAGGGGTGTGGGGGTGGCGGCCCCGCGGGTGGCTGTGCACGTACGTGAGGCCCAGCACGAACAACCTCACCCACCAGCCCCGCTCCTGCCAGGTACGACCAGCTGCTGCGGGGGCCTGCCCACCGCCTCCTCCCTGCCCGGGGCCGCGGCCAGGACCAGGCCGGGGGGGGGGGGGGGGGGCACCTGGCTCACCTGGGGCTCGCGGCCGCCCCCGCCGCCCCCCCGGGGACGGGGAGATCATCGGGAGGTGCGAGCCAGCCAGCGCGGCCCTAATTTTTTTATTATTTATTTTTTTTCCCGGGGCCAGGAAACGATTTCCATGCAAATGAGATGCGAAGTCCTTAATGAGTTTGCAATTAGGAGCCGGGGGCGGCGGGCCGGCAGCGCCTGCGGGTTTTATGAATGGGCCGGCGCGGGGGGCTGGGGCGGCGCGCCGGTCCGCCCCCCGCTCCCCTGCCCGGCGCCCGCGACATGCCGCGCCGCACGTTGCCGCCTCCCGGGCCCGCCGCGAGCTGGCCGCCGGCCAGCGGGTCAGCTGCTCGGGCCGGCGCGGGACGCCGCGACGCGCCCGGCCCCCGGCGCGCCCCCGGCCCGCCCCCCGGCCCCGCCGCCCGGCCCCTCCGAAGCGGGCAGGCTGGCTGGGGGGCCCCGTGACCTTGGAAGCGAGCGGGAGACCCCCCCCAACGCCCCCCAGCCCTGCTGCTCCTCTGACCAGCCCCCGCCCAAGCCCTGGTTTCCAAAGGCACCTGCTCGCCCACCCGCCTAGGGGGCCTGGGGGAGGCCCGGGGGGGGGGGGGGCTCCTTCCTTTCCTCTCCCCCGGCTCTCAGAGACAATGAAGTAATAAAGGAGCCCTGCGGTGCAGTGGCCCTCACTCTGCTCCCGGGGGTGTCCCCCTCCCCTGCTACGGTCAGTGAGTCTGGCAGAGGGGTCTGGGTGGTGAGGGATAGAATGGGGAGACCCCCCCTAATGCCACTTGCTTCTCACTGGACCAGCCAGGTGCCCCTCCTCCCCGGGGACCTGAGGCCTGGTGAGGCCTGCATCAGGGCTGCCTCTGCAGCTACGATTTGGGGGTCCCTGCAGAGACAGGGGGGTGACAGTTATGAGGAGAAGCTGTGCTGGGTTCCAGAAGCTGCCAGAAGGCAGCACACCCCCTGACCCTGGGTTCCAGAAGCTGCCAGAAGGCAGCACACACCCTGACCCAACTACCCTCCAGGTGGGGAAGACAAGCCCAGAGCTTCCCCAATGGGGGTATGGCCTCCTCCCTGGAGTGCTGAATGATTTGGGGGTGGAGGTGGTGATAGTAGTTTCCAGGACACTGGGAGGGGGCTGCTTTTTGTGTGCTTAAAGAAGGTAGGTTGCCAGGGTGCGCTGAGGGATATTTTTCGGAAAGGGGGGTGTACGCCAAATGCATCTGGGAGCTCGCTCCACAGACTGGGTGTGGGTGGGGACCAGCCAGTCCTCCTCTCTTGAACCCCAGCTTCTCCTGCCCTGGCAGTGAGGAGCCTCCATCTGTCCCTGTCCCTCCTGTCCCCGGTGGCTCAGAGACACTGACTCGCTCCACCCTGGTACTGCCCGGGCACCGCCCTGGCCCCTGCGTGGAGGACGTGATAGAGGCAGCCGGAGACAGGTGACAGATGCTGACCTGGGTCTCACCTAGGTCAGGTCTCACCTGCCAGCCATCTGGCCTCTCCTGAGGCCAGGCCGTGCGTGACTCAGGCCCTGACCTACCTGGGCCTTGCCAGGACCTGGGTTGACCATCCTGGGGGTGGGGCAGACTTCTCCCTGTCAGCTGCAGACCTCTCTCTGGCTCAACTCCAAGGCAGCAAGCAGGCCATGAGTTGGAGGTGGGGAGGGGGGAGGCCTTCCTGACAGTGGCAGTGGCACCCCAGCAGAGGCTGATGGCACAGTGACCAGCAGAGTCGGCGGTCAGCACACACTGGGCAGGCCCCCATGGACAAAGGCTGTTCCTGGAGGTATCCTTGATCTTGCTTTGCTGTCCTGGGCCTACTTAAAGATGGAAACCGTCCAGGTCCAGGAAGTCTTCAGCGCACCGCCCTTAGCCAGGTCCCGTGTGTGTGTGTGTGTGGGGTGGGGGGGGAGGCGTGTGCCTTGCCCCAGGGCGGGGGTCCCAGCTTTCCGTGGCTTCCTCGGCCTCCTCCTCTGCAGACCCTCTCCTTCTTTCCCACGCTCCTCCGTGGCCAGCAGAGGGCGCCTCTGAACAGACTTGGAAGGGCTCCTCGTGCTTCCCGGAGTCCTGGCGCGGAGCAAAGTCCAGGTTCACGGTCCATGTGTGAGATCGTGAGATGAAGCTGACGCAGGACGCTGTCCTTCCTGGGCATCTAGACTTCACCTGTCAGCAGAGGGCTAGAGGTTAAGTCACAGGCTGCACCCAGGCGCGTGCCTTGGAGATGAACCCCGGTGGCCTTGGGCAGAAGGGATTGCACCAGGGAGCTGCCCCCTCCCCGCCGCGGTGGCCGCCACGTGGGGGGGAGGTTGTCAGCTGTTCTCTCCTGGCCCCGAGAAGGGTCGGGAGGGACCAGATGGGGATGCGCTGGTGTCCCACCAGGTGGGAGCAGACTGCCCGGGACGTCTGGGCCGCCTCTGGACTCCTGGCAGGACCGGGAGCTGCCTGCCTGGGGTCCTGCGGGGAGGTGGGGTCGCCCCTCGTTCCACTCCGGGGAGTGCTTCAGCGACAGGTGTACAGGCCACAGGCACGAATGCAGCGGGGGGCTGAATGGGGGCCAGTCCAGGAGGGTCGGGCCAGGACACTGCCGCCTCCGGATGGATGCGGCGGGGCTGGCGGGCCGCGGGCTCTTCTGGGTCACCCACCCTTTCTGGCCAGGCACGTGGTGAGGGTCTGGCTTTCCCCGTGGGGGGATGCTACGGAGCTCCCCGGGGGAGAAAAGGAGCACGAGGCGCCGAGACCTTTTTATTCTGGGTCCACCCCCCCACAGGCTGGTCGAGGGGACAAGGGGGTTTGTTCCCGGGTCATCCCCCCACCGACGCTTGGGTGGGCAAGAGGGATCAGCCGGAGCGGTTCTTTTCTTGGGTCTGGGTCCTGCATTCTGGGGAGGGGGCAACAAGGGAGACCCCCGCAGCCCTGCTGGGGGGGGTCGGGGGGCGGGCAGCAGGCCGGGGGATGGCCAGAAGGGCTGAGCTGGGGTGGGGGGCGGGGAGCCGAGCGGGGAGCGCTGTGCCCACCCGCGCGGTCCCCCGGCCCCCGCCTCGCGGGCCCGCCGCGGCCCCTCCTCCAGGCCGGGCGCCGCCTCCCCCTCCTCTGCGCCTCCCCCTCCCAGCCCGCGCTGCAGCTGCTGCCGACGGACCGTTCTGCACGTAGCGAATGGAGGAGCCGAGCCGAGGCCTCCAGTGCGCGCGCGCGGGAGCCCGCGCCGCGCGGGCGGGGGAGCGGCCGCCAGTGCGCGTGCGCGTGCGGCTCCCGGGCCCCGAGCGCGCCTGCGGGGCGCGCGGCCGGCCCAGGTGCGGGGGGCTGCAGCCGGGCCGCGCGCCCCGCGCCGTTCTGAACCCCCGACCGCCGAGCCCACGCTGTCTCCTGGCCTCCTCGACCGTGTCCCCCCCAGTCCCGGGCGTTTCCCGGTGTCCGGGGGCCGGGATGAATGAATAGATTCGCGCCCCTGCCTCACGCTGCGGGGGTCGTCGGGGGGAGCCTGGCTTTATAGCCCACTCGCTGAACTGCACGGGGGACGGGGGTGTCAGGACACCGAAGCGAACCCCGGGGTGGGGGAGCTTCATGACCGCAGAGTCCTGCAGGGGTCTGGACACCCCTCGGTCCCTTCTCATGCCTCTGTCGTCCCCCCACCCCCCACCCCGGGGCAGCCCTTGTCCACAGGGCCGTGCGGTGCTTTGAGCTTTTTTTTTTTTTTTTTTTTTTGCCTTTTTGGGTCACACCTGGCGATGCACAGGGGTTACTTTTGGCTCTGCACTCAGGAGTTGCTCCTGGCTTTGTTCAGAGGACCATATGGGATGCTGGGAATCGAACCCGGGTCAGCCGCGTGCAAGGCAAACGCCCTACCTGCTGTGCTATCTCTCCAGCCCCGGTGCTTTGAGCTTTCACCCCGACTCCCTGTCCACTCTTCCCTCAGTGTGTCACTGGCATGACTCCTGATCCCTGAGGGGGCCCCTCACAGGACTGGCCTCTGCCCGCACCACTGGCAAAGGTGAGGGGACGGAAGGCAGAAGCTGAGTCCAGGATGCCCTGCAGGACAGGGTGGCGGTGCCAGGCCGTGGCCAGCAGGACCTGTCTTCCCACTGCCCAAAGCACTTTCAAGAGCCTCTGATCTTCCGGGTCTCTTTGGAGCTGGCAGATGGGCGACCCCAGGGGGCTGCCCCTTCCTTTTCTAGAGGGCTCAGGTCCAGGTCAAGGACTCACTCTCCCCTACCTGGCTGGACCACCCCATGCCACTCCAGAGTTGCCATGAGCCCCTTCCGGCCCCACAGCTTAGGGAAGGCAGGAGGCAGGGCCTGCAAGGGCTCTGAGGGGGCTGAGGGCCCTGGGTGGTCGTAGCTGGGCAAGGTAATGGAAGATGGCTGGCCAGTGGCCTTGGGGGTGAAGGTGGCTGAGGATCCTTTGTCTCTCATTCACTTGAACATGGCCGGGATTGATGGCGCCGAGTCCTGGTTTCTTCTTAGGGGTGACAGGATTCTGGTGAGGCTGCTGAGGGTGCCAACGTGCTCTCTGGAGAACACGCCTAACGGCTGATGCTCTGTCAGAGCAAAAGCTCTTGCTGCTTATTGTACATGGACTAGTTAAAGAGACTGGCGCTGCTCTGCTGTGTGGCCACTAGGAGACTGAATTCACATCCCAATATCCACCTTCAGGTTCTTTGGTTTGTGTGTTTCTGTTTTTTGGGCTACCTCCAGTGATGCTCAGGGGTTCCTCCTGGCTCTGCACTCACGAATCACTCCTGGCAGTGCCGAGGGGCCATTTGGGAGGCTGGAGATGGAACCCGGGTCGGCTGCGTGCAAGGCCAACACCCTACCCAGTGGACTATCTCTCCAGCCCCATCCATCTTCAGGTGTTAAGGAGCTAGGCAGCTGCCTGAGCACCTGAAAGTGGACCCTGAGATAACTCAAGAGAATTGGAATAGGTCACATTTCTGTCATCGTTCAAGAATGAACCAGTTCACACTAGTTTTCCAGACAATAATATCCGAGACCTGAAAGAGAGATGTTTTCTGTGGAAATCGCTAATGGCTATTACACACTTTCCTGCCTTCTTAATCAGAGGCTGCGGAACATGTGAGTCTTTATGACTCAGAGCTGTGGTTAGTGGCCATCACTCTCTGGGTTGTAATACACGGGGCATACAAGCCTCAATTGGCGCCACACACCGGAGGCTCATTCCACCTTGGCTCTGTCGTCCGAGTTCCCCTGTCTGCCTTTTTTATAGCCCAGATCTCTTCACTGCTCCTCTCGCAGACTGTCCTGCCATGGGCACCTCACTGCCTCGGGCCGACCCCACCTTCTTCCCTCTCCACGGGTCTGCTGCCAGCTGGGAAATCAGAAAATCACATCTGTTTGGAGATGTGAAACTGGACAAATTATATTAAGACTCATCTGGAAAAATAGACACGCAAAAAAGAGCTCGGAAAATTCTGAAAAAGAGGCATTACAAGGGGCGGCTAGTGCTACTAAAATGTTGTCTAAAGCTCCAGTAATAAAACAGTCGGGTACTGGCACAAGAACAGACGGGCAGATCAAAGGCATAGAATAGAGTCCAGACACACGCCCGCGAACAAATGGAAATTGAATAGATGATAAAGTGACATTTTAGATCAGAGGAGGAAAGATGGTTTATTCAATCAAATTGGACAACTGGGTAGCTGTTTAGGAAAAAAAATAAAATAGAGGCAGTTCTCTATTCATAATTCGAAGTGAGTCCCAGATGGACCAAAATATTGGAATGTAAAAAAGAAAAAAAATCAGAAAATTGCTAGAAGAAAACAATAATAAAACACTTAATATATTTAGACTGGGGGAAGTATGACACACAGTGAGTTCACATCCCAAAATCCACAAAAAGAGAGATTGGAAAGGAGTCACAAAAAGAGATTGAAAAAAAAAATTGGTTCCATAGAAAAATAATATCCTAAAGCTTAAAGGCAAACAAAGACCAGGAGGAAAATGTCAGTATATATGACAGATGAATTCTTACAAGTCAATAAGTAAAAGGTCAAAATGGGGTTCGGGGGAAGAAGAAAAGGAAAAAAAGAAGTAGTCAAACCCACAAGAGATTGCCAACAAGAAACCTTAAGATTGGGGTAGAAAGATAACACAGGGTGCAAGGTGCTTGCCTTGTAAAAGGTTGACCCCCAGTTTGATACCCAGTATCTCAGAAATGAGTGATCCCCGAGCACAGAGGCAGGAATAAGCCCTGAACCCTGCTGGCTGTGGCCCCCTCAAACCAAACCACAGCAACAAACAGTAAAAAACCCCAACCCAACCAACCAAAAAACAATAAGCTTATCTTTCGCCCTGTGTCATGGACAACAGAAAACATGGGCTGCCCTTCCTTCGAGGTCACAGGTTAGTCACTGGCTGTGGAGAAGGCAGTCAATACATAAGCAGAACTAATGCACGAGCTTGGTTCAGGGCCCCCATGGCTGGGAATGCTTAAGTCACACAGGTCATACATGCTGCGCAGCTTTACAGAGTATGTCTAAGTGTGCTGGTTGCAATTTTATTTCCAAACTAGGAGTGTAAGAGGCAGCAGGCAGGTGCTTTAAGAAGGCACCAGTGGGCCGATTGCCTGGGGCAGGGAGCATACACTGAAGTAGGATGTAGTGGAGAAGAACCATGCAGTCTAGCTGGATGTGCTGACCTCTGCTACCCAGAAAGCCAGTGGCAGGACAGTGCTTGGATGATGCCATTCAGCGGATGGTCCAGCCTCAGCCAGCAGCTACACATTCCGGGAGCAGAGTAGAGACCCAGAGATCTGGCGCTTTGCAGAAACAGCTCAGATACCTGCAACTGGGTCCCAGGAGCCTTTATATTTTTGCTATTTATTTATATATATGGGCTGGAGCGATAGTACAGGGGGTAGGGAGTTTGCCTTGCAAGCGGCTGACCTGGGTCGATTCCTCCTTCCCTCTCGGAGAGCCCGGCAAGCTACCAAGAGTATCCCGCCTGCACGGCAGAGTCTGGCATGCTCCCCGTGGCGTATTTGATATGCCAAAAACAGTAACAAGTCTCACAATGGAGATGTTACTGGTGCCTGCTTGAGCAAATCGATGAACAACGGAAGGACAGTGCTACAGAGCAGTGTTTTATATATATATATGTATATATATATAAATGATATATATGTATATATATAAATTTTATATATATATATATCACGATCATGATCATCCTGTTGTTCGTCGATTTCCTCGAGCAGGCACCAGTAACATCTCCTTCTTCCCAGCCCTGAGATTTTAAAAGAGCCATTTCAGTGCTCTTTCAGGATTAGGAGAATGAGACCCATCATTGTTACTGGTATTTGGCATATTGAATACGACACGGGAAGTTTGCCAGACTCTGCCGTGCGGGCAGGATACTTTCGGTAGCCTGCCAGGTTCTCTAAAGGAAAAAATAAGATAATAAGATGTCGCGCGGTCGCAAATGCGGCCATACGCTTCCGGGAGCTGGGTTTTATAGTCTCTGCGTCTTGGCCTTAGATGGGATCAACCTGGCTCTGGCAGCAGCTGGTGGAGTGTGACGCCTATCTACTGGAAGATGGGGGATCTGGGTGGAGAAGGCCCAATCCGAGTAGGCTTGGAGACCTCAACCCCGGGACCCACATGCCTGGGTTCCTCTGCCAGTTCTTTCATGCATGAGAAATATATATATATATATATATATATATATATATATATATATATTTTTTTTTTTTTGTTGTCTTTTGTTTTGTTTTCTTTTTGGGCCACACTGGGAGATGCTCTGGGCTTACTGCTGGCTTTTCGCTCCCACATACAGGGCAAACACCTTAACCTCTGTACTATCTCTCCAGCCCTTTGTCTTACCACTTTTCTCTAGATGGTTCTGGCGGCCATTGTGGAAGGTGTGGAGCCTGTGAATACTTATGTAAAGAACGGCTGTTCTCCTCATTTCAGACACTTCCAGACACTCAGTGTGGGGTGAAGGGGTCGGGCTGGGTAAAGGCTTCTCACTTTCCACTTTATCTGATCCTGAACTGTTCACACTTTTTGGCCCCCTTAGAGTTATTACTAGATTCTTTTCACATTTTCATTAGTTTTGGAAATTTAATTTGACAACCCCTGCCCGCCCTTCTCTTTGTTGTTGTCATTGATTGCCACGACTGGGAGTTGTGCTTGCTCACTGGCAGGAGGTCACGCACATTTTTGGTCTGTTTTTAGGTCACCCCCAGCCGGGCTTGAGGGCTAGTATAGCTCAGGATTTGGGGTCACTCCCGAAAGTGCTGGGGTCACTCCCGGAAGGGGACCTGGTGCTGACAGAGATCAAACCCAGGGCTCCTGCACGCAGAGTTGGTGCTCCAGTCCTTCATGTTTTCCCTCTGGTCCACACACCTCCTCTCTGGTTGTGGTGCGTGCGTGCTCGGATTCCAGTGCTCACTTGGCAGTGGTGCCTTCCTCCAGGGGGCACTCTCTCCTTTTGTTTTGTTTTGGGGTCATATCTGGTGGTGCCCAGGGCTTACCCTGGTTCTGCGCTCAGGGATCCCTCCCGGTGGGCTCGGGGGATCATATTGGATCCTGGGGATGGAACCTGGGTCAGTTGAGTACCTGTGGTACTATTTCTCAGCACCTGGCCACACCAGTTGCAGAGCGTGCATGCCTGGGCTGTGGTGTGTTGGAGTTCACACGCTTTGTTATTTCGTGAGGGTCACATGCACGATGCCGTCACTATCACCCTAGTGTGTGGGGCGGTGCTGGGATTGAGCCCTGGCTCTGAGCTGTCCCGAGGCCCCTGACTTGCCTGACTTGCCTTCTTTTTGGTTAGTTTGTTTTGGGGTCACACGCATTGGTGTGGTGGGTCTCCTCCCAGATCCTCGCTAGGGGCAGTGCTCTGGGGCCCGAGCTGAGCCCGGGTTGAACTTGGGCCTTCTGCATGCAAGAAATGGACCCAGAGCCAGCGTGATAGTACAGCGGGTAGGATTTGCCTTGCATGTAGCTGACCTGAATTTGATCCCTGGCATCCCTGAGCACTGTCAGGAATGATCCCTGAGTGCAGAGCTAGGAGTAACTCCTGAGCATTTGCCCTTGTGACCAAAAAAAAACCAAAACCAAAACTCCAAACAATGTGCTCACCATTGAGCTATCTCTCTGGTCTCTTGACACCCACCCCTGTTTTTTATTTTTTTGAAACCGTGAGTGTGTTAGTTTTTTTTTTTTTCATAAAAAATGAAGACTTTGGGGGCCAAAGAGATAGTACAGTGGGTAGGGCACTTGCCTTACATGCAACTGTGCCAGATCCTATTCCTGGCATCCCATATGATCTCCTGAGCCCCACAAGGGGTGATCCCTGAGCACAGAGGCAGGAGTAAACCTTGAGCACTGATGGATGTGGCCCTAAAACAAGCAAATAACAGCCCCCCCCCCCCCAAATAACCGGCACAAGGGGCCAGAGCTATAGTACAGCGGGTAGGGCGTTTGCCTTGCATGCGGCCGACCCAGGTTCAATTCCCGGCATCCCATATGGTTCCCTGAGCACCGCCAGGAGTAATTCCTGAGTGCAAAGTCAGGAGTAACCCTGAGCATCGCTGGGTGTGACCCACAAAGCAAAAAAAGAAAAAAAAAAAGAGAAAAAAATAACCAACACAAGCCCTTAGAATGGAGAAACAAATGTGATATTATATTCACCTAGGCAGTGGGATATGGTTTGGTCTTCAAAAGGAAAGGGATTCTGACCAATGCTACCATAAACACAGACCTTGAGAGCTTGACGTGAAGTAAAATCATGAGTCCCCAAAGGGAGGAAACGGATTCACTCCTCTTTCATGGGGTCCCACCGTCATCGAGATAAGGCAGCACAGTGGGGGCCTGAGGGGAGGCAGGAAGGAGCAGTTTCTGGTGAATGGGGCTCCTTGCAGCTGGGGAGAGGGAAAGGCGTCTGGAGGCAGTGGGTGGTGAGGATTGTGCAACATGGATTACCGAATGCCACTGAAGTGTGCGTTTGAAGACGGCTACGATGGTGAGTCTTCTCCTCTGGCTATTCTGTCGCCATCAGAGAAAGGTCAGGAAACCACGTGCTGGCAAAGGTGTGTGTGTGGGGTGTGGGGGGGAAGTGGATGGAGGAGGAGGAACTGGGAGCGAGCGTCCCCCTCCAGATGACCCTGGCGCTGGGTCAGCTGACAGCTGTTTGTGCAGCGGGTGGCTGCAAATCTTGGCGTCTGTGGAGGGAGACCACATCCTGGCCCACACAATGGGAAACAGACCTCGCAACGTCGGCCCTGAGTGATGGCAGGAGGGACGCGAGAGGCAGGGCTTGAGTTCCGAGGGGAGCTGGCCTCTCCCTGCCCCTTCTCCTGAGCCCTTTCCCTGGCCTGGCAGATGGGTCTGGGCTCTGAAGGGACTGGAGTAAGCCTGGTGATTAGGGGGGACAGTTGTCAGGGGAGAAAGGAGAGAAGGAAGGGCAGAAACTACAGGGCAGATGTGGGTTCCTCAGGACAGGACTACGAGCTAAGGCTGTGCTGGGGAGAGGGGTGGTGGTCAGGGCAGAGGAGAGGATGCGCTGGCCAAACTAGACCTAGCATGGCCAACTGTGGGTGGGCTAGGAGCCCCCAGCTTCTGCCTGGCTCAGCATCACTAGATCTGTGGAAACGAAGCAGGGTGGGGAGTGAGGAGAGGCCCTGGATGAGGAGGCACCACGGCCGGTCTGAGGGAGGAGGAGCATGAAGCAAGGAGGGGAAGAGGTTCTGGGGACTCTTTCAAGGTTTTGTGGGTTCTGGTAATATTGCTGAATTTCTCCCTGAGCGTGAGATAGCACGCACAATTCTGTCCTGAGAGAGCCCCAGTCTGAGGGGACACAGCCCTGTCCTCAGGGAGCCCCGGTCTGAGGGGGGACATAGCCCTGTCCTGAGGGAGCCTTAGTCTGAGGGGACATAGGTCTGTCCTGAGGGAGCCCCAGTCTGAGGGGACACAGCCTTGTTCTGAGGGGAGCCCCAGTCTGAGGGACACAGCCCTGTCCTCAGGGAGCCCCAGTCTGAGGGGACACAGCCCTGCCCTCAGGGAGCCCCAGTCTGAGGGGACACAGCCCTGTCCTTAGGGAGCCCCAGTCTGAGGGGACATATTCCAGTCCTTGGGGATCCCTTGTCCCAGGGTGGAGATCAGACTCACTGTCTGCCTTAGGAAAATGACAGGGTGATGGGGGGCTCAGTCTCTGCATTCAGGTGTTCCAGTTTGGGACATCTGACTGAGGGAGCCCAGTGGAGTCCAGGTGCAACTGGGCGCTGACGCATTCCCATCTTCTTTCAGACGCTCTCTGCTGGGGTCCCAGGGCAGCTGCCTGGGGTGGGGGTGTTTCCTCACAAGCACTGGGTTGGGGCACTGGTGGTGCCCAATTCCATCCTGAGGGGCCCTGCAGGGGTATGGGGGGCCCTGGGTGGATCCCGGGCAGGGGCACCCCGGAGAAGGGCTTCTGTGAGCAGCCGAGGGAGACCTAAGCGCGCTGCATCTGGTCCGGGTGTGGCTGGCTCACTGCCGCCACAGCTGGGCCACATCTGCCTCCCCGCCCAGCCCTTCCCGCCGTGATTCACTCGCGTGTCTGAGTGTGTGGGGACGAGGACGTGCACACGCTCCCCTTACTTGGGCAGCGCCTGTGCGGGAGGCCCCGCTCCCCGCCCTCACGCCCCTCTCGGCTGCCCACTACTGTCAGGCGTCCGGTCCACCTTGAGTCACCGTGACTCAGTCTCCCCTCTGGGAACCTTCCCACTCAGGCTTCTCAGGCATCGTGCATCGTGGGCACTTGGGGTCCATGAGAGGAGGTGACTGAGCATTTCGGGGGCTTCAGCTGTGCTCGATCTTTCCTAGAGAAGGAAACTTCTAGGAGTGCACAGGAAAGAAAATAAAGCCAGGGAGGAAGCAAAGAACCTGTGGGAATCCACATCATAAGGGATCTCCTGAAGGCAGGCTGGGGCTCTCTGAGACAGGCCTATGCCCCCTCAGACAGGGGACCTCTGCGGACAGGGCTGTGTCCCTTCAGACTGAGCTCCCTGAGACAGGCCTATGTCCCCTCAGAATGGGCTCCCTGAGATAGGCCTGTGTCCCCTCAGAATGGGATTCCCTGAGGCCAAACTGTGTCCCCTCAGACTGGGCTCTCTGAGGCCAGGCCTGTGTCCCCTCAGACTGGGGCTCCCTGAGACAGGCCTGTGTCCCCTCAGACTGGGCTCCCTGAGGACAGGACTGTGTCCCCTCAGACTTGGGCTCCCTCAGGACAGGCTGTGTCCCCTCAGACTGGGCTCCCTGAGGAAAGGCTGTGTCCCTTCAGACTGGGGCTCCCTGAGGAAAGGAATGTGTCCCCTCAGACTGGGCTCCCTGAGTACAGGCCCATGTCCCCTCAGATTGGGGCTCCCTGAGGTCAGGCCTGTGTCCCCTCAGACTGGGGCTCCCTGAGGACAGGCTGTGTCCCCTCAGACTGGGCTTCCTGAGGACAGGCTGTGTCCCCTCAGACTAGGGCTCCCTGAGGCCAGGCCTGTGTCCCCTCAGACTGGGGCTTCCTGAGGGGAGACAGCCAGGGCTGCATGTCCTCCTTCACCCAGGTCCACTGAGGCCAGGGCAGGGCCTTTCCCCTCGGAGTTCTGGAGCTGCAGCTCCTTCTGTGTCCTGTCAGGCCACCTCTACATTCCTTGAGGTTTCCCAGTGTCTCCTGCGGTTCCTGCTGTGGTCACTCCACTCTCTGCTGGAAATGCAGAGGATTCCCAGCATCTCCGATGAGGCCATGACTCAGCCGCATCCTCCCCTCCCTGCTGGGGCCACCTCAGGCCTCACAAGCCAGTGGGGAAGCCCCTCTGCATCCCTCCTCTCATGTCTCTGCACCATCCCCGCCCGGACAGCAGCCTCTGCACCACACGAATGAAATGCAGAGTGTGACCCCATCAAGTGCAGATTGCGACCGTCATTTTCTCTGCCTCAGCCTGGGGTGTCACTCTGGGCACGTGATGAACGACAAACGGGGACTAGAGAGATATGGTACAGCAGGCAGAGCATCTGCCTTGAATGTGGCCCACCCATCATCAATCCCAGACGCTTCATACGGTCCCTGGGACCTGCCAGGACTGATTTCTGAGCACAGGGCCAGGAGAAAAAAAGCCCTGAGCACCGGTGGGAGTGGGCCCCCAAACAAAAACAAATACTTTCCCAGCCTCCCCCAGCGAATGACAAACGGGGCTCCAGAGGAGTGTCCCGGCTCCCACAGCCCCTCCTCAGGCACCCAGCTTGAACATCATCTGTTCTTAGGAGGCCCAGTGGGGTGCCTGATCAGGGAACCCCAACTTGGAGTATGGGTGCCTTTGGGTGCCCCCTTCCCTGACTTCTCTCAGAGCTTCTCAGGGGAGGGGGAGACACAGGCTGGCCCCCTCTCAGGCATCTCAGTCACCGCAGTGATTCTGGGGAGAAGGGTCACGTGACTGACATACTTGGCCATGCTGGTGGTTCTTGGCAGAGACTGAGGCCCTCCAGGAAATCCCACTGAGGACCCCAGATCTCAGGTGAGGGGTGCTGCACCCCTCCTCTGTGAGCTCCGATATGCTCTTCCTCACCAGGTGTGTCAAGGTGCCTCTTTGTCAGGGACGAGCAACAAGGCCCCCTCTGAGGGGCTTTAATGGGCCTCAGCCACAGAGCTCCCGGCGAAGCCTGTGTGTGTCAGACCCCCTGGCCTGGTGCTTGGTCGCTGTTCCTGCTGCCTGCAGTGCCCGTGCTATGGTGAGCAAGTCATTCGGCACGCCCCGGCCTCTGCTTACCCATCAGGGAATGGGCACGCATCAGGCGAAAGTGGCACCTGAGCTGGCGACCCCCAGGGGATCACGCGAAGCTGTCTGCCTGTTCCTCCAGGCGCGAGACAGTGGGGGAAGAGGTTTGAACAGGGGCCGGGAAAGAGGGAGCCATTCTCTCTGGGGACGCACAGGGCCCCCGCTCCAGACTTGGGGGGACGCAGGAAGTTTCCTTCACGTTGGTCCCGTCCAACCCGGCCTCCAGGTCCCCCCCACGGCCAAGTGTGGGCATGTGGGTGCCAGGCACGTACGGGTGATAAGAGGTGCCCGGCAGGCAGGACGTGCACTACGTGAGGGGCCGGTGGAGGCGGTTGCCTCGGCCAGCAGCTGCCAGCCGCGCTCAAGGGGCCAAGGCCAGGAGGCCAGGCTGTGGGCCATTGTCTGCTGCCCCCACCCCCTGACAAGCAGAGACTCAGCGGCCGCTGGCCGCGGGCACTTGGCAGAAGCTAGATCCTGCTCCCCCACGCAAGCACACCCCGGCCCGCACGTCCTCGCTGGGCCTGCAGCCACCGCATGGAGCCTCCAGGGGGCGCTCCTTGGGCACCCAGGAGGGTCCAGGGGACTGCCAGGCAATGGGTCTCTGGGGGGTGCAGATGGGGCCAGGGACAGACTGGGGAACGGGCAGAGGAAAGGAAGTCATGGGGGTGGCCCGTGGGAGTCCCTGTTAGATTTCAGGGCGCTGATATGGGCTGGGGGCCCCACCTGGGGTTTCCTCTCTGGGACTCAGTTTCCTTAGCTGGGCCATGGGGGGGCGGGGGGCAGAGGGAACCCTGTCCAGGGTCCACATGCCGTCACTCGGGACGTCTTTGTTCTTCCCCACGGAGAGAGGCCGTGAGGCAGCTCCGTCCTGACCTGGGTCTTCGTCATGTGGGAGGGCTGGGGTCCTGCAGCCCCTGTGCCCTGGTGGAGGGGACATCTCCTCCATCCTGAGAGTGCCCAGCTCCAGGCTGCGGGACCAGCGGTGGCCTCTGATCAGCAGGTTAAAAATAGCCTCCGTGGGCTCTTCTCCCACCTCTGGAATGCCGCTGGGCTTGGCGTCCCTGGCCCCGCGGGTCCTGCCAGCTCCTGCAGCATGTGACATTGTCAGGGGACTGGAGGTGTGAGGAGTCAGCCCGGGGACGCGTGCTGCCCAGCTGCAGGTGAGGCTCAGGGGCCAGAGTGAGTCACTGCCAGGGCCACGGGGCTGCCCCCGGGCACATGATGGGCTGGGCACAGCTCTCGGGGTGGCAGTGAAGCGACTTGGCTCGCGGGCTGGTCTGTCAGGTGCCGGGCAGGGGCTGGGCCACCCTGGGGCTTGGGGGGTGACGTCCCCAGAATGAGGCTCCATCACAGGATTGTGGAATCAGGGAATTTGAGACTTGACAAGAAATCTGAGACACTTGGGCTGGGCCTCTCTGACAGAACTAGAGCTGAGGGCGGGCTGGACCCTGTGCTTCCTCGGCATGCAGGACAGATTGGGTTTGGCTCTGGCCACCCAGGGTGGGGATGGGGAAGGGATGGTTGACAACAACAACAACAACAACAACAACAAAGCAGCCTGGGGCTAGAGAGAAAGTGCTGGGATACGACGTTTGACCTGCACGTGACTGACCCCCGTTGGATCACTGGCACGCAAAAGGGTTCCCCAAGCACCGCCAGGAGTGATCTCTGAGCTCAGAGCCAGGAGTAAGGCTGGCTTTGCTGGGCGTGGTCCAGAGCCCCCCATAGCAGCCCTGCCAGAGAATCTTCTAGTCCTGGATCTCTGGAGTCTCAGTGAGCAGCTCTTCTGAGGCGACACAGTAACCTTCATCTGAGAACATTTTTTCCTCTCTTGCTCCTCCAAAGATGTGGGACTGACCTCAGTCCCCTTCACATGTCCCTTTGGTGGCCAGGACTGGAGAGACAGTATGGCGGGCAGGGCAAGTGGCCTTGCATGGGGCTGACCTGGGTTCGATCCCCAGCACCCCATATGGTCCCCCGAGAACCAACCACCAGGAGTAATTCCTGAGTACAGAGTCAGGAGAAAGCCCTGAGCATTGTTGGCGTTCCCCCCCCGCCCCCCAAAACAAAAGAAAAACAAAAATAAACCGAGACAAATTCCTTTGGGGTCAGGGAGATGACGCAAAGGGATGAGTGTATGCAGGAGTCCCGGGTTCCATACACACACACCACACACACACACACACACACACACACACACACACACACACAGTTCCCTGGAAGCATGTTCTGGAGTCTTAGGGAGACCGTCTCTGCATTATCTCACCAAACTACTGCACAGAGCATGGGCCAACCCGAATCTCCCTGGCTCCAGGCAAGGCCACCCAATCCCCTTCCCTCCCAGCTCAGACTGTGCTTCTGTCCTGCTGGCTCTGTTGCTGGGCCTGGTCGCCCCCAGCCGCTTCTTCCCAGCCTGTCTGCAGGGCACAGCGGGCGAACCCTTGGGTGTCCCCCCACCAGGTCTCCCCACCCAGCTGCTGGTTCCCGGAAGGTGAGACTCTCCATGCGACTTGATCTCGAGGGACCCCCACGGCGGGGGCTATTGTTCTGGTGTGCAGAGCTCCCATCTCTGTCCCTAAGCTCTCGCTACAGGCCAATTGGGGTGGGGTGGGGGGCAGTGCTTGTTCCTCACATCGCAGGGCAGGACTTTGACAACAGTAGCCGCTGTAGAACTGAGGGTGCATGGTGCTGGACACGGAGACGCTCTCCCCAGGGTGCCTCAGCATAGTCCCGCTGTTACCCCACCTCACAGACGCAAAGAGGAGGTCCAGCCTGGGATGCCATTGGCACAAGGCATCGCTGATGCTGTGGTGTTCTAAAACTCACTTCAGATCGTGGCATTAAAGCACAGATGGGAAAACGGGGGTCTGCCCATGAGCAGTGGGTCAGGTGGGCTACCCTGCTCTCTGGACACTGCCAGCCTGGAAGCATTGTCACTGGGGGCTTCCTTCCTGCTGAACTTTTTTCTGCTATTACTCCTGGAGGGGCTCAGGGGACCATGGGTGGTGCAGGGGATCAAATCCAGGTTGGTTATTTGCAAATCAAGAGTCCTACCCATTGTGCTATCATTCCAGCCACATTTTCTTTGTTCTGAATACCTTTCCTCATCTCACTCATTTCCCTGGGTTCTTCTCCTTTTTTTTTTTTTTTTTGCTTTTTGTGTCACACCTGGTGATGCACAGGGGTTCCTTCTGGCTCATGCACTCAGGAATTACTTCTGGTGGTGCTCAGGGATGCTGGGAATCGAACCCGGGTCGGCCGTGTGCAAGGCAAATGCCCTACCCGCTGTGCTATCTCTCCACCAGCCCCACCTGGGTTCTTCTCCTTATTTCTCATCTATCATCCATCCATCCACCATCATCATCACTCATTCATCTCCTCACTTACCATCTCTCCTTATGTTTACAGTTGCTATTGCTATGTACAATCCATCCATTCATCTCTCCATCATCCATTCATCCATCCACTCATTGCCCATTCATTCACCCACCCATGCATCTATTAATCCATCAACACCCATCCATCTGTTATCCATCTATTACCCATCTATTCATCCATCCAACTATTATCTATCCCCTTATTATTCATCCATCCATCTTTCCACCCACCCACTATCCACTCACCATCTAGGTATCCGTTTGCTCATCAACCCCATCCATCCTTCCATCCATTCATCATTCCATCATCTTTCCATCCATCCTTTCATCTATCCACCCCCATGCTTCCATCCATCCAACCATCCATCCATCCATCCACCCACGCACCCAACCACCCATCCAACCACCCATCCACTCATCCATCCATCCATCCATCCATCCATCCATCCATCCATCCATCCATCCCAGACTCCGCCTGGAGGCCTTCCAATGTGGCTCCTCTTGGCCCGACAGCTCATACAGATATAGTGTTTCTTGTGGAGATTTCACATCCCCACAACTATTTCACATTCTCACAACAACAACTCTTCCCTTCCAGGGACCCCGTCTGCCCTACCCACCCAGGAACAGAATCTTCCGGTGATTCTGTGGAGGAGAGACGTGCATCAGAACTAAGTCTGGCTGATGTACACTAGGTGTTGCAGTCTTTGCTTCATGCCCTTGAAGTGTGGAGGTGGTTGGATTCCGGGCTAGTTTGGTTTGACAGCTACATGTTATCAGGGACCCACACTCCTTCTTTTATTGTTGTGCAGGGTGTCTCACTTTCAGTTCTTTTCTTTTTCTTTTTTGCTTTTTGGGTCACACCCGGCAATGCACAGGGGTTACTCCTGGCTATGCACTCAGAAATTACCCCTGGTGGTGCTCAGGGGACCATATGGGACGCTGGGAATCGAACCTGGGTTGCCCGCGTGCAAGGCAAACACCCTACCTGTTGTGCTATTGTTCCAGCCCCGTCACTTTCAGTTCTAAGGTCGTTTTCTTGTTCAAGACAATGGATAGAGCTTCAGAAATAGGAAGAAAAAGAAAAGGCTGGGCTCATGGGATGGCTCAGAGGACTAGAGTCCTGGATTTGATTCCTGGCAAAGCATGAACCCTGCCAGGGTGACCTGTGAGCACTGTGTCAGGAGTAGCCCCTGAGCACCTTTGGGCCAAAACAAACAAAAGAACAAAACAGAAAAAAGATGAATAAATAGAAAGAGATGAAGAAGGGCATCTTCCATGCTCTCAGGTCCCTTTGTCACCCGGCTGTCACCTAGCTGAGAGAGAACCTAGGCAACACAGTCTTTCTAGCAGAACAATCTGGCTGAAAACTGGGGAAGGAGGGGAGAAGGGGTGTTGGGAGACCGTGTCTGCCCCAGGCCTCGGTCCCTTGAGTTTGTAGCTGGCAGGGCATGGGGACATGGAAAGGGAGGTGCTTCCCGATTCCCTCCCTCCAGCATGCTGAGTTCTCTCCCTGCCCCGAAGCCTCAGTTCTTTCTGCGACTCCTTCCCAGCCTGTTAGTGAATGTGCCAGGCTGCAGAGCCGGCCAATGCCCTCATGCACCCAGACCACGGCCCGTTTCACAGTCAAGGGCATGGAGGTGCAGAGTTAGGTGCTGAGTGGATCTCTCTCCTCCAGCCCGAGCTTTCCCGGGAGAGGGGACTGCTGGGGCTCTCTGGGGCTCTAACAGGAGGCCAGTCTGCCAGAAGAGGGTGGGGGGGCTGGGTCATGACCTCAGCCCCTGAGGTGTCTCCTTGGCACTCGTCCAGTGGCAAGGTCAGCGAATGCTTCCGAGCAGGGGTCTACTGGCGGCTCTGGGGATTTCTTTCTTTCTTTCTTTCTTTCTTTCTTTCTTTCTTTCTTTCTTTCTTTCTTTCTTTCTTTCTCTTTATCTCCCTTCCTTCCTTCCTTCCTTCCTTCTCTCTCTCTTTCTCTCTTTCTCTCTCTCTTTCTTTCCTTCCTTCTTTCCTCCTTCCTTCCTTCCTTCCTTCCTTCTCTCTCTCTTTCTCTCTCTCTTTCTCTCTCTCTTTCTTTCCTTCCTTCTTTCCTCCTTCCTTCCTTCCTTCCTTCCTTCTTTCTCTCCTTCCTTCCTTCCTTCCTTCCTTCCTTCCTTCCTTCCTTCCTTCTTTCCTTCCTTCTCTTCCAGCTCTGCACTCAGGAATTACTCCTGGTGGTGCTCGGGGGACCATATGGGATGCTGGGAATCAAACCCGGGTCGGCCGAGTGCAAGGCAAGCACCCTACCCGCTGTGCTATCGCTCCAGCCCGGCTCTGGAGATTGCTGCTGGTGCCGGGGGCTGAGCACAGCAGTCACACCTGCAGAGCCCACGGTCCCCAGCGTGTGTCAGATCCACAGGAGGAAGGGCAAGGCTGGCGCTTCTCCATCGCCTCCCCTTTCTCCTGGCTGCCCACCCTGGGGACAGAGGGGCATCAGGGGACGGAACCCCCTTCCCCAGTGGCCCCGTCTGTGGTGGTGGTGGTGGTGGTGTGCAGCCTGCTGGGAGCAGAAGGGCCCTACTCGGGGGTCTCAGTGGACCGTCCTCATGGCTACAGAACTGTGCTCGCCCGTGGCTGACCCTGGAGGGTGAGGTCATTTCTTTGGCCTTAGGTAAGGGGAAGTGCTCTGAGCGTCATCTCAGTCCCTGCCACGACTTGAGGTTAGTAATGCTGCTGTAATATCTGCCCTGCCATCTTTGGCCAAGACAGGGGCTCAGCAGCTGTGAGTCACGCCAGATAGTCAACCGTGGGGCAGGCCCCATGCAGTTCCCATGCCGGGGTGTAGGTTGGGGACGGCCCGAGACCCAGACATGACCCTGGTCTCTGGGGAGTTCCAACCGGAAACAAGGTACTGAGCCAAAAGAACAGATGTGAGAATGGAAGCCCCCCACTGCTGCTCCCTGCCCACCTCCACTAGGAAGTCTTCCTTGATGAACTACTTTGGGATTACACTGGGGTTGACGTTGGGGTTTCCAGCTCTGGCAAGATAGTTTTGTTTTGTTTTGTTTTTTAATCCTGCACGTCTGAGCACTGAACACTCACTACGGGGGGAGAGGGTGAGGATGGAAACATGGTGAGTTTATTTTCATTCGTTCTCTGAATGTGCCAGGAGCCAAGAGGGACCGGTGAGCCCAGGTGTCCTGGTGTGATGGGACCTGGGGAAGGTGAGAAGGAAGGACCAGTGGCAGGGAGGCAGCTCAGGGATGGAGCGCTGACACCGGCCGGGCCGACCACACACACACACACACACACACACACGCACGCACGCACGCACGCACACACACACACACACACACAGGGCCAGGGCAGGGATGCGGGGAGGATCACAGACTGGGTGATCACACGCAGGGTCCGAGGGCCTTCCAGGAGTGGGGCCACCCGGGGTGAACAGCTGTGGAAGGTTCTGCTGAGAGAGCCGGCCCAAGACGGTGGCGCAGTATCCGCCAGCGGGGTCTGTGCCAAGCGTGATGTGATGTGTCTTGGTTCATCTTCCCTCCTAACAGAGGCTGGTGCTCGCTGCCGGCAAGGCAGCTCGGGGGGTCTGGGAGGCCTCTCCGGTCCCATCAGGGATGTTGGGGGAAGCAGAGAAAGGGCCTCGCTTGGGCTTCAGGCTGAGGGACCTGGGTGGGTCCCTCCCCCCAACTCCCCCCACATCCCGCTTTCATCAGTGCTGGTTCCCTTCCAGATGATATGGCCACTTGCCAGTGTCCCTCTGCATTCCACTTGTACCCCCAAATAGACTCTGACCCTGTTGCTCCCCTCCCTCCAGCTCAACCCCTCTCCCCATGTCGGGGACCCCCTCACCCCAGGCATCTTGGCAACTTGCTTCTTTGCCTGCCTCTGCTCCTGGTCTGCCTCCTTCATAAAAGAAAGATGTAGGATGGGGCTGCACAGCGGATAGGGCGTTTGCCTTGCATGCGGCTGACCCGGGTTCGATTCCCAGCATTCTATATGATCCCCTGAGCACTGCCAGGAGTAATTCTGGAGTGTATGAGCCAGGAGTAACCCCTGTGCAATGCCAAAAAGCAAAAAAAAAAAAAAAAAAAAAAGCAAAAAAGAAAGAAAGAAAGACGGAAGAGAGAAATCTGTATCCTCACCCAAACCCCAGTGCAGAAGGACTGGGCCATGCTGCTTGTTCCTTCGGAGGAGTCCAGATGCCTGAGCCAGGGCAGCTCTGGCTTGGAGGAGGTCCAAACCGGACCAGGGACCACATTTAAAGACAGATGCTCGCATCCTGTTCCCAGGGACTGATCCTCCAAGCCAGGGAAGGCTCTTTGTTTTGTTTTGTTAAAAAATATTTTCATTTATTTTTCCCTGTATTTAAACACCACGGTTTACAAAGTGGTTCGTAATCCAGTTGTTCCAAGGCATCCAATGTCCCGACCCCTGTCCCACCCAGCAGGGGCACCTTCCCCCCCTTGTTGTCTCCACTTTCCCATTCATCCCCCAATCCTGTCCCCTTAGGAAGCATGAAACAATTTATTTTATATTGCTTGTTAAAACCAAATGGCTAGTGGCATTATCAAAAAAGTGCTTTAAGTAGAAGAAAATTTGTGAAAATTGTTCTATCTCACATGGGGTCATTAAGTCCTTGTCTGAGGGTTTGCTGAGCTGTGGTGGCTAGTAGAGGCGTCTGTGTTCATGTTTTTGTTTACTGAGCTTCGTTGGCTTCTATGTGACTTTCCCATCTGATCTGATGTGCTCCTACTGGGATGTCAGTACCGTGGAATTTGGAGGTATGACGTGTCTGTAAGTGTGGCAGAAATTTCACTGGGACTTGAGTTTACCGGGCAGTGGTTGTGGGCTGTGAGTGGGGCTGTCAGGGCATCCAAGGGGGTGGGGGGAGTGGGTGGCAGTTGCTGGGACATCGGGAGGGCAGGGACTTGGCTGGGCCCCTCCCAAGGGAGCCCCAGAGTTTTCATTGGGGAGACCAGGGTACTGTGAGTTTTTGCATCTGGCTTGATCTCTTTAGGGAAGGATCTTTGAATGCCGCATTTTAATAATAATAATAAAAAAATCCTATTTTTGTTTTCAGTGCCAGGCTTCAAAACCAGGTCCCACCACGTACCAAGGGCTTGACTGTTAGGCCACACCCCAACCCAGAACTCTGCATTTTATTTATTGTCTCTGTCTTTGATTCTCATCTCACGGTATTCAGGGACTCCTCGTGGCTCTGTGCTTGGTGCTTGCTCCTGACAGTGCTCAGAGGCACTTGTGGTACTAGGGATCAAACTGTGGTTTGATCTGAGAGAATTGAGCTCTCTAGCCAGAGCTCAGCATCTTGAAAAAGATGCTGGGTGTGAGTCACATCCATGGCCCAGGGGCACAGCCACTATACAAAGGGCTCAGATCCTGTTCCGACTCTCTTGGTCTCTGGGTGGCTATGGGCAATATTCTCAGGGCCTCAGTTTATACATCTGTATATTGGGACTTTGTGATCAACACCCGCATGAACCTCACATACAGTGGGTGCCCAGTAAGGAGTGTCCATTCCCGTTACATAGGTTGTTCCTGAATGCAGCTGACCTATTTGCTTCCTGGGGGAGGGGTTGACACTCCTCCTCTCTCCTACTGCTTGGGGGATCCTGGTGGGGCTAGAGAGGGGGTTCAAAGGCCGGGAATAATGGCATTTCAGGAGAATTTCTGCAGAGGCGGTGGGAGAGGGTTAGTGCACCCCAAGTCACCGACAAAAGGACTGTTGGCTTTGCCCTAATCGTCTAAACTAAGAACAGAACCGTTTGCTGGCTCCTGTTTTCAGTCTTTTAACTAAGACAACAGGTAGAAGAGGAAATGTTAGCCCATTTTACAGGTGGAAAAATAGAGGTACAGAGAGGTCAAGAGAACTGTCCAAGGTCACAGAGTCAGTGATGGGAAGGGCTGGAGCTTAAGTATTGCTACTGGGGCATAGGGCCGCTGGGCACAGGCCTGGACTGGCTGAACGGAGCTATCTGCATGGGCCTTGGAGCTCTGGGTGGTGGAAGAGGGTGCCCAGCTGCATGTCTAGGGGCTGAGCTCCTGCCATCCTCTGCTTGCTGTCTCCGTTCTGCTCTCTCGCCCCTCCCCGGCCAGCGGCCAGTGTACACTTTTTCCAGCTGTGAGCATCTGGACCGCCCAGGAGCTGTTCTGGGCTCTGCCTGCCTCAGCTGCCTCCGCTTAGGGCCCCGTGATCAGGGAGACACGGGGACTGCCTCCCCGACGTGAGCCACCCCGTCCACTGCTCGCTCTGTCTTCAGGGGACTCTGGGCACAGAGAATTGGCCCCTCCGGTGGCTGTTTATGGCCCAGAAAATCACTCCTTGTCCCCACCCTCCGCCTTAATGAGGGCCAGAGCCCACTGCGACACCCCAATTAACCATGCCATCTGTTTCCCGTTAGCGGAAGCAGTGTGACTGTGGCGGCCACAGGGTGGCTTCCTTCCCTGGAGGATAACTGATTTCCCACCCTGAGCAGTGCCCTGCTGGGCTGGCAGCTAGCTGCTCCCGAAGCCTGCATTAGGGTTCAGTGGTGACTGGGGTGGGGGCGGAGCAGGGCACCCCATTGTGTGTAGGCTTCCTGCAGCTCTGAGAGGCCAGAGGGCCACATCAGCAAAGGGTTTGAGGCAGGCATGGATGAGGCCAGCTTGTTGGTGGTCCTTGTGTCCGTTCTCTGATGTGTGGGTTCCCTGGGCATGTCCCTAGCACTGGCTGGCCCCAAGGGAGCACCCAGGAGGGAGATCAGAGCAGGAAGGTCCTTCTCGGAGCCTGGAGGTCACGGTTCTTTCCTGGAGGAGGTGAGGACTATTTTAGCTTTAGACCTGTTGCAGCTCCAGTTTTTTCCTGAGGTGAGCTGCTGAGGTCAGAACCCTGGTCAGGGTAAGGGGGAGTGTCCAAGGGGAAGTGCGGGCTTGGGGCTGTGTGTGTGGGGGGGGGGGGGCAAGGATTAAGCTGGGGACAGGAACCAGGATGCATAAGGAACTGACAGGAAGGGGACTGTAGGGATAAACGCTGATTTGGGGGAACGAGTGGGCCAAATGAGGAAACTGGGGTGGTATTAGGGCAAGTGCCTGAAGGGACTGCATGGGGCCTAAGCAGAACACACTTTCATTTTCCCTCCCTCGGTCACGTGAGCAGGGAGCCAGCAGGTGGCCTGGCAGACGCCACTGATCCATCACTCTGCTCTCTCCTTCTGAGTCCAGAGGAAGCCTCTCACTTTTTCTCACACGTGTGGATCCAGGTCATCATGGCTAATTCGTCATAGCTGATAGATGAAATGTAAAACTCTTCTTATTCTCAAGATTCGGGCTGGAGCGATAGCACAGCAGGTAGAGCGTTAGCCTTGCAGGCAGCTAACATGGCCAACCCGAGTTCGATTCCTCTGCCCCTCTCGGAGAGCCCGGCAAGCTACTGAGAGTATCTCGCCTGCAAGGCAAAGCCTGGCAAGCTCCTCGTGACATATTCGATATGCCAAACACAGTAACGGTTGTCACAATGGAGACGTTTCTGGGCCCGCTTGAGCAAATTGATGAACAACGGGAGGACAGTGACAGTGATAGTGATTCTCAAGATTCAGACCTTCACAGAGTCTCAGGAAACGCCTAGGAAAACAAAACAAAGTGAAACAAGCACCCCTCAAAGGGCCGTGAAAGTTGCATGACAATCTTTTTTTTGTGTGTGTGTGAGACACCATGAGGTACAGTTGTAGACTTACAAATTTTTGTGCTTGGGTTTCAGTTATACAATGATCAAGTACCCATCCCTCCACCAGTGCCCATTTCCCACCACCACAGGTCCCAGTATCCCTCCCACCCCCCATCCCCCCATTCCACCCTGGCTCTGTGGCAGGGCATTCCCTTTTGTTATCTCTCTCTCCTTTTGGGTGTTGTGGTTTGCAAAAGAGGCAATGGGTGACAATCAGGTTTGGTCTATGGCCTACTTTCAGCAAGTTGCATGACAATCTTAACCAAATGGAAATGCTTTGCCAGAAAGAGGCAAGACAGGGTCACTGTAACAGGTGGGTGGTTTGCAAGTCTCTGGTAGATTCATTTCTATGGGGAGAGAGAGAGATGAGAGAAACAGAGAGAGACAGAGAGAGAAGAGACAGACAGAGAGAGAGAGAGAGCAGGAGGGAGAGAGCTGAGTGAAGGCAAAGCACTGTGTATCAGGACTCAGTTGCAGAGAATAGAATCCATCATTCTGGTGAATTATTTTATATTTCTGTCGGGGGAGTCACTCCCAGTGGTGCTTGGGGTCACTTTCAGCAGTGCTCAGGGGACCCAGCAGTGCAGGGGATTGAGCTCAGGGCCTCCTGTATGCAGGGCAAGGAGCTCCAACCTGTTGAGCCATAAGCCTCCACTCTGGTGAGTTTACATGGAGGACATTTACTACAGATCTTGGCTATTAGACCATCAGCAGGGTTTGAGACATAGATGCGGGGCTGGACTTTGGGGCATAGTTTCAAGTCACACTGCAGAGCTGTGCCACCCAGGGAACTGCTGCCACATCGACAATCACGTCACCAGCTCTGGAATGAGACACTGTGCGGTGAGGAAGCTGCTCCTGCCACCAGCCCCACGTGGCACCTGCTGGAGTTCGTGTGAGGTGTGGGTGTCCTGAGTCTTGTCTCCTTGACTCCCTCGGCTGGCACAGCAGCAAAGACAAGAAATAGTAACAGCAAGAAAGACCCTGTCGTTCTGCCAAAGCAACAGCCGCTGCTGCAGGCTGCCCCCAGATCTCCTGCTCACCAGAAACTGCAGGTTGTTTTTGTTTGGGGGGCCACACACCTGGCAGTGCTCAGGGCTGACTCCTGGCTCTGTGCTCCGAGGTCACTCCTGAAGGTGCTCAGGGAACCACGTGTGGCGCTGAGGATTGAACCACGTTGGCCACGTGAAAGACAAGCGCCTTCACCCCCGTGCTTTCTCTCTGGCTTTGGGAACTGTCGTGTTTAGAACATTTCCCATCTCTGCAGTCTGGAAGTGACTCCGCACAGACCCCGCTGCTCTCCTGGGAGATGCCAGACATGCGCTGTGTTGATCAGGGTGCTCCCCGAGGGGACACACCGTCCCACTGCTGCAGACACCAGGACAGCTCTGGCAGTGTTCGAGGACTTGGGCAGAGGTAGCAATGCACCCTTGGAGGACTGCCTGGAGGAGGTTTTGGTTTTTCTCAGATGAACTAGTTAATTTTATTGGTCTTTTAAATCAAAATTTTCAAAAGTATATCCAATATTAGGTAATAGGTTAGGTGATGGCTGGAATTAGGATAGCAGGGGATAAACTAAAGCTCACAGCCAGGCCACATTTTTTTTTCTTTTTTCTTTTTTAAATTGAATCACCCTTACAAAGCTGTTCAATGATTAGGTTTCAGTCATACAGTGTTCCAACACCCATCCCTCCAGCAGTGTACATTTCCCAGCACTGGAGTCCCCAATATCCCTCCCATCATCACCTGCCTCTATGGCAGGCACCTCTCTCTCTCTCTCTCTCTCTCTCTCTCTCTCTCTCTCTCTCTCCCTCCACCTTTTCTCTTTCCTCTCTCCCCCTTCTCTCCTCCCTTCTTCTCTCTCTTCCTCTCTCTCTCCCTTTCCCTCCCTCCCTCTCATTCTCTTTCCCTCCCCCTCTCTTCCTCTCCCTCCTTCCCTCCCTCCCTCCTTCCCTCCCTCAACACTTCCACTTCGGGGATTGTGGTTTGCAATACAGATGCTGAAAGGTTGTGGCATATATCCCTTTACCTACTTTTAACTCAGTTCTTGTCCAGCGTGATCATTTCCGTCTATCATTGCCACACTGGTCAGCTGGGGGAGTGTTGACCTAGGGAACTGCACCAGGTGAGGAGAGCCCGAGGCTGCCATGGGAAGATTTAGTTGCTGAGACTTTGGAACCAGACGGGACCAGCTCATACTGGCTATTAACAGTCAAGTGACTTCATCTAATTCCTGGTTGGATTTATCTGTTTTGTTTTTCTTGGGGCCATACCTGGTGGCATTCAGGGGGTGCTTCTGTGCTCAGGAGTGACCCCTGGAGGTGCTCAGTGAGCCAAATGTGGTGCCGAGGATTCGAATCAGGATCCTGGCTGCCAGAACGGTGTGTGAGGTGAGTGCCTTCCCTGCTGTGCTATCTCTCAGGCCCTGGACCCATCTCGAAACAATGCTCCGTGCCAGGAACTGTGCTGGGTGTTGGAAAGTGTGTATGGGGGGTACTTTGTGGCTTTTTTGGGTCTAGTCTAAGATGAGAGGAGGAAAGTAGATAAAATGAAGACTAGGGGGCTCCGAGGGCCCACAAGGAACAGGCCTGGGGCAGCCAGCGTGTCCCAGGAGCGGTTCTATTTGCCGAGTCCAAACTAGGAGATACTTCAACTGATGAGAGACATGGGTAGAGACGGGCTCCAGAATCTCAGCGCGGGCAGGCAGGGGGTGGCTAAGGGAGGAGAATTTTGGGGGACCCATTTGGGGGGTCTCTCAAGATCTAAGCCACAGCAACTCCCCCCAGCTCAGCAGTGGCTGAGCTGAGTGCGTCCCCTGCCCTCCTAAGGCGCTGGAAGAGGGTTTCATTTATTTATTTTTTAAATTTTTAAATTTTATTTTCTTTTTGGGTCACACCCAGTGACGCACAGGGGTTACTCCTGGCTCATGCACTCAGGAATGACTCCTGGCGGTGCTTGGGGGACCACATGGGATGCTGGGAATCGAACCCAGGTCAGCCGCGTGCAAGACAAACCCCCTACCCGCTATGTCCAGCCCCTGGAAGAGGGCTTGAAACCCGCCTCTCACACAGGCTGCTGGATATAGCCATGGTTGGCCTGGGAGAAGCTCTGGCAACTCAGGCTGCCTCCGGGGCTGCTACCCAGACAGGAGGGGGTGGAGGCCTCTTCGCCGGGGTGCCCATAGCAGCCTGTTGGAGAGTGGTTGCTGTCACCCCACAAGCCACGGGGCAGAGGGTGAGAGGGAGATGGTGGCACCCCAAGCCCCTACACTCCTGGGGCTCTGCTCTCTCCCTGAGGCCAGCCTCTCTGTTCCCGCAGTCCCCTCGCACCTGACCCCTGTTTGGCAGCAGGAGGACCCTGGTGGGGTCATGACGGGACATGGCTGCCCAAGGGTCAGGATGTAAGAGGCCCAGCTGTCAGCTGGAAGCCAGCAGGGACCAGACCAAGGCCTGGCAGCGGGCGGGCGGGAGGGCAGCTGAGGAGAAAGGTGTCTCTGGGAGCCGCTGCAGTTGGCAAGACTTTTCTTAGCCCTTCTCACTTCTGTCATCAGGGTGTGTCTTGAGATTTTCCCGTGGTGACAAGTGGCACCAGTTCTCTGACTCCTTAGTACAGCTTGGTGGGACTGAAGAGTGTGTGTGTGTGTGTGTGTGTGTGTGTGTGTGTGTGTGTATGTGTTGTGTGTATAATACTCTGACTCAGTACAGCTTGGTACTGAAGTGTGTGTGTGTGTGTGTGTGTGTGTGTGTGTGTGTGTGTGTAATAATGAAGATATCCTGTCCCTTCACAGGGAGTTTGGAGAAACGGAAGGAAAATGAAAACACGGAACCATTTCCACACACAGACCCTTGTTCCACAGTTGCACTGCAGCTGAGACCCAGTCTGAGGGGACACAACCCTGTCCTGAGGGAGCCCCAGTCTGAGGGGACACAGTCTTGTCCTTGGGGATACCCAATTGAGGGGGACACAACCATGTCTTGAGGGATCCCCAATCTGAGGGGGACACAGCCCTGTCCTCAGGGAGCTCCAGTCTGAGGGGACACAGCCCCGTCCTCAGGGGACCCAGTCTGAGGGGACACAGGCCTGTCCTCAGGGAGCCCCAGTCTAAGTGGACACAGCCCTGTTCTCAGGGAGTCCCAGTCTGAGGGCACATAATCCTATTCTCTGGGCACCCCAGTCTGGCTCACTCAGATAGCAGGATGACATATGAGGGTGACATATGAAGAGTCTTGTGTCATGATTAAACCCAAAAATCAAAACAAAGGCACCACTTTTCACTTTCTCTGAGATTTTGTAAGATTCAGCAACTTGAACCCTCATCACTCTAGAATCCCTGGCAGATGGCCCAAGGGGTCACTAGGGGACAGTCGGTCCTGTTGCCCTTGGAGGGAGGGGATGGCGGTTTGCCTTTTTTATTTACCGATTCTGAACATCTTTGGTGTTGCGGATGGTGATGGGATCAGACAGTCTCCACAGCCTGGGCTCTCCCCTCAGCTGCCCGCCCGTCCTCAGCCGCCTGCCACTTTGAGGCCCCGCCTGGGTCCTCACCCCGAGGAAAATCACTCAGCAAGTGGGTTATTTTCAAGAGCTTGTTTAAGTCCTTTGGTATCCCCACGACTTATATAACTCACAGCTCTCAACGAACAATTAAACTTGGGGAGGAAGAACACAAAAGGAAGCATGGCTGTATGCAAAGGGCCGTCTTCAGCTGCACGCCGCTTCCCAGGGCCCTGATTTATGTTCCGCAATTAGCCGCTGGCCCGTTCCCAAAGTCGCTCCCGGTTTCCTTTGTGGGGCCCGCCGCTGGCTGGACACCGCGGCCTGGCAAAGCCATGTGCGGGTGCCCCTGTCTCAGGCGCTGGGGTCAGGGACGTGTCCAGACTCCGTGGTCAGTGGGTGCAGGGCCTCATTCCACACCCTCCCGGGGAGAGGGCTGAGCCCGACCCCCTGACAGCGTGAGGAGGGACCCTGGAGATGGAGAGACCCAACGTGATGCCTTCGCCAGCCTTCACTCTGCCTTGCAGTTTGCTCGAGTCACTCTGACCTCTGGGCCTCGGTGTTTCCATCTGTTCCCTGGGTCCCACCCACTGGGCAAGGACGTCCCTAGAGTCCTTCAGACGTGGACACTCTGACCTCCAAGTCTTGGCTTCTCTGCCCACCCCTCTCTTGGCACTCCTAATACCACCCTGACCTCCATGGGTGGCTAATCCTTGTTCGTGTGTCACCACACAGCCTCACTCTGCTGGCCTAGGGACAAGGCTGCATCTCTTCCAGCCCCGCCTCCCCAGGCATCCGTTCTCCGAGGACAGCACAGATCTGGGGGTCCTCGGGTGTCTTTACTCACATTTCCAGACTCTTCTGAAGCAGCCTCTGAGGACGGGGCTGTGTCTCCTCAGACTAGAACTCCCTGAGGACAGGGCTGTGTCCCCTCAGACTAGAATTCCCTGAGGATGGGGCCGTGTGCCCTCTGACGGGGGCTCCCTGAGGATGGGGCCGTGTCCCCTTAGACTGGGGCTCCCTGAGAACAGGGCTGTGTCCCCTCAGACTGGGGCTCCCTGAGGACGGGGCCATGTCCCCTCAGACTGGGGCTCCCTGAGGATGGGGCCGTGTCCCCTTAGACTGGGGCTCCCTGAGAACAGGGCTGTGTCCCCTCAGACTGGGGCTCCCTGAGGACGGGGCTGTGTCCCCTCAGACTGGGGCTCCCTGAGGACAGGGCCGTGTCCCCTTAGACTGGGGCTCCCTGAGGACAGGGCTGTGTCCCCTCAGACTGGGGATCCCTGAGGACAGGGCTGCGTCACCTCAGACTGGGGCTCCCTGAGGACGGGGCTGTGTCCCCTCCAGACTGGGGCTCCCTCAGGACAGAACTGTGTCCCCTCAGACTGGGGCTCCCCGAGGATGGGGCAATGTCCCCCTTGAGGTGGTCTCCTTGAGGACAAGGCTGTGTCTCTTCAGACTGGAATTCCCTCAGGATAGGGATGTGTCCCCTCAGACTGGGTCTGAGCTGCAGTGTGGATGCGGAACAAGGTTCTGTGTGGAAACTGGTTCGTATTTTCAAGTTTTCTTCCCTCTCTCCCAACTCCCTGTGGAGGGACTGGTTCTCTCCATTATCACAAACACACACCTTGCGGAACCTCCGAGCACAGAGAGCTGACAGGTCTGTGGAGACTGCATGTGGCACCAATCAAACAGCCCCCAGGGGGCTCCCAGGTAGGCCATCATGACTGGGCCAGAGCCATGACAGGGAACAAGGGGGCTGGAGTCATGACAGGGACCTGAGCAGCTGGAGTCATAACAGGAACTTGAGTGACTGGAGCCATGACAGGGACTTGAGTAAGTGGATCCATGACAGGGAACTGAGTGAGTGGATTCTGTCAGGGACCTGAGTGAGTGGAGCCAATACAGCGACCTGAGTGGGTTGGAGACGTGACAGGGGCCTGAGTGGGTCAGACTACATGACAAGCACCCAATGGGCCTCAGCCATGAGAGAGATCTGAGGCCCGTCTCTTCTATCCACACGGAGGTGATCTCTGATGGTAATCAGCTGAGTCCGAACCTCAATTTAATTCTCCCATGGGCAAAGCTCTTAGTGCCTTGTATAACTGAAACCCAAGCACAAAAATTTGTAAGTCTACAACTGTACCTCATGGTGTTTCACTAATAAAAATAAAAAAAAAAAAAAGTATTAAGTGAGGACAATGGTTATACCCCTGTGGCGGAGCTGTGGCCAGGAGGCAATGCGTTTGTGACAGCGACGTGTCCCAAGCTTGGTGCGCGGGCACTGTAACAGGCAGTTCTGTGAGGATTCCCTCTCGGCTGAGGTGAGGGCTGAGCTGTGGTGAGGCTGAGGAGAGACGCGGTGGAGAACGTGGGTCTGGAACACATGAGGTACACGCAGTCTCTTGATGGAGGGAGCCACCTGGGTGAAAGCAGGAGGCAGGAAGTGAAGGAAAGGATGGGGGCTGCTGAAAGGGTCTCAGGGTTAAGTAAGGGGTCACACAAAGGTAAAGAATCCCCTGCCCTCGGGGCATGGGGTAGAGGATTTTGTGGAGCCCCAGAGGAGGGGAAGCCGGGCAGCAGGATGGAGGCATCAGGGGTCTGCCCGGCTGATGCAGGATTCCACGCGAGACTGAGGCCCTTGGCTCTGATGGGCACCGAGCTGGGTTCCTCTCAGAGGCGGAGAGGCTGGCCTGAACTGCATACATACATACATACATACATTCACTCACTCACACATACATACACTCATTCAGTCACACATACACTTGTCACTCACACATACACTAACTCACACATACATTCATTCATTCACTCACTCACTCACTCACTCACACATACATACATACATGCATACACTCATTTGCTCACTCACACATACGCTCACTCACACATACATATACTCACTCACTCACACATATGTACACTCACTCACGCATACATACATACATTCACTCTCTCACACATACATACACTCACTCACACATACGTACACTCACTAACTCACATATACATACATACACTTATTTACCCACTCACGCATACATACATACATTCACTCTCTCACACATACATACACTCACTCACACATACGTACACTCACTAACTCACATATACATACATACACTTATTTACCCACTCACACATACATACATACATTCACTCACTCACACATACATACACTCATTCAGCCACACATACACTCGTCACTCACGCACACATACACTCACTCACACATACATACACTCACTCACTCACTCATACATATACTCACACACACACTCATTCACTCACACAGACACTCATTCATTTACTCACAGACACATACCCACCCATTCATTCATTCACTCACTCATACATACATGCATTCATTTCATGAATTCATTCACTCGTTCATTCATTCACTCATCCATTTCCTCCTTCAGTTTATTCACCTACTCATTTATGCACTCACTCATTCGTTCGCTTGCTCACTCAGGCACACGATCACCCACCCACCCGCTCATGCATGCACGGATCCTGTTCTGGGTGCTGTTCCTGGGGCTGGGGGCGCACTGGTGACCAGGCACATGTTCTCTGCCCTCCTGGGGTCCGGATTTGGGGGAGGGGGAAGACCCTCTCAATACTCAGTGCTCAGAGCCAGGAGAGAAGGGGTTCAAGGAATGTGCCAGTAGTTCCAGCCCCCAGTGAAGGAGGGCTTCTGGGGGGAGGTGAGGCAGAGAGCTGTGGACTCTAATGAAGGAGATGGAGGAAAGGCCTGGAAGGACAGGAGGGCACCCTGGAACCCAGGGTCCCATAGGGCGAAGACCATGGTCGCGGTTACGGCCGAGTGGCAGCAGGCGGGCCACCCTGGGTGCTGGGGACGCTTACACTGCACACAGGCATTTGTGCTCTGGAGAAATCTGTTGGGCTCAGGTGAAGACCAGGTCGGCAACGTCTGAGGGCAGCCCTGCACCTGCTTCTGTTCCCAGACAGGGAGCCCCGGGAAGCAGGAGAGGGGGTACGCTTTGCGGTGACCCCAAAGAACTTGGCCCAAGTCCTGTTAACGAGGTCCTGGGTGATGGCTGGCCTTCTCGCCATCCTGGGCCTTCCTCTGGCCATTGTGGCGAGGGTCAGTACCACTGGGGGAGGCGAGGGGCCCCATTCTGGAGGAAGGATGCCAGGACTGGCAGGAGCAGGGCGGGGAAGGTCCATCGCTAGGAGAAGCATCAGCATGGGACGGATGCTGTCATCCCCAGAGCCTGGGATTTGCTGGGGGAGCTCTGGGTTTGGTCCCGGGCGTTGGATGGTTCCTTAAGCACGGCTGAGTTCCGTGTGTGAGCAGTGCTCAGGAGACGGTGCTGAGGGCTGGTGCCCATGGTTTGTATGGGAGCTTCAGGCTCTGTCCTGGCATGGCTCGGGCAACTCCCTGAGTACCATGCGGAGGTTTGCTCTGTGAGCATGGTGGGCAGGTATGGCCCCAGTACTGACAGGAAAACAACACCCACCCCACGATTCCCTGGGTTCTAAGAGCAAGAGGTCTCGGGGAGGGGGACCCACACTGAGCCCCATCTATGAGGAGGGCAGACCCCCCGAGAAGGGGGCCATTGAGGAGAGGGGCCCTGGGCGGGCGGGGGAGCATCAGTCAGGTCTTGGGGGTCAGGCCCTGGCCCCTGCAGGCTGCCCAGTGGTTTGGGAAGCTTCTTCCCACACAGAGGAGAGGGGAGAGGTAGGGCAGAGGAGGGCTGCTTGGCCCAGCCTCGGGTCCGGCCAGGCCTGGGAACCCTGCCCGGTGTGCCCAGCACAATGCCCACAAAGGGGACTGGGCCGGCCAGAGGCAGGCCCCAGGAGGGGGTGGGAGCGCTGCCCGCTTCATTCACAGTCCCGGCCGCAGAACCACCACCCCCGTGCTCGGGCTCCCCGCCCAGTCCCTCTGCCCACCTCCTCCTCCCAGAAGGCCCCGCGCCCCGCCGACCAGTGCCAACCTCCTCAGTGTGCGTGCATGCGTGCGTGTGCCTCTGTGTGAGTGCGCTGTGCGTACTTCTCAAGGGGACGGGTATGTCTAGGTGTCATAGGCGTGAGTGTGCATCTCCTGGAGCGCATCTTTCAATGGGTGTGTGTCTAGGTGTGGAGACAGGTGTGTGTGAGTGTGCGTGTGTGTGAGTACGTATGAATGTATGTAGTCGTGTGAGTGTGTGAGTGTGAGAGTGAGGGTGAATGTGCGTATGACTACGGGAATCTGTGAGGTGCCATGTGTCCGAGTGCGTAGGAGGATGTGAGAGAGGATGTGTGAGTGAGTGTGAGTGAGTGTGTATGAGAGTGTATGAGTGCGTATTAGGGTGAGGGTGAGTGTGAGTGTGTGCGAGAGTGCGTCTGTGAGAGTGTGTGTGCGAGAATGTGTGAGTGTATATGTGCGGATGTGTGTCTGTGAGTGTATAGGTGTGAGTGTGTGAGTGTGTGAATTTGTATGTGTGAGTGTCTGTGAGAGGGGTGAGTGCCTGTGCGAGTGTGTGTCTGTGAAAATATGAGTGTCTGTGAGAGTGAGTGTGTGTGAGAGTGTGAGTGTGTGTCTGTGTTCGTGAGAGTATGTGTATGTGTGAATGTGTGTCTGTGAGAGTATGAGTGCCTGTGACTGAGTGTGTCTGTGAAGTGAGTGTGTGTGTCTGTGAGAGTGCGCAGGTGTGTTTGTGAGAGTGTGAGTGTGTGAGAGTGTGAGTGTGTGTGTGTGAGAGTGTGTGTGTCTGTGAGAGTGAGAGTGTCTGTAAGAGTGAGTGTGTGTGTCTGTGAGAGTGTGTGTGTCTGTGAGAGTGAGAGTGTCTGTAAGAGTGAGTGTGTGTGTCTGTGAGAGTGAGTGCGTATGTGTGTGTCTGTGAGTGTGTGTGTCTGTGAGAGTGAGAGTCTATGAGAGTGTGTGTGTGTCTGTGAGAGTAAGTGTGTATGTGTGTGTCTGTGAGAGTGAATGTGTGTGTCTGTGAGAGTGTCTGTGAGAGTGAATGTGTGTGTCTGTGAGTGTGAGTGTGTGTCTGTGAGAGTGAATGTGTGTGTGTCTGTGAGAGTGAGTATGTATGTGTGTCTGAGAGTGAGTGTGTGTCTGTGAGAATGAGTGTGTCTGTGTGTGAGTGAGTGGTGGGCAGCAGTGAATCAGAACTCTGTTTATTCTCCCCACTGCCCTGTCCTCTAATCAGGTCTGGGTGCCCTCCTGTGTCATTGACTGTGGGCCATTATTCCCCAGACCTTCTCATTCATGTGACGTTCCCCGACCCCCCTCCCACCCACACGATTAATTTTTCTGGCCCTCACAGGCCTGTCATTAAGGTGGGAAATGCAGTCCCCGTCTGGGAGCCTCTTCTTCCCTCAGAACTGTGGGAGAACCCCAAGTTCTCTCCACCTGGGATCCAGAGAGGGGCTTGGGGACGTGGGGGAGGACACTGCGGGTCCGGTGGGGCGGGAATGCCTCCTCTTCGGAGGTGGGAGTGAGCTGGAGGCCTGGGGAGGGGAGGGCTGCTTCCTGTCGCGGCCCCAGGCCTGGCCTGGATTTCCTTGGACCGGCAGTGGGTCAGAGTTCTGGCTCACAAGAGCTGGGGTTTGGTTATTAAACCAAGTTGCGAGTTCAGTTTGCTCTGGGGCCAACTTTGCTTCCCGTCCCTTTTTCTGCAAGATAATAGAAATACAGAGAGAGAGAGACAGAGAGAGAGAGAGAGAGAGAGAGAGAGAGAGAGACAGAGACAGAGACACAGAGACAGAGAGAGACAGAGACACACAGAAACAGAGACAGACTGAGAGAGAGACAGACAGAGAGGTACAGAGACAGAGATAGGGAGAGAGAGACAGAGATAGATGGAGACAGACAGAGATAGAGACTGGAAGAAAGGGACAGAGACAGAGAGACAGAGACACAGAGACAGACTGAGAGAGAGACAGACAGAGAGATACAGAGACAGAGATAGGGAGAGAGACAGAGATAGACAGAGACAGAGAGACAGAGATAGAGACTGGAAGAAAGAGACAGAGACAGAGAGACAGAGAGGTTCCTTTCCTCCCAGGCTGGTGGGGGAAACCTGAGGGCCTGCCACTGGCCCAAGCCCCTGTTATCACAGGCACCCCCGGGCCTGCGCAAGCAGCCCCTGCCCCCCAGACAGACACCGGGGAGCAGCTGATTCAGTGAGCTTCTGGAAGTGGGTCTCTTCCTCCTGAGCAGGGGAGGCCAGCGCTGCCCTGAGCTCTGCTCCTCTGGCCCAGGTACCTGAGGGGTTAGCTGGGGTCGCCGTAGGCCCATTATTCGAACCCTGTGTGATGTGAGCCGACTCACTCACCCTCTGCACTGAGGCAGAGTCGTCTCGATGATTTCAGTTAGCTGGAAGAACAGCGCTTGACTCAGTGACGTCACCATCGCGTTCACCGAGGGCCAGCTCAGGAGTTGGAGGACACGGGTGTGTGTGTGTGTGTGTGTGTGTGTGTGTGTGTGTGTGTGTGTATGTGTGTGTGTGTGTGCGTGGGGGGCAGTGGCCACTCACCTCTGACCTCCTGCCTCTATCTTAGGCCACCCCTAGCAGTTAGCTCCGACTTCCTCATGGATTCGGGAACTCTCTGGCTTCTCTCTTGGCACTGGGGATCCTGGATTGAGGAACCCGGTGGGGGGTCCTGGAGAAAGTCCCTCTCCCTGCACCCAAAGGAGGAAGAGCAGCTCTGGCCCGTGGGCTCGCTCGGCCGAGGGGGAGGCTTTGGTTTGGGGATGGAAAACATTTGCTCATGGAAATTCCCTTGCGCCTTCCTGCCGGTCCCCCTGACGGGCTGCCAGATGCTCCGGCTGGCCTGGGAGTGTCTTGGGGCTCTGCTCGCCTCGCAGGCACGAGGGGGAGTCTCTCCTCGGCCCTCTCCCCCATCAGAGGGTGCCTCTGTCCTGCTGGGCGCCCTTGCACCCTCCACACCGCACCAAGGGCCATCAGCAGCCCTCCCGGCCCCCTCATTTGCCCTCAGGACAGAGGCAGCCCTGGGCTTGGGCGCTCCTTGACCGGAGAGGGTTGTCCCTTGAGAGCAGCCCAAGAGCCAAGGGCTGCTGCCCGCTCCTTCCTCCTTCCCTTCTCCTGTGAATGGCACTGAGCCCTCTGTCGGTGGGTGGCCGTGGGCTCAGAGGGGCCCCACTGCAGGCACCACGGGGAAGGGAGCTCACCTCCCTGCTGCCCTCCCTTCCTTCCTCCCTCCCTCCCTCCCTCCCTCCCTCCCTCCTTCTTTCCTTCCTTCCCTCCTTCCTTCCCTCCCTCCTTCCCCCCTCCCTCCCTCCCTCCCTCCCTCCCTCCCTCCCTCCCTCCCTCCCTCCTAATCTCCTTCCTTCCTTCCTTCCTTCCTTCCCTCCTTCCCTCTTTCCCTTTCTCCCTCCCCTCCCTCCCTCCCTCCCTCCCTCCCTCCCTCCCTCCCTCCCTCCTTCCTTCCTTCCTTCCTTCCTTCCTTCCTTCCCTCCTTCCCTCTTTCCCTTTCTCCCTCCCCTCCCTCCCTCCCTCCCTCCCTCCCTCCCTCCCTCCTTCCTTCCTTCCTTCCTTCCTTCCTTCCTTCCTTCCTCCCTCCCTCTCTCCCTCCCTCCCTCCCTCCCTTCCTTCCTTCCTCCCTCCCTCCCTCCCTCCCTCCCTCCCTTCCTCTCTCCCTCTCTCCCTTCCTTCCTTCCCTCCTTCCCTCCTTCCCTTTCTCCCTCCTCTCCCTCCCTCCCTCCCTCCTTCCTCCCTCCCTCCCTCCCTCCCTCCCTCTCTCCCTTCCTTTCTTCCTTCCTTCTCGCTTTCTCTCTCTTCCTTTTATTCTCTTGGGGCCATCTCTGTGCTTTGCCTGTTCGTGGGTCAGGCCTTGGGTGGAACTGGGCGTCGAGCTTGCCCCGCCACCTGAGCTGCTGCCCGCAGCTAACCTGGCTCCCCGCTGCTTGCGGCTGGTGCCCCTGCAGGGCAGGCCCTGGGGTGTGGCCCCTCACCCCTTCTCTGCCCCGCACAGGTGCCATTTGAACTGGGATGAGAAGGACCGAGCTGGGAAAGGGGTTGCTGGTGGCAGGAGAGCTCTTGCCCAGCCAGGAGCCCGGGTACCATTGGCACGGCTGGTGGGAATGGGGCAGGAAAGGGCTTTGCGGGTACAGGGGTGGGCTGGGGGCCCCGGAGAGGAGGCCCAGGAGAGGGGGTGAGAGACGGCACTGCTGGGGCACCGAGAAAGCCAGGACAGAGACAGTCTCACTCTGAGGCATGTCCTGACTCGATCTCCCCTCTCAGACCCACCCCCCTGCCTACTCTGTGGGGATGCTCATCCTGGGAGGCCCTGGCTGCCACTCCCCCCCCCCCCCCCGCCCCGCACAGTTTCTGGAACATTCCTGTATCCTCTATGTGGAGGGACCCCGCAGAGGTAGGCAGAGGCTCCTTCCAGGGAGAAGGTGCAGCCGGGCCAGGCTCCCAACTGTCTCAGCACCGTCGCCTCGGTCCAGGGGGCATCCGAACTCCACTCCTGTCCCCATCCCCTGTCCCCTGTCCCCTGTCCCGTCCCGTCCTGGCCTGGCCTTTCCTCGCCTTTCTCTCACTCCTCTGCGTCTCCCTTTTCGGTTGCTGTTGTTTGTTTGGGGGCCACACCTGGCGGTGCGCAGGGCTGACTCCTGGCCCCGTGCTCAGGCGTCACCCCTGCGCTCATCTGTGCCGCACGCAGCAAGCACCCTCCCTGCGGTAACTGCCAGGCTGCCCTGGCCTCTGCCGCGCTGGTGTCTCTGTCTCTCCTTCGCTGTCTCTGTCCCCTGCTCTTCCTCCTATCACCCAGTCTCTTGCAGCCTGGCCTCTTCTCAACCTCTCCCGTCCTCTGCGCCTGTTTCTCCCCCCACACCTGGTCTCTCCGCCTCCTGCCCTTTCTGGCCCGAAATCCTGGGGGACCCTGCCTATGTTGTGAGTGCAAGTGTGCGTGTGTGCACCAGCTCAGCTGTGTACAAGTTTGTGTGTGTGTGTGTGTGCGCACCAGTTCAGCTATGTATGACTGTGTGTGCACCAGCTCAGCTGTGTACGAGTGTGTGTACCCAGTTTAGCTGTGTACAAGTGTGTGTGTGCATCCAGATCAGCTGTATGTGTGTACCAGCTCACCTGTGTACAAGTGTGTGCACCAGCTCGGTTGTGTATGAGTGTGTGTGCACCAGTTCAGCTGTGTATGAGTGTGTGCACCAGCTCATCTGTGTATGAGTTTGTGTGTGTGTGCACCAGTTCAGCTGTGTACGAGTGTGTGTGTGCACCCAGCTCAGCTGTATGTGTGTACCAATTCAGCTGTATATAACTGTGTGCACCAGCTCAGCTGTGTATGAGTTTGTGTGTGTGTGCACCAGTTCAGCTATGTACGACTGTGTGTGCACCAGCTCAGCTGTGTACGAGTGTGTGTGTGCACCCAGCTCAGCTGTATGTGTGTACCAATTCAGCTGTATATAACTGTGTGCACCAGCTTAGCTGTGTACGAGTTTGTGTGTGTGTGCACCAGTTCAGCTATGTACGACTGTGTGTCCACCAGCTCAGCTGTGTACGAGTGTGTGTGCACCCAGAACAGCTGTGTGTATCAGCTCACCTGTGTACGAGTGTGTGCACCAGCTCAGCTGTGTACAAGTGTGTGTGCAACCAGCTCAGCTGTATGTGTGTACCAGTTCAGCTGTGTACGAGTGTGTGTGTGCACCCAGGTCAGCTGTATGTGTGTATCAGCTCACCTGTGTACTAGTCTGTGCACCAGCTCGGTTGTGTATGAGTGTGTGTGCACCAGTTTAGCTGTGTATGAGTGTGTGCACCAGCTCATCTGTGTATGAATTTGTGTGTGTGTGCACCAGTTCAGCTATGTACGATTGTGGGTGCACCAGTTCAGCTGTGTATGAGTGTGTGTGAACTAGCTCAGCAGTGTACGAGTGTGTGTGCACCCAGCTCAGCTGTGTACAAGTGTGTGTGTACCCAGTTCAGCTGTGTATAAGTGTTTGTGTGCACCCAGCTCAGCTGTGTGTGCGTGTGTATGTGTGCACAAGCTCAGTTGTGTCTTTGTGTATGCGTGTGCGTATGTGTGCTCACCTGTGTGCATTACTCCAGCGCAAGGTGTGTGGGGTTTTTGTATCAGGGAGCAGCGGCTGTGACTGGCCTGGTCAGGTGAAGGGTGAGGGTTGGGGGTGCTGGGCTTCAGGCTCTCTAGGAATCCCCCACACCCCCTGTTCCCTCACTCTAGGCGAACCAGCCTCCAGTTCTGTGGTGTTGTGCGCATGCGTGCATGGTCCTCTCCTGGCTTTATGGCCACTTTGGCGGCAACTGACCGCTCGGCTCCCCCAGCAGCACTGCACCCCTAGCTTGGCAGAAGAAGGTCACTTCATTGCCCCTCTTTTGCTCCCAGGCAGGAAGCAGGGACAGGGCTATTCTGGAACAGGGACACACCGCACCTGTCAACTCACAGGTGTGGTGTCCATGCCCTCCGTTCCAGGAGCTGGCTGGGTTCAGTGGCCCTGCAACCCCTCGCCCCACCCCCAGCAGCTTCTGCTTTCCTGTAAGTCCTCCCTGAGACCAGCTCACCCTACCTTCACTCTATCTGTCATTTTACCAGCAACCCACCTCCTCTAGGAAGCCTTCCTTGATTTCTATCTCAGATAGTCCACTTCTCCCTGGGCATGTGTAGCCATGCAGACACTGCACAGTGGAAGTACGGGTTTCCTGACTGAGTGCTGGTCCAGAGAACATCTTGTCGGGAGGGGAGGGCACCTCCCTGCCCCCGCTGCCTTCTTCCAGGACATCCTAGGAACCCTCTCAGGCCGACTTGATTCATTCCCCCTTTCCCTTCCATTTCGTCATCACCGAGTGACACGCCTGGCGCTTGCATGCTTGTGACTCCATGGATCACACCGCAGTGCCCAGGCTGAACGCTGCCGTGGGGCGGTGCTGTGGACTGAATTTGCAGCCTCGTGCCTGAGGCTGGTGCTCTGCCTCTGAGCTGGGGTGCTCTGCCCCCTGCACATCCCTGGGCCCTCAGGGACCGTCTGTTGCCCCGTTTCCCAACTGAGAAAACAGACGCTGAAAGAAAGACCAGCTTGCCTGGGGTCCTACAGCAACACCCAACCAGTGACTCTCTGCAGATGGTGTGGAAATGGGGGTGGTGGGGAAGGGGGTGTTTCCACGGTAGAAAGTGAGACACCCCCTCCCCACCCCGGCACTAAGAGAGTGGGTGCTTCTCAGCTTCGGGGTGCGTTCGCGTGGGAAATCCAGTGTCTGTGTGGCCACCAGAGTTTGGGACGGATGAAATGACTCCGAGTGCCCACGCGGGTTTGTCCACGCGCCCTGCTGACCCTTACACACTCCTTAGAACCACTTAGCAGCTCACCCCGTCCCCCCACCTCCAGGCTCTGGAACCCCTGCTCTGGCCCTGCTCCCCACTTCTCTCCCCAGACCACCTTGCTCTTGGGTAGCCCAGAATGCCCCTGTCCCCCACCCCCCGGAGGTCTATGCTTGGCCTCAGTGACTCAGGCTTGCTGGGAGCACAGCAGGTTCCCCGAGAAGTGCCCCAAGGTCCATCTTGGCTTCTCCTTTCCCTCCTCCTTCCCTCCCTTCTCTTTGGGTGCTGCTGGGGTGCTTGTTGCCCTTCCTCCGGGGTCCTGTGACCAGCTCCAAACCCCAGCCCTGCCCTGCAGACAGGAACAGCAGTGCTGGGGGTGCTGGTGGGTATGCCAAGGGGTGGAAGAGAAGGGAGAGAAAGCTCAGGGCTGAGCACATGCTTTGCCCGCAGGGGGCTTGGGTTGGACCCTCAGTTCCATGTGCTTCCCCAAGCAGCACTGGGAGCAACCCCCTGCCACCCCCCAACACACACATACCCCAATACCAAGCCGGGAGCATCCCCTGAGCCCTGATGGTGTGGCTCCTGAACCCAAAATAAGGGTATTATGGGAACCACACTTGGTACCCAGCAAGGGAGTGGGTCGAGGTTCCCTTTGGGGTAGGAAGTGGGGCTGGAGAGTGTAGTGGGCAGGGCACTGGCCTTGCACCTGTTCATCAGAGTTTGATCCCAGGACCACACCGCTGTGCCCTGTCAGGAGTGATCCCTGAGCACCAACCCCACAGGCCATCCCCTCAAACAAACAAACCCGCAAAACATGAAATGACTCTTTAAAATCATGTCCAGGGCTGGAGAGATGGCACTGGGCTCCAGGCACTCATGTTGCATTAGGTTCCATTCCCGGCATCACACGTGGTTGCTGGAGCATGGTTAGGAGTGAGCCCTGAGTGCAGAGCCAGGAGTGAGCCCTGAGCACCACTGGCTATGGCCCCCTGCCACCCCCCATATGGAGAAGCACATGACGCCAGCCTGAGTGCCCTCGAATCTTTTCTGCTCTTTTGGGGGCTCTGTGAATACTTGCTCCCACCTAGGGCCACACGGCAATCTATTTTATTGCTTCTCTATATATGAACCCTGGGAGGTTTTACTGTTTTAATAAGAAAAGCAGTTATAGGGGCTGGAGCGGTAGCAGAGTGGGTAGGGCATTTGCCTTGCATGCGGCCGACCCAGGTTCGATTCCCAGCATCCCATATGGTCCCCTGAGCACCGCCAGGAGTAATTCCTGAGTGTATGAGCCTGTGCAATGCCGGGTGTAACCCAAGAAGAAAAAAAAGAAAAGAAAAGAAAAGAAAAGCAATTATACATAATGCTGCAGTGAACATCTCTGTGCATCTCCCCTTCCCTGCCTGGGCCTCTGATCCCTGGGACCCCTCCCTGCAGAACTGGATACTCGAAACTCTGTCTACACATGCTCCATGCTCCACATGTGATCCACAATCCACACATCACCCTCGCCCCACATGTGATCCACGCTCCACACATGATCCACACTCCGCATGTGATACACCCTCCACATGTGATCCATGCTCCACACATGGTTCATGCCCCACGAATGATCCATGCTCCACATGTGATCCACACTCCACATGTGATCCACACTCCACACATGATCCACACTCTGCATGTGATCCACACTCCACACGTGATCCACACTCCGCATGTGATCCACACTCCACATGTGATCCACACTCCACACATGATCCACACTCCACATGTGATACACCCTCCACATGTGATCCATGCTCCACATGTGATCCACACTCCACATGTGATTCACACTCCACACATGATCCACACTCCACACGTGATCCACACTCCACATGTGATACACCCTCCACATGTGATCCACACTCCACATGTGATCCACACTCCACACATGATCCACACTCCACACGTGATCCACCCTCCACATGTGATCCACGCTCCACATGTGATCCACACTCCACACATGAGCCACACTCCACACGTGATCCACCCTCCGCATGTGATACACCCTCCACATGTGATCCACACTCCACACATGATCCACACTCCACATGTGATACACCCTCCACATGTGATCCACGCTCTACACGTGATCCACGCTCCACACGTGATCCATGCCTCAGAATGATCTGTGCGACTCCTGCTCCACCCAGCAGAGCATAGCTCATATTCTGAGATGAAATCTGAACCCGAGATTTGGGACATGTGACCTCTTCCCTTCCAAGGCCACACCCCATCTTTTCATCTCAAGGCTGCTTGCCCCTGGCTCCTTGGTACCACATCAGGACCCACATCCCCCTGGACAGAAGGTCCAACAGACTGTCCAGGAAGCTTTCCTTTCTTCCACAAATAAGTCCCGAGGAGGGCAACGCCTCCAGACCCTCAGGAATCATGTTCTTTCTGCTTTGTTCTTGTCAGGTGCTGTCTTGTTTCTTAGGTACCGTAGGACTCTCTTCTCATGACTGCAAGAGAGCTGCTGAAGCTCCAGAAGTCAGACCCTGATGGAACTATCTGGAAATGGAAGGGAAGCCACTTTCCTTCGTTGTTGTGATGAACAAGGGTCACACACATGCCCGACTGGACTGTGGCATTCGCATATCAGATTCGGTGCTAGTGCACCCACTCACGGTGACACTTTCAGATTTTTTTTTTTTAAATTAGAAAAACAAGGGCTGGAGCAATAGCACAGTGGGTAGGATGTTTGCCTTGCACGCGGCTGACCCAGGTTCAATTCTCAGCATCCCATATGATCCCCCGAGCACCGCCAGGAGTGATTCCCAAATGCAGAGCCAGGAGGAACCCCTGAGCAACTCCGGGTGTGACCCAAAAAGCAAAAACAAAAACAAAAACAAAAACAAAACAAAAAAATTCAAGGAGCCTCCTCCAGTTTGGCTCAAGGATTCAGATAGTTCAATACTTGGGCCCAGGGGTACAGTGTTTTTCAGGGGCTCCTAGGCTAGGTGCAGCAGTTTAGGGAGAGGACAGGTAAGAGTGGGGATCCAACTTGGGGTCTTGGGCCTGTGAGGCGCGTGCTCCAGCTCTCTGAGCTATTCCCTTGGACCCTCTCTGCGGGCATTTCTCTCCTCCCCCACCCCAACTTTAAAGATGGTGATTTACCAACTTGTTCATGATGACTTGTTACAAGGCATTCAATATTTCAACACCAATCCCGCAACTGTCACCTTCCCTGCATCATTGTCTCCGGGTTTCCCAACCACCCTTCAAGCCTGCCCTGGTGGAAGATCCACAGTAATTTGTTTTATATTGCTTGTCACCACTAAATGGGTAATGGAATGATCAAGACATAGTTCCTCAGAAGAAAATGAGTGAACATTTTTGTATCTCACCCTGGGGACATTAAATCCTCGTCTGTGGGATTGCTAAAATGTTGTTACAAGTTAAGCTTTCTGTGGTAATGCTTTTGTGAGTGCGGATTGGTTGGCGTCTATGTTGCATCCTAGCCAGTCTGATGAGCTCCTACTGGATTGTCAGTCTTGTAGAGTTTGGAGATGTTGCCCCAGGAGATCCAGAATTTGTAGCTGGGCAGTCAGCTAGAGTTAAATGTTTAACTGGTCAGTGGCTTTGGGGCGTAGGTGTGACTGACAGGGCTTCCAGAAGTACAGGGAGGTGGCAGAAGGTAGCTCATCCCGACTCCGAGAAGTCCTGGAGTTTTCAGTCACAGGGATCTCTGGGTCTATTTCTTCTCTTTTCTTTTCTTTTTGGGTCACACCTGGCCATGCTCAGGGGTTCTTCCTGGCTCTGCACTCAGGAATTACTCCTGATGGTCCTCGGGGGACCCTATGGGATGCTGGGAATTGAACCCGGGTTGGCCATGTGCAAGGCAAATGCCCTACCCACTGTGCTATCACTCCAGCCCCCGGGTCTATTTCTAAGAGCGAGGATGGCACCTCTCTGCAGAGTCTCTTGCACATGCACCCTGGGTTCCTAAGTACAGATTCTCAAGTCTTTGCAGCCCTCAGCAGGGCAAGTGAGCTTCCTGGTGTGTGAGGTATGGGGCTGTGGAAAGGGGTGGGCTGCTTGCTTTTTGTTTTTTTGTTATTATTCGTTTTGGAGCCACACGAAGTGATGCTCAGGGGTTACTCCTGGCTCTGTGCTCAAAATTCACTCCTGGTAGACTTGGGGGACCCTATGGGACGCCAGGCATCAAACCTGGCTGCATGCCAGGCAAGCGCCCTACCCACTGTACTCTCACTCTGGCCCCTGGGCTGTTCTTTTTTTTTTTTTTTTTCAATTTTATTGAATCACCGTGAGATAGTTACAAGCTTTCATGTTTGGGTTACAATCACATAATGATCAAACACCCATCACTCCCTCCTCCACCAGTGCACATTCCCCACCACCAGTATCCCCAGTATACCCCTCTCCTTTCTCACCCTCCCCCTGCCTCCATGGCAGACATGATTCCCCACAGTCTCTCTCTACTTTTGGGCATTATGGTTTGCAATACAGATATTGAGAGGTTATCATGTTTGGTCCTTCATCTACTTTCTGCACACATCTCCCATCCCGAACGATGGATGGAGGCAACCATCATTTTCTTAGTGATCCCTTCTCTATTCCAGCTGCCTTCTCCCCTTTGCTCATGAGGCAGGCTTCCAGCTATGGAGCAATCTATCTGTCCGTGTATCTACTATCCTTAGGTGTCAGCTGGGCTGGGTTTTGAAGAAGGAAAGAGCTGGGGTGACTTCAGCGGAGTGCGAGACACACAGCCACTCCTGCAGACTGGTGGCCACCGTCTCCCCAAGGGGAAAGGTCTATTTCTGTGTGTCTGCAGCAGCTGGGCCTGGGGCTCAGGCCCTGGGGACTCAGCCGGACTGTGATTCAATTAGAAAACATTTGTGCATGGAGTGAGATACGGTTTCACCCCAGAGGGAGTATGTTGTACAGGAGAGGAGAGAGCAGGCCGGGAAGGGAGGCTGAGTCTGCAGAAATCCGAGACAGGAAGTGAGTGCTGAGAGCCCAGCTGAGGGGTTGCATCTTCACCGTCCTAGTCCGGCTGGGTCCAGAGGTGGGAGGGGGTCGCTGACCCGGAGGCAGAATCCCCTTTCTCCCAGTTGGACCTCACCTGGGTCTCCTTCTGGTCCCTGAGTCACGGAGGGCCGGGAGGGAAAGAAGAGGTTGAGTCAGGGCCTTACCTGGAGGAGAATGAAAACACAGGAAGTGACTCAAGGCTGTGGAGCAGACAGACGTGGGACACAGGTGGCCTTTGGTGCCAGGCATGGAGCTGGGGGAGTTGACTGAGGGCAGGGATTTGTTCCCCTCGGCGGCCAGTCTGCACCATCTTGGCTATTTCTGCCAACCCCGCTTCCCACAAACCCTTTCCCGCTCACCACAGCGCCCCTGCCCACTCACCCACAAACCCGGCCACTTGCGCTTGCCGTTCCTGCCGCTGGTCCACCCCCTGCATCCTCTGACCCCACAGGGCAGGTCAACATCTCCCCTCCCTGCCCCCGGTACCTCTCCCGCTGAGGGGAGAGAGGCTGGGGTCCCCCAGGGATGGAGGTCT